>NW_026712192.1:8138677-8825689 GCF_030504385.1 Musca domestica | reverse complement strand
GCTAATAATACCAAAGTGTCGATCACCTTAAGCAAGCGCTTCGCCGGGAATAGGCCAAAATACCGCAGAACAACATTTGTGCAGAGTGTGACGGTTTCATTGACTGTTTGAAGGCCATAGTTGACAAAGGTGACCAATTCTAACAAATCTAAACTTATTCTAAAATGTGATGCTATTTCCGACATTTTTTGTTTTCAATTTAAAATGAAATATTTGAAAAAAATGTAAAAATGGTGGTGTTCGAATTTGTTGTAGTTTTCTTATATCACGCTGTATATATGGGAGCTATATCCTAATCATAGCCGTTCTCGATAAAATTTGGCAAAGATATTTCTGAGCTCTATAAGATATCTAGTACCAAATATCATTCTTGTGGAGGAAATGTATAAATAAGAGCTATAGCTAAATCTGAACCGATTTTCGCCATATTTGATGTACACGCTTCTACACTGAATACGGTCGGATGCACAAAAATTTAGGAATTTTTGACAGATATTGGCCATTTAGTGAACAATTAACAGGAAATCGGTTGAGGATATATATGTGAGCTATATCTAAATCTGATCAAATCTTGTCAAAATTTGATACACTTATTTCAGAGCCGCATCTGATATATGGTACCAGAGGAATGCATATTAAGCATCTGAGGGACTTTAAACCCCAAGTCGGATAAAAATAAATATATGGGAACTATAGATATATCTGAACCGATTTACGGTTAAAATTTGAAATAATGGTTTTTAGCATAAATTTTGTTTTAATGGCAAAAATTCAGTTCATTTGGGCTGAAATTAGCCATTTGGTGCACAATAAACTTATATCGGGTGAAACTTATATATGGGAGCTATATCTGAACCGATTTTCTCCAGACACTTCGTCCATCCAACACAACATCAAAGACTGTCACTTCAAATTTCTGATTTCCACCTCGTTTCCTTTCTCCAATACCGAAGTTAATAAAGTTAGTACTTTGCATCCGTTTTTGGTACGTATTTCAAAATCCCCCTCCATGTATCAAACAAACGGTACAAAATGTGATCCTAATGGCAAATTAGGGACTATCAACTCAGTCCCCAACCAAAATTTAGTACAATTTAGTACGAATTTCCAAAACACCTCCAAATATTAAAAGCATGCACTAACAGTCACCCTGATGTCAATTTGCAGATTTCAAGCAATACCAGTACAATTTAGTACCCCTCGTATGTTTACAGAACGATTTTTCAACCTCAATATTTTATCGTAACCTTAACCACCAGCTTTGACCCCAATACAAACATTTCAAATTACCTTTCACACAAAATAGAATTGTACCAAATTTAGTACCATTCTTACATATAGTACACATTTCCAAAACCAACTCCTTACATCAACTACATTTCCTAGAATTATTTGTTATATCATATTTTAAAATTGTACAACTATCCGATCATAAATTTCCAAATAGTACCAATTTTAGTAGTTTGTCTATCAACACACAACAAAAGGCTCTCATTCCGAATTTCCCCAAACACCAAAGTTAATATTATATAGTGCTTTTCGTACTTTTTTGGTACGTATTTCCAAATCCCTCACCATGTATCAACCAAACGGTACAAAAGGTGATTCTAATAGCAAATTAGAAACGTCCAACACAATACCTTTCCAAAATACCAAATACCCCAATATATCATTGGTTCATTCAAATCGAAATTCAGTACAATTTAGTACGAATTTCCAAAACTTCCTGCATACCCTAATCATAAATTACAAATGTCCAAAACTACCTCCTTACTTTAATCATACAATTACAGCTCTATCTGTTCAACACAATTCCAATTTGTACCAAATTTAGTACCATTTTGTACACATAACTAGAAATTTCCATTACAACCTACATCCTACAAGTACACATTGCATAAAATTTATTACCGTACACATATGTAAGAATTTCCAAAACTTCCTTCACACCCTAATAATATACTTCAACATTAATCTTAATTTCACAAACTTTGGTACATATAAGTACAAATTTCCAAAACTACCTCCATATTCCAATCTTACACTCCGACAGTAACCTTATTTCCAATTTTCAGGACACCAGCTCTATTGGTACACACAAATACAAATTTAGCGAATTTAGTACCATTTAGTACACATAAGAACACATTTTCATAATCACCTACATCACACAGTCAAATAGGAAACTTATATTCGAATTTCAGGATTCCGACTCTACTGGTTCACCAAAAATTTAAAAAACCAATTTCCAAAACTACCTACATACGTCAGTCCTACAAATTTCAGGATTCCAAATCTATTGGTTCACCCAAATCCAAATTATGCCAAATATAGTACCATTTAGTACACATAAGTACAATTTTCTATAACTCCCTATATCCTATACAGAATCCTATATAGAAATAATATCTCCACATTTCAGGATTCCACCTCTACCGGTTCTCCCAAAATTTAAATTGTACCAAATTTAGTACGATTTAGTACACATAAATTCTATTTTAAAAATTTCCTACAATCTTAGTTTCACTCCAACAGTTATCTTGTTTCCGAATTTCGGGATTCCAATACTATATTATGCATTTATTGGGCGAATGACCGTCATTCGAAGTTTAGGAGTTCTGGCTCTACTGTTTCGTCAAACACAAAGGGTATCCTTTTCGTACCGTTCTAGTGCGGATTTCAATAAACTCAGACTTGTCCTTCGGACAAAGAGTGATCTTCACCCTAAATTCCAAGATTCTAGGTTCAGTCGTTTCGTCTGGGCGTTGATGAATTGTTAAGTCTGTCCTTCGGATCAAGAGGGACCCTTTCACCCATTTGTTTGGATTTTGGACATTTTTGAATCTTTTTACGATTTTGGTCGTTTTATCAGTGCAATTCTTGGTATGAATATTGACTCATAGCGGAAAAAAAACAAGCAGACTGACAAGCTAGCTGGTCACATGCAGCTGATGAGCAGGATGATTGCCGGCTGGCTGGCTAGTTTGGCTTGAGTCAAAGTCAGAACCCAAACTATTTGGGCCGTTGAGTTGCGAAGATTGCTGGTGCATGGTTGCATTTAAGCGACATGCGGAATCGTAATCATAACAATTGCCTTAGTTTGGCCATGATTTTGGCGTTGTTGTTGTTTGTGTTGGCCCTGTTACTCTTCTTCTTCCTCTTCTAGTTGTTGTGTGCAACCTGAGACAATTTTGGCCAAAAACAAGAAATCAGTTCCTATTGCTTGCCTGCTGACGCTGTTGTTGTTGTTGATGCTTGGCAATGGGGCTGGGTGGGGTGTTTTGTTCTGTAGCAATTTTAAAGATTTCTTTTCGTAGTTTATTGCGAAAATCACGAACTAAATTGTGCACGACTATTTTGCGTGAGCTCATGATCAATCCCGCTGCTGTTGCTGCCTATGTGGCAGCAGCATGCACACATACACATGCACATCTACCACATATATACCCACAATGTTCTTGTTTCTGTTGTTATTGTTCCGCAGTGCCAGTTCAGCACAATTGTTGCACTATATTAGCCTGAATATTGTTGTGTTTGTTCTTGTTGTCTAAGGTCTTCGTTTTCATGATGCAACCCAAAACCCCCAAAAAAGGTTTGAGGGAGATGGGGGTAAGAAGTCGAGCCGAAAAAAAAAAAAAAAAAACTAAAAAATGCGCACAACTGTTCAAGTGCAAAGTTAAGGGGGTACAAAAAATCGTATTAGCTCAAGTGCTTACTTCGGCACTTGTATGTTGCACCATATTCCTGGGATGAGCCATTGTTGCAACAGCCAGTCAACCAAGCGACCGACCAACCATTTCTATTGGCAGTGATTGCTTGGCAATTGTTGACGATGATGCTGCTGCTGATGATGACCAAGCTGATGTCCGTCTAGGCACGTTGATGATGTTCAACTGGAAGACACATTAAACGGATCATCCTAAAGTGGCTATATTTTCTCATTACTTTATTCGCAATAATAAAATGTGTTTCACGACTTTCTTCCTTTGAGACAAGAGGACATTAACTCAGCCCGCAATGACTTAAGTTCAAGCTAAATAAACTATGCCAAAGAATATTATGTGAAAATTTGTAAAAAAAATAATATTGTATTGAGTTTCAAATTTTGTAATTGAAGCGAACGAAGATCTATTTGGAAAACAAATGATGACCTTGGCTATGGTTTGGTTGTTACGTACCGCCTAAAGTTTAATTAAAGAAAACTCCCAGTCAAATTTTAGTGGCATAAAGTTAAATCCTTTAAAACATAAACAAGTAAAAAAGCAGCTAAGTTCGGCTGGGCCGAACTTTTTATATCCTCCACTATTTGGAAGAAACTTGAAAATTTTCAAAAAAAATCCGCCGAAAAATGCCGCTCCAATGAAAACCGTTATATGGGTGCTATACGAAGTCGTGGTCCTGCATAAATAATTTGTGCCAAAGGGTGTAGTATCGGTTCCGAACTTCAAATACGAAATCAAAAATCATCAAAATACCGAATATCAGGAGGTACCGTTATATGGGTGCTATAAAAAATGTGGACCTATTTTAACAATTCTCTTCTAAGGGGTAAAGAACTCAGAAGTTTCGCCTTTTGTGAATTTTAAGACAATGAAAAAGTTGGCTCAAATCATCAAAATACTGATTATCTGGGGGTACCGTTATATGGGGCTATACGATATAGTGGACCTATATATATATATAAGGGCATAAAGTACTCACAAGGAACTCCTTATGCGAATTTTCAGACAATTCCGTTGAAAAATGTAGCTAAAATCATCAAAACGCCGAATATCAGGGGGTACCGTCATATGGGGGCTATACGATATCGTGGACCTATAAAGATAATTTTTCCCAGGGGATAAAGTACTCATAAGGAACTCCTTGTGTGGATATTAAGTCAATTCCATTAAACATTTGGCTGAAATCGTCAAAATAGCGAATATCGGGGGATACCGTTATTTGGTGTTTAAGTCACTCACATTCGTAATATGCGTTCGACAAGAATGATATTTGGTGGCAGATATCTTATAAAGCTCGGAAATATACTTGCCAAATTTTATCGAGAACGGCTAAGATTTAGATGTAGCTCCCATATGTATCCTTAATCCCATTTTAGGTTTATTGTGTAAATAATGGCTAATATCAGACCAAATGAAGTGAATTTCGGGCCGGACGTTTCCATTTTGTGCAACTCGACTCCGATATATATATTTTTTTAATATAATCCTTTTCGAAGCGATGTCATGTACTCTTTAGCAAACTATAACTGATCTAAAGCCAAATGTTGATAGGTTGTATAATTTACTTGAAATAAATTCTTTTGTTACAGGAGCTCTGCAAAATATGCATAGCTGCGTAGGGTATCATATATTCGGCCGCGTCCGATTTTTGACTTTTCCTTACTGGTTTTTACATAAAAGTGTGACAAATTGTATTCGATGACCATCCAAAATACGAGTCTCCCGCTCTGTCCTAAACTCTAGTCATAAAGAGATCCTTATTTGAGAACTGTAGAGCGACTGCAAAATTTAGCCAATTTTTTTGGTTTTTGGCCCATTCTAAACCCTAAATGTTTTGAGAACATCTTCCAAAACAATAGCATTCTTTTCTAATCCCAACCCTACCTCACACAACATTTCGTTAAGATCGTACGATAACTGTGACCTGCAACAAAGTCAAACGCCATAATTTTTACCTTTTTTTTTTAATTTTATAGAATGAAAGCTAAAAATGTCGGAAATGGCATCAAATTTTAGAATAAGTTCAGATTTGTTCGAATTTGTCACCTTTGGGACCAATTATGGCCTTCAAACAATCAATGAAACCGTCACACGCTGCCCGAATGTTCACTGCGGTATTTTGGCCCATTCCCGGCGAAGCGCTTGCTTGAGGAGATCGACACTTTGGTATTTTTAGTGCCAACCTTGCTTTTCAAAATACTCCAGACACAATAGTCCAACGTATTGGTATCCGATTGGTGGCAATTATGCGGAAATGAAGTTAGGAACCTCATTTTGTAACCATTCTTTGGTGGCGCGTGCTGAGTGCGATGCTGCTGAGTTCTGTTTGAATGTCCAAGGTCTGCGGCCAACAAGTTTGCGTGCCCAAGGCTTAATACAACCTCCAGAATATTTTCGCGATAATATTCGACATTTATTCTGATGCCACCGTCGATTAATACGAGCGGAGGGCGACTATCGGCTGCTATGGCGGTCCACACCATCACCATGGCCGGCGCTTAAGTTATGGTGGCCAATCGAAGGTTCACAGTTTCAGCTAACCTCTTTGGCAAGTAAACACGATCAACTGCTAGACAACGAAGGTTTTCTCATCGGGGAAAACCAAATTCACCACTTTCGGCCAAGCGAAGCAACTATTTAGCTCTTTTGAGTCTACTTTCTTTCTGTTGCGGTGTAAGTTCTCGCACTTTTTGGAATTTCAATGGTTTTACCCCGAGCTCGTTTTTTAATATTTGCCGAATGGAATATTGCGATATGTTCAGCTCACGAGATATTTTTCGGCCACTGCGACGTGGGTTTCGATCAAGTCGCTTCTTCTCTCTTCGAACCATTTCTGCTGATGTTGCTGTTTTCTTCCGTCCACTTCCTTGACGTCGGGCTACGCTACCAGTATCACGGTAACGAGCGATGGTACGAGATACAAAAGATTTATTCACATTTAAATGCGGGAATGCTCTAACGATAGCCAAATATAAAAAAAATCACATCATCACGCTTGAATTCCATCACGAATAACTTTCTTTCTTGAAAATTCTCGCTAAAATGCTTTTGTACGCTTGTAAACAATATAATGAGCTGTCATTGCAATAATTTTAACAGCTATCGGGCGAGAGGCTTAGAAATGAAGGCAGTCTGAAGTTTGTTGCACCCTTTAGTGTTGTGAGTTAAAGAAAAGAAATATTATAAAATTCAATATTTAAAGTCAAATTGAAAAAATCTCATGCGATAAAAAATATGGCAAGAAATGAAAATATCACAAATATTACAGAAAAAAATTCAAATTTTTTTAAGCATT
Source organism: Musca domestica (assembly GCF_030504385.1). Taxonomy (NCBI): domain Eukaryota; kingdom Metazoa; phylum Arthropoda; class Insecta; order Diptera; family Muscidae; genus Musca; species Musca domestica. The sequence continues at coordinate 8,818,672 of NW_026712192.1, read as the reverse complement.
CGTTAGGGCGATTTTTCCAGATTTTATTCGTTTTTGCCAAAATTCCATTCTGCATTAATGAGAGTTGTAAAAATTCGTCCAGCCGTTCTTGAGTTATAGCTTTCTAACTCCTAACATCTCCTTCTTTGATATATGAGATTGTATATATTTTGCTGTATATGCAATATTTTGGATATCAGTATCAATGTACTGGTCAGAAGTGAGCTATTCCGTGTATTTGATGAGATTTCCCTGGAATTAAAAATATTCGCGGTCAAATGAAAATTTTTGTATTATTTTACATAAAAATTATAGTCTATTTCATCCGCTAATTTTTATTTGATAACCATCCAAATTTATAGGCTTCTACCCAGCCCTAAACTCTATTGCTCAAACTCTATGGCTATATTGGTATATAATTTACAATGGACAGACGCTCTGGTGTTTGACATAGGTTTATTTTTTCCAGCGTTTCTATTAACAATTAACCCTGGTAAATTCTAATGACAAATGATGACCATGACTTGCTTAAGATAAATCTATTCTAATGAGTTAGAGTACATTTTTCCAAAAACACACCCCCCCCCAAAAAAAAAAAAAAAAAAAAAAGTAACAACCACAGCAACGATCATGCAACACATGGCATGGCGACAGCAACAAGTTGCATTCATTGGATGATGCATTTGATGACCAACACGACTCTTTTGTATGTGAGATTGTGTGCCACAAAAGAAAAACCAAATCCTAAAGTTAGACTTAACTAAACTTAGCATTTAACAAATTTCGTTTAGTTTTCGTTTGTTTTGCCGATGGCCTACGGTTTTCGACTTGAGGACATGATGTTATGTGTCAACAGCTTAATTCGCTGACCGCACTCATGTTTCGGTTAAAGATTTGTATCTGTTGTGCCAGTTGTACAACGGCCAACCAAAGAACGCAGAGTGCTATAAGGCAAAAAAAAAACAATCTCCCCTAGAATCACATTAGAATCACAGCAAGACACTGATAAATAAATAATCCAAGTATTGGTGAGATACTTTTGGATTGGTAGTATACGACAGCTAAAATGGAGTTTATAATTCAAATAGTGTTCTAGAAAAATTTCGATAAATTGAAGTTAATAACCTATCTACATAGAAAATTGGGATATTTATGAGTGTTGATTTGATGGGAGGAATATCATAAAACTTGGCTACAAAATTAATTAATCAAAATAATTACAAACAAAAATCCAGCGGAAAAATATTTATTGGACCAACATTTATATAGGACCGAAATTTACCAAATGGTAAAATTTGGGAGAATATGAAACAAGTAAAAAAGCAGCTAAGTTCGACCAGGCCGAACTTTTTATATCCTCCGCCATTTGGAAGAAACTTGAAAATTTTCAAAAAACCGTCGAAAAATACCGCTTAAATGAAAAACATTATATGGGGGCTATACGAAGACCTTGTCCTGCATAAGTAATTTGTGTCATAGACTGTAGTAACTGTTCCGATCTTTATATACGAAATTTAAAATACTTCCGATGAGTGACGTTGCAAAAATCATCAAAATACCGAATATCGGGAGGAACCGTTATACAGGGGATATATGTTATCGTAAACCTATATAGACAATTCTCTTCCGAGGCATAAAGTACGCACTCAGAACTCCTTGTGTGGATTTTTAGACAATTTCATTGAAAAATGTGGCAAAAATCATCTAAATACCGAATACCGGGGGCAGCGTTATATGAGGGCTTTACGATATCGTGAGCCGATATAGCCTGCAGGTAAAAGACAGATCTGTGCAAAATTTTAGCTTCCTATCTTAATTCGTTTTGACCCTAGCGTAATTACAACAGACAGACGGATAGGGCTAAATCTTCTTAGAAATTTACACACATTTGTTGGGTCTAAAATTATTACTTCGATGAGTTACGAACAAAATGACGAACTTAATGTACCCTCCATAATATATATGATGGAGGGTATACAAATCTATCCAATTTGGGCGGATATTCCATATATGGTGAGCAATTGCCATGAAATCTAATGAAAATGAAGAGGAAGTTTATAAAAAACTGAACCGACGTCGACATAATTTGGGATAGGTATTTTCGTGCACTATCTGATGTCCGGAATCTAATACAGTTATTGTGGAGGGGATATTACGGGTGTGACGGACTTATAACCCCAAATCGAATGAAACATATATATGGGAGCTATAGCTACATCTGAACCGATTTTCACCGAACTGAATTCTGAATTCGGTCGGATGTACCAAAATTCAGGACTTTTTTACAGATATTCGCCATTTGGTATACAATTAACACAAAATCGGTTGAATATATATATGGGACATACAGGGTGAGATGAAAAAACTGCAACCAAATTCAGACTGCTGTCATTTCTAAGCCACTCGTCCGACAGCTGTTAAACTTATTCCAGTGACAGCTCATTATATTGTTTACAAGCGTACAAAGGCATTTTGGTGAGAATTTTCCAGACAAAAATTATTCGTGATGGAAATCAAGGGTGATAGTGTGATTTCTTTATAATTGGCTGGAAAGCCACAAGTGGCTATGGTTAGAGCACTCCAGCATTTAAATATGAATAAATCTTTTCCATCACGTACCATCGCTCGTTACCGTAACACTGGTAGCGTAGCCCGATGTCATGGAAGTGGGCGGAAGAAAACAGCAACATCAGCAGAAATGGTTTGAAAAGTAAAAAAACGACTTGTTCGAAACCCGCGTCACAGTGGCTGAAAAATGGCTTGTGAGCCGAACATATCGAAATATTCCATTCAGCAAATATTGAAAAATGAGCTCGGGGTAAAGCCATTGAAAATCCAAAAAGTACAATAAATTACACCGCAACAGAAAGAAAATAGACTTAAAAGAGCTGAAGAGTTGTTTCGCTTGGCCGAAAGTGGTGAACTGCCGAATTTGGTTTTATCCGATGAGAAAACATTCGTTGTCCAGCAGCTTGTAAACAAACAAAATGATCGTGTTTACTTGCCAAAGAAGTCAGCTGAAAATGTGCACCTTCGGTTGGCCACCAGAACTCAAGCGCAGGCCATGGTGATGGTGCGGGCCGCCATAACAGTCGATGGTCGATAATCGACCGTGGCATCAGAATAAATGCCAAATATTATCGTGAAAATATTCTGGAGGGTATTTTAAAGCCTTGGGCACGACACATTTTGGCCGCAGGCCTTGGACATTCCCACAGAATTCGGCACCATCGCACTCAGCACCCACCAACCAATTATGGTCACAAAATGAGGTTCCTTGCTTCATTTCCAGCGCACAATGGCCACCAAAATCTTCGCATACCAATCCGTTGGACTATTGTGTCTGGAGTATTTTGTAAAGCAATGTTGGCACTAAAAAATACCAAAGTGTCGATTACCTCAAGCAAGCGCTTCGCCGGGAATAGGCCAATATACCGCAGAACAACATTCGGGCAGCGTGTGGCCGTTTGAAGGTCATAATTCGTACCAAAGGTGACCAATTCGAACAAATCCAAACTTATTCTTAAATTTGATGTTGTTTCCGACATTTTTTGCTTTCATTTAATAAAATTTAAAAAAAATGTAAAAATTATGGCATTTGACTTTGTTGCAGTTTTTTATCTCACCCTTTCTATTGGAGCTATAGGTATATCTGAGCCGATTTTCACCAAAATTATTGTTCTTGCTTCTAGACTCAATTTGATCAGATATTCCAAAATTCAGGTCATTTGGACTTATATTGGCTATTTGGTGCACAATTAATCCGAAAACGGTGGAGGATATATATGGGATCTATATCCATATCCGAACCGATCTTGACAAAATTTGAAACACTTATTTCAGAGCTGTATCCGATATCTGGTACACTTGATATCGAAAAAAGATATATATGGAAGCTAGGTCCTAATCTGAACCGCTCTCAATAAAATTTGACAGAGGTATTTTTGGGCTCCATAAGTCATCTAGTACTAAAAATCATTGTTTTGGAGTGCACAGTACGCATGTGGAAGACTTAAAACCCCAAATTGGGTGAAACATATACTTGGGAACTATTGTTATATCCGAATCGATTTTCTACAAATTTGATGTCGGAATTGCCAAAATTCAGTCTATTTGGACTGATATTGACCATAAGGTGCACAATTAACCCGCAATCGATTGAAGATATATATCGGAGCTATATCTAAATTTGAACCGATTCTCACCAATTTTAATAGGGTTCGTCCTAGGGCCAAGCAAATATTGTTTGGACAATTTCATCTCAATCGGATAATAAATACGTCCTGCATTTTGTTCCCAAAAATACAAGGACAGACGGACGGACGGACTGACATGCATAAATCGACCTCAAGAGTAACTTATCATGTGGTGTAGGGCATAAAAATGCAATATACTGCAATAATTTTTTGAGAATTTGATGAGTTTGAGTTTTATTCATCACTATTGCAGGGTACTCGTCTGGTCGTATAAATCTCAATTAACCTGCCACAGTTTTTTTTTTTTCATTTCAGCTGGTGACGTGCATTTTTCTAATTTGTTCTTCTATTGAAAGTTGAAATCGCCACATAACGCCACTATGTGTGTGGAAATACGTACCCCACTTCGATGAGGCAAAATTTTGAGATGGCACCATGGTGAGCACAACTTAAAGGTAAATTGTTAAAAAGTTACTTTGAATTTGAAACATTTTGTGGGCTAATCTTCGGCCATTTGCCGTTGAATGCACTTGCTTGCCCTCCTGAGTCAAGCGAAAAAAAAACTGACTACTAAAATGTATCCCGCTTACCTCTGGCATTCCACTTTAATTCCACATGTTTTTCGTTTAGTCTTTCCTGGTCGCAAGATTTATTATTTTGCAACAGTTTTGTGGCAGTGCCATTTAAATGTTGACTTTGGCATAAATGTTTAGACTTGAAATGAGAAAAAAAAACACAGGCATTAACTTCATGTTCTGTTCCCCCGCCGTCACATGTCATGGGGAGGCAAGGAACCTTATTGGCCAGTGCCTCAATTTAAATTTGTTTGTCGTTTTGGTGTTTTTTTTGCGCCAGCGGTTCAATGTTTGCCGTGAAAGACCTGTCGAAATTGTAACAAATGTTTGAATTTGTCGTCGATTTGCATTCTCTGATAAGACTAAAAGACGATCGCACAGGCTGGCCGACAGACGGATGAATGGACAGGTGGACAGATGTATGGTGGGGCGGGAGGTCGGTCATATTGATGGATTGATTAATAACAATGTGTTGCCAAAAATGTCAGCTAACCCAAAAGTCAGGTCTGTGTATTCAAGTTGTCAAGTCTCAGCGTGAGTTATATGTTTTGCGCTGAAAATTGTAACCAAAGTGGGTTAAGGAGCAAGTTAAGAGAGATTTCGATCCAACAACATTACGGAATGTTAGAGTATTTCAATTGAAGCGAATCTGTTGTTGATTAAACATTTTGTGAAAATTCATGAAGCAGACTTAGCCTTGGGTCCGAAATATCCTTTCATGAAAAAACTATCTATTGATTACAACAAAATTATAACCTCAGCCATATGGCTATATATAGGGTATTGATAAAGCAAAAATGGATTCATCGAGGCTGCCTTGTATGAAATTCGTTTTAGGAAATTTGTACCCACTTTGATCCATACATGGTCCATCATAATATTTTTACCAAAACAAGATCGAGTTCGTTGAGGGGAAATATCAGTAAACTCCTTCAGGCACCTAAACCGCAAAAGTTCACAATTTATCGAAAAACAAATAAAAACAAGTAAGCAAAGGCTACAGTCGAGTGGGGCCGACCGTTGAATACCCTACAACACTATAATAAACGATACAGTTTATATAGGCGAGATACTCGAAAGAACTCCACAAGATATTGTGACAAATAATAAAAGAAAACCATCATATTTCGTTCTCTAATTTTCGGATAATAGCAACTTAAACGAATTTGCTCATTTCCAATTTACTGGTAGATGTCGCTGGAATAGACATTTTCGTATTTAGCCTACAAAAGTTGGCAAACTATTGCACACATTGAATATTTTTGGATGGCCATCCGAAACTGCTTGGCCTTTGCAATGTGCGGTAACCCCCATTCAAATGTGCGTGATTATCGGGCGATAATTACGACCTGCTGGCAATTTGGCAGTTTTTTGGTCTATTTCAACCCCTAAATATATAGCGATCATCTCCAAAAAAAGTAGGCTTCTATTCTGACCCTCATCTTATCTCCATGCAAAATTTTGTAAGGATCGGGCCATAAATGCGATCTGTATATGATATCCTGATATCCTAACTACTTGGTTTAGTTAGCTGTAGAAATATTACCAAATGTTTAATTCAAAATGAAAATATGCCAAAAATATGACAAAATTGAAAAAATATGAGAAAATTTTACAAAAATCAATATTTTCATCTTTAGAGAGATATTTTTATGCGATTTTTTAGACATTTTTTCTTTCCTGCCAAGAGGCCATTCTGAATTAATAAGAACTGTCGAAATCAGTTCAGCCGTTCTCGACATATAAGAGATTTTTCAAGCATATCTTCTTTGATAAACATATATGTCGCACATATTTTGCTATATATCCGTTTTGTTGGATGTTAACATCAATGTAAAGGTCAGAAGTAACCTTGTGATGGCTTTGTGATTTCGCCGGGATTTAAAATATTCACGGTTTAATGAAAAATTTTGAATTTTTTCAACACAAAAGATATGGTCTATTTTACCCGCTAAATATTATCCCATGACCACCCAAATTGGTAGGCTTTTTCCCCGCCCTAAACTCTAGCTACATGCGAAATTCCGCGTCGATTGGTCTATAATTGCGACCTGTATAGCTACTGCAAAATTCGACATTTTTTCAGTATTTGGTCCATTTCAAACCCTAAACATTTGGCGACCATCTCCAAAAGAAATAGGGTTCTATTCTGACCCTAACCACACCTTCGTGCAAAATTTCGTAAGGATCGGGCCATAATTGCGATCTGTAGAGTGATTACAAATTAACATGGACAGACGGACAGACGGACGGACGGACATACATAGCTAGATCGACTCAGCTCGGCGAGCTAGGAAGATCCATATATACTTTCCTATATGGGAAACCAATATTTCGAGGTGTTACATAAATTCTGGCCCAATCAAACTTATAATACCCCCAACACATAGTGTTGTAGGGTATAAAAACAGCTAAGTTAGCCGGGCCGAACTTTTAATACCCTCCACCATTTTGAAGGAACTTGAAACATTTCCAAACAGATTCTGTAGAAAAATAACTCTCACATGAAGCCACATGAAATTAACCCAAAATCGGTTGAAGATATATATGGGACTTATATCCAAATCTGAACCGATCTTGATAAAATTTACCAGAGGTATTTCTGGGCTGTATCTAATATCTGGTACTAATGATCATTGTTGTGGAACGCATATTACGCTTGTGAGGGACTTTAAACCCCAAATCGGATAAAACATATATATGGGAGCTATAGCTATATCTGAACCGACTTACACCAAATTTGAAGTACTGGTTTATGGGATGAATTTAGGACTAATATTAGTCATTTGGTGCACAATAAACTTGATATAGGCCAAACCTATATATATTGGAGCTATATCCAAATCTGATCCGATGTCAATAAAATTTGACAGAGGTAGTTTTGAGCTCCATAAGTTATCTAGTACTAAATATCATTGTTATCCCAACTCGGATGAAATATATATATACAAATATATTATATATATACAAATATATTATATATATATACAAATATATTATTATGTATATATGGGAGCTATTGCTATATTCGAAGCGATTTTCTCCAACTTCTAGGCTCAATTCGGTCGGAATTGCCAAAATTCAGTCTATTTGGGCTGATAGATAGTGTGCACAATTAACCCGAAATCGATTAAAGATATATATGAAAATACAAAACGTGAATCAGCAAACGAAATTTTTTGTCATATTCTGTAGTACCCGTGGAGATTTTACCACATACGAAATTTGAAGCAAATCCTATAAATAATGTCGCTAATATCATCAAAATGCCGGATATTGGGAAGTCATTATCATTTTCGAAGTGAACCTGCCTACTGGCAAAATACATATACGTGCGAAATTTTACCCTTCTATTTTATTTCGTTCGAAAGATGCCGTGATTACAACAGATAGACGGGCATCTCTATATCTTTGAAAATTATCCAGGTTCGGTACCTTTTTTTACATTTTCTGATTCCTCCCACACAAAAGTGCGAAAAAAAAATTAATAAAACTTTTATTTAGAAGAGAATGCCCGATTTACTTCAAACTGGCGCCCGATGTGGTTAAAATTGACTTTATTGGTTTTTCATTCCCGCACCTCCCCTACAACATTTGCATATTTTGAATAAAAGCAGTCGTTCAAAAGATAAATTACTGTCCGATATTCCTAAAATTGTCCATTCCAGTCTTAGGCCCTGTATTGTCGTCAGACGCCAACCGGATCTTAAACTTCTGGCTGGTGGTGGAAGTGAAAATGGAAGGAGCATAGGTTTGCAAAGAGGTCTAACTTAATGAGTATTATTTTTTACTCTGAATGTGGCTCTTCGGTCGGAAGTCCTCTATATTTTGTTGTCCGTAATCCAGAGGTTCAGATCCCTTCAGATGCACCGAGACAGAGATCATATTCCCGCCTGTATTTTTATACCCTCCACCACAAAAGGTATGGAGGGTATATTAAGTTCGTCATTCCGTTTGTAACTCATCGAAATATTCATTTTAGACCCAACAAAGTATATATATTCTTGATCAGCGTAAAATTCTAAGACGATTTAGCCATGTCCGTCCGTCTGTTGTAATCACGCTACAGTCTAAACGAATTAAGATAGGAAGCTAAAATTTGATTTTACCCACATTTTTAAACGGAATTGTCTGAAAATCCACACAAGGAGTGGGTACTTTATACCTCGGCAGAGAATTATCTATATAGGTCCACAATATCGTATAGCCCCCATATAACGGTACCCCCCGATATTCCGTATTTTTATGATTTTACCCACATTTTTCAACGGAATTGTCTGAAAATCCACACAAGGAGTTCCTTGTGGGTACTTTATACCTCGGCAGAGAATTGTCCATATAGGTCCACGATATCGTATAGCCCCCATGTAACGGTACCCCCCCGATATTCGATATTTTGATGATTTTACCCACATTTTTCAACGGAATTGTCTGAAAATCCACACAAGGAGTTCCTTGTGGGTACTTCATACCTCTGCAGAGAATTGTCCATATAGGTCCACGATATCGTATAGCCCCCATGTAACGGTACCCCCGATATTCGGTATTTTGATGATTTTACCCACATTTTTCAACGGAATTGTTTGAAAATCCACACAAGGAGTTCCCCGTGGGTACTTAATACCTCGGCAGAGAATTGTCCATATAGGTCCACGATATCGTATAGCCCCCATGTAACGGTACCCCCCGATATTCGGTATTTTTATGATTTTACCCACATTTTTCAACGGAATTGTCTGAAAATCCACACAAGGAGTTCCTCGTGGGTACTTTATACCTCGGCAGAGAATTGTCCATATAGGTCCACGATATCGTATAGCCCCCATGTAACGGTACCCCCCGATATTCGGTATTTTGATGATTTTACCCACATTTTTCAACGGAATTGTCTGAAAATCCACACAAGGAGTTCACAATATCGTATAGCCCCCATATAACGGTACCCCCGATATTCGGTATTTTGATGATTTTACCCACATTTTTGAAAGGAATTGTCTGAAAATCCACACAAGGAGTTCCTTGTGGGTACTTTATTCCTCGGCAGAGAATTATTCATATAGGTTCACAATATCGTATAGCCCCCATATAACGGTACCCCCAAATATTCGGTATTTTGATGATTTTACCCACATTTTTGAACGGAATTGTCTGAAAATCCACACAAAGAGTTCCTTGTGGGTACTATATACCTCGGCAGAGAATTATTTATATAGGTCCACAATATCGTATAGCCCCCATATAACGGTACGCCCCGATATTCGGTATTTTGATGATTTTACCCACATTTTTGAAAGGAATTGTCTGAAAATCCACACAAGGAGTTCCTTGTGGGTACTTTATTCCTCGGCAGAGAATTGTCCATATAGGTCCACGATATCGTATAGCCCCCATATAACGGTACCCCCAAATATTCGGTATTTTGATGATTTTACCCACATTTTTGAACGGAATTGTCTGAAAATCCACACAAAGAGTTCCTTGTGGGTACTTTATACCTCGGCAGAGAATTGTCCATATAGGTCCACGATATCGTATAGCCCCCATGTAACGGTACCCCCTGATATTCGGTATTTTGATAATTTTACCCACATATTTCAACGGAATTGTCTGAAAATCCACACAAGGAGTTCCTTGTGGGTACTTTATACCTCGGCAGAGAATTATCTATATAGATCCACGATATTGTATAGCCCTCATATAACGGTACCCCCGATATTCGGTATTTTGAAGATTTTACCCACATTTTTCTTCGGAATTGTCTGAAAATCCACACAAGGGTACTTTATACCTCGGCAGAGAATTATCTATATAGATCCACGATATTTTATAGCCCTCATATAACGGTACCCCCGATATTCGGTATTTTGATGTTTTTAGCCATTTTTTTCAACGGAATGGTAACAAGGGGTTCTTTGTTCACAAGGGGTTCTTTGTGAGCACTTCAACCACCGACAGAGAATTCTCTATATAGGTTAACGATAACGTATAGCTCCCATATAACGGTACCCCGCGATATTCGGTATTTTGATGATTTTAGCCACATTTTCCAATCGTATTGTCTGAAAATCCACACACGGAGTTCCTTGTGAGTACTTTACACGCAGACATAGATTTGTCTTTATAGGTCCACAATATTGTATATCCCCCCATATATCGGTACCTTCCTATATTACATATTTTAAAGATTTTTAAAGAATTTTTATTGGATTTTATTTTTTTGAAAATTTTCGAAATTTTCTAATTCGTTCCAAATGGTGGAGGGTATTCAAAGTTCGGCCCGGCCGAACTTACTGCTTTTTTACTTGTTTGACTTGCACTTTCTGCTTTCTTGGAACGAGTTATGATTTTTCATTGAATCTTCCAAGGAAGGGTGGACAATTCTTCTTCTTGAGGTGAGCAGAAGGGAGTGAATCAAAATCAATATAATTTGGGGTGGTTGATTATTTTCGAATCTTTGACATCCAGTTTCATCCTGTTGAGGATTCTCTCCCTTTCAGTTATTTGAGAAGGGCTCTGCTCAACAAATTTGGAATCTTTAATTTGGTCTTTTTTGGTTCGATATTTTTGAGGCCAGTAGAATTATTGATAGCTGCCTTTTCTAGGAAATTTGTTACCTCTATGGCTTGTTGTCTCTAGAGGATGTGCTTCGATATTACCCGATTCATGTTTCTCCCAAATGCTTTGCCTCACTATAGCTCTGGCAATTAAGGGATAACAGGAACGTTCATTTCTTTATCGGAGAGAGGTGAATCGTTCCCAAAACCACAAGGGACACTTTCCTGAGTGATTTCAGATAATTTTTTTTTGAGAAGAGCAGGCAACGTGGCCCATACTTGATCATTGATAATATCTATATCAGACTTAGGTAAGTAGCGATCATGGAAAATATTAGCCCACAGCTTTTGGTACACAAATACCTGGCTCATTTTTATTTCATGTAGAAAATAAGCTTTTTCCAAATCTTACTACAGCATTCAAAGCCAACAATGTTCATTTATATTGTGCTCTCCTATCAACGAGAGTTTTCTCTTAATTTCATGTTGACACCCCAATGTAGTGTGCGACATTTCAAAATTAACCATTCAAAATTAAATTTCTGCATAAACGAGCATTTAAAGCATATCATTTTTTTCGTTCGGCCAAAAGTTAATTGAACTTTAGTAATGGCCAAAAAATGCAAACCAGTTGGATTAACAATTCCAATATACAATAACGCCAAACAAAAGGCTGAATGATATGTACACAAAATACCTAACATACCCTTCTATTTGGAAAGTAAATAAGCCAGGTGGAGATCTGAGGGATGGTGGAGCCCTAAAGAGAGTTGTAATTTCAGATTCACCAGGGCAGAAAATTTAGGTGAACATTTAATAGAAAATGATTTATTCTATGTTTCTAAGCTCAATTTGGTCTTCTTTGGTCCGATGCACTCGATGCCAGTAGCATTACTGATGTAGGGCTTTCTCACCAAATCACCTACCTCTGTGGCATCTTACCGATGGAGGATGGTCTAATCGGTATTACCTGGATGAATTTCCTTTCTCCATGCTTCAACCCACATCAGCTGTGGTTGAATGTAGTTTGGAAGCATTTGCCACTAGCCAATGCTCAACGATGATATTATCTATGAACAGGCATCTTTCTAAGAATGCCATCCAGTCTCCATCATAAAGACGTCTATTCCACCTATGTGGGTCCTATCGTAGATAGACCTACGGAGCTCAATTCTGCCCTTCTGTGTGGGAACCATCTGGCCTCCTTCCAAGCCGTAAGAATCTTCTCTAGATTCATTTACGGGCTGGCCGGAATAATAGCGCAAAGCCAATCTTCCAGGGATAGACAAATCCAGTATTTTTATACCCCCCACCTTGGACCCCATAATGTATATATATTCATAATCAGCATAAAATTCTAAGACGATTTAATGATGTCCGCCTGTCCGTCTGTCTGTCTGTTGAAATCACGATGCAGCCCACATTATTTGACGTAGAACATTATTTTAGCAGAATAATTTGTATTGTGTATAGGATGGTTGGTATTGAAAATGAGATATATCGGTCCACGTTTTGGTATAGTCCCCATATAAGGGTACATCCCGATACTCGGTATTTTGATGACTTTTACCATACTTCTTCACGGATTTGTCTGAAAATTGGTATTTGTTAGTTATAATGGGTTCTGGCTCCGAAAAACATTGTATGTATAGGTCCACGCTTTGGTATAGCCTCCATATAACGGTATCTTCCGATATTCGGCATTTTGATGATTTTTGCCACACTTTTTCACGGATTTATCTGAAAATTGGTATTTGTAGGTCATAATGGGTCCTCGTTCGTGCAGCGAAATATTGCATGTATAGGCCCACGCTTTTGTATAGCCCTATATAGCGGTACCTCCCGATATTCGATATTTTGATGATTTTTGCCAAATTTTCCCACGAATATGTCTAAAAATTGATATTTGTGGGTCATAATTGGTTCTAAGGTGGAGGGTATTAAAAGTTCGGCCCGGCCGAACAATGAATAAACTGCTAAACGACATGATAGAAGAATGGTCTCCGATCCCAATACACCGTCAAGCAGAATTGACGTTAAAAAGAATTATCGACGATGGGAGCGCACCTTAATAATATCAATATTTCACCCTTTTGTTCGCTAAAACTAATCCTAGTACCAGTGGCGTCTACGAGGAATGATCTTGTGATCATCTAGTTAAAGTACTAATTTAATCCTCTACCGTCTTTTTATACCCTCCACCAGACATAGTATGGAGGGTATATTTAGTTCGTCATTCAGTTTGTAACTCCAGAAAAATGTTATTCGTGATGAAATTCGAGCGTGATAGTGTGATTTCTTTATATTTGGCTGGAAAACCACAAGTGGCTATGGTTAGAGCATTTCAGCATTTAAATGTGAATAAATCTTTTGTGTCTCGTACAATTGCCCGTTACCGTGATGTCAAGGAAGTGGATGGAAGAAAATAGCAACATAAGCATAAATGGTTCGAAAAGCAAAGAAGCTACTTGATCGAAACCCGCGTCGCAGTGGTCGAAAAATGGCTCGTGAGCTGAACATATCACAATATTCCATTCGGCAAATATTAAAAAATGAGCTCGGGGTAAAGCCATTGGAATTCCAAAAAGTTCAAGAACTTACACCACAACAGATACAAAATAGACTCAAAAAAGCTGAAGAGATGCTTTGCTTGGCCGAAAGTGGTGAACTGCCGAATTTGGTTTTCTCCGATGAGAAAACATTCGTTGCTCTGCAGTTTGTAAACAAACAAAATGATCGTGTTTACTTGCCAAAGAGGTCGACTGAAAATGTGCTAATTCGGTTGGCCACCAGAACTCAAGCACCGGCCATGCAGATGGTGTGGGCTGCCATAGCAGCCGATGGTCACTCACCGCTCATATTCATCGACCGTGGCATCAGAATAAATGCCGAAAATCGCGAAAATTTTGGATTTTGGCCGCAAACCTTGGACATTTAAACAGAGCTCAGAGTCGCCACCCAAGGATGGCTAAAAATGAGGTTCCTCGTTACATTTCAAGAGCACAATGGCCACCAAAATCTCCGGATACCAATCCGGTGGAATACTATGTCTGGAGTATTTTTGGAAATCAAGGTTGGCACTAAAAAATACCAAAGTGTCGGGCAGCGTGTGACGCTTTCATTGACAGTTTATAGGCCATAATTCGTGCCAAAGGTGACCAGTTCGAACAAATCAAATCTTATTCTAAAATTTTATGATATTTCCGACATTTTTTGCTTTCATTCAATAAAATTAAAAAAAAAATTTGAAAATTATGGTGTTTGACTTTGCTGCAGTTTTATTATTTCACCCTTTTTTCTTGAACAGCGTAAAACTCTAAGACGATTTAGACCTGTCCGTCCGTCCGTTTGTTTTAATCACGCTACAGTCAAAACGAATTAAGATAGGAGGTTAAAATTTTGCACAGATCTGTCTTTTGTCTGCAGGCAGGTCAAGTTCGAAGATGGGCTATATCGGTCCATGATATCGTATAGCCCCCATATAACGGTACCCCCGATATTCGATATATTGATGATTTTAGGCATATTTTTAATAGAATTGTCTGAAAATCTACACAAGGAGTTCTTTGGAAGTACTTTTTCTCCAGGAAGAGAATTATCTATATAGGCGATATCGGATAGCCCCATATAACGGTACCCCCCGATATTCGGTATTTTGATGATTTTAGCCATATTTTCAATGGAATTATCTGAAAATCTACACAAGGAGTTCTTTGTGAGTACTTTACCCCTTGAAAGAGAATTGTCTATATAGGACCACGATATCGTATGGAGCTCCAATAACGGTACCCCCAGATATACGGTATTTTCATAATTTTTGACACATTATTCACCGGAATTATTTAGAATTATGTATATTAAGTTTGGATCCGTTACTACAGCCTATGACACGAATTACTTATGCAGGACCACGTCTTCCTATGGCTACCATATGGCGGTTTTCATTCCAGTGGTTTTTTTCAACAGAATTTTTTAGAAAAATTTTAAAGTTTCTTCCAAATGGTTGAGGGTATAAAAAAACTTAGCTGCCGTTTTACTCGTTTCTATCCTATTTTGGCAGCCCTCGTTTAATTTCGGAAAAAAACACAAACCTACAAAACGACGGCAAGAATCTTCGAAATATCAATAATTGGGGGATTCCGTTATATTAGAAGTGTTAGAATGGATAAATATTGAACTAGATTTCTAAAAATGAAATTTGAGCCACTTCCCTTGGATGATGTGGCCTAACAATATCGCACGGTTCTACATCCTTCACCATTAGACGAAATCGTTCAATTGTGCGGCTAAATAACAACCACTTCAATGCACATTTGCAAAATTTCTCTAAAGGCCCTTAGCCACATGATCCTGTCTATTTTAACATTCTCAACCGGCCATGTTTCCATTGTCATATGGCTAGCCTTACAATGACGAGGACTAACAACAGCCAACTGAGCGTTAGAGTAACACCTGTCTGGGTCGGACAGAAGACTGACGTTCGTTATAATATTATAACGGCTTAGAGAAGAGGTATTGTTGCCAAAAAAAAAAAAAAATTGACGCAAACGTGCACACTCACACATATTTATTTTTTTGGTCGTTTTTTTTTTTTTTTTGCCAAAATCTACCAAAACAGGAATTGAAAGGAAAAAAGCAAACGGCAATGCCGGCATGAATTCAAGTCCTAACTAAACGGTATTTATTGTGACTAAAAATATACAAAGGTAGGGGCTAAGCTGTTGTTATTTTTTGTGGTTGTTGTTGTTAGTCCAAAAGCGATATTGTTTCAAAATAATTCAAACGCAATACTTCAATCGTTCCCAACAAAAAAACAGCACGTCAGGATAAGCACTCACACACAAGTAGCCGATCCGAAACAAAAAAGGACACCACGGAAGTAACAGACCAAGAAAAACAAAACCTTAACACAATGTGAACAGATGAGGGCCTAACTAACGGTGGTCGTCGATTTAGCTTCAAAAGCAAATTATACTCGAAATTCACATGTGACGAATTCGCCAGCGAAGCAAGACAAAGGCTTTTAAAGTTATCCATGTATTCTTTTGCGCTGGGTATGGGCCCAGACAATCTACTCAAGCGTGATGTGTCGTTTGTCATACCAAAAAAAAAACAAAAAATATTAATCCTTAGGCATGGGAGATAAAGAACAGAAAGCTGGGAAGAGGAAAAGGGGCGAAAACAGACGGGCTATATTTTTTCTTTTTTTTTTTTTTTTGGCAAACGTTTTGCTGACCAACGAAAGGTGTGCCTTCCCAATGAGTTGGCTAAAAACGCAGCACATTCGCTATTAGAACATCAATGAATCGGCAGCATATTTAAGCTATATGTTTTCAATTTCAAAAGGTGAGAGATATTTAGTTTTGTGGAATCTAAACTGAAACTGCAACATTTAGAGAGAAAACAAGTTAAAAAGTTAGTTTTGTCGATAGATATATACCGTCTGCTTAGTATAATATATTTTGACCTGCGATATGATTACTTTGAACATTCACCGATAATCACAGTGAATCAATGTATTGCATTTTCATATCCAACATTGTAATATTTTGTGAGGAAGGCGAGTTGACCAACACATCCCATATTCACTTTAGAGCTGAAGGAAACGATGAGATACGCCGGTTTTTATACCCTACACCACATGATGGTAAGGGTATTATGTCCTTGTGCATTTGTTTGTAATGTGGAAAAGCAAGTGAGATAGTTACTTTTTAGGATCTTCATAAAATAATATTCTGAGTCGATTTATTCATATGAGTCCGTCCGTCCATGTATTCTTGTGAACAAAATGCAGGTCGAATTTATTATATGATTTAGATTAAATTTTCAAACTGTATTTACTTTGCCCAAAGACGAACCCTATTGGATTCAGATTTAGATAGAGCTCCCATATATATCTTTAACCGATTTCGGGTTAATTGTGCACCAAATGGCCAATATAGGTCCAAATGACCTGTATACCGGTACATCCCACCGAATTCATTTGGAGAAAATCGGTTCAGATATAGCTAAAGCTCCCATATATATGTTTCATCCGATTTGCTATTTAAGTCCCTCACATATACAGGGTGAGATGAAAAAATACAACAAAGACAAACACCATAATTTTAACTTCTTTTTTTTAAGTTATTGAATCAAAGCAAACCAGTTAAAAAGCAGTAAGTTCGGCCGTTCCGAACTTTGAATGTGGAGGGTATTCAAAGTTCGGCCCATTTGGAACCAATTTGAAAATTTTCAAAAAAATAAAATCCTTAAAAAATTCTGTTAAAATTAATTTTAAATAATTAAATCATCAAAATACCGAATTTTGGGAGGTACCGTTATATGGGGGCTATACGAAGACGTAGACCTGCACCGACAAATGTCTGCTTTATGCTTCATTACGAACTTCAAATACCAAAGTTGAAACAATTCCGGTGAACAATGTCTCTCAAACCATCAAAATACCGAATATCGGGAGGTACCGTTATATGGGGGCTGTATGAAAACGTGGATCTACAAGGCCCATTTACGAACTTAACCTGCCTACTGGAAAAATAAACACGTGTGCAAAATTTTAGCCTTCTATCTCAATTCGTTCGAAAGATAGCGTGATTACAACAGACGGACAGACAGACAGACAAACAAACAGACGGACGGACGGGCGGACGGTCAGACAGACAGACGGACATGGCTAAATCGACTAAGCTGATCAAGAATATATATACTTTGTTGGGTCTGACATGAGTATTTCGAGGAGTTACAAACGGAATGACAAAGTTAATATACCCTCCATAGCATGGTGGAGGGTATAAAAATGTCGGAAATAGCATTTTAGAATAAGTTTAGATTTGTTCGAATTTGTCACAATTGGCCGAATTACGGCCTTCAAACAGCCAATGAAGCCGTCACACGCTGCCCGAATGTTGCTCTGCGGTATTTTGGCCCATTCCCGGCGAAGCGCTTCCTTGAGGTGGTCGACACTTTGGTATTTTTTAGTGCAACCTCGCTTTCCAAAATACTCCAGACACAATAGTCCAACGGATTGGTATCCGTAGATTTTGGTGGCCATTGTGCACTGGAAATGAAGCGAGGAACCTCATTTTGTAATAATTCTTAGGTGGCACGTGCTGAATGCGATGTTTCTGAGTCCTGTTGGAATGTCTAAAGACTGCCTAAGGCTTTAATACCCCCTCCAGAAAATTTTGCGATAATATTCGACATTTATTCTGATGCCACGGTCGATTAACACTAGCGGAGAACGACCATCGGATGTTATGGCGGCCCACACAATCACCATAGCCGGTGCTTGAGCTTGAGGCCAAGCGAAGCAACTCTTTAGCTCTTTTGAGTATATTTATACCCTACAACACTATGTGTTGGGGATATTATAAGTTTGATTGGGCCAAAAATTATGTAACACCTCGAAATATTGGTTTCCCACATAGGAAAGTATATATGGATCTTCCTTGCTCGCCGAGCTGAATCGATCTAGCTATGTATGTCCGTCCGTCCGTCTGTCCGTCTGTCCATGTTAATTTGTAATCACTCTACAGGTCGCAATTATGGCCCGATCTTCACGAAAATTAGAATGTAGGTGGGGCTTGGACCAGAATAGAACCCTATTGCTTTTGGAGAAATGTTTAGGGGTTAAAATGGACCAACTACTGAAAAAATGTCGGATTTTGCAGTAGCTATACAGGTCGCAATTATAGACCAATCGACGCGAAATTTCGCATGTAGATAGAGTTTAGGGCGGGGAAGAAGCCTACTAATTTGGGTGGTCATCGGATAATATTTAGCGGGTAAAATAGACCATATCTTTTGTGTTGAAAAAAAAATTAAAAATTTTTCGCTAAACCGTGAATATTTTAAATCCCGGCGAAATCACAAAGCCATCACAAGGTTACTTCTGACCTTTACATTGATGTTATTATACAACAAATCGGATATATAGCAAAATATGTGCGATATATATGTCTATCAAAGGAGATATGCTTGAAAGATCTCTTATATGTCGAGAACGGCTGAACTGATTTCGACAGTTCTCATTAATTCAGAATGGCCTCTTGGCAGGAAAGAAAAAACGTCTAAAAAATCGCATAAAAATATCTCTCAAAAGATGAAAATATTGATTTTGTAAAATTTTCTCATATTTTTTCAATTTTGTCATATTTTTGGCATATTTTCATTTTGAATTAAACATTTGGTAATATTTCTACAGCTAACAAAACTAAGTAGTTAGGATATCAGGATATCATATACAGATCTCATTTATGGCCCGATCCTTACGAAATTTTGCATGGGGATAAGATGAGGGTCAGAATAGAAGCCTACTCTTTTTGGAAATGATCGCCATATATTTAGGGGTTGAAATGGACCAAAAAACTGCAAAATTGTCGGCAGGTCGTAATTATCGCCCGATCCTCACGCACATTTGAATGGGGGTTACCGCACATTGCAAAAGCCAAGCAGTTGCGGATGGTAAGTTCTTGCACTTTTTGGAATTTCAATGGCTTTATCCCGAGCTTATTTTTCAATATTTGCCGAATGGAATATTGCGATATATACAGCTTACGAGCCATTTTTCGGCCACTGCAACGCGGGTTTCGATCATGTTACTTCTTAACTTTTCGAACCATTTCTGTGGATGTTTCTGTTTTCTTCCGTCGTTCGAGATACAAACGATTTATTCACATTTAAATGCTGGAGTGCTCTAGTGATAGCTACGCTTGAATTCCAGCACGAATTACTGAGCTGCCACTGGAATAATTTTAATCAAACCTAATTTCCAACCTTGATTCTCATACCAAATTTCAAGGTTTTAGCTCTTACGTACACACAATACCGAATGGTACCATTTTAGAAGTTTAGTACAATTTTGGAAAATTTTCGAAAACTTAGAGCTCGAATTTCCAAAAACTCTTTGATACATCCATCCTACACTCCATCAGCTACTCTTATTCCAATTTTCTGGTTTCTAGCTCATTCTGTTAATGTCTGTTAATCACACGCCGTCAGCACCAAGACTGATCCTCGTTCAAACTTTCGAGATAAAAGCTTCAGATGTTTCGTCTGGGCCTTACTTCGCCTGGTATAATTTGTGTCTGAGTAGATTTTTACCTTATAATATCGGAAAAAATTGCGTTAGTTTGCTGCTACGGAAACACACAGCTACTTATTGTATACCCTTCACCACATAGTGGTAAGGGTATTATATCTTCGTGCATTTGTTTGTAACAGGGAGAAGGAAGCGAAATAGATCCGTAGTTACTTTTCAGGATCTTCACTGAATCTCTTTCTGAGCCGATTTATGCATGTCAGTCCGCCCGTCCGCCCATGTATATTTGTGAACAAAATGCAGGACACATTTATTGTCCGAATGAGACGAAATTTTTCAAAAAATATTTGTTTGCCCAAGGACGAACCTTTCTAAAATTTATGATAATCGTATCAGATTTAGATGTAGTTCCCTTATTGGAAATAACATAAAACTTCAAACGGCCAATGAAACCTTCAGACGCTGCCTGAAAATTGCTCAGCATTATTTTGGTCCATTCCCAGCGAAGCGCTTGCTTGAGGTGATCGACACTTTGGTATTTTTTAGTGCCAACCTTGCTTTCCAAAATACCCCAGACACAAAATTCCAACGGATTGGTATTCGCAGGTTTTGGTGGCCATTGTGCGCAAGAAATGAAGCGAGGAAAATCATTTTATAACCATTCTAAGGTGGCGCGTGCTGAGTGCGATGGTGCTGAATCCTGTTGGAATGTCCGAGGTCTGCGGCCAAAATGTTTCCATGCTCAAGGCTTTAATACACCCTCCAGAATATTTTCGAGATAATATTCGGCATATATTCTGATGCCACGATCGATTAATACGAGCGGTGAGCGACCATCGGCTGTTATGGCGGGCCACACCATCACCATGGCCGGCGCTTGAGTTCTGGTGGCCAACCGAAGGTGCCCATTTTCAGCTGAACTCTTTGGCATATAAACGCGATAATTTTGTTTGTTTACAAACTGCTGGACAACGAATGTTTTTTTCATCGGAGAAAACTATATTCGGCTGTTCACCGCTTTTAACCAAGCGAAACAACTTTTCAGCTCCTTTGAGTCTGAGTCTATTTTCTTTCTGTTGCGGAGTAAGTAATTGCACTTAATTTAAATGGCTTTACCCCGAGCTCATTTTTTTAATATTTGCCGAATGGAATATTGCGATATGTGCAGCTCACGAGCCATTTTCCGGCCACTGCGACGCGGGTTTCGATTACGTCGCTTCTTTACTTTTTGAACCATTTCTGCTGATATTGCTGTTTTCTTCTGTCCATTTCCTTGACGACGGGCTAGGCTACCAGTAGCACGGTAATGAGCGATGGTACGAGACACAAAAGATTTATTCATATTTAAATGCTGGAGTGCTCTAACGATAGCCACTTCTGGTTTCTGGAAAATTCACATCAAAATGCTTTTGTACGCTTGTAAACGATATAATGAGCTGTCGCTTTAATAATTTTTAGAAATGAAAGCGGTCTGAAGTTGGTTGCAGTTTTTTCATCTCCCCCTGCGAATCTTTCATCCTACATGGTGTTTAAGTCCTTCACATTCGTAATATGCATTCGATAACTATGATATTTGGTACAAGATATCTTATAGGGCTCGAAATTACCTCTGCAAAATTTTATCGAGATAGGTTCAAATTTAGATATAGCTCCCGTATATATCCTTAATCCGATTTCAGGTTTATTGTGCAAATAATTGCCAATGTCAGCCCAAATGGAGTGATTTTCAGGCCCCGCCCGACTTTTGATTTTTCTTTACTGGTTTTCTGTTATTTCGTGCTTCTATTTTTAACGGGAATTTTAAATAAGACCAATACCCATCTATAATTCGGTTGAATTTTAAAGTTATATTAATAAAAACCTTCCGTTTAAACTGACAACAGGACTACAATGTGTGCCCGTTGTGCCGTCTCTTTAATCCTCATCTACCCACCTACAAATTTTTTCCCCGTTTTTTGGCCTTTGTCGCTGTGAATGTCTCTGTAGTGAGAACGTTAGAAACCAGACATGGCGGATAGGTAGCCAGCAGGCCAGGCAGCCAGCCTGTCCCTGATGTATCGTCAATATTTTCTGTCGTTTGCCAAAAAATGAAAATTTTACCTTTATCAAAATTAAATTCCGCTACTCGCACTTAAATACAATCTATGTAAGGATGATGATGGGGGAGAGGGCACGGGCTTTGTACGGTTTTTCCATTGAAGTTGTAGTTGTCTTTTTTTCGATTTTATAACAACATTTTTTAGATGTCTGGCTGGCCTTCTTTTGTCTAAACGATGAATATACATATATATACATTTTCCGAACCAACCGAGTTTCACAGGGTTAGAGGTTTGGGTAAATAAGGTATTGAAGATACGGCAGAGGTTGTTTACTTTTTTCATAAAACCTTCAACTCGTCAATGGAATATCAATAATATTTGTTGGAAGGCATCGACGGCACTGAAGTATATTTCTCATTTTCCTGCACAAAGAAAATATAATTTTCATTCAAGGGCCGGCGGAGAGGGTTTGTGGGTCCACACATATTAAACCATTTTTTTTCCTATACAAATATTGTTTTTTGGCCACAGTTGATATTGACGTTGATGACTGACCATCGAACTGGCTGTGGTCGTTGGGCCAGAACGTTAACAAAAAAAAAAAATTGAATTGAAAAAATCTAACTGTCTAGTCTGCTAGCCAGACAAAGAAAATATGGCATTTTTTTGGGTTTCAAAAATTAAAGCCTTTCTATACAGTTATAGGAAGGGTGGAAGACATTAATGAAAATATTAATCAAATAAAGAATTTTTGAACTTTCTTTAAAACAAAATTAAACAAGAACATTCAATTCTTCTTCCTTTTCCCAAAAACAATTCCCCTGATTAATCCTTGCATTCATTGGACACTTAGTTGCAGGCGTATAGCCAGTAATGCCTATAGAAATTCAAAACAGTTTTTCCACTCTCTTTTCGTGCAGCTATCCCCTTTGGTTTACCAATGCGAACGAGCCGCCTTCAACAATCACCGGTTTCTTGTCGTTTCTTTTTGTTTTCTACCCTAGCTTTTCTTTGTGCATGTCCCTTTGTTTTTTTTTTAGTGGGTGTTCTACGTTCGATTTGCTTAACTTTTTTGCTGGCCCTTTTCTGGCCATCATCATGTTTTGTTAAACCGCACCTTGCAGTGTTGCGCCATAGTCATCAACCCAGACCACATCAACAATGGGGTGCATGTGTGGTTGGCGCATTGACAAACACACATGCATTACTAGTGCAGGCAAAAATCAAGGGGAACCGGAAAAAATCGGCAACCGATTATGAGTTGATTAAAAGTCTTCGATTAAAATAAGAAGACCTCAAGAGAAGACCTTTGGATCGTAAAATTATCAAAAGATATATCATTACCAAATAATGGGTTTATTGGTGATAGTTGTTCGGTATGCAAACACAAAACTTCGTAAATCTCTCTTAGTGTATCTACACACATATAAAAGAGTCCGCGTCCAGACGTAAAGGCTGATGCTAGTGTCTTGAAATATTGCACAAGGGTCAGTCCTGGGTTGCTAGTAATTCGTACCAAAAGGATACGAAAAGTTCCAAAATAAAATAAAAATTGAATACTTTGTATTGGGCAAATGGAATGAGCTAGAATTTAGAATGAGAGTCACCAATGAAGTGTAGGAATCAAGAAAAAAAGGTTTCGAACTTCAAGGCTTTGAAAAGTTCTAAAATGGTGCTAAACTGTTAAAACAGTACCAAGCTAAAAATTTTGGTATGAGAATCAAGTTTGGAAAATAAATAAGGGTGAAATAAAAAAACTGCAACAAACTTCAAATTGCTGTCAATTCCAAGCCAATCGTCCGATAGCTGTTAAAATTATTCCAGTGACAGCTCATTATATTTTTTACAAGCGTACAAAAGCATTTTGGTGGGAATTTTCCAGAAAAAAAGTTGAAGTGGTTCGAAAGCAAAGAAGCGACATGATAGGAAACCAGTGGCGTCGCAGAGGCCGAAAAATGGCTCATATGCTGAACATATTGCAATATTCCATTCAACAAAAAAAGCTCGGGGTAAAGCCATTGAAATTCCACAAAGTTCAAGAACTTACACCGCAACAGAAAGAATATAAACTCAAACAAGTAAAAAAACAGTAAGTTCGGCCGGGCCGAACTTTGAACACCCTCCACCATTTGGAACGAATTAGAAAATATTCAAGAAAATAAAATCCGTTAAAAATTCTTTGAAAATCTTTAAAATATCTAATAAAGGAAGGTGCCGAATATGGGGGATATTGTGAACCTATAACCTATATATTGTGAACCTATAAAGACAAATCTATGCCTGGGTGTAAAGTACTCACAAGGAACTCCTTGTGTGGATTTTCGGATAAAAGTGGATGAAATCATCAAAATACCGAATATCGAGGGTACCGTTATATGGAGGATATACGATATTGTGGACCTATATAGACAATTCCCCTTCAGGGGGTAAAGTGCTCACAAAGAACACCTTGCGTGGATTTTCAGACAATACGATTGGAAAATGTGGCTAAAATCATAAAAATACCGAATATCGGGGTACCGTTATATGGGGGCTATACGATATCGTGGACCTATGTAGACAATTCTCTCTCAGGGAGTAATGTTCTCACAAGGAACTAATTGTGTGGATTTTCGGACAATTCCATTGAAAAATGAGGCTAATATCATCAAAATATCGAAAATGGGGGGGGGGGGGGGGGTACCGTTATATGGTGGCTATACGATATCGTAGACCTATATAGAAAATTCTCTGCCGAGGTATAAAGTACCCACAAGGAACTCCTTGTGTGGATTTTCAGACAATTCCGTTGAAAAATGTGGGTAAAATCATCAAAATACCGAATATCGGGGGGGTACCGTCATATGGGGGATGTACGATATCATTGACCAATATAGAAAATTCGTCTTCAGGGTGTAAAGTACTTACTAGGAACTACTTGTGTGGATTTTCAAACAATTCCGTTGAAAAATGTTTTTAAAGCCATCAAAATGCCGAATATCGGGGGGTACCGTTATATGGGGGCTATACGATATCGTGGATATATATAGATAGTTCTCTGCCGAGGTATAAAGTACCCCCAAGGAACTCCTTGTGTGGATTTTCAGACAATTCCGTTGAAAAATGTGGGTAAAGTCATCAAAGAACCAAATATCGGGAGGTACCGTTGTATGGGGGATATACCATATCGTGAACCTATATAGACAATTCTCTCTGAGGGGGTAAAGTACTCGCAAGGAACTACTTGTGTAGATTTTCGGACAATTCCATTGAAAAATGAGGCTAACATCTTGAAAATACCGAATATCGGGGGGTACCGTTATATGGGAGCTATACGATATCGTGGACCGATATAGCCCATCTTCGAACTTGACCTGCCTGCAGACAAAATTTTAGCTTCCTATCTTAATTCGTTTAGACTGTAGCGTGATTACAACAGACGGACGGACAGGGCTAAATCGTCTTAGAATTTTAGTGGTGAGCTGCTGAAATTGGGTTTCTCCGATGAGATAACATTCGTTGTCCAGCAGTTTGTAAACAAACAAAATGATCGTGTTTATTTGCCAAAGAGGTCAGCTGAAAATGTGCACCTTCGGTTGGCCACCAGAACTCAAGAGCCGGCCATGGTGGTGGTGTGGGCCGCCATAACAGCCAATTCTCTCTCCCCTCGTATTAAAGCCTTGAGCACGCAAACATTTTGGCCGCAGACCTTGGACATTCCAACAGGACTCAGCACCATCGCACTCAGCACGCGCCACCCAAGAATGGTTGCAAAATGAGGTTACTCGCTTCATTTCCAGGGCACAATAGTCACCAGAATCTCCAGATACCAATCCATTGGACTATTGAGCTTGGAGTATTTTGGAAAGCAAGGTAGGCACTAAAAAGTACCACAGTGTTGATCACCTCAAGCAAGCCCTTCGCCGGGAATGGGCCAAAATACCGCAGAGCAACATTCGTTCAGCGTGTGACGGTTTCATTTTCCGTTTGAAGGCCATAATTCGTGCCAAAGGTGACAAATCTAAACTTATTCTAAAATTTGATGCTCTTTTCGACATTTTTTACTTTCATTGATGAATTTATGAAGATGGTTTTGGAAATGTGTTGTAAGTTCGCAAACTGTACCAAATGGTACTAAATTTGGAGCAGTTTTATTTATGGTGAACTGATGAAGCTGGCATTTTGAAACTTTGAATCGGGGTCTTTATTGGTGATGCGTTTTTTTCTTTTTTATAAAGAGTTGGTTTTGGAAAAGTACTATATTTGGTACTATGAGCACATACTGCTCATGTGTAGTAGCCTTGACGTGATTTCGGAAATGTGTACCATAATTGTACGAAAAGTAGTTAATGGTACTAAATTTGGTATTGGTATCTGTGTTTGAGATCATATGAAAATATATTATATGAAAAGTACTAAATTGTACTAAGTTCGGTTTTGGTTAAAGGAATAGAGCGAGAATCCTGAAATTTGATATTGAGGTCTCTGTTGGTATTTTACAAAAAGTACAAAATTGGTATTGGATGACGAAATTAAGCTAAAATCCTGAAATTTGAAATGA
Source organism: Musca domestica (assembly GCF_030504385.1). Taxonomy (NCBI): domain Eukaryota; kingdom Metazoa; phylum Arthropoda; class Insecta; order Diptera; family Muscidae; genus Musca; species Musca domestica. Next base: position 8,791,749 of record NW_026712192.1, on the reverse strand, counting down.
ATGTCACTGTTGATGTCTGTGGTTAAGATATGAAGGTGATTTTGGAAAAGTGTACTCAAATTATATGAAAAGTACTAAATTTGATGTTGGTTGAAGGGATAGAGCTAGAATCCTTCAATTTCATATTTAGGTCTGTGGGTGATTTTGGAAATATGTACTAAAAACATACTAAAAGTCAATGTTACTAAAATTGATATTGAGTGAATGTATGGAGCTAAAATCCTGAAATTTGATATCAAGCTCATTACTGGTATTTGGTGTACATTTGGTGTACCATAGTTCTACGAAAAGTACTAAATAGTACATTTGGTATTCGGTGAAGGGCTGAGATCGTCAAATTTGATATAAATGTTACTGTTGGTGTCTGTTGTTGAGGGAAAGAGCTGATTTTGGATATGTGTACCATAATTGTTGGAAAAGTTCTAAGAGGTACTAAATTGGGTATTGGTTGGAGGGATACCAACAAAGAGCTCAATATCAAGTTTAAGGATTCATGCCCTAACTTGATATTGAGCACTTTGTTGGTATCTGCATTTGAGATACCGTGATAGTTTTGGAAATATGTACTATTATTGTACGAAAAGTACTAAATAGTGGAAGAAAAGAGTTGAAACCGCGAAATTCGACATAAATGTCGCTATTGATGACTGTGGTTTAGGGAAGGATCTGGTTTTGGAAATATGTGTTTGGTTTTGTGTGGAGGGATAGAGCTGGTATCCTGAAATATTGGGGTCTCTATTGGTATCTCGGATTGAGATTTGGCGGTGGTTTGGAAATGTGTGTTGTGCGAAAAAAGAGCTGCTTTTGGATATGTGTACCATAATTTTTCAGAAAGTACTAAATGGTACTAAATTTTGTATTGGGGGAAAGGGATAGCGCTGGAATCCTCATGAAATCGGATAAGTATATAAGGTAGCTGTATTTAAATCTGTACCAATCTCTATAAAATTTGGCTGAGGACTTTCTGAGCTGTATTTGATATGTTTTTTTTTTCGGAATAACTTGGTTATGGAGTTCATATTATCGATGTGGGAGACTAAAGTAACAAATCAGATAAATACTATATATATGGGAGTCATTACTATATCTTAACCGATTTTCACCAAATTTTACATGCTTCCTTCCAAGCTTAATTTAGTTGCAAGTGACACATTTCATTTCTATGGACAAATCGGACGAACATATATATGGGATTTATGTACAAATCTGATCCGATTATCCTTAATTTCAATTGAATTCGTCCTTGGGTCAATCAGATAAGCTGTGTCAAATTTTCACATTTATAGATGGACAGACAGACGGACTAGATGTATAAATCGACTCAGAATGTTATTCTATGTAGATCATCCATTGAAACTATGGGTCTACCTCGCTTCCATCCCCATGTTGCAAACACATGCGCCTAGACATAATACCCTGTGGTGTAGGGTATAAAACGCGTGGAAAATTTTCGGATGACTTGTGGAATATTTTCTAAGGAAGTACTTCTCTCCTTCGTAGATTTGATAAATACCTCCGCATAATCTACACCCCTCTTCGAAAGATCTCCCGGATTCGGTTACAGTTGCAAATATTTTAATCGTTCAAAAAAATCACTAGTGCAATCCTACCCGGCAGAATATCTGCCGTTCGTTCGCATTACATACTCACACATGAAAAACAGTACCGAACATATATCTGCATAAACGCAGACACTTTCATCCATCTCATGCCATGGGAGGTTGGTTGCACTAATTGTTAGAGGCTACAAATGAAAATAAACCGCCAGAAAACAACCGCCATGAGTAGAGGGTGGAAAATTGAATGAGTTAACAGTATTTAAAAGCGCATCGATACAAGGAAGACGATGATGGTGGTGGTGGTGGTGTTGGCAGACATGACCACGAGAAGTCTGTGCAAAAAGCCATTTGTATTGACTGGAATCAGTGGGACTCAAACACACCACACACACACCACACTGTGTCCTGTGTGCACCCATTGCGCTTTTTCCGCACATGGAATATGCAAAATATAAAACAACATCAAGGACCAACCAAGGAAGGTAGGTAGGACCACTGAAAATAGTCCTGCTGCTGCTGCTGCTCCTGCTGTTGTTGCGATTTTATGCGCGATGGAAATAAAAGAAAATTGAACATCGATAAAATTGCCGCACTAACCAATAGCAAAAGGATGGCTGATGCTGGACCAAGAACATACAAAAAGTCCTGCTAGTGTCCTCGTAGTTCTTGGTCGGTCCACTAATATCACTACAAACACACACATTCATGTGTGTACATGTGTGAGTGAGTATTTGGTGCAAGTGAATAGAAATCGGCATTGGCAAACAAAAATATCGCTGCAGCGTGAAATGTCAGATGTTGAGAGAATAACGGCAACAACAACAACAAAAAAGTAACATTTCAAAAGCTAACGCCCATAGTTACAGATATGTAGAGTCGTCTGTCCTTCACAATGGGGGCACACAATCTATACAAGTGAGAATCCCGTATTCTGAGGGGGCGGTGTGGTAGGGATGATGTTGGTGGTACAATAATTAATTACTGCAACCAACGCACATGACCGTCCACCATGCACAAAGGATGTCATGGACATTTTTTGACCAATACATAACCAACCAACTTGGTTTTGTTGTTGCTGTTGTTTTTGTAATTTTTTTTCCAACAATTTCCATTGAATGCTTGAATCTATGGAGATGATAAAGCGAAACAGAAACGGAAAAACGACAACAACGAAATTGACAAGACAATTCGGAAACAAAATTTTGTTGTTGTTTTGTTTTCTAAAATTTTTGGAAAATTTTTAGCTTTTTTTAATGGTCCTTTCATGGGAAAGATTTTCCATTTGTGTTTTTTTTAATACGGTGTACTTATTCATGTATTTTCATTAACACCATTTTAGAGTTGGAGGATCGAATCCGTTTTTTTTTTAGAATAAGCAAAAGTCATTGCAATTTTTTTACACACAGAGCGTATATATCATTTGATACGGCCAAAACGTGATTCATAGAAATAACGGGTTAAGACCCTGGGTCTCTTTACGATTTACGATTTTGAATATCCATGAAGGTCATAAAACGCCAAATTAACATCGGATTCCATTCAGACTTGGTCACCTGAATATTTCCATCAACGCAAGGTCTGTTATAAATATGGTAGAAATCACTCCATTCCTTCTGATACTTCCCCCACAAAGGGTCAAACCATTATAAAATCCGAAAAAAGCATCCATATTTCCCATATCCCATTATTTCTACAAACACAATATCTTCTGTGAAAATGGGATATATCGGTCTACTCCTTCTGATACCCGCCTCACATCTCAATATTTCCATTAAGGTAAGGTCTGTTAAAAAGATGGTGGGCATTGAACTATTTCATTTTATACCTCCTACACATAGGGTTCAAGATTTTGAAAAACAAAGCCCTCAAAGAAAGCGAAATAAATATCCAACTCTCTTCAAATTCCTCACATGCAAACATTTTGTAACATAAGATTTAGAACAACGTTTAGATCTGTTCGAATTGGTAACCTTTGGCACGAATTATGGTCTTCAAACGGCCAATGAACCTATCACACGCTGCCCGAGTGTTGCTCTGCGGTATTTTGGCCCATTCCCGGGGAAGCGCTTGTTTGAGGTGATCGACATTGTGGTATTTTTTAGTGCCAAACCTTGCTTTTCAAAATACTCCAGACACAATGGTCTGGTGGCCATTGAGCGCTGGAAATGAAACGTGTAACTTAATTTTGTAACTATTTTTCGGTGGTCCGTACTGAGTGCTGAGCCCTGTTGGAATGTCGAAGGTCTGCGGATAGAATGTTTGTGTGCCCAAGGCTTTAATACACCCTCCAGAATATTTTCGCGATAATATTCGGCATTTATTCTGCTGCCACGGTCGATTAATAAGAGCAGAGAGTGACCATCGGCTGTTATGGCAGCCCACACCATCTGCATGGCCGGCGCTTGAGTTCTGGTGGCCAACCGAATTAGCACATTTTCAGCCGACCTCTTTGGCAAGTAAACGCGATAATTTTGTTTGTTTACAAACTGCTGAACAACGAATGTTTTCTCATCGAAGAAAACCAAATTCGACAGTTCATCACTTTCGGCCAAGCGAACCAACTTTTTAGCTCTTTTAAGTATATTTTCTTTCCGCTCCGAGGTAAGTTCTTGCACTTTTTGGAATTACAATGGCTTTACCCCGACCTCATTTTTCAATATTTGCCGAATGGAATATTGCGATATGTTCAGCTCGCGAGCCATTTTGCGGCCACTGCGACGCGGATTTCGATCAAGTCGCTTCTTTATTTTTGAACCATTTCTGCTGATGTTGCTGTTTTCCTTGACGTTGCGCTTCACTCCCAATATCACGGTAACGAGCGATGGCACGAGACAGAAAAGATTTATTCGCATTTAAATGAGTTCTCTAACGAGAACTCCATTTGTGGTTTTACAGCCAAATGTAAGGAAATCACACTATCACGCTCGAATTCCATCACAAATAATTTTTTTCTGGAAAATTCTTACCAAAATGCTTTTGTATGTAAAATGTAAATAATGGGCTGCCACTGGAAAAATGTTAAAAGCTATCGGACGAGTTGCTTAGAAATGACAGCAGTCTGAAATTGGTTGCAGTTTTTCATCTCACCAAGGAATATATATCCTCAACCGATTATGGGTTAATTGTGCGCCACCTAGCCAATATCAATCAAAATGAATTGAATTTTGGTACATCTGACAGAATTCAGTCTAGAAGCAATAACATCGAATTCGGAGAAAATCGATGCAGATATAGCTATAGCTCTCATATACATGTTTCATCCGATTTGGTGTTTAAGTTATCAAATTCGTAATATGCATTCGACAACAATGATATTTGGAACCAGATATCTCAAGAGCTCAGAAACACCTTTGTCAAATTTTATCGAGAACATCTAAGATTCGGATATATGGGAGCTATATCCTTAATCCGACTTCAAGCAAATAATAGCAAATATCAGCCCAAATGGAGTGAATTTGGACGTACGTTTCCATTTTGTGTAACTCGGCTCCGATAAATATTTTTTAATAAAATTCTTTGGGAAGTGATATAATGCACTCTATAGCAAACTATAACTCATCTAAAGCCAAAAGTTAAGAGGTGGTACGATCTACTTAAATTCTTTTGTTTCGGGAGCTGTGCTAAATATGCATAGTGGTGTAGGTCATATGGTCGGTCCGCCCGACTTTTGACTTTTTCTTACCGTTTTCTTTTTATACCCTACACCACATAGTGGTAAGGGTATTATGTCTTTGTGCATTTGATTGTAACATGGAGAAGAAACGAGATAGACCCATAGTTACTTTTGAGAACCTTCATAGAATCACTTTCTGAGTCGATTTATGCATGTCAGTCCGTCTGTCCGTCCGTCCGTCTGTCCATGTATTCTTGTGAACAAAATGCAGGTCGCATTTATTATCCGATTGAGATGAAATTTTCCAAACAATATTTTTTTGGCCCAAGGACGAACCCTATTGAATTTGGTGAGAATCGGATCAAATTTAGATATAGCTCCCATATATATCTTCATCCGATTTCGGGTTAATTGTGCACCAAATGGCCGATATAAGTCCAAATGGACTGAATTTTAGTACATCGGACCAAATTCAGCCTAGAAGCAAGTATATCAAATTTAGTGAAAATCGGTTCAGATTTAGATATAGCAACCATATATATGTTTCATCTGATTTAGTGTTTTAGATCTTTACATTCGTAATATTCACTCCACAACCGTGATATTTGGTACCAGGTATTAGATGGAGCACATGAATAGCTGTTTTAAATTTTATCGAAATCGGTTCAGATTTGGACATAGCTCCCATATATATCTTCATCCGATTTCGGGTTAAATGTGCACTAAATGGTCAATATCAGCCCAAATCACCTGAATTTTCGTACATAAGACCGAATTCAGTCTAGAAGCTAATACGTCAAATTTGGAGAAACCCGGTTCACAGATAGTTATAGTTCGTAAAATGCACGATAGAATTAGATACATTTTGATTTTGTACCAAATATCTCATAGAGCTCTGAAATGCCCTGTATAAACCTTTTTACGAGAGCTCTACTAAATATGCATAGTGGTGTAGGGTATCATATAGTCGGCCCCGCCCGACTTTTGAGCTTTCCTTACTGGTTATTTATTTATGTTTTTTCAAAACAAAATTAAATATTGGAATTGTTGCACAGATTTCTTTCTGTAATTAAATACAATTTAAATTTGCCTTGTACTTAGTTACCTTAAGAAAAACACTAATTTCAAACTCTATTTATATATATTTACCATATATGCCTCTCAACTTCTCTCCTGATGAAATGAAGCATTAATTAATTGATTGAATCTTAGTCACAGGCAAACATTTCGCAAGCCGGACAAGTTCACTTGAGTTAATAAGATTTCATGCATCATGCTGTTGTCCATTCGCGAGCTGTTGGAAAAAGTAACAGCTTCACATCAAGTATATGGAAAAATAAAATTAATGAATATTGCCATCCGAAAGGGTTATTAATAAGGTGGCCGCCAAATATTTAAATAACATCACCATTACGGGTTTCGCCGGAAATTTCAAAATAAAATATTTTTTTATCACAACATGCCTAATATTTTTATACCCTACACCACAAGGTGATCAGGGTATTATGTCTTTGTGCATTTGTTTGTAACAGGCAAAAGGAAACGAGATAGACCCATAGTTCCTTTTGATGATCTGCATAGAATCACTTTCTGAGTTGATTTATGCATGTCAGTCCGTCTGTCCGTCCGTCCGTCTGTCCATGTATTCTTGTGAACAAAATGCAGGTCGCATTTATTATCCGTTTGAGATGAAATTTTGCAAACAACATTTGTTTGGACGAACCCTATTGAGATTGGAGATAATCGGTAAAAATTTAGATATAGCTCCCATATATATCTTCGTCCGATTTGCCTTTTATTGTGCACCAAACGTGTAATATCAGCCCGAATAGTATGGAATTTTGCACATACAACCAAATTAGGCCTGAAAATAAGTATGCCAAATTTTATCGAAATCGGTTCAGATATAGCTATAGCTCCTATATATATTGTTCATCCGATTTGTTATTTTTGTCCTCCGCAGCCGTAATATGCACTCTGTAACAACAATATTTGGGGAAATATATCAAATGCAGCTCAGAAATACCTTTGCTAAATTTTATCGAGATCGGCTCAGATTTGGATATAGCTCCCATATATAACATCGTCCGATTTACCTTTTATTGTGCACCAAACGTCTAATATTTGTCCAAATGGGATGTAATTTGGCACATACGACCGAATTTAGTCTAGAAGGTAGTATGCCAAATTTGGTGAAGATCGGTTCAGATATAGTTATAGCTCCCATATATACTGTTCATCCGATTTGTTATATTTGTTACCCACAGCCGTAATATGCACTCCGTAACAACGATATTCAGGGAAATATATCAAATACAGCTCAGAAATATCTTTGCCAAATTTTTTCGAGATCAGTTCAGATTTGGATATAGTTCCCATATATATTTTGTATCCGATTTCAAATTATTTTCGCACCAAATGGGCAATACAAGTCCGAATTTAAAAGATACAAATGCTTCGGCATATTTAGTCCTTTGAATTTTAAATTATAATTATAATCATAGCGTGTATGATTGAATTCTCCCATAAAAAACTTTTAATTATTAAGTAGAGCTCAACTAAATTAGCAAAGTGGTGTAGGGTATCATAAAATCGGCCCCGCCCGACTTTAGGACTTCCTTTACTGGTTATTATTAATTTTTTGTCAAGAGGTTGTTGGCAAAACTTTTGGTGTGTGTAGTCAGAAGGTCAAAAAATGCACTTGATTAAAAACAAACAAGTAAAAAAGCTGTAAGTTTCGCCGGGCCGATATTTGAATACCCTCCACCATTTGAAACGAATTTGGCAATTTTCACAAAAATAAAATCCTTAAAAAAATTCTGTTAAAATTTTAAAAATACCGAATGTAACCGTTATATTAGGGTCCATACGACGACGTGGACCTGCATAGGCAACTTTGGTCATAAAACATTACAATACTGAAATGCGAAACTTGAATAAAAAAATTCGGTAAATAATGTACATAAAATCATCAAAATACTTTCCAAAACACTCCAGACACAATAGTCCAACGGATTTATATCCGAAGATTTTGATGGCCATTGTGCGCTGGAAATGAAGCGAGGAACCTCATTTTGGAACTATTCTTGGTTGGCGCGTGCTGAGTGCGATGGTGCTGAGTCCTGTTGGAATGTTCAAGGTCTGCAGCCAAAATGTTTGCGTGCCCAAGGCTTTAATACACCCTCCAGAATATTTTCGCTATCATATTCGGCATTTATTCTCATTCCACGTTCGATTAATACGAGCGGAGAGTGACCATCGGCGGCCCACACCATCACCATGGCCAAGGTTTCAGTTCAGGTGGCTAACCGAAGGTGCACATTTTCAGCTAACCTCTTTGGCAAATAAACAGATCATTTTGTTTGTTTACAAACTGTTGGAAAACGAATGTTTTCTCATCGGAGAAAACTAACCAGTTTACCACCTTCGGCCAAGCGAAACAACTCTTTAGCTCTTCTTGTACTTTTTGGAATTTCAATGGCTTTACCAGTTCACGAACCATTTTTCGGCCAACGCGACGCGGGTTTCGATCAAGTCGCTTCTTTACTTTTCAAACCCTTTCTGCTTTCGAACCTTTCTGATGTTGCAGTTTTCTTCCGTCCACTTCCTTAATGTCGGACTACCCTACCAGTAACCGGGTAACGAACGATGATACGAGACACAAAAGATTTATTCTCATTTAAATGCGGGAGTGTTCTAACGATAGCCACTTGTGGTTTTGCAGCCAAATATAAAGAAATCACACTATCACGCTTGAATTCCATCACGAATAACTTTTTTCTGGAAAATTCTCACCAAAATGCTTTTGTACCCTTGTAAAGAATGTAATGAGCTGTCACTGAAATAATTTTTACAGCTGTCGGACGAGTGGCTTAAAAATGACAGCAGTCTGAAGTTGGTTGCAGTTTTTTTATCTCACCCTCCACCCCCTTACCAGGTAGTAAGGTTCTCAGGAGGAACTCTTCGTGAGGATATTTAGAAAATTCCATTGAAAAATTTGGTTACAATCATCAAAGCACCGAATATAGGGAGGTACCGTTATATGGTGGCTATAAGACGACATAGACCTGCACAGACAATTTTCTGTCATAAGCTGTAGTATCCATTACGAATTTCAAATACGAAATTTAAAACAAATCCGGTGAATAGTGTCGCTCAAATCATCAAACTACCGGATATCGGGAGGTGACGAAATATGTGGGCCATATGAAGACGTGGACCTGCATTGAAAATTTTCCGTCATAGGTAAAAGTATCCATTACGAGGTTTTAATACGAGATTTAAAAAAATCCGTCTAATTCTGTCACTAAAATTAGTATCAAAATAAAGAAAATCGAGGGGTACCATTGCATGGGCTGTATGCGATATCATGGACCTATATAAATAACTCCTTGTGTTAAAGAACTCCTTGTGCTCAAAATTCCGAATATCGGGGGTACCGTTGTATAGGGACTAAAGGATATCGTGGACCGATATATCCCATCTTCGAACTTGACCTGCCTGCAGACAAAAGTCTGATCTGTGCAAAATTTTAGCTTTCTATCTTAATTCTGGACTGATAACAACAGACGTACAGACAGATGGACGGACACGGCTAATTCGTCTTAGAATTTTACGCTGGGGTCTAAAATTTTTATTTCGAGGTGTTACAAACGGAATGACAAAGTTAATGTAGCCTCCATACTATGGTGTGGTATACAAATGGCAATACTTTTTTGGCGACCCTTTATCAGGATACTGGTATATGTAATAACAAATATGAACAGAGAAGTGTATCGTAGCATATTAATATGTTTACTGAGGTGTACTCTATGTACGAGTATGCAGGTATTTCATGTCTTCTTACGGTGATATGCACCTGAACGTGATGTCCTGCTTAATTAGAATTTCCTTTTGAAAAGCCATAAAATATCTCCGCTATTTTGCTTACTCCACCCGTTCGTTTGTTTGTTTTGAGCTTCAGCATTTTTTTGTGTTGTCTCGCTCATCTTGTTACAAAATATCGAGAAAATATATTCCAATTCAATTATTATATTTTAGCGTGAAAACCTTCAAAGCAACCAAATGCACGAATGGGAAATATGTACATCAAGGCAATGAAGCATGATAATTTGTGTAAAGTAAATAACAAGCATTAGTACGCTCCAAAAAGGCTTTAATTAGGAAAACTTAATTCATGGAGCTGAGGAATTTGGAGGAACGGATAAATCTGGAATCCTGAAATTTAAAATTAACAGTAATGGCGAGGTGTAGAATTGGGATATGAAGGTGGTTTTCGAAATGTGTACTTATTTGCATGAAAAGTACTAAATGTTACTAAATTTGGTACAATTTCGATTTGGGTGAACCGATAGAGGAAATAAGATTACTATTGCATCGTAGGGCTGAGTAGGTAGTTCTGAAAATTCGTACTTGTGTGTACTAAACGGTACTAAATTTAGTACGAATTGAATTGGAATGGAAATGGCATTACTGTGGGAGCTTAAAATAGAGGGTATGTGAGATGTTTTGGAAATTGGTTTTTATGTGTGCCAAATGGTACTAAATTTTGTACAATTTGTATTTAGGCGAACAGATAGAGCTGGAATGTTTACATTTGGAAATATGATTGATATTGCTTCGTACTTATATGGTACTGAACCGGTGGAACCGGTACAATTGAAATCCTGAAATTTAGAAATGAGATTTCTATTGGATTGTAGTTATGCAAATTTGTACATATATGTACGAAATGGTACTAAATTCCCTACATCTTGGTTTTAGTTAAACGGACTGGTCGGGAAATGTAAAATGTTAGTATTAGGGTCTCTGCTGGTGGGTAATGCTAAGATGAAGATTAAGTTAAGATTAAGAAATGCGTTCAGTAAGCCTACGAAAGGTACTAAATGGTACAGATATTGATTGGTATCTGAAATTTGGCATTAGGGTCGCTGTTTGTGTAGAGGATTGAGATTTGAAAGTGGTTTTGACAATGCGCACTAAAAGGAACTAAAATTTGGTATTTGGGAAGGGGATTGAGCTGATGTTGACACATGGTCGGGGAATTTGGAAATACGTATAAAAAGTACGAAAATTACTAAATAGTAATAAATTTGGTATTTGGTGAAGGAATAGAGCTGGAAATTTGGGGTGAGGGTCTTTGTAGGATAGACAAACATAAGGTTCTTACACATTCAGCCACATGGCTAGTGAGGGTATTTCGAAGAGGCCAAAACGTGCCTCATCGAAATAACGGTTTTAGACCCTACGTCTCTTTCGACCAAATCCGTTTTAGAACATATGGAGCCGATCTAGCAATGTCCTTCCATCTGTCTGGATGGTGCGCACAATAACTCTCGAAGGGAGTATCCGATTTGGTCCAAACTTGGTACATCGTAATGTTATTGTCAAACTTTGATCGAGTTCGTAGATGGGCAATCTCGGACCACCTTCCACACAAAATGTCGAAATTTTCAAAAATATATTTTACTGCAGAGAAAGAGAAAGGATAATACGATTTTTGTCCAACTTTGCGAATCCTAATATTTGCAAAATGGACAATATCGGTCAACTCCATCAAGTACCTCCCCACAAAGGTAAAAATTTTGAATGATTATAACTCTTATAAAATGTGATGTAAGAATCCGATGTCTTCAAATTACACACACCACGATATTTTTATTAGACTAAGGTCTGGTATGAATATGAAATAGATCGATCCACTCGCTCTGGCCATGAAGCTGATAAAATGAAAATTAACATCCGATTTCATTCAGACTTGGCACATCTCATTATTTCTTTCAACACAAGATCTGTTATAAAAATTGTAAAGATCGGATCATTCCTTCTGGTACCTCCCCTACAAAGAATCGAAATTTTAAATAACCAAAACGATTATAAAATCCGAAATAACCATCTGATTTTCTTCACATTTCACACATCCCATTATTTCTACTAACACAAACTCTGCTGTAAAGATGGGATATATCGGTTCATTTCTTCTGATACCCCTCCCACAATGCCTCAAAATTTTGACTGAAGCTCATAAAATGCGAAATTAATTTCCGATTCCATTCAGACTTGGTACATCTCAATATTTTTATCAACACAAGATATGTTATAAAGATGGTACAGTTCGCACCATTTCTTCTCGTACCTCACCCACACAGGATTCAAGTTTTTGAACAACAAACCACTCTAAGAAAGCGAAATAAGCATCCAACTCTCTTCAATTTTCACGCAGAAAAACATTTTTGCTAACACAAGATCTGTTGTGAAAATTATATATATCTGCCCACAAAGGGTAACAATATTGAAATACTTTTTTTTGCTTTAACTAGCGAAACACATCAACGATTCCTAATATTTTGCTATATCTAAATATATCTCTCAACCAGAAACCTGAGATGAATATGAATTAAATGGGAATTTATGATTTCGCATAAAATTGGATATAAATGTTCGATTTTCTTGTAATTTTGCCCATTCCAATATTTTTATCTATATCGGAAGAAGTATGAAAATGGAATACTTCGGTCGGCTATATCTGGTAACTCACGCACATTTTAAGATTTTCTAAAATTTATCACATATCTCATATAAAGTAAAGGAAGTAACCAATATAGTCCAAACTTGGCACGTCGAAATTATATCATATTTATTTATGTCCGATACGAAATGGACATGGAAGCCAACAATTTCAATATCATAACAGAAGTCAAAATATATTGAGGTTGTACTTCTGTAGGCATAACCGACTGATACTTTTTAACTGTCAAAAGTACTAAAACGCTCATAATTTATGTTATTTAGAATTATGTGAACGAATATATTGTTTAGTGTTTCTTTTTTTTTTTTTTTTTTTTGAGTGGTACATAAAATAATAACAAGTAAAAAAGCAGTAAGTTCGGCCGGGCCGAACTTTGAATACCCTCCACCATTTGGAACGAATTAGAAAATTTAAAAAAAAAAATAAAATCCAATAAAAATTCTTTTAAAATCCTTAAAATATCTAATAAAGGAAGGTGCCGATATATGGGGGGATATACGATATTGTGGACCTATAAAGACAAATCTATGTCTGCGTGTAAAGTACTCACAAGGAACTTCGTGTGTGGATTTCCAGACAAAACGATTGGAAAATGTGGCTAAAATCATCAAAATACCGAATATCGCGGGGTACCGCTATATGGGAGCTATACGTTATCGTTAACCTATATAGAGAATTCTCTGTCGGTGGGTAAAGTGCTCACAAAGAACCCCTTGTGACCATTCCGTTGAAACATATGGCTAAAAACATCAAAATACCGAATATCGGGGGTACCGTTATATGAGGGCTATACAATATCGTGGATCTATATAGATAATTCTCTGCCGAGGTATAAAGTATCCACAAGGAACTCCTTGTGTGGATTTTCAGACAATTCCGATGAAAAATGTGGGTCAAATCATAAAATACCGAATATCGGGAGGTACCGTTATATGGGGGATATACGATATCGTGGACCTGTGTAGACAATTCTCTCTCAGGGGGTGAAGTACTCACAAGGAACTACTTGTGTTGATTTTAAGACAATTCCATCGAAAAGCGTGGCTAACATCATCAAAATACCGAATATCGGAGGTTACAGTTATATGTATCCTCCATACGATATCGTGGACCTACATAGACACTTCATTTTGAGGAGGTAAAATGCCCACAAGGGACTCCTTTTGTGGATTGTCAGACAATTCCGTTGAAAAATGTGGCTAAAATCATGAAAATTCCGAATACCGTGGGGGTACCGTTATATGGCGGCTATACGATATTGTAGACCTATATAGATAATTCTCTGCCGAGGTATAAAGTACCCACAAGGAACTCCTTGTGTGGATTTACAGACAATTCCGTTGAAAAATGTGGGTAAAATCATCAAAATACCGAATATCGGGGGGTACCGTTATATGGGGGCTATACGATATTGTGGACCTATATAGATAATTCTCTGCCGAGGTATAAAGTACCCACAAGGAACTCCTTGTGTGGATTTTCAGAAAATTCCGTTCAAAATGTGGGTAAAATCTTCAAAATACCGAATGTCGGGGGGTACCGTTATATAGGGGCTATACGATATTAAGGACCTATATAAATAATTCTCTGCCGAGGTATAAAGTACCCACAAGGAACTCCTTGTGTGGATTTTCAGACAATTCCGTTGAAAAATGTGGGTAAAATCATCAAAATACCGAATATCAGGGGGTACCGTTACATGGGGGCTATACGATATCGTGAACCTATATGGACAATTCTCTGCCGAGGTATAAATTACCCACAAGGAACACCTTGTGTGGATTTTCAGACAATTCCGTTGAAAAATGTGGGTAAAATCATCAAAATACCGAATATCGGGGGGTACCGTTACATGGGGGCTATACGATATCGTGGACCTATATGGACAATTCTCTGCCGAGGTATAAAGTACCCACAAGGAACTCCTTGTGTGGATTTTCAGACAATTCCGTTGAAAAATGTGGGTAAAATCATCAAAATACCGAATATCGGGGGGTACCGTTACATGGGGGCTATACGATATCGTGGGCCTATATAGATAATTCTCTGCCGAGGTATAAAGTACCCACAAGGAACTCCTTGTGTGGATTTGCAGACAATTCCGTTCAAAAATGTGGGTAAAATCATCAAAATACCGAATATCGGGGGGTACCGTTATATGGGGGCTATACGATATCGTGGACCGATATAGCCCATCTTCGAACTTGACCTGCCTGCAGACAAAAGAGAGATCTGTGCAAAATTTTAGCTTCCTATCTTAATTCGTTTAGACTGTAGCGTGATTACAACAGACGGACAGACGGACAGACGGACAGACGGACAGACGGACAGACGGACGGACAGGGCTAAATCGTCTTAGAATTTTACGCTGATCAAGAATATATATACTTTGTTGGGTCTAAAATGATTATTTCGATGAGTTACAAACGGAATGACAAAGTTAATATACCCTCCATACCTTTTTTGGTGGAGGGTATAAAAAAGTAAACCTTCTCCGTGACAATGTTTCTCTCAACATTGCCGTGACCAGGATTCGAACCTGGGTTACTACGGCCACAACGTAGGGTCCTAACCACTAGACGATCACGGCTACCGAAGGCGTGAACATTGATGGGAATGATTATAAATACAAACTCGTTTCATGTGGAATGAGACATGCGCATTACAGATATGAAGAGAAAGCTCACCACTTAAAAGCTTTCTGTTTTCGTGTCATAACAACGCTTATTTAAATCATGACAAATAAGCTTTCATTATAACAAGCAAGCGTACATAGATACACATTTATTATTATCATTTCATTATGTTAGGCATACACCACGTGATTGCGGCCGCACACTGCCGACGACGAAAAGGCAACCGCAAAAATACAAAATTCAAGTATTTACTGTGTACAGTGGGAGACAGAAAATTGCGACAGGGTTTGATAGGCTTGATTTGGACACAGTTTAGATATTTTTGAGTGATATAAGATATTACTCATGGTAGAACTAAGAAGGTAAAGTCAGGTAATCACTTGTTTACATTTATTTTTTTTTTTCAAATTTATACATTTGTCATTGTCAAATTCTATATTCATAAATCCATTGTATACACACAAAATCAGAGATTGGAACTGTTTTTTATGCATTGAAATTTGACAAGGTAAACTACATAAAATGCAGAGCTGGGAATGCTAATATAAAATGAGGTTACCTTTATTTCATTGTACCATGATATTACTTCTGTTCCCTAATTATTTATTTTTCATGCTAAATTAAAAGAAATAAAAAATCTGTAAGTTCGGCCGGGCCGATCTATGAATACCTTCCACCATTTGGAACGAATTTGGCAATTTTCAAAAGAAAATCCGTTAAAAATTCTGTTAAAATCTTAAAAATACCGAATGTAGCCATTATATTAGACGTGGGCCTGCACAGACAATTTTCTATCACAGGCTGTACTATCAATTACGAACTTCAAATACCAAATTTGAAACAATTCCGGTGAATAATGTCGCTTAAATCACCAAAATACAGAAAAAAGGAGGTACCATTTTATGGGCGCTATACCAAAACCCATTTTCAATACCAAAAGTCCTGCAGACATAATACACATTTGAGTAAAAAGGGCAGACAGACGGATTGTTCAAGAATATATATTCTTGGTGGAAATTTAAATTTATATTTGAAGTGTTACAAACGGAATGCAACTTTAATACACCCTCTATATTATGGTGGAGGGTGTAAAAAATAAATAACACTGGATAAAATATCATCGGACATTCATCGAATTTCATTCATATTAAAATTGTTGAGAAAATCGAATCAAAATTTTAAATTATTTATTTGATGGTCTAAGACAATGCAGATTGCTTATTATCTGAAAAAATAATTAAAATATCTAAATTTTAGCTTGAGATTTAATTAAATTCATATTATTCACAAAAAAAATGATTTTCAATGAACTGATATTTCTGAATAATTTTTACTGAGGACATTTTTCAATTAAGATTTTGCTTTTTTCACTCGTTATTTACTGGAACTTTTGATTATCGGACAAAATTTTAGAGTAGAGAACGTTATTGTAAAATTTTGGACATTAAAATTATTGTTGTTTCGATCAGATATATATTGAGTAGCCATTCCCGTTGCAACTCTCCGAAATATATATATTCTTGATCACTGTAAAACTCTAAAGCCCTGTCCGTCTGTTTAATCACGCCAACTGTCGAAGGAATGCAAAAACTGAGATCATAACATTAAGTCTGAAATTCTTATAGGGTAAAACGATCCACATATTCGTGTAGCACGCATAAAAAGTACTTCCCGTTATTGAGTATGTTGATGATTTTAGGCGTATTTACCTACGGAATTATTTGATATTTAGAGTTTTTTAAGGACACTAACTATATAAGTTCGTCTGAAATTTGGTAGTTCACCTTCAAAAATATTTCTATTTTTCCCGCTGGAAAATGTTCCATATAAATAAATGGTTTCCTATAGAACCCATATACCCTTCCAATATTCAGTATTTTGACGATTTTAGTCACATTTTTACCATATTTTTATACCATGCACCACATAGTGGTAAGGGCATTACGTCTTTGTGTATTTGTTTGTAACATGGAGAAGAAGGCGGGATAAACCCATAGTAAGGTTAGGTTAGGTTGAAAAGAGGGGCGAAGCAATTCGGTATGCCCGTTGGGCATACACTTAAGCCAGTATAGGCCTGTTGTGCGCTCTAGACTAGTTACTTTTGAGGATCTTCATAGAATCACTTAATGGCAATCAATCAGTCCGTCCGTCGTTCCACGTATTCTTGTGAACAAAATGCAGGTCACATTTATACTTTTATTGATATGAAATTCTCCAAACAATATTTGTTTAGCCCAAGGACAACCCCTATTGAAATTGTCAACCGATTTCGGGTAAATTGTGCACCAAATGGCCAATATCAGTCCAAATTACTTGAATTTTGGTACAACAGTCCAAAAGCAAGTACATCAAATCTGGTGAAAATCAGTTTAGCTAAAACTTTAACTCCCATATATATGTTTCATACGATTTGGTGTTTAAGCCCCTCACATTTGTAATATGCATTCTACAATAATCATATTTGGTACCAGATATCTTATAGAGCTCGGAAATACCTGTGTATAAAAAGTTCGGCCTGGCCGAACGTAGCTGCTTTGCTACTTGTTTTATTTATTTTTCCAAAAATTCATCGAAAACGGTAATTTTTTATACCCTCCATCACACATAACATGGAGGGTATATTAAGTTTGTAACTCACCGAAATAATAATTTTAGACCCAACAAAGTACATATATTCTTGATCAGCGTAAAAATCTAAGACGATTTAGCCCTGTCCGTCCGTCTGTCTATTTTAATCGCGCTACCGTCAAAACGAATGAAGATAGGAAGCTAAAATTTTGCACAGATCCGTCTTTTGTCTGCAGGCAGGTCAAGTTCGAAGATGAGCTATCACGATATCATATAGCCCCCATATAATGGTACACCCGATATTTCGTAATTACATGACTTTAGCCACATTTTCAATGGAAATGTCTGAAATTCTACACAAGGAGTTCCTTATGAGTACTTTACCGCCTAAAAGAGAATTGTCAATATAGATATAGTATATCTCCCATATAACGGTACCCCCAAGCAGTTTCTTGTGAGTACTTTATCCCCTGGAAGAGAATTATCTATATAGGTCCACGATATCGTATAGTCCTCATATAACGACGCCCCCGACACTCGGTATTTTGATGATTTTAGCCACATTTTCAAATGAAATTGTCTGAAAATTCTTATGAGATATTCGGTATTGTGATGATTTTTGCCATGTTATTCACCAGAATTATTTCAAATGTCATATATAAAGTTCGGAAGAGCTACTATAGCCTATGACATAAATTATTTATTTAGAGCCACGTCTTCGTATAACGGTTTTTATATGAGCGGTATTTCCCGACGGATTTTTTTTTGAAAATTTTCAGAATATATATTTAAATTCGGGTGTTTTCTAAAGGCTTATTGCAACATATGTATCGACAAAATCGACAGTTTTTATTGGGAAATAAACTTTTAGAAATATATAGACAATGATTTTTATACCCTCCACCAAAAAAGGTATGGAGGGTATATTAACTTTGTCATTCCGTTTGTAACTCATCGAAATAATCATTTTAGACCCAACAAAGTATATATATTCTTGATCAGCGTAAAATTCTAAGACGATTTAGCCCTGTCCGTCCGTCTGTCCGTCTGTCCGTCTGTCCGTCTGTCCGTCTGTTGTAATCACGCTACAGTCTAAACGAATTAAGATAGGAAGCTAAAATTTTGCACAGATCTCTCTTTTGTCTGCAGGCAGGTCAAGTTCGAAGATGGGCTATATCGGTCCACGATATCGTATAGCCCCCATATAACGGTACCCCCCGATATTCGGTATTTTGATGATTTTACCCACATTTTTGAACGGAATTGTCTGCAAATCCACACAAGGAGTTCCTTGTGGGTACTTTATACCTCGGCAGAGAATTATCTATATAGGCCCACGATATCGTATAGCCCCCATGTAACGGTACCCCCCGATATTCGGTATTTTGATGATTTTACCCACATTTTTCAACGGAATTGTCTGAAAATCCACACAAGGAGTTCCTTGTGGGTACTTTATACCTCGGCAGAGAATTGTCCATATAGGTCCACGATATCGTATAGCCCCCATGTAACGGTACCCCCCGATATTCGGTATTTTGATGATTTTACCCACATTTTTCAACGGAATTGTCTGAAAATCCACACAAGGTGTTCCTTGTGGGTAATTTATACCTCGGCAGAGAATTGTCCATATAGGTTCACGATATCGTATAGCCCCCATGTAACGGTACCCCCTGATATTCGGTATTTTGATGATTTTACCCACATTTTTCAACGGAATTGTCTGAAAATCCACACAAGGAGTTCCTTGTGGGTACTTTATACCTCGGCAGAGAATTATTTATATAGGTCCTTAATATCGTATAGCCCCTATATAACGGTACCCCCCGACATTCGGTATTTTGAAGATTTTACCCACATTTTGAACGGAATTTTCTGAAAATCCACACAAGGAGTTCCTTGTGGGTACTTTATACCTCGGCAGAGAATTATCTATATAGGTCCACAATATCGTATAGCCCCCATATAACGGTACCCCCCGATATTCGGTATTTTGATGATTTTACCCACATTTTTCAACGGAATTGTCTGTAAATCCACACAAGGAGTTCCTTGTGGGTACTTTATACCTCGGCAGAGAATTATCTATATAGGTCTACAATATCGTATAGCCGCCATATAACGGTACCCCCACGGTATTCGGAATTTTCATGATTTTAGCCACATTTTTCAACGGAATTGTCTGACAATCCACAAAAGGAGTCCCTTGTGGGCATTTTACCTCCTCAAAATGAAGTGTCTATGTAGGTCCACGATATCGTATGGAGGATACATATAACTGTAACCTCCGATATTCGGTATTTTGATGATGTTAGCCACGCTTTTCGATGGAATTGTCTTAAAATCAACACAAGTAGTTCCTTGTGAGTACTTCACCCCCTGAGAGAGAATTGTCTACACAGGTCCACGATATCGTATATCCCCCATATAACGGTACCTCCCGATATTCGGTATTTTATGATTTGACCCACATTTTTCATCGGAATTGTCTGAAAATCCACACAAGGAGTTCCTTGTGGATACTTTATACCTCGGCAGAGAATTATCTATATAGATCCACGATATTGTATAGCCCTCATATAACGGTACCCCCGATATTCGGTATTTTGATGTTTTTAGCCATATGTTTCAACGGAATGGTCACAAGGGGTTCTTTGTGAGCACTTTACCCACCGACAGAGAATTCTCTATATAGGTTAACGATAACGTATAGCTCCCATATAGCGGTACCCCGCGATATTCGGTATTTTGATGATTTTAGCCACATTTTCCAATCGTTTTGTCTGGAAATCCACACACGAAGTTCCTTGTGAGTACTTTACACGCAGACATAGATTTGTCTTTATAGGTCCACAATATCGTATATCCCCCCATATATCGGCACCTTCCTTTATTAGATATTTTAAGGATTTTAAAAGAATTTTTATTGGATTTTATTTTTTTTTTTAAATTTTCTAATTCGTTCCAAATGGTGGAGGGTATTCAAAGTTCGGCCCGGCCGAACTTACTGCTTTTTTACTTGTTAATTTTCATTCAGTTTTCGCGGTTTTCAATTCAACAAGTTGTTTGGGTTTTTTGATGGTTTCGATAGTAATTCTGACATTATAAGCCAAACCGGTAGACCTCTATACTTGCTATTTTTCAAAGTTTTCATTGTACCGTGGCTCTTCGTTCATATTGGTGATGCAAAAAAAAAAAAACGCTCCCCATCCGTGACAATGTTTTTGCAACATTGCCGTGACCAGGTTTCGAACCTGGGTTACTACGGCCACAACGTAGGGTCCTAACCACTAGACGATCACGGCTATTGGGGGCTTGTTTTGCTCCCCTCCCAACATGCCAGTTGCGGTCGCTAATTTTTTTAAAATAAATTTCATTGTGATAAATATTAAAAAATTAAATTAATACCTAATTATTGTGATTGTTTACAGTCAAATAATACACGTTAAATTTTTTTATTTTTATTTCAGATGTTAACAATATTAATATGCAAATATATTTATCTTTCTAGTTTGACACATGAAATAAATTTAATAAATAATACTTATATATTTATATATATGTAGATATATGTATTTTTTGTTTTGTAAAAGACTACACCTAATTTCCATTTAATCATATCATGAACCAATGACCAATCTAAACACATTCTAAACCACTCACAGATTGTTGTTTCTTAATTCCTTTCACTTATAATCTGTTCTATTTTTCTGTTTATTAAAAAAAAAAATAATTAAAAAAAACCTAGTCTTCTCCGTGACAATGTTCATTTCAACATTGCCGTGACCAGGATTCGAACCTGGGTTACTACGGCCACAACGTAGGGTCCTAACCACTAGACGATCACGGCTACCGAAGACATGCGTTGGACGGTGGCAAAATAACATTTGCCCATACACTGATAAAACCATGGTTTTTTGTTGCTGAATATTTTTTCGATTATAGTCTGCAGTTTCATTTGTGAAAGTGAATTTCATAGCAAAACTACTTTATTTCATAAAAATAAATCGTAATTCGAAAATGTAGCCAACATAATGGCAATAACCAAAATCAGAGGGTATCTTTATATTAGGGATGGACCAAAAAATGTGCCTATATTGGAACCTTAAAAGAAAATATGTTAAAAAGTATTAGTCGGTTAAGCCGATAGATGTATACTCTCAGCCAATGTTCGATTATTTAAATATATTTTGAATTTCTGTCGTGATTATTCAATTTGCGACCCTCTACGGTGTAGCTTCCGAGGGAATGGGTCAACTTTGTTCATTTCGTATGAGACCTGAATAAATATGATATAAGTATGGCGACGTGCCAGGTTTGGACTATATCGACTAATTCCTTTACTTTATATGAAATATGTGATAATTTTTAGAAAATGTCAAAATTTGGGTAAAGTTTCAAATATAATCGACCGAAGTATTTCCTTTTCACACTTCATCTAATACAGATAAAATTTTTAGTAAAGGCAAATTTACAAGAAAATCGAATATGTATATCCAATTTTATGCGGAATCATAAATTCCGCGAAAATTCCATATTCATATCAGATTTATAGTTGAGAAAAAAATATGTTCTTTGAATACCCTCCACCATTTGCAACAAATTTGACAATTTTCAAAAGAATCAAACCCGTTAAAAATTCTGTTAAAATCTTAAAAATACCGAATTTAGCCCTTATATTGGGGTCTATACGACGTGGACCTACATAGGCATTGTTTGTTATAAGCCATTACCATATTCAAATTCGAAATTTTAAATAAACGGTGAATAATGTAGCTAAAATCATCAAAATACAGTATATAGTGAGGTGACGTCATATGGGGGTTATCCATTACGAACTTCAAGTACTACATTTTAAACAATTTCGGTGAGTATTGTACCGAAAATCGTAAAAATAAGAAGACTTGGACCTGCACAGACAATTTTCTGTCTTAGGCTGTAGTATCCATTAAAAACTTCAAATACCAAATTTGAAACAATTCCTGCAAATAATGTCGCTAAAATCATCAAAATACTGCATTTCGGGAGGTACCGTTATATGGGGGCTATACGAAGACGTGGATCTGCATAGACAATTTTCTGTCTTAGGTGGTAGTATCCTTTTCGAACTTCAAATACGAAATTTGAAACAATTCCGGTGAATAATGTCGCTAAAAACATAAAAATACCGAATATCGGGAGGTACCATTATATGGGGGCTATACGAAGACGTGGACCTGTACAGACAATCTACTGTCATAGGCTGTAGCATCCATTACGAACTTCAAATACCAAATTTAAAGGAATTCCGGTGAAAAATGTCGCTAAAATCATCAAAATACTGATTATCGGGAGGTACCGTTGTATGGGGGCTATACGAAGACGTGGACCGGCACAGACAATCTACTGTCATAGGCTGTAGCATCCATTACGAACATCAAATACCAAATTTAAAGAAATTCCGGTGAATAATGTCGCTAAAATCATAAAAATGCCGAATTTCGGGAAATACCGTTATATGGGGGCTGTACCAAAACGTGGACCTATATGGCCCATTTTCAATACCAAAAGTCCTGCGGGCATGAAATACATTTCAATAAAATTTTACCAATCTACTCGTTCGGAAGCTAGAGTGATTTTCACAGACGGACAGATAGAAGGACATCTCTTAACCGACATAAAATTTTATGCTCATCAAGGTCTTTGTGGGGTCTAATTTCGAGATTTTACAGACGGAGTGTCAAACTTAATATAACCTCCATACTATGGGGTATGGTATAATAAATTTGTCCACTTATATTGATGTCCCTCCTTCCACAGATTTTTCGATAGGTTCATTGGGATTCGTCTAGATACGAGACTTGGAGACGATTGTACGAGACCCTAATAATACTCAAGCAGACTACAGGGATATTCAAAGCTACGGTTGCGGGAGACCTTAATAAGTACTCTAGCAGATTACAAGGATATTAAAAGGACTCACATAGAATGTCTAAGGACTCCCACGGGATGTAATGATACCCAAGGATTCAATCCAAAGTTGTTCAAGGTCGACGTTGCTGCATCCGTGGTCTGGCGTTGAGTGTTATGATTCTGCCATCGAGCGCTCTTTTACACCTGATGCCACCACGTGTTCGCGGTGATGTAACGGGAACTTGTTTACCCCAAAATTTTTGTCATCACAACACCATTGCATGTGCTCATCAGCGGCAATGATAATGAAAAGTGGACGCTGATCTGTTGTTGTGGTAGAGGTTTACCTTTATTGAGTGTGTTTGCTTCCTAGAATAAAATGACGAAGGATTTTTTCGTTGTCACACTTCGAGAATTATAGTGTGCATCAATTAGCCAGATAGGCAAACGGATATCGCTCGATCGATTCTAAATTTTCTGAATCGGATTTATGCCAAAGCTATCTTAACTCCCTCTAAATCCTGAGGGTATAATTAGCCACGATCACGTTTTATTGTATCCATTTGTTTTAGTACCCATAAAAATTCGAAATCAAACTTTCCCCAGGGATCTGAGGACAGATCTCTTTATTTCTCATACATTTTAATATCTCAAAAAATTAAAAAAAAATCCCATTTGAATTTTCCACTTTTTTAAGCAAATGAAGTTATTGCGATTAACACACAATTCAATTGGATAATTGATGTTTTTTGCCCTTCTACAGCAAAGTGCAGAAGAGTACCCAATGCCGCATCTGATGCGGCGACATGTGTAAGTAAAACGTAACAGCGCATCTCATTAAAAGTTGATTTAAGATCTATAAATCATTTTATCTACCCAGTATCGTCATATGGAAGCAGCAAGTTGCAGATTGCCACGATTCAAAATGGTCCCAGTTGTTGTAGCTGTGCGAATGGACCTTTTGCCAGCCAACAACAATCAACCATAAAACATCATCATCCTGATAATCATTATCATGATGATGATCACGAATGATCCTCACCGAAAGCAGAAGCTGAAATATCATTATCCGGTAGTGTGACTGCTGTTGGTTGTACTCACAACGTCGTCGGGCCAATGTCAAACAAGGAATCCGAAGCGCCCCGTAAACGTGAGTGAATAGCGCACACAATAATCAACTAGGCAATATTGTTGTCACATATCAGTGACACTAGCATCTTGATTGACACGCTTATTCAATGCGTTGACATAATGATCGACATGAATTGTAATAATAGCGAACGACACAGGCACAGATGACGACATCGCCGACGACGACGACGTCGTCGTTAGTTGCAGTTGCTCCTGGCGCACATTTAACAATTTAGCAACAGACTAAAGAGAAAACAAGTAAAAAAGTAGCTAAGTTAGGCTGGGCCGAACTTTTTTATACCATCCACCATTCGGAACGAACTTGAAAAATATCAAAAAAATTCCGTTGAAAAATATTGCTCAAATGAAAACCTTTTTATGGGGACTATACGAAGACGTGGTACTGGATAAGTTATTTTTTGTCATAGGCTGTAGTAACGATTCCGAAATACTTTAAATACGAAATTTGATGCAATTCCGGTGAATAATGTCGCTAATATCATCAAAATACCGAATAAAGGGAGGTACCTTTATATGGGGGCTATACTAACCGTGTACCTTCATAGATAGTGTTCCGTCATAGGTTTTAATAGCCACCACGAACTTCAAATACGAAATACGAAATAAAGTGCTCTGAGGGAACTTCTTGTGTAGATTTTCAGACCATTCTATCAAAAAAATGTGTCTAAAATCATCAAAATACCGAATATCGGGGGGCAACATTGTATGAGGGCTATACGTGGGGTAAAGTACTCAGAGACAACTCCTTGTGTAGAATTTTACACAATGCCATTGAAAATGTGACTAAAATCTTCAAAATACCCGATATAGGGGGTACCGTTAATGGTGGCTATACGATATTGCACATCTTCGAACTTGACCTGCCTGAAAACAAAATACAGATCTGTACAAAATTTTAGCTTCCTGTCTTCATTCCTTTTGACTGAAGCGTGATTACAACAGACGGACAGAACGACGGACGGACCCTCCACCATATACAGGGTGAGATAAAAAAATGGAACAAAGTCAAACGCCAAAATGTCGGAAATAGCATCAAATTTTAAAGTAAGTTTAGATTTATTTGAATTAGTCACCTTCGGCACGAAACAGGCCAATGAAACCGTCACACGTTGCCCGAATGTTGCTCTGCGGTATTTTGGCCCATTCCCGGCGAAGCGCTTGCTTGAGGTGATCGACACTTTCGTATTTTTTAGTGCCAACCTTGCTTTCCAAATTACTCCAGACACAATAGTCCAACGGATTGGTATCCGGAGATTTTGGTGACTATTGTGCGCTGGAAATAAAGCGAAGAACCTTATTTTGTAATAATTCTTGGGTGGCGCGTACTGAGTGCGATTGTGCTGAGCCCTGTTGAAATGTCCAAAGTCTGCGGCAAAATATTTGCGTGACCAAGGCTTTAATATACCCTCCAGAATATTTTCGCGATAATATTCGGCATTTAATCTGATGCCACGGTCGATTAATTCGAGCGGAGATCGATGGTCGCTCTCCGCTCGAATTATTGTTATTGTTATGGCGGCCTACACCATCACCATGGCCGGCGCTTGAGTTCTGGTGGCCAACCGAAGGTGCACATTTTCAGCTGACCTCTTTGGTAAGTAAACACGATCATTTTGTTTGTTTGCAAACTGCTGGACAACGAATATTTTATCATCGGAGAAACCAAATTCAGCAATTCAACACTTTCGGCCAAGCGCAGCAACTCTTTAGCTCTTTTGAGTCTATTTTTTTTTCTGTTGGGGTGTACGTTCTTGTACTTTTTGGAATTTCAATGGCTTTACCCCGAGCTTATTTTTCAATATTGCCAAAAGGAAAATTCCGATATGTCTTCCGTCCACTTCCTTGACATCGGGCTACGCTACCAGTATCATGGCAATGAGAGATGATACGAGACACAAAAGATTTATTCATATTTAAATGCTGCAGTGGTCTATAGCCACTTGTGGTTTTCAAGCTAAATATGAAGAAATAAGACTATCGCGCTTGAGTTCCATCACGAATAACTTTTTTTGCGGGAAAATTCTCACCAACATGACTTTGTACGCTTTTAAACAATATAATGATCTGTCAATGTCGGACGCGTGGCTTAGAAATGACAGCAGTCTCAAGTTGGTTGCAGTTTTTTCTTCTCACCCTGTATAGTATGGAGTGTATATTAAGTTTGCCATATTCTTGATCTGCATGAAATTCTAAGACGATTTAGCCCTGTCTGTTTGTCCATACCCCCTGATTTTCGGTATTTTGATGATTTTAGCCACATTTTTTAATGGAATAGTGTGAAATTCTTCACAAGTAGTTATTTGTTAGTACTTTACCCCTGAAAGAGAATTGTCTATATAGGTGCACGATATCGTATATCCCGCCTAGAACGGCCACATTGTTCACCGGAATTGTTTCGGTTTTCCCCTGAGCGGTATTTTTCGACGGTTTTTTTTTTTTTTTTTTTTGTTTTTTTGAAAATTTGTAAGTTCCTTTAAAATGGTGGAGGCGATTAAAAGTTGCTTTTTTACTTGTTAGACAAATCCATGGAAAAATTTAGCAAAAGTCATCAAAATGTTGAATATTGGGATGTACCGTTATATGGGGGTTATACCAACATATATTTTTCATTTTCAATACCAACCTTCCTAAACACAAAACAAATTGTTGTGCCAAATTTTGAAGCTCTACGTCAAATAATGTAGTACGTATTGTAATTTCAACAGACGGATTCTTTAAATCGACTTAGAATTTTATGCTGATTATGAATATACATACTTTATGGGGTCTACGGCGAATATTTAGAGATTTTACAAACGGAATGACAAAGTTAATATAACCTCCTTTTTAAAGCACTGACAAGACAGTGCTTTTAAAAAAGCATATGGAACACTTAAGCCTGACAGTAATGACAAGATCATATTGGGAATTAATCTTAATATTAGGGTACTCTCCGAAATTCAGAATGTAATGTTAAAATTATTCGGAATTGAAATTGGTGAAGATTTTCAAATAAAATTCCGCTGCTTCTTCCGTTTTCTACTTTTAAAATTCAGAAGCGATTCGTCTGATTTTCTCTTGAACTAAAACTTTCATTCAACGAAAAGCTATTATAATCCGCCCAATATATCGTTCACATTTCCAATTCCCAACATTTGCCTACAAAAATGCATTGGCCGAGCGTGCCGGTACATAGTTCTTCATTACGGCAGACAGTTTTGTAGGTTCTTTATCTATATTAAAAACTTATGAGACATTCGATGCGCCGCCACATGCACTGTGAAAACATGCCATAGCAAAGAGTAACCGAAGAGAGACACAATACTAGTCAACACTACTCCTCCACCCAACTTGGCTGGCAAAGTTTTGAAGTGTTCTTTGATCGCAACACACCGCAACCCCTTCCCACCGCCATTACCATTTCTCTTTCCCGAATGCAGTGCATGTTTGATTGTTGGCAACCAATAAATTCGTTGACTATCTGACATTTAATTTGTAGTCATGAACGCTAAGTTGTCCGACAACAAAAATGTTTATGACCGAATTAGGAAAATATTATGAGGGAACCATCACCACAACAACAAAAACAACAACAACAACAACGATATCAATTTATTGCGTTTTATTAGCTACAACAACATAATTTAAAATATGAAATGTTCCCCATAAAATTTATGAAAAGTTTTCGTAGAAGAACTCGGGTGATAAGGCGATGAAGTAGCAATGGCAATGTAGGGTCGAAGGTGACGGCTGGTATTTCATAAAAATATTTATATACATATATTATATACTATTTTAATAATAATTTAAGTTTTTCTTTTCTGTAGTTTTATGGGATAGTGTAGAATTAATAATTGGTCACTAGGGGAAAGTTTGCAGTCAATACTATATTTCTTATAACACTTTGCAACATAAAAAACCAGTAAGGAAAAGTCAAAAGTCGGGCGGAGCCGGCTATATGATACCCTACGCCACTATGCATATTTAGTAGATCTCCCGCAACAAAATAATTTATTTAAAGTAAATCATTACAACATTTGGCTTTAGTTCAGTTATAATTTGGTTTCAGAGAGGACTAATAAATGGGTGGCATTTCCAATTCTGAATCGATATTCACTAAATTTGATGGAGACATTTTAATCTTTTATACGAAATAAAATTGCTATAGAGTGCATGATATCACTTCGAGAAGGCGAGTTTCGCCAAATGGAAACGTAAGTCCCGAAATTCACTCCATTTGGGTTGATATTAGTCATTATTTGCAAAATAAATCTGAAATCGGATTAGGGTATATTTATGGGAGCTATATCCAAATCTTAGCCGTTCTCGATAAAATTTGGCAAAGGTTTTACCGAGCTCTATAAGATATCTATTACCAAATATCATTGTTGTCGAATGCATATTACAAATATGAGGGAGATAAACACCAAATCGGATGAAACATATGTATGAGAATATAGCTATATCTGAACCATTTTTCTCCGAATTCGATGTACTTGCTTCTAGACTGAGTTTTGTTGGATGTGCCAAAATTCAGGTCATTCGTATTAATATTGGCCATTTGGTGCACAATTAACCCGAAATCGGTTGGATATATATGGGAGCTTTATCCAAATCTAAACTGATCTTGACAATATCTGCTGCACTTATTTTTCAGCTATATCTGATAACTGGTACCAAAAATCATTGTTGTGAAATGCATAATAAGCATGTGAGAGACTTAAATCCCAAAGAGGATGAAACATATATATGGGAGCTATAGCTATATCTGACTGAATTCGGTAAGTCGTACCAAAATTCAGGTCATTTGGGCTAATATTAGCCATTTGGTGCACAATTAACCCGAAATCGGTTGAAGATATATGGGAGCTATATCCAAATCTGAACCAATCTTGATACAAATTGGCAGAGGTATTTCTGGGCTACATCTGATATGTGATAACAAACATCATTCTTGTGGAGTGCATATTACTCATGTGAGTGACTTAAAACCCAGAAATCCCAAAATTCAGGTCATTTGGACATTTATTGGTCATTTGGTGCACAATCAACCCGAATTCGGTTGAGGATACATATGGGACCTATATCCATTGTTGCCGAATAAATATAACGAGTATGAGAGACTTAAACACTATATCTGAACCGATATTCTCCGAAATTAATGTACAGGGTAAGGTGAAAAAACTGCAACAATCTTCAGACTGCTGTAGTTTCTAAGCCACTCGTCCGACAGCTGTTAAAATTATTTCTGTAACAGATCATATTGCTTACAAGCGTACAAAGGCATCATAGTGAGAATTTTCCAGAAAAAATGTTATTCGTGATTGAATTCAAGCGTGATAGTTCTGATTTCAAGTGGCTATCGTTAGAGCACTCCAGCATTTAAATGTGAATAAATCTTTTGTGTCTCGTAACATCGCTCGTTACCGTGATACGGGTAGCGTAGCCCGATGTCAAGGAAGTGGACGGAAGAAAACCGCAACATCAGCAGAAATGTTTCGAAAAGTAAAAAAGCGACTTGATCGAAACCCGCATCACAGTGGCCGTGAAAATGGCTCGTGAGCTGAACATATCGCAATATTCCATTCGGAAAATATTGGAAAATGAGCTAGGGTTAAAGCCATTGAAATTCCAAACAAGTAAAAAAGCTGTAAGTTCGGCCGGGCCGAACTTTTAATACCCTCCACCATTTGGTACAAATTTGGCAATTTCCAAAGAAAAAAAATAAAATCCGTTAAAAATTCTGTTAAAATCTTAAAAATACCGAATGGCTATACGACGACATGGACCTGCATTTAAATGCGAAACTTGAAGAAAAATCTGTTTATAATGTAGCTCAAATCATCAAAATACCGAATATAGGGGGTACCGTTATATGAGGGCTATACGAAGACGTGGACCTGCACAGACAATTTTCTGGCATGGGCTGAAGTATCCATTACGAACTTCACATGCGTAATTTGAAACAATCCCGGTAAATAATGTCGCTAAAATCATCAAAATACCGAATATCGGGGGTACGGTATATGGGGGCTATACGAAGACGTGGACCTACGTGGCTCATTTTTTGACTTAGGATGTAGTATCCATTGCGAACTTCAAATACCAAATTTGAAACGATGTCGCTAAAATCATCAAAATACCGAATATCGAGGGGTACCGTTATTGGACTTGGACCTACATGGCCCATTTACGAACTTCACCTGCCTACTGGCAAAATATACATGTGTGCAAGATTTTAGCCTTCTATCTTAATTTGTTCGAAAGATAGCGTGATTACAACAGACAGACAGCCAGACAGACGGACATGGCTAAATCGTCTTAGAATTTTACGCTGATCAAGAATATATATTCAAAGTATATATATTCTTGATCAGCGTAAAATTCTAAGACGATTTAGCCATGTCCGTCTGTCTGGCTGTCTGTCTGTTGTAATCTGACATGAGTATTTCGAGGAGTTACCAACGGAATGACAAAATTAATATACCCTCCATAGTGTGGTGGAGGGTATAAAAGTCCAAGAACTTACACCGCAACAGAAAGAAAATAGACTCAAAAGAGCTAAAGAGTTGATTCGCTGGGCCGAAAGTGGTGAACTGCCTAATTTTGTTTTCTACGATGAGAAACATTCGTTTACTTGCCAAAGAGGTCAGCTGAAAATGTGCACCTTAGGTTGGCCACCAGAACTCAAGCGCCGCTCATGGTGATGGTGTGGGCCGCCATAGCAGCCGATGGTCGCTCTCCGCTTGTATTAATCGACCGTGGCATCAGAATGAATACCGAATATTACCGCGAAAATATTCTGGAGGGTGTATTAAAACCTTGGGCACGCCAACATTTTGGCCGCAGACCTTGGACATTCCAACAGGACTCAGCACCTTCGCACTCAGCACGCGCTACCCAAGAATGGTTACAAAATTACCACCAAAATCTCCGGATACCAATCCGTTGGACTATTGTGTCTGGAGTATTTTGGAAAGCAAGGCTGGCACTAAAAAATACCAAAGTGTCGATCACCTCAAGCAAGCGCTTCGCCGGGAATGGGTCAAAATACCGCAGAGCAACGTTGGGTCAGCGTGTGACGGTTTCATTGGCCGTTTGAAGGCCATAATTCGTGTCAAAGATGGCCAATTCGAACAAATCTAAACTTATTCTAAAATTTGATGCTATTTCCGACATTTTTTTACTTTCATTCAATAAATTAAAAAAAAAAATGTAAATATTATGACGTTTGACTTTGCTGCAGTTTTTTTTTAATCTCACCCTGTATGTGCAATGTTGATTCCAAATCAATGAAGGCTTGAAATATGTATTTTCAGTAACATTATTAAGTAATTTGGTTTAAAATTAGAATTTTAAAATTAAGTCTTTTGCGAACAAGAATCATATTCCAAAAGTCTGTAATTGATAGTGCCTAATGAATGCAGTTATGAATTAATAAATATGTCCCATCATTGGAAACCAATAAGCTTTTCGACAATAACGTGCAATCAACTCGAATTATACAAACTTTCAACGTAGCCTCCACTGAAAACAACGTATGTCATAATTTATCGTAATTTTCGGGGCTCTCAAAAAATACAAAAACTAATATTCCCAAAAAAAGCATTTGTTGGCGTCTTTGTAGCTAGCAATGTTTATTTTTGCTAAAAGTTGTCTACGACAATGAAAAAGTTTTTTGTGACAAGTGTAAATTAGTTGGATATCTGAGGAGACATACACAAGTATGCAATTGCCTGTTTTGCTCCCACATTTCTGGGATATGAGGATGTGGCTTCAAAAATATGTGAATGTAGCGTGGCTCTTCAAAATGTGTGCTTAGAAAAGTTATTCTACATCTAACACATGCATTATGAGTATTTAATGTTCGGCCTAATCTAATACACAAATACTTGAGAAAGGACAAAAACAAATAAAGAATATTATGATTTCCGTTGTTGTAATATTTTTTTGTTTAATTTCCCAGCCAATATGAAAATCATAAATAAAAGTGGAGTTTTTAGTGAAGGAAATTGCCTGATTCTAATGAGGCCTTTGTGGAACGTTAACTAAGGCGATAAGTAAACTGAAATTGAAACGTGGAAAATGATCAGTGAAAATGCTGATATGAAAAATTATATAATTTTGTACACCCTCCACCATACATAGTATGGTGGGTATATCAAGTTCGTCATTCCGTTTGTAACTCGAAGCGTAAAATTCTAAGACGATTTAGCCCTGTACGCCCGTCTGTCCATCTGCTTTAATCGCCCTAGAGTCAAAGCTAATTAAGATAGGAAGCTAAAATTTTGCACAGATCAGTCCTTTGTCAAGCTCGAAGATGAGCTATATCGGCCCACTATATCGTATAGCCTCCATATAACGGTACCCTCTGCTAATCTGTATGATTTTGCCAACATTTTTCAATGGAATTGTCTTAAAATCCACAAAAGGAGTTCTTTGTGAGAAAAGAAAATTGTCTATATAGGTCCACGTTTTAGTATAGCCTCCAAAAAACGGTACCCTCAATATTCAATATGTTGATGATTTTGACGACATTTTCACTGGAATTGCTTCAAATTTCGTATTCAAATCTCATGAAGGGTACTACAGACTATGACAAACAAGTAAAAAAGCTGTAAGTTTAGCCGGGCCGAACTTTTTATACCCTCCACCATTTGGTATAAATTTGGCAATTTTCAAAAAAATAAAATCCGTTAAAAATCCTGTCAAAATCTTAAAAATTTCGAATGTATTTCGAATATTAGGATCTATACGCCGTCGTGGACCTGAATAGGCAACTTTTGTCATAAGCTATTACAATATTCAAATGCGAAACTTCAAAAAAATCTTTTTATAATATAGCTATAATCATTAAAACACCGAATATAGGGAGGTACCATGGGGATTATAAAACGTGGACCTGCACAGACAATTTTCTGTCTTAGGCTGAAGTATCCATTATGAACTTCAAATGCGGAATTTGAAACAATTCTGGTGAATAATGTCGCTAAAATCATCAATATACCGACTATCGGAGGCTACCGTTATATGGGGGGTATACGAAGATGTGGACCTGCACAGACAATTTTCTGCCATAGGTTGTATTATTCATTAAGAACTTCAAGTACAAAAGTTGAAACAATTCCGGTAAAAACTGTCGCTAAAATCATCAAAATACCGATACGAAGACGTGGACCTGCATAGACAATTTTCTGTCATAGGCTGTAGTATCTATTACGAACTTCAAATATCAAATTTAAAATAGTTCCGGTAAATAATGTCGCTAAAATCATCGAAATACCCAATATCGGGAGGTACAGTTATATGGGGGCTATACGAAGACGTGGATCTATTTGGCTCATTTTCTGTCTTAGGCTGTAGCATCCATTACGAACTTCAAATACCAAATCTAAAACAATTCCGGTAAAAAATGTCGCTAAAATCATCAAAATACCGAAAATCGAGGGCTTCAGTTAAATGGGGCCTATACGAAGACTTGGACCTGCACAGACAATTTTCTGTCATAGGTTGTAGTATCCATTACGAACTTCAAATTCGGAATTTGAAATAGTTCCGGAAAATAATGTCGCTAAAATCATCAAAATAACGAATATCTGGGGCTACCGTTATATGGGGGCTATACGAAGATGTGAACCTGCATAGACAATTTTCTGTCATAGGTTGTAGTATTCATTATGAACTTCAAGTAAAAAATTTGAAAGTAGTTGCGGTAAATAATGTCGCTAAAATATACAAAGAGGTAAACCTGCACCGACAATTTTCTGTCACAGGCGATAGTATTCATTACGAAATTCAAATACCAAATTTGAAATAGTTCCGGTAAATAATGTCTCTAAACTGATTAAAATACCCAATATCAGGAGGAACCGTTATATGAAGGCTATACGAAGACGTGGGCCTGTCTTAGGCTGTAGTATCCATTACGAATTTCAAATACCAAATTTGAAACAATTCCGGTAAAAAAATGTCGCTATAATCATTAAAATACCGCATATCGGGGGGTACCGTTATATGGGGGCTATACGAAGACGAAGACGCATTTTACCACTCAATTTTTATGATATTTGCTAAATCCAGCACACATTTCCGGAGAGTCCTCTTACTATACTAAGATTTAACATTCCACCTTTTTACATTCACCCAAAACCAAAGTGTACCAAATTTCATTTTAGATCCTTCCATTCCTAATATACTAAATTTAGAACTGTCAGGCTTTATAGTACATTTTTCCAAAACCACTTACAAATCTTAACCCTACACTAACAGTGACCCCAATATCTAAATTTCTAATTTCCAGCTCCATTTGTTTACCCAAATTCAACTTGTACCAAATTTAGTAGGATTTAGTACAGTATCTGGGTTGATATGTCGTTATCTCTCTATATGAAGGCGTGGACCTACAAGATAAATTTCCGTTGGAAGTTGTGATATTCATTACAAGCTTCAAATACGAAATTTGAAACAATTCCGGTTAATAATGTTCTCGAAATCAAAAAAAAAAACAAGTAAGCAAAGGCTACAGTCGAGCGGGGCCGACCGTTGAATACCCTACAACACTATAATAAATGATACAGTTTATATAGGCGAGATATTCGAAAGAATTCCACAAGATATTGTGACAAATAATAAAAGAAAACCATCAGGTTTCATTCTCTAATTTTCGAATAACAGCAACTTAAACTAATTTGCTCATTTCCAATTTATTGGTAGATGTTGCACTTAAATGGTCTTCCTAGATCTGGAACCAATATTTCCCAAAGACCTATAATCTCCCAGAAGTGGCAAAAGATTAACAGTTATTATTGGTTTTTGACTAAAACGCATCTATATGAGATACAGACATTTGACTATATTCTTCACCGAAATCAGCCTTAACGAAATAGTCAGAAGTGCGTCTTTCCTGTATTTGTGAATTCTCCAAAAAGTCACTGGAATTGATATTTTCGTATTTTGTCTACAAAAGTTGGCAAACTATTTCACACATTGAATATTTTTGGATGGCCATCCAAAGCTATTTGGTTTTTGCAATGTCCGGTAACCTCCATTCAAATGCGCGTGAGGATCGGGCGATAATTACGACTTGCTGACAATTTTGCAGTTTTTTTTTGTCCATTTCAACCCCTAAATATATGGCGATTATCTCCAAACAGAGTAGGCTTCTATTCTGACCCTCATGTTATCCCTATGCAAAATTTCATAAGGATCGGGCCACAAATGCGATCTGTATATGATATCCTGATATCCTAACTACTTAGTTTTGTTAGCTGTAGAAATATTACCAAATGTTTAATTCAAAATGAAAATATGCCAAAAATATGACAAAATTGAAAAAATATGAGAAAATGTTACAAAACTAATATTTTCATCTTTAGAGAGATATTTTTATGCGATTTTTTAGACGTTTTTTGTTTCCTAACAAGAGGCCATTCTGAATTAATGAGAACTGTCTAAATCAGTTCAGCCGTTCTCGACATATAAGAGATCTTTCAAGCATATCTTCATTGATAGACATATATATCGCACATATTTTGCTATATATCCGATTTGTTGGATGTGAACATCAATGTAAAGGTCAGAAGTAACCTTGTCATGGCTTCCTGATTTCGCCGGGATTTAAAATATTCGCGGTTTAATGAAAAATGTTGAATTATTTCAACACAAAATATATAGTCTATTTTACCCGCTAAATATTATCCGATGACCACTCTAATTGGTAGGCTTCTTCCCCGCCCTAAACTCCAGCTACATGCGAAATTCCGCGTCGATTGGTCTATAATTGCGACCTGTATAGCTACTGCAAAATCCGACATTTTTTCAGTATTTGGTCCATTTCAACCCCTAAACATTTGGCGATCATCTCCAAAAGCAATAGGATTCTATTCTGGTCCAAGTCCCACCTACATTTTAAATTTCGTGAAGATCGGACCATAATTGCGACCTGTAGAGTGATTACAAATTAACATGGACAGACGGACGTACATAGCTAGATCGACTCAGCTCGGCGAGCTAGGAAGATCCATATATACTTTCCTATATGGGAAATCAATATTTCGAGGTGTTACATAAATTCTGGCCCAATCAAACTTATAATACCCCCAACACATAGTGTTGTAGGGTATAAAAAAAAATGAAGAATATTGGGAGGTATAGTTATATAGGGTCTATACGAAGACGCGGAACAGCATAAGCAATATTTTGCCATAGGTTGTATTATTCACTACGAAATTTGAAACAATTCCGGGTTGCTACACGATATCGTGGACCTATAAATAATTCTCTCAGGGGTAAAAGTACTCACAAAAAACTCATTGTGGAGAATTGCAGACCTTTCCATTGGAAAATGTTGCTAAAATCATCAAAATACCGAATATCGGGGGTACCGCTATATGGGGGGCTATACGGTATGGTGGACCTAAATAGTCCATTATCTTCCAGGGGGTAAAGTACTCAGAAGGAACTCCTGGTGCTGATTTTCACACAATTCTATTAAAAAATTGGCTAAAATCATCAATATAACGAATATCGGATGGTACCGTTATATGGGGGATATACGATATCATGGACTGATGTACCCCATCGAATGATTCGTATTACAAATAAAATTCTCAAATTACATTTAAAATGCATCGAATTATGTCTGAACAAGCTAAAACGTATGTGTCGTTCTTTCCGACAAATGTATACCCTCAGCCAATGTACGATTATTTAAAAATATTTTGACTTCTGCTATGATTATTTTGTAACCAGAAGTAAAGCGACATATTCCATCTAAACACGAGATCTTGGGTTTATAAAAATATTGGGCTGTGTGAAATTTGAAGACAACCGGGCTCTTACATCACATTTTATAAGAGTTGTAATTATTCAAAATTTTGACCCTTTGTGGTGGAGGTACTTGATGGAGTGGACCGATATTGTCCATTTTCGCACTTGACCTAGCACTAAATCAAATATTAAGATTTGCAAAGTTCGCAAATGTCGGAACAGTTTTTTTTCTGTGCAGAAAATATACTTTTTGAAAATTTCGACCTTTTTTGGGGGAGGTACCAGAAGGAGTGGACCGATGTATTACATCTTAACACCAGATCTTGGGTTAATATAGATATTGGGATGTATGAAATTTGAAGACAATCGGATTGTTACTTCACATTTTATAAGAGTTGTAATTATACACAATTTTGACCCTTTGTGAGGGAGGTACTTGATGAAGTGAACCGATATTGTCCATTTTCGCACCTAACCTAGCACTGACGCAAATATTAGGATGTGCAAAAATAATTTTTTCGAAAATTTCGACCATTTGCGGGGGAGGTACCAGAAGGAGTGGACCGATATTGCCCATCTCCGAACTCGATCTAAGTTTGACAAAAATATTACGATGTACCAAGTTTGGACCAAATCTCAATCAAAAAAGTTCTACATAAAAAAGGCCCTTGACAAAACCTTAGCTTTCTTCCAAATCCCCAATTCAACTCCCAAAGCTCGTTCGCCACATGTTTTTTTGGGGGCTCACAAATCTTGAACTTTTGTCCTTTAATGACAGCCGGAAAAAATCACAAACAGTTCAACACAACAAAAAACATTGTGCCTCTTTTTGTTGCATTCCTTCAAAAGTGCTTGTCATTTGACATGCTAAAAAAGGAGATTATCCTGGCTAAAGACAGGATATTTTGTCGCTATTTTTGGTTGGTTGTTTGTTTGTGTTTTGTGGCTATTGTTGTCTGTCTGCCTGTGGCCTCTGTGTCTGTCTTTAGTTTTTATGGTTTGTCTTAAGTTTTTCTTCTTCCTGACGAATTAAAAGGAATAAAAATACAATACAACTTCTTGGTAAATATTGTTTGTCGAAAAATTAATCCGGAAACAACAAAATATTATACACTGTTCGTTTATTCCAGTCTTCATATAGCCTGAGTACCCCCCTGCCCGCTCGGGCAGAGACATTTTCTTTGTCAGACAATTGCCGCCGCCGCCAACAATGGCAATGCCGAGGCAGGCAAAGGATTACCACACAGATTGTAGACGCTGAGATGGATACTTAGTTATTTGGTAGATAGCGAGACACACATTCCACACAAATCCCAAGACATTTGGCGTTTTCGCCGGAGTACGCGAGGTCGATACTTAGGCAAAAAAAAAAAATATTTTCAAGTATTTCCTTTTTTTGCCACGTCCCTCCATGGTTAACCCTTTTAGACGCTTTCCTGAGGCAAGGGAAATCCAGGTTACCGCTTAGCAAAAATCACAACAACTTTAACAAAACAAACGATAACACCAATCCACCAGACCTGTCTGATGGTCATAAAAACATTTGAAATCTTCCTTTTTTCCAGAGAAAAGCAGAGGAAAACCACCATAAAATTGCCAAAAAAGTATGTGGCTGATAAAAAGTGGCCTCCCCCTGTCCAAAAAAAAAAAAAAAAAAAAACAAAACTTCTGCTTCCAGTATATGTTGCCTTTAGTTTGGTCATAAATTTTAATGTTTATTGCCTTAGCGTATGACTGAACAACAACAACAACAATAAAAACAACAGAAAGAAAAAATATCAGCTAATAAAGGCTACCGGCAAATATTTTGGGGAAACCACTTATCCTTTAACCCCATGAAAAGTAGGGATGGAGCAAAAGCGGCATTTTAGTCTCAGACAAAGTGAATATTTTGCCAAAAAATCAACAATTTGATGTTGGATTAACAAAGCAGCCACACAACCGAAGTAACAATATATTCTTCAAGTTTTGAGTGGCTTCATTATTACAAAGCCTTTAAACAACTTATTATTTTGTCGAACTATTTTATTGCCTTTAATATTCAATGGGAGAAAATATTCTCTCAGTTCCTGAACCTACAAGAATATACTACAAAGGGTCTTCTATGAGAAGGCCCTTTGATTTTCTTCCATAGGGTCTTCTCATTGAAGACCAAAGGGTATTCTCATAGGAGACCAAAGGGCCTTCTCAAAGAAGACCAAAGGGTCTTCTCATAGGAGACAAAAGGGTCATATCATAGAGAACCAAAGGGTCTCCCCATAAAAGACCAACGAGTCTTCTCTTGTGGACCACCGACCATCTCATAGAAGACCAACAGGTATTTTCATAGAAGACCCAATATTTTTTTCAAAGAAGACCAAAGGGTCTTCTCAAGTTTCATACTTCAAGTTTTTACTTTTTGGGAAAGACTAATGGGAAAATCTTTACCCTTCACACCCTTCTCTATGAACGGTGAGATGAAAAAATTGCAACCAATTTCAGACTGCTGTCATTTCTACGCCACTCGTCCGACAACTGTTAAAATTATTCCAGTGACAGCCCATTATATTGTTTACAAGCGTACAAAAGCATTTTAGAGCGATTTTTTCAAGAAAAGGTTATTCGTGATGGAATTCATGCGTGATAGTGTGATTTCTCTATATTTGGCTGGAAAACAACAAGTGGCTTTCGTTAGAACACTCCAGCATTTAAATGTGAATAAACCTTCTGTGTCTCGTACCATCACTCGTTACCGTGATACTGGTAGCTTAGCCCGATGTCAAGGAAGTGGACGGAAGAAAACCGCAACAACAGCAGAAATGGTTCGAAAAATAAAGAAGCGACTTGATCGAAACCCGCGCCGCAGTGGCCGAAAAATGTCTCGTGAAATGAACATATCGCAATATTCCATTCGGCAAATATTGAAAACGAACTCGGGGTAAATCCATTGAAATTCCAAAATGGTCAAGAACTAACACAGCAACAGAAAGAAAATAGACTCAATAGAGCTAAAGAGTTGGTTCACCTGGCTGAGAGTCGTAAACTGCCGAATTTAGTTTCCTCCGGTGAGAAAATATTTGTTGTCCTAAAAGAACAAAATGACCGTGTTTACTTGCCAAAGAGGTCAGCTGAAAATTTTCATCTTCGGTTGGCCAGTAGAACTCTAGCGCCGGCCATGGTGATGACCGAAGCCGCCATAACAGCCGATGGTCGCTCTCCGCTGGTATTAATCGACCGTAACATCAGAATAAATGCCGAATATTATCGTGAAAATATTCTGGAGGGTGCATTAAAGCCTTGGGCACGCAAACATTTTGGCCGCAGACCTTGGACATGCGAACAGGACTCAGCACCATCGTACTAAGCACGTTACAGAATGAGGTTCCTCACTTCATTTTCAGCGCACAATGGCCACCAAACTCTTCCGATACCAATCCGTTGGACTATCAGGAGTATTTGAATAGCAAGGTTGGTACTAAAAAATACCAAAGTGTCGATCACTTCAAGCAAGCGCTTCGCCGGGAGTGGGCCAAAACTGGCCGCAGAGCAACATTCGGGCAGCGTGTGACGGTTTTGTTGTCCGTTTGAAGGTCATAATTCGTGCCGAAGATAATTCGAACAA
Organism: Musca domestica; assembly: GCF_030504385.1. Classification (NCBI taxonomy): domain Eukaryota; kingdom Metazoa; phylum Arthropoda; class Insecta; order Diptera; family Muscidae; genus Musca; species Musca domestica. Next base: position 8,750,450 of record NW_026712192.1, on the reverse strand, counting down.
ATCTAAATTTATTCTAAAATTTGATGCTATTTCCGACACTTTTAGCTTTCGTTTAATTAAATTTAAAAAAAAAGTAAAATCTATGGCGTTTGAGTCACCCTGTAGGATTAACAAAATAACGGTGGGTATCGTTATATGTGCGCTATAGGAAACCGTGGAAGTAAATATTCAATGTTCTACCACCGGTTCGATTATGAACTACAAATAGATCCGTGGTAAAATGTGGCAAAAATCATCAAAATATCGAATATCGGGAGGTACCGTTATATGGCCGAAAAATGGGGCTACATTAAAAAGTGGACCCATGCATACCATGTTTCGCCATACGAGAGCCCATTATAACCCAAAAATACCAATTTGTAGACAAATTCGTGGGAAAATGTGGCAAAAATCATCAAAATACCGAATATGGGGTGGTACCGTTATATGGGGCTCTACAAAAATGTGGACCTATACATACAATGATTCCCCACACGAGCTAGAACCCAATAAACCCTACAAATACAATATTTCATACAAATACACCTATGCTTCGCCACCGGAGGTAGAACCCATTATGACCTACAAATACCAATTTTTAGACAAATCAGCGAAAAAAATGTGACAAAAACCATGAAAATACCGAATATCGGAAGGTAGCGTTATATTGGGGATATACCAAAAAGTGGACCTTTACATACAATATTTCGCCACACGGGCTAGAACCCATTACACCCTGCAAATACATTTTTTCAGACAAATTCGTGCGAAAATACGGCAAAAGTAATCAAAATACCGAATATGGGGAGGTACAGTTATATGAGGCTATACAAAAACGTGGACCTATACATACAATGTTTCGCCACACGAGCTAGAGCCCATTATGACCTACAAAGATTATTTTTTAGACAAATCCGTGAAAAAATGTGGTAAAATCATTAAAATACCGAATATCGGGAGATAAGGTTATATGGGGACCGTACGAAAACATCGCCCGATATATCTCATTTTCAATATCAACCATCTCAGACACAATGCAAACTGTTCTGCTAACTTTTGAAGCTCTAGGTCAAATAATGTGGTCTGTATAGTGATTTAAACAAACAGACGGACGGATATCGTTAAATCGACTTAGAATTTTATGCTGAATGACAAATTTAATATACCCTCCTTTCCAAGGTGGGGGGTATAAAACAATTACATGTTTAGAGTATTGAATATAGTTTCAAAGGAAAATTCCTAGTGTTGCACCAAAACGTACGAAATTTGACCCTATGACGTCAGTCATTCCACTTAAAGGCTCTGTAAACAATACGCTACATCAAATTGAAAATTTCACAAAAATACCGTTTCTTCCTATTTTCCTAAGTTCAATATCCACACCGAAAAAAAAAACCTTCAGTTATATTATCTATGTTCCTTCCTATATCCAACAATGAAATACCTCTTTTGCCACAATCGAATTAATTTGCCTTTGTGAAACTCCAAAACAATTTAACATTCTTGGCGAATGAAATGGACCACACCATAGACACTCTCCGGTGGCTTGGGGTTGTTTTAGTTGGCCACAGACCTACCTAATTTGGCTGCAGTCGTCTCAAAAAAGAAAAAAAAAGAGAACGAATATCTGCGAAAGATACCGGAACGCATTTTTCCTGTAAAATGGGCAATGTTAAGAAGCCACAGCTTCTTAAACTGATGCCATGGTTGCAGTGAATATCTGCTGAATGCTGTTTGTTTTTATTTTTGCATTTCTTGTAAATTCTTGCAACATTTGGGCTAATCGTTCAAATGAAATCAACAAACAATTCATTAACACAGCCAAGTAAAGAAAGACAGCAAGTCGGCCAGTCAGCCAACCAACCAGCCAGTATGGCTGGCAGGCGAGCGTTGAGACCCTGGGTGTTGAGTTAAACGTAACACTGGCTGTGAATTAATCGCCAAATGATTCGCAGCACAGAACATGACCAGCATCACGCTTCAATGGAAGGCGCTCACTTGCTGCACTGCAGTGAGCGAGTGTGTGTGTGGTGCCATCAGCATCACAGATTATCTTAATACAACTTGTGGGAGACTAATGAGTCCAAAAACAACGCACACACAAAACAACAACAACAACGACGACAGACACAAAATGAAATTGATCTACTCTAAGGTAATGTGCGATCTTCAGCCTCAAAAGAAAAAAAGGAAAAGGAACACGGAGTGACTTTAAAGAAAATGCCAAGTTGTTGTATTTTTCTGGGGATAGATTCGCCTGAAGTTTCGTTTTGTCGCAGCTGATGATCCATTCGTTTTGGGAACGTCATCGCCAACAAGCACATATCCATCGCCATACGAGTGGGGGAGACATTTATTGTGCATGCATGTGCATCATGTATTCCTGATGTCAGATTGCATTTTCTATTTACATTTTACGAGAATTTTGCAAAGGGTGTAGGTCAAAAAGAACGACAGTATCTTTTACTGTCTCAAAATGGATATTTATCGAGAGTTTTCTACCGCAAATATGTATACGGCCCAACCCAACCCAGTAGGTACATGTTCGACAGTCAATCTTTTGAGATAGCCAGCAATGATTGGATGAAAAGAGAAAAGTATTTGACTGATTGATTGACAGACAGATTTGACGATTCACCAACGCCCACACGAAATGGTTGAAGCTAGAGCCATGAAGTTTTAGGTGAGGATCACTCTTGGTTCGAAGGTGTCAGATAAGGCTGGGTTTTTGGAAATTCATACTAGAACGGCTAGAACTTATTATGAACTACAAATACCAATTTTTAGACCAATCCGTGGGAAAATGTGGCAAAAATAATCAAAATATCGAAATCGGTAGGTACCGTTATATATGGGCCATACCAAAATGTGGACCTATACATACAATGTTTCGCCATACGAGAGCCCATTATGACCCAAAAATACCAATTTGTAGACAAATTCGTGGGAAAATGTGGCAAAAATCAGCAAAATACCGAATATGTGGAGGTACCGCTATATGGGGCTATACAAAAATGTGGACCTATACACCTATGTTTCGCCACCGGAGGTAGAACCCATTATGACCTACAAATACCACTTTTAGACAAATCCGCGAGATAAATGTGGCAAAAAACATGAAAATACCGAATATCGGAAGGTAGCGTTATATGGGGGCTATACAAAATTGTGGACCTATACACCTATGTTTCGCCACCGAAGGTAGAACCCATTATGACCTACAAATACCACATTTTAGACAAATCCGCGAAATAAATGTGTCAGGAATCATCAAAATACCGAATATCGGAAGGTAGCGTTATATGGGGCTATACCAAAACGTGGACCTATACATACTATGTTTCGCCACACGGGCAAGAACCCACTATACCCTGCAAATACAAATTTTTAGACAAATTCGTGGGGAAATGCGGCAAAAGTAATCAAAATACCGAATATGGGGAGGTACAGTTATATGAGGCTATACGGAAACGTGGACCTATACATACAATGTTTCACCACACGAGCTAGAGCCCATTATGACCTACAAAGATTTTTTTAGACAGATCCCTGAAAAAATGTGGTAAAAATCATCAAAATGCCGAATATCGGAAGGTAGCGTTATATGGGGGCTATACCAAAACGTGCACCAATACATACAATTTTTCTCCAAACAAGCTAGAGCCCATTATGACTGACTGATTGACAGACTTAATGATTCACCAACACACACACGAACCGGTTGAAGCTATAGTCTTGAAGTTTAAGGTGAGGATCACTCTTGGCTCGAAGGTGTCAGATAAGGCTGGGTTTTTGGAAATTTAGACTAGAACGGTACGAAAAATACCAAAAGGTACTCATGTATACGAAAAGAACTTAACGGTACCAAATTTTGTACAATTTGAATTTAGAGGAACGGACGGCGCGGGAATCCGGAAATTTGAAATTAAGATTAGTGTTGATGTGTAGAATTGGGATATGGAGGTAGTTTTCGAAATTTGTATTTATGTGCACGAAAATTATTAAATGGTACAAAATTTTATACAATTTCGACATTTCGAGATTGAGACATAAGATTACTATTGCACTGTAGGACTGTTAAACTGTAGATTTGGAAATTCGTACTTATGTGTACTAAATTGTACTAAATTTGTTACAATTTAAAGATGAATTTAAAGGAGAACCCGTAGAGATAGAATCATGAAAATTGGAAATAAGAATTCTATTGGATTGTATGATGTAGGTAGTTTTGGAAATTCGTACTTATGTGTACTAAATGGTTCTTAATTTTGTACAATTTAAACTTTAGCCTGAAATTTGGATTTGGGTGAACCGATAGGGCTGAAATACTGAAACTGGGAAATACGATTTCTATTGATTTGTATGATATCGGTAGTTATGGAAATGTGTACTTATGTGTAATAAGGGGTACTAAATTTATTACAAATTGGAATTGTGGTGAATTGATTGAGGTGGGATTTGGAAATTTGGAAAATAGATTTCCATGGGATTTTTTAATTTAGTAGTTTTGGGAATTTGGAGTGTAGGACTGGGATAATTAGAAAGTTTTGGAAATTCATGCGTATGTGCCCTAAATTTGGGTTTGTGTGAAACGAGGACTGGAATCCTGAAATTTGAAATTAGGATTATTAAATGGAACTACAGGGTGATATGCAACCAACTTCAGACTGCTGCCATTTCTAAGCCACTCGTCCGACAGCGGTTAAAATTATTCCAGTGACAGCTCATTATATTGTTCACAAGCGTACCAAAGCATTTTGGTGAGAATTTTCCAGAAAAAAAAAGTTATTCCATTACGAAGCCTGATAGCGTAATTTCTTTATATTTGGCTGGAAAACCACAAATGGCTATCGTTAGAGCACTCCAGCATTTAAATGTGAATAAATCTTTTGTGTCCCGTGACAATGGTAGCCTAGCCGGACGTTAAGGAAGTGGTCGGAGGAAAACAGCAACATGAGTAGTAATGGTTGGAAAAGTGTAGAAGCGACTTGATCGAAACCCGCATCGCAGTGGCCGAAAATGGCTCGTGAGCTGAACATATCGCAATATATCATTCGGCAAATATTGAAAAATGAGCTCGGGGTAAAGCCATTGAAATTCCAAAAAGTGCAAGAACTTACACCGCAACGGAAAGAAAATAGACTCAAAAGGGCTAAAGAGTTGCCTCGCTTGGCCGAAAGTTGTAAACGGCCGAATTTGGGTTTTTCCGAAGAGAAAACATTCGTTGTCAAGCAGTTGGTAAACAAACAAAATGATCGTGTTTACTTGCCAAATAGGTCAGCTGAAAATGTGCACCTTCGGTTGGCCACCAGAACTCAAGCGCTGGCCATGGTGATGATGGTAATCGACCGTGGCATCAGAATAAATGCCGAATATTATCGCGAAAATATTCTGGAGAGTGTATTAAAGCCTGGGGCACGCAAACATTTTGGCCGCAGACCTTGGGCATTCCAACAGTACTCAGCACCACCATCGCACTTAGCACGCGTCACCCAAGAATGGCTATAAAATGAGGTTCCTCGCTTCATTTCCAGCGCATAGTGGCCACCAAAAGCTCCGGATACCAATCCGTTGGACTATTGTGTCTGGAGTATTTTGGAAAGCAAGGTTGGCAATAAAAAATATACCAAAGTGTCGATCACCTCAAGTAAGCGCTTCGCCGGAAATGGACCAAAATACCGCAGAGCAACATTCGGGCACCGTGTGACGTTTTCATTGGCCGTTTGAAGGCAATAATTCGTGCCAAAGGTGACCAATTCAAATAAATCTAAACTTATTTTAAAATTTGATGCTATTTCCGACATTTTTTTTAATAAAATTTAAAAAAATATGGCGTTTGACATTGTTGCAGTTTTTTTATCTCACCTTGTACATTTGGAACAGCTTGGCTTAGGTTGAACGAATGAAGATGCAATGTTTGCATTTTGTATTGGAATTGTAGGTTCGTGATAAAGAGGTGAATTTGAAAATGTGTACTACAAGTGCACGAAAAGTACTAAACAGTACTATATTTGTTACAATTTCGTATTAGGTGGGCAGATAGTGCTTGTACAAAAAGTACTATTTTTGGTACTTAGTGAAAGAATATTTATAAAATTCTGTGTTTCCGACATGTTTCTAGTAATTGTACGAAAAGTACTATATGGTACTAAATTTGGTATTTGGTGAAGGAATAGGGGTTGAATCCTCAAATTTGATGTTGAGGTCTCTATTGGCTGGTTTTGGAAAAGTGCACGAAAAGTACCAAATAGCACTACATTTAGTATTGGATAAAAGAATATAGCTAGAATCCTGAAATTTGAAAGAGATGTCACAGATGATGTCTATAATTAAGTTATGGTGTTGGTTTTGGAAATATATACTATTATTGTGCCCTAAAATGTAATATCAGCTCAAATAGGATGGATTTTGATGAATATAGGTTCAGAAATCGATTCAAAGGGGGATATATATATTCAGTCTTTTGTCAGCAGGCAGGTCAAGTTCGCCATATCGAGATAGACCATATCAGTCCACGACATCGTATAGCCCCCATATAACGGTACCTCTCTATATTCGATATTTGGATGATTGTAGCTAAATTTTTGGCTGAAAATCCACACACGAAGTTTCTCTGAGTACCTTACTCACTGAAAGAAAATTGCCTATATAGGTCTACGATATCGTATAAACCCATATAACCCATATATGGCAGCCAAATTGTTCAGCGGAATTGTCTTCAAAACCACAAAAGGAGTTCCTTATAAGTACATTACCCCCCGAAAGAGAATTCTCTATATAGGTCAGCGATATCGTATAGCCCCCATACAACGGTACCCCCCGATAATCGGTATTTTGACATTTTTTTATCGAAATTGTTTCAAATTTTGAAACTTGTAATGAGTACTACAGCCTTTGACATAGAATTACGTATGCAGGTCCATGTTTCCGTATAGCCCCCATATAACGATACCTTCTGATATTCGGTATTATGATGATTTTAGGAATATTATTCACCGGCATTGTTTCAAATTTCGTATTTAAATTTCGTAATGGGTACTACAACCTATGATAGAAAATTGTATCTGCAGTTCTACGTCTTCGTATAGCCCCCATATAACGGTACCTCCCGATATTCGGTATTTTGACGATTTTTGGGATATTATTTACCGGAATTGTTGCATTTTATTTAAAGTTCGTAATGGGTACTACAACCTACGACAAAAAAACACTTCTGCAGGATCACGCCGTCGAAAACCCCTATATAACGAGTTTCTTTCGAGCGACGGAATATTTAGGATTTTTTTCAAGTTCCTTCAAAATGATGGGTCGGTTATTAAAAGTTCTGCGTTTTACTTGTTTTTAATAAATCCATCACACCACTGCCACTCACCCTATTCACGTGTCCAGCCTTTGCATATCGTGGTCATTTATAACTTTTGTTTTTGTTGTTGATGTTGCTTCAGTTATGTGTCTCAAATTCAACTCAATTCTTTTAATTGAATTAGTTAAGGCTTTCCCTTTCTCTGCCATCTAAACTATGGCATAAAGTCCCTTTCGCAGCCAATTCATCCAGACCGTTCACCCAACTATTCACAGAGCGTTTTACGCTACACCACACTCAGTTATCATAGAGAGTGCGTTTAAAGTCAACATTAATTGTTGCCATGGTTATATTCGTGATACCTTTATGTGCCATACTGACCAGCGCGCACCATGAATAATCTGCCCCATGAGAAGTAGAAGAAGAAGACGCAGAAGTTCATATGAAGGAGCAGCAGCAGCGCGGACAGTGGATCAGCTTACGACACAGCTACGGCCAGGTAGTAAATAGAGTGTTTATCAGGATGACTGTCTGTCTGTCTGTCTAGTGGCCATTTTACAAACATTGTTTGCCGTAGATGGCAATGGGCCGCACCGAAGCGTTCTTTGGCGTTATGGTGCGTCGTTTTGCCGCAAAACACACATTTTCATGTGTTTTCTGTCGTTTTTAATTAAGCATAAATTTCGTTAACTCTGATAGGAAATATGCATAGCATTTGGCTGTGAAATTAACGCGCCACGCTAATGCAAGGGATATAATAAACCCACCAATGCGACTCATGTCGCGCACAACACGAAGTAGAACACGCCGAAGTCCATGCCGCGCAGTAAGTCATCTCTTGGTCGTAGCAAGGCGCATTAAGATGTCAAAATCGATGTCTACTTTGGGATATTCATATGTTTTGTAATGGACCTTTAACAGCTATAAACGAGCGATTATCCAGATAATGCCAATTAACTGTTGGCGTTTAAAAAAGAATTGTTTTAAAGAAGAATGTTATTTGTAAAGTTCGTGGGATTTATTAGATGTCTGATAAGATAATACCCACAAACAATGACTAAAATATGTTTTAATTCAAAAGTGTGGCAAAAGTATTAAAATTTCAACGAGGAAAACTTCATTAAGTTACCTCCTCCGTTATGAAATGTGAGTGAAGGGGAAATAAATTCGGATATATTTGTTTCAATTTTTTAACGGCATTATTGAATTCTAAATGCAAATAGTTTAATGATGTCAATATGACTAAAGTGTGCTGTGCTATGATTTTAAATATTTATTTATAATTCGTAATAGCAAATCTATATCTATATATAACGGTACCTCCCGATATTCGGCATTTTGATGATTTTAGCAGATTCACGTCTTCATATATCCCCCATATAACAAAATTTATGCTCCCAATATTCGGTATTTTGATGATTTTAACGTCATTATTCGCCGGGGTAGTTGCAAATTACGTATTTAGAGCTAGTAATGGGAACTACCGTCTGTGACAGAAAATTGTATATGCAGGTCCAGGCTCTTCGTATAGGTCCCATATATCAGTACCTCCCTATATTCGGTATTTTCACGACTTAGGTACAATACTCACCGAAATTGTTGAGATGTCGTATTTGCTACGTATGCTACAGCCTGTGACAGAAAATTGTCTATGCAGGTCTAGGTCTTCGTATAGCCCCGATATAACGGTACCTCCCTATATAAAGTATTTTGATGATTTTTGCTACATCATTCACCGTTTATTTCAAGTTTCGAATTTAACTATGGTAATGGCTTATGACAAACAGAACCTATGTAAGTCCACATCGTAGAGACCACAATATAACGGCTATATTCGGTATTTTTAAGATTTTAACAGAATTTTTTACGGATTTAATTTTTTGAAAATTTTCAAATTCGTTCCAAATGATGAAGGGTATTCAACTTACTTCTTTTTAATTTGTTTTTTTTTTTAATTTTATTGAATGAAAGAAAAAATGTCGGAGATAGCATCAAATTTCAGAATAAGTTTAGATTTGTTCGAATTGATCCCCTTTGGCACGAATTATGGCCTTCAAACGGCCAATGAAACCGTCACACGCTGCCCGAATGTTGCTCTGCGGTATTTTGGCCCATTCACGGCGAAGCTTTTGCTTGATGTGATCGATTTGGCACTTTGATATTTTCTAGTGCCAACCTTGATGTCCAAAATACTCCAGACACAATAGTCCAACGGATTGGTGATTTTGGTGGTCATTGTGCTCTGAAAATTAAACGAGGAACCTCATTTTGTAACCATTCTTGGATGGCGCGTGCGTGTCCAAGGTCAGCGGCCAAAATGTTTGCGTGCCAAAGGCTTTGATACACCCTCCAGAATGACTTCCGGATAACAGTCGGCATTTATTCTGATGCCACGCTCGATAAATACGAGCGGAGAGCGACCATCGGCTGTTATGGCGGCCCACACCATAGCCGGCGCTTGCGTTCTGGTGGCCAACCGAAAGTGCACATTTTCAGCTGACCTGTTTGGCAAGTAAACACGATCATTTTTTTTTTTTTTTTGTTTACAAACTGCTGGACAACGAAGGTTTTCTCATTGGAGAAAACCAAATTCGGCAGTTCACCACTTTCGGCCAAGCGAAGCAACTCTTTATCTCTTTTGAGTTTATTTTCTTTCTGTTGCGGTGTAAGTTATTGCACTTTTCGGAATTTCAAAGGCTTTAACCCGAGCTCATTTTTCAATATTTGGCCACTGCGACGCAGATTTCGTTCTGATGTTGCTGTCGTTCTGCTGATGTTGCTTGTTGTATATATATATATTAGGGTGTATACGACGACTTGAACCTGCAGACACAAATTTTGTCATAAGCTTTTACAATACTCAAATGCGAAAGTTGAAAAAAACTGTTTATAATGTAGCTAAAATCATAGAAATACCGAATATAGGGAGGTACTGTGAGGGTTATTAAAAAAGTGGACCTGTAGTATTCATTACGAACTAAATTTAAAATAGTTCCGGTAAATAATCTCGCTAAAATCATCAAAATACCGAAAATCAGGGGGTACCGTTGTATGGGGGATATATGAAGACTAGGACCTGCACAGACAATTTTCTGTCATAGGCTGTAGTATTCATTACGAACTTCAAACACTAAATATGAAATAGTTCCGGTAAATAATTTCGCTAAAATCATCAAAATACCGAAAATCGGGGGGTACCATTATATGGGGGCTATACGAAGACGTGGACCTACGTGGCTCATTTTCTGTTTTAGGTTCTTGTATCCATTACGAACTTCAAATACGAAATTTGAAACAATTGCGGTAACAAATATCGATAAATTATCAAAATACCGAATTTCGGGGGGTACCGTTATATGGGGGCTTTACGAAGACGTGGACCTGCATGGTCCATTTTCTGTCTTAAGTCGTAGTATCTGTATCGAACTTCAAATACCAAATTTGAAACAATTCCGGTGAATTTTGTCGCAAAAATCATCAAAATACCGAATATCGGGAGGAACCTTTATATGGGGACTATACCAAAACGTGGACCTACATGGCCCATTTTCAATACCGAAAGTCCTGCGGACATAATACACATTTGAGTAAATTTTTATCAACTTACTTCATTTCGTTCGGAAGCTAGAGTGATTTCCACAGACGGATGGACATCGCTAAATCGACATAGAATTTTATGCTGATCAAGAATATACATACTTTGTGGGATCTAAAATGTATATTTCGAGGTGTTACAAACGGAATGACAAACTTAATATACGCTCCATACTATGGGATTATTATTTTCAAGTATTTCCACAAAGAACAAACTTTTTTGGCAACGAACTCAATTTTAATTATTTTTCTATTGATAGTGACTTGGGCTTATTTCGTGGCCTGTTCATAGGCCATTATCTCCATCATAAGGGCAGTTTTGAACCTTATACCAACAATTACCCACTTAGAGTAACCGCCGCATTATGTTTGCACATTTGACCTTGACTAGAAAAAAGCTCAAATTTAATGCCTAATGGCCTTCGGATTACTTAAAGCAATTCTATTAAGAATATTATTTTAAATTTGTTACCAGAAGCAGTATTCTAGTGACCCAAAGACAAGCCAAATGTCTGTTATACCCTTCAATAAAATACGCAATTAAGCCAATATCGACCGAAAGGAACTTCATTATTCCACGATACTTAACATTTCAATAAAAAGAAAAAAAGCGCTTGACAAAGGATGAACGTGGCACTCCCACTCCTACTTAAATCGGAAAAATCCATAAACATTTTAAAGTTTTTCTCCAACACAAAATGCGAATTTCTGTGAATGGACCCCACAAGCAAGGACCCTCCAAGAAAGAAAACTCAGAAGAAAGACAGGACAAAGAAATCCAATTCGTTGTGGAAGCGAAAAAATGAGGGGCGAAAACTAAACGCATTACTATGCACAAAACATACCGAGGAGGGATAGTTTGTGCAGTAACGACTTGTACACTAACACACACACACCCATACAGTCAAACACTTCTTTAGGAAATCCCTTTTTCTTGGAGGGCGATTCAATGCGTGCATGTTTCATCAAGAACACATTGAGGCAGTTACATTTCAAGGAAACGGAACCCCTAGTTCGTTTTTTCGCAAATCTTACCAGGGCACGCTTACTGCAGTAAAACTGAATAAATGTTACCAAATGTTGTAATTTTCCCTCCCCACCCCTATTTGGGGCTTGATTTTTTTTTCTTCTTCTTGGCCGCTGTTGCTGTTGTTCATGCTGGCGGTCACACGCCAACCAACATTTGATGCAGTCACTTGATGCTGCAGGCTTCCTGCCATTGCCACACAAAATATGGGTGCGATGTCTACATGGAAACATCATTCATTTTACGCCGCAGCACGGATTAAGGTTATTTCAAGGATGCATGATGCTAAGATCCTTAAAAAATCCTAAGCGACTAGGGGCCGATGCTTTTGCAAGGCATTGGAGCTCAGTGTTGTTGTTGCTGTTGCCGTTGCTTTCATTCGCATAGTTTTATTCCTTTTAACGGGGGAAAAAATGTCTTACCAAACTCAAGACATGAATGAGCCGAGGGGTGTGGGGGCTAACAGCATCAACATCGTCATCACCATCAACAAAATTCATCAATCTTTGCCAAAAACTTAAACGAAATGGAAGTGAATGCAACGAAGGCAAAAAAAAGGACGAAGCTCAAAACTGCCGAAAAACAACATCCTAAAATGCAACCCACAGAAAATATAAATGAAGAAGGTTTCCTTTCAGCGGGCCAGCTATGCAGTGGTTAGCATGACATCGTAAGACAGTGGCTTTGTAGAGATAAACGGGGATTTGTGCAGCTGGAAGTCATAACTAATTTATGATTAAATTGGCTGGCCCGTTACGCGTTACAGAGTCTTGGTTTAAGAGTTGAATGACTATTTTTGATTTTTTAAACCCTCCACCATACAAAGTAGGGCCACATAGTTATATACTGGGTGAGATGAAAAAACTACAACCAACTTCAGACTGCTGTCATTTCTAAACCACTCGTCCGACAGTTGTTAAAATTATTCCAGTGACAGTTCATTATATTGTTTGCAAGCGTACAAAAGCATTTTGGTGAGAATTTTCCAGTAAAAAAGTTATTCGTGGTGGAATTCAAGCGTGATAGTGTGATTTGTTTATATTTGGCTGGAAAACCACAAGTGGCTATAGTTAGAGCACTTCAGAATTTAAATGTGAAAAATCTATTGTGTCTTGTATCATCGCTCGTTACCGTGATACTGGTAGCGTAGTCCGACGTGGACGATAGAAAACAGCAACATCAGCAGAAATGGTTCGAAAAGTAAAGGAGCGACTTGATTGAAACCCGCTTCGCAGTGGCCGAAAAATGGCTCGTGAGCTGAACATAACGCAATACTTCATTCGGCAAATATTGAAAAATGGGCTCGGGATAAATCCATTGAAATTCCAATTCCACCGCAACGGAAAGAAAATAGACTCAAAAGAGCTAAAGAGTTGCTTCACTTGGCCGAAAGTGGTGAACTGCTCAATTTGGGTTTCTCCGATGAGAAAACATTCGTTGTTCAGCAGTTTGTAAACAAATAGAATGATCGTGTTTACCTACCAAAGAGGTCAGCTGCACCTTCTGTTGGCCACCAGAGGTCAAGCGCCGGCCATGGTTATGTTATGGGCCGCCATAACAGCCGATGGTCGCTCTGCGATCGTATTAATCGATCGTGGCTTCAGAATAAATGCCGAATATCATCGCGAAAATATTTTGGAGGGTGTATTACAGCCTTGCGCACGCAAATATTTTTTTTTTGCCGCAGACCTTGGACATTCCAACAGGACTCAGCACAATCGCACTCAGAACGCGCCACCAAAGAATGGTTACAAAATGAGGTTCGTCGCTTCATTTCCAGCGTACAATGGCCAACAAAATCTCCGGAATCCTGCCAATCCGTTGGGCTATTGTGTCTGGAGTATGTTGGGAAGCAAGGTTGGCACTAAAAAATACCAAAGTGTCGATCACCTCAAGTAAGCGCTTCGCCGGGAATGGGCCAAAATACCACAGAGCAACATTCAGGTGACCAATTCGAACAAATCTAAACTTATTCTAAATTTTTGTGCTATTTCCGATATTTTTTGCTTTCATTCAATAATATTAAAAAAAAAAAAATTAAAAATTATGGCGTTTGACTTTGTTGCAGTTTTTTTATCTCACCCTGTATATTCTTCATCAGCGTAAAAGTCTAAGACCATGTAGTGCTGTCTGTCCGTCCGTCTGTCCATCTGTTGTAATCACCCTAGTGTCAAAATGAATTATGATACGAAGCTAAAATTTTGAACTGATAAGTCTGTCTCTTGTCTGCAAGCAGGTCAAGTTGAAAATGGATCTACGATATCATATAGCCCCCATATAACGATACCCCCGATGTGCGGTATTTTAATGATTTTAGCCACATTGTCAATGGAATTGTCTGAACTTCTACAAAAGGGGTTCTTTGTGAGTACTTTACTTCCTGGAAGAGATTTGTCTATATAGGTACACGATATAGTATATCCCGCATATAACGGTACCTCTCAATATTTGGTATTTTCAAGATTTTAGCCACATTTTTTATGGAATTGTTTCAAAATCCACACCAAAAGTTCATTCTGAGTAATTTACTCCCTGGAAAAGGTCAACGATATCGTATTTTCCCCCAAAACGGCACCCTCCGATATTCGGTATTTCCCGGTTATTTTAGCAAAATTTTTCGATGGAATTATCTGAAAATCCCCACAAGAAGTTTCTCCGGAGTACTTTACCTTTGGAAGAGAATTGGCTATATAGGTCCACAATATCGTATAGCACCCATACAACGGTACCCTCCCATATTCGGTTCTTCCCTATTATAATAATCACGTTTTTCAATGGAATTATCTGAAAATCCACACAAGAAGTTCCTTCGGAGTACTTTATCCTGGAAGAGATTTGTCTATATAGGTCCACAACTTCTTATAGACCCCATATAACTACATCTCCCTTTATTCGGTATTTTGATGATATTAGCCACATTATTTACCGGAATTTTTTCGAGTTTTGTATTTGAAGTTCGTAATGGGAACTAAAATCTATAACAGAGAATTGTCTATGCAGATCCATTACTTCGTAAGGCCCCTACATAACGGTTATCCTTTGTGCGGCATTTTTCGACGGAATTTTTTGGAGTTTTTTCAAGTTCCTTCAAAATGGTGAAGGGTATCACAAGAGATATAATTTTTCGAAAATTTGAGCCATTGTCGGGGAGATATCAGAAAGAGTGGATCGATGTATTCAATTTTCACACTAGACCTTGTTGTTGCAGAAAAAATTTAGATATGTGAAATTTTGAATGAATCAGATCATTATCTTACTTTTTATGAGAGCTTCAGCTATTCAAAATGTTAACACTTTGTGTGAGCGGTATCAGAAGGAGTGGACCTATATATGCCATCTTTACAATAGAACTTTTGTTAATAAAAATATTGGGATGTATCAAAATTGATGAGAATCGTATGCTTATTTCGCAATTTATGACAGATATAATTTTTCAAAAATTTGACCCGTTGTGGGGTTGGAGAGATATATTCTATCTTCACACGGAATAATAAATCGGATCATTATTTAACATTTTATGAGCGTTTCGGATATTCAAAAGGTTAACCCCATGTGGGGGAGAAACCCGAAGAAGGAAACTGATATATCCCACCTTTCCACCAGTTCTTGTGTTAACAAAAATACCCTTTGTGGGGGAGGTATCGGTATATTAAGGTCCGTTTGTAACACCTCGAAATATACATTTTAGACCCCACAAAGTATATATATTCTTGATCAGCATAAAATTGTCGATTTAGCGATGTCCGTCCGTCTGTGGAAATCACTCTAGCAAAGTCTGCAGGACTTTTGGTATTAAAAATGGGCCATGTCCACGTTTTGGTATAATCTCAATATAACGGTACCGATATTCTGTACTTTGTTGAGTTTAGCGACATTATTCACCGGAATTGTTCAAAATTTGGTATTTGAAGTTCGTAGCAGATACTACAGTCTAAGACAGGAATTTGTCTGCACAGGTCCACGTCTTCGTATATCCCCCATATAACGGTTCCTCCCGATATTCGGTATTTTGTTGATTTTAGCGACATTATTTATCAGAGTTGTTTCAAATTTGGTCTTTGAAGTTGGTAATGGATACTGCAGCCTAAGTCAGAAAATTGTCTGTGCAGGTACACATTTTAGTATAGCCCCCATTTATAGTACCTCCTATATTATTGACCGAAATCTTTTTTTCAAATTTCGCATTTGAATATTGTAATGGCTTATGACAAAAGTCCACGTCGTCGTTTAGACCCTAATATGACGGCTACATTTGGTATCTTTAAGATTTTAACAGAATTTTTAACGGATTTTATTTTTTGGAAAATTGCCAAATTCGTTCCTAATGGTGGAGGGTATTCAAAATTCGGGCCGGCTGAACTCACAGCTTTTTAACTTGTTTTAATTTATTCCACTCCTTGATAAAGGGAGCGATATGTAACTCCTTGCAACCACAGCATCACTGTTTCGGCCAAAGAAACGGCACCAGAGCCTTAACAATTTTTCATTTCGCATGTCACACAAGGCCTCGTGTGTTTCTTCCTGCAGTTTGCTCAGAGGATAGCAAAATCATTAAATATAGAAACGCAAAGCCCCTTGCCATTGGATCCTGAACACAGACGCAAATACGAGGGAGAAAGAGACAGAGAAAGCGAAAAAAACGCACAACAAAAACCACTGTGTCTTTCCGCTAAACATGCCAACGTTCGAAGAATTTGTGCAAAAGATGCTACTGGCACCATCATCAGCGTCATCATATTTGCCACATACACCCAAAAAAATTAAGCCTTACACGAGGAGGGCACCAAGGGAACCAACTGCAGATAAAACCCACTCATTGCTGTATCCTTTACTTCTTTTGGAAATTCGTTGATTCGTCCTGTTTTTTTTTGGAGGTCCTAGTGCTGTTGTTTCTGTCCTTTCGTTCTCATTCATTCATTTTGCTGAAATTATGGTTTCGTCTTTCATTTTGCCATAATGACGAAAAAGTGTCAGCTTCTTTTGTCATGCCATCCATCCATCCATCTATCCGACGAACCAACCATCCAACCAGTCAGTCAGCGAGTCATCATTCCCAACCCCAGCAGTAACATTAATTCATACTTTGCTCACATTCATCCATTCCATTCTGTTCCTTCATTTATTCTAAAAGATTTTAATATCAATGGACGTTGTTAAATGGAATGAAGATTGGAATGGATGTGTCTTCACACGACATCGTTGTAACTGTACTTTAGGATTCCTTCTCCTTTTTTTTTTGGCAACAATTTCGGATATTTTTGTTATTGTGATTTCTTGAACCGAAATGTAAGCTGGGTAGTGGAAGGAGGTGGTTGAGTGGATGGCTAAAAATATTCTTGATGCAGTTTTTGGTTATGGAGGTGGTCCAAAGTCTGCCAGTGTTTGTTGCTTCTAATTTGGTCTTAATTGATGGAAGATTCTTTTTTTTTTTTTGTTTTTTTCTTTTGTTTTAAGCTAAAGATTGTAAATGAATGTTCATTAGATGTATTTATAATGGATGGAAAACTACAACTACGGCTACGACGTCAAGAAAAACTAGTGTCCTTTGTTGTTTCTTGTCTTTTGGTATTGTCGGAAACAATGCATCATCACCTGATGGTATGGGTAATAATTGTGGTATGGGTAATAGTTATTTTTTTCCATAAACAAGCTATTCATTAGGAGGCAAGTTCATTGGTCTTTAACGGGACTGAAAAAATTAAAAAAATCCTACACTAATAATAATAATAATAATAATAATGATAATAATAATAATAATAATAATAATAATAATAATAATAATAATAATAATAATAATAATAATAATAATAATAATAATAATAATAATATTAATAATAATAAAAATAATAATAATTATAATAATAATAATAATAATAATAATTATAATAATAATAATAATAATAATAATAATAATAATATTAATAATAATAAAAATAATAATAATTATAATAATAATAATAATAATATAATAATAATAATAATAATAATAATAATAATAATAATAATTATAATAATAATAATAATAATAATAATAATAATAATAATAATAATAATAATAATAATAATAATAATAATATAATAATAATAATAATAATAATAATAATAATAATAATAATAATAATAATAATATAATAATAATAATAATATAATAATAATAATAATAATAATAATAATAATAATAATAATAATAATAATAATAATAATAATAATAATAATAATATAATAATAATAATAATAATAATAATAATAATAATAATAATAATAATAATAATAATAATAATAATAATAATAATAATAATAATAATAATAATAATTATAATAATAATAATAATAATAATAATAATAATAATAATAATAATAATAATAATAATAATAATTATAATAATAATAATAATAATAATAATAATAATAATAATAATAATAATATAATAATAATAATAATATAATAATAATAATAATAATAATTATAATAATAATAATAATAATAATAATAATAATAATAATAATAATAATAATAATAATAATAATAATAAGAATAATAATAATAATAATAATAATATAATAATAATAATAATAATAATAATAATAATAATAATAATAATAATAATAATAATATAATAATAATAATAATAATAATAATAATAATAATAATAATAATAATAATAATAATAATATAATAATAATAATAATAATAATAATAATAATAATAATAATAACATTCAAACAATACTCATTCTAAGATAAAACAACTAAAAAAGCTATAAGTTCAGCCGAACATTGAATACCCTCCACCATTATGAAAGGATTTGGCAATTTTCAAAAAACAAAAACCTTAACATTTCTGTTAAAATCTTAAAAATACAAAATTTAGCCGTCATATTATGATCTAAACGACGACGTGGACCTTCATAGGCAACGTTTGTCATTAGCCATTGGAATATTCAAATGCGAAACTTGAAAAAAAAAAAAACAAGAAAAAAAGCGGTAAGTTCCGCGGGGCCGAACTATGCATGCCCTCCACCATTTGCAACGAATTTGGCAATCTTCAAAAACAATAAAATCCTTTAAAATCTTAAAAATTCAAATTGTAGGCGTCATATTAGGGTCTAACCGACGACGTGGACCTGCATAGGCAATTGTTGTCATAAACCATTAGAATATTCAAATGCGAAACTAGAAAATAAATCGGTGAATAATGTAGCTAAAATCATAAATACTAAATATCGGGAGGTACCGTTATATGGGGGCTATACCAAAACATGGATCAGCACCATCTATTTCAGGCAGTAGTATCCATTACGAACTTTAAATGCCAAATTGGAAACAATTCCGGCGAATAAAGTCGCTAAAATCATCAAAATACCGAATATCGGTAGGTACCGTTATATGGGGGCTATACCAAAACGTGGACCTGCATGGCCCGTCCTGCAGACATAATATACATTTGAATAAAATTTTATTAATCTACTTTGTTTCGTTCGGAAGTTAGAGTGATTTCAACGGACGGACAGACACACGTACATCGCTAAATCGACAACGAATTTTATGTTGATCAAGAATAAGCCTGAAATCGGATTGAGAATATATCTTCGAGCTATATTCAAATCTTAGCCGTTCTGGTTAAAATTTGGCAAAGGTATCTCCGAGCTTTATAAGATATCCGGTACCAAATATCATAGTTGTCGAATGCATATTTCGAATGCGAGGTACTTAAATACCGAATCGGATGAAACAACAGAAGCTATAGCTATAGCTGAACCGATTTTCCCATCATCATCGAATATACCAAAATTCAGGACTTTTTGGCAGATATTGGCCATTTTGTGCGTAAATAACCCGAAATAGGTTGAAGATATATATGGGAGCTATATCCAAATCTGAACCGATCTTGATCTCTGACAGAGGTATTTCTGGGCTGTATCTGATAACTGGTACCAAATATTATTGTTGTCGAATGTTTATTACTAATTTGAGGGACTTAAACAAAAATCGGATGAAACATATATATGGAAGCTATAGCTGAACCAATATGCTTCGAATTCTGAATTCGGTCGGATATGCCAAAATACAGGAAATTTGGACTGATATTGGTTATTTGCTGCACAATTAACCCGAAATCGGTTGAGAATATATATGGGAGAGAAAGACAAATCTGAACCGATCCTGAAAAAATTTGATACACTTATTTCAGAGCTGTATCTGATATCTGGTACCAAAGAACATTGTTGTGGAATGCATATTAGGCTTGTGACGGACTTTAAACCCCAAATCGGATGAAACATATATGGAAGCTAATTCTATATCTGAACCTATTTACTCCATATTTGAAGTACTAGTATATAGGATGAATTCAGTCATAATTGCCATAATTCAGTCCATTTAGGCTGATATTGGTTATTTGGTGCACAATTAGCCCGAAATCGGTTGAGGATATATATGGGAGCTATATCCTAATCTAAGCCGATCTCGAAAAAATTTGACAGGGGTATGTTTGAGCAGCATCTGATGTGCCGTATTAAATATCATTCTTCTAGAGTGCATATTTCGAAAGTAAGGGATTTAAATCTTCAAATCGGATGAAACATATATATGGGAGCTATAGCTATATCTGAACCGATTTTCTTTTATTTACTTTGCTTTGATTTACTTGCTCAAGACTGAATTTGGTAGGATCAGGTCATTTTGACTAATATTAGCCATTTAGTGCACAATTAACCCGAAATCGTTCGAATATATGGGAGCTAAATATAAATCTGCTCCGGTTATCATCAATTTCAATAGGGTTCGTCCTTGGGCCAAACAAATATTGTGTGCAAAATTTCATTTCAATTGGATAATAAATGCGACCTGCATTTTTTTCACAAGAATACATGGACGGACGGACTAACATGCATAAATCAACTCAAAAAGTGATTCTATGAAGATCCTCGAAAGTAACTATGTGCCTATCTCACTTCCTTCTCCATGTTACAAACAAATGCACCCTTACCACTATGTCGTGCAGGGTATAAAAAACAAGTTAAAAAGTTTCAGGCGGGATGAATACCCTCTTCCTATGTTCGATTATATTTTAACTTCTATTATGATTATTCAAATTTTTAAATCTCTATGGGCAAATATTGTTCATTTCGTATCGGACCTAAATAAATATGATATAAATATTGCAATGTGCCAGGTTTGGACTGTATCGGCTATTTCCTTCACTTTATATCAGAATAGCTGAAGCCGGTGTGCTTCGCTCTCCCTTTAGGTTTTATCTGTCATACATATTTTGTTTGGTGCATAAAATATTGCCAAATCAGGTTATGGGAGCTATATCCAAATCTGAACCGATTTCAGTATAATTTGGAAAACTTATTTTCTAATCAAATACCGTCACTCATTCCAAATTACACTGGAATCGAACAAACATGTCATGCTTGGTGTATCAAATAAACGAAATCGATCGAAAATATGTATGGGAGCTATATCCAAATTACACTGGAATCGAACAAACATGTCGTGCTTGGTGTATCAAATAAACGAAATCGATCGAAAATATGTATGGGAGCTATATCCAAATCTGAACAGATTTTAATATAATTTGGAAATTTCATTTTTGTTTTGATACAGAAGGAGTGGACCGATATATCCCATCTTCACAGATCTTGAGTTAGTAGAATCAATGGGATTTGTGAAATTTGAAGGGAACCGGATGCCTATTTCGGATTGTATAATCGTTTTGGTTATTGGTACCAGATCTCTACCATCTTTATTACAGGTCTTATGTTGATGGAAATATTGCGACGTGCCAAGTCTGAATAGAATCTGATGTTAATTTCGCTTATTATGAGGTTCATGGTTATTCAAAATTTTGATCTCTCTGCTGGGGAGGTACTAGAAGGAGTGAACCAATATATTCCATCTTCACATGGACACCAACAGAGACCTTAATATAAATTTTCGGGATTTCAGCCCCATACTTTCACAGTGATCGGAAATTAATACCGTTGAGTACTTTTCGTACAATTATAGTACACATTTCCAAAACTACCGTCATATCTCAATTCCAGATTTCAACAGAGACCTCAGTATCAAATTTGAGGATTCCAGCTAAATTCCTTTACCCAATACCGAATCTAGTACTATTTAGTAGTTATCGTACAAATACATATAGGACGCATTTCCAAATCCACCTCCATATCTCAATTGCAGATACCTACATAGACCTTAATACCAAATTTTAAGATTACAATTAGACCACTTCCTTTTGGAGCAGAGAAGTAAGACCATATCTGGTCCCGCTGCCATAAACGGTTTAAAGCTTTTGAAGTCATTCTTTACCATCGATTCATCAATTTTTGGTGCTTCCTCAGCCACATTTCCTCTATCTTCCGATGTATCTACGTGTGTAGTGGTGCTCGGCCGGAAGTGTGTATCCATCAAAGTCCTAAGGTCTCTTCTATTGTTTCCATCTTGTTACCCATATCATCCACTAGCCCCCATATAACTATACCGAGGGATAGAAGGTTTTTTAACCCGAATTAGCTGTGAATTGGCAGCATGTTTTCCCATTACGTAAGAAAAATTCTTGCATTAAACCGTCTATATAGGTCTAAATTTTGCGGTAACTCCCTATATTCTGTATTTGATGTTTTTTGCAGGATTTTTTCACCGGAATTATTTCAAGTTTCGTATTTGAAATTCCTAATGAGTACTACCGTCTGTGAGAGAAAATTGTCCATGCCGGTCACGTCTTCGTATAGGGCCCATATAACGGTACCTCTCTATATACGGTTTAAAATTTCCTATTTTTAGAGTGTTTTGAAGGTAAAAGTTTCCATAAAAATACAATTCCACAATTTTGAAGTCCTACAAAAGGAATCAAAAGATTAATATATCCTCCGTGGTGTGATGGAGGGTATACAAATATCCACAAATATTTAAGGTTCACATCTTTGCCCAAAATTACCAACACGCCATGCTTTGGTCAAACTGTACTACCTCTATGCAATATTATCGAGCTCTTCAGCTTTGGAAAAACTCAATAATTTTTTTTTTCAATCCCTAAAAGCGATTTATGTTGTTTTTTTTTTATTTCAGTCTATCAGGCTGTTTTAAAAGGTCTTTGGGAATAGACAAACAAATTGTCAATTGAAATGCAAAATTCTCTTTTTGCACACACACACACACACTCACACTCAGGCTCGTGTGGAATAACACCCATGTGCCTTGGGCCAGGGATGGAGAAAGCTGATAGCTCTAGGTACAAGGAGCTTCAATGCAAACAGAATACGAAAACACAAGCTTGAGGACAAACAAATGCGTGCAATGCCCACAGAAAAAGCAAAGTCCAAAAATGTACCCATTAATAATGGGGCAGACGCCACATAGGTGGGAGGTACAGCTAGCTATCCACATGGAAACATGCACATACATGCACATTTGTGTGTGTTTGAATGTGAGTTGAAGCATCCTCGGCTTCATTCGTTTTTTTTTTTGCGTTGGACCAAAAAAATTGAGTTCCAGCTGGCTGTGAGGGAGGTACACGATCTAAATGTGATGAGAACGAAAACAAAAAAGCAACAACAACAACAACGCACACATTTGACATATCCTTTTTTGTAATTTTCTTTGCAAACTACTACAGGAAAGGACGACGAACAGCAGCACTACACAGAAGGACAAACAAAAATTTCGGTTATAAATGACCAGAAAAGCAAAGGCTGACATGTGTTGTGTGTTGTGGAGTTTCATTCATTTTGTTTCCCTGGGATTCTAACTGGTGTTGTTCACGGCTTTAGTTATGCTGATTTTGTTGCTGGTCCTGAATTTCTTGCTAGTTTTTTTTTTTTTTTTTTGAAATTTTCCAGAGATTAGAAAGAGCGCAATATGCAGGCTGGCAGTCAGGCAGGCAGGCGAATGACTGCAGTTGTTGCCGTCATTGAAAAGGAAGGCTGTCACTTAGACAACAACGGCTATAAAAACCTAACATTTCCCTGGCGAACCAACAAAAACAGGCTGATGATTAATCGAATTAGTTTTGTTCGTTTGCCTTGAATCTGTGCAATGTTGTTTTGCTGCTCCTGCTGTTGCTGCATCACTTTGACCAAAGGGGTGCAACAAAAACTGCGCTTGTCCAACGCAGTAAAGATGCCTTTGTGTGTATGTGTGTGTGTGTGCGGACTGAGTCGTAAGGACGAAAAATAGTCCACTAAAAACTTTCAATTTTGAATTAGATTGGGTGGAAAATGGATTTGCTTAAAATTGCTGTTTACAAAATGGATGCCAATGCAGCGATGCTATTTTAGAAGGTGGAGGTGGAAAAATGCCCTTGGTATAGGCAGCAATGAATTCGGCAGCAACACTATCAGAAGAGGATGTTCATTTTCATTGGAATGTATTCATTGTTTGGATTACAAAAAAAGGTGTAAACACTAGTCCAATCATCCATGAATAATGGGGTGTCAAAAATATACATCAGAAGTAGTACTTTTATAGCCTCCTCTTTTATACGGTCCACGGTATTATGTAGCCCCCATATAACGTATCCCCCCGATATTCGATATTTTAATAACTTTAGCCACA
The DNA here is from genome assembly GCF_030504385.1 of Musca domestica. Lineage (NCBI taxonomy): Eukaryota > Metazoa > Arthropoda > Insecta > Diptera > Muscidae > Musca > Musca domestica. The sequence continues at coordinate 8,725,980 of NW_026712192.1, read as the reverse complement.
TTTGTCAATGGAATTGTCTGAATTGAACCTACATTTTTTTTAAAGGAATTGTCTAAAAATCCCCACAAGAAGTTCTTCCTGAGTACTATATCTCCTGGAAGAGAGTTGTCTATATAGGTCCACAATATCGTATATCCCCCATATAGCGGAATTTCCCGATATTCGGTATTTTGATGATTGAATCTATTTTTTTTAATGACACTGTCTGAAAATCCGCACAAGAAGTTCTTCCTGAGTACTTTATCTCCTGGAAGAGAGTTGTATATATATGTCCACGATATCGTATAACCTCCATATAACGGAACCTCCCGATATTTGGTATTTTGATGATTGCACTTAATTTTTTAATGGAATTGTCTGCAAAATTCAAATTTATTGAAATAACCTAACAATGGGTATGCAGCTGTCGGCAAATACCGTCTGATTCCATTTCACTTCTTGTTTTTATATCCTACATCACATAGTGGTAAGAGTGGCTTTGTGCACTTGCTTGTAACAGGGAGAAAGAGGCGAGATAGACCCATAGTTACTTTTGAGGATCTTCATAGAATCTCTTTTTGAGTCGATTTATGCACGTCAGTCCGTCCGACTGTGTATTTTTGTAAACAAAATGCAGGTCGCATTTATTATCCGATTGAGTTGAAATTTACAAACAATGTTTGTTTGGCTCAAAGACGAACAATATTGAAATTGGTGATAATCGGATGATAGGATTTAATCGGATGATATTTACAGATTTCGGGTAAATTGCGCACCTAATGGCTAATATGAGTCCAAATGACCTGTATTTTGGTACATCCCACCGAATTTTCTTGCTTTTAGAAGCAAATAAATCAAATTTGGAGAAAATTGGTTCAGATATAGCTATAGCTCCCATATATATGTTTCATCCGATTCGTATTTTTAAGTTCCTCACATGCGTAATAGGCACTCCAGTATAAAATACTGCTCAAAAATACTTCAAATTTTATCGGGATCGGTTAAGATCAGGATATAGCTCTCATGTATATCCTTATCCGATATCAGGTTTATTGTGCACCAAATGGCTAATATCAGCCCAAATAGAAATGGAATTTTGACAATTACGACTGAATTCATCCTATAAACCAGTATTTCAAATTTGGTGTAAATCAGTTCTGATGTAGCTATAGCTCCCATTTATAGGTTTCATCCGATTTGGGGTTTAAAGCCCCCCACAAGCGTAATATGCATTCCACAACAATGATCTTTGGTACCAAATATCAGATACAGCTCCGAAATAAGTGTATTAGATTTTTTCAAGATCGGTTCAAATGTGGATACAGCTCTCATATATATATTCCACCGTTTTCGGGTTAATTGTGCACCAAACGGCCAATATCAGTCCAAATAACCAGAATTTTGGCATATTCGACCAAATTCAATCTAGAAGCAAGTACATAAAATTCGAAGAAAATCGGTTCAGATATAGCTATAGCTCCCATATATATATTTCATCTGATTTGGTATTTAAGTCCTCCACATTCGTAATATTCATTCAACAACAATGATATTTGGTACCAGATATCTTATAAAACTCGGAAATACCTTTGTCAAATTTTATCGAGAACGACAAAAGGTTGGGATGTATCTCCCATATATATCCATAATCCGATTTCAGGTTTATTGTGCAAATAATGACTAATATCAGCCCAAATGGAGTGAATTTCGTGACGTACGTTTCCAATTTGTGCAACTCGGCTTCCATATATATTTATATACCCTCCACCATAGTATGGAGGGTATGTTAAGTTTGTCATTCCGTTTGTAACACCCCGAAATATACATTTTAGACCATATGTCGATTTAGCAAGGTCCGTCCGTCTATCCGTCTGTGCAAATCACTCTAGCTTCCGAACGAATTGAAGTAGATTGATAAAATTTTACTTAAATGACTTTTGGTATTGAAAATGGGTTATGTAGGTCCACGTTTTGGTATAGGTCCCATATAATGGTACCACCCGATATTCGGAGTTTTGATTATTTAAGCGACATTATTTACGGGAATTGTTTCAAAGTTGATATTTGAAGTTCGTAATGGATACAACATCACAAGACAGAAAATGAGCTAAGTAGGTCCACGTCTTCGTATAGCCCCCATATAACGGTACCTCCCGAAATTGGGCATTTTGATGATTTTAGAGACATTATTTACCGGAACTATTTCAAATTTCGTATTTGAAGTTCGTAATGAATACTACAGCCTTTGACTGAAAATTGTCTGTGCAGGTCCACGTCTTCTAATAGCCCCCATATAATGGTATTCTCCGATATTCGGTATTTTGAGCGACATTATTTACCGGAATTATTTCAAATATCGGTATTTGAAGTTCGTAATGCATTTGAAGTTCGCAATGTGACAAGAGTTGCCTATGCAGGTCCACGTCGTCGTTTAGACCCTAATATACGGCTACATTCGGTATTTTTAAGATTTCAACAAAATTTTTAACGGATTTCATTTTTTTGAAGATTGCCAAATTTGTACCAAATGGTAGAGGGTATTCCAAGTTCGAACCGGCCGAACTTACAGCTTTTTTACTTGTTTTAATATAATCCTCCTCCAAGTGATATCATGCACTCTATAGCAAACTACAACTGCTCTAAAGCCAAATGTTGATAGGTGGTATGATCTACTTGAAATAAATTCTTTTTACGGGAGCTCTTCTAAATATGCATAGTGGTGTAGGGTATCATATACTGGGCCACGCCCTACTTTTGACTTTTCCTTGTGTTTTTTTTTTTTTTTTTTTTTTTTTTTGTTTTGCACATGCTTATTTTTTCCAATTTTTTTCAGCCGGATTTTCTTTTACAAAAGTAGTATTTAGGGTTTGCAATATGATATTTTCACATATTCCGTTCTGAATCTTCCACTTTTTAACAGACTTTCAAAGCCATTTCATATTTCACGTGCCGCCCTCAATGAATTTTAAAATTTCAAAACTTGTTATTACCTTTCCTAATCCTAAATCCAGATTTTGTATTGGACCAACCATACCATAAGTGTTTCTTTTAACCTCACAATATTTGAAAACTAAATCTACATTCGGAACACCCTTTTAATAGGCACTTGTGTTGTTCGAAATCATAGCAAGTGAAAAGCTCACAGCCAGTAGTTGCAATGACGAGCTGAAGATGCTCCCCCCCCCCAATTTTTGATTTCCACATGGATTGAGTTATTAATTATCCTATATTATGTGTGAGCAAAACGTACCGCAATAGAACAAGTCAGTCGGCCCCTAACCATTGGCCATAGTCTGGGCTAGAATCACTTAAAACGCACCTGAACTACATAGCGGTTAGATGAGTTTCTGATGCTATGTTGGCTGTCAGTTTTGTTGGCAATTCGAATAGTTTTGCTAACACTGCATATTTATATTTCACACATGACTAGGAAATGCCTGGGTTCCCCTTTTTCAGCAACAAAAGCTATTGCGCATGTGCGCCCGTTCAAATCTAATTCAATGCGAACGAGGTTGGAGGATTGGATGTTGTGCACTTCAGCCTTTTGAGTTCATAACATTTATTACATTCATACATAATATTTACACTTTTAGACAGGCCTGTACCTGTTCCTCCTTCTACCATTTGCCGGTCTGACTTTCTGTCTGCTGCCGCAATTGAAATGAAAAGATGCATTAAACTTCCTTGTTGCGTTTTTCGTTTCGCTGTTATTAAATCTTCAGTCTCTGACTGACGGCTCAGTCTTCGCACTCGTCCATCATATATTCAAAACACACCAAACCATAACCAGAAGCCGCCGTCATGAACCTGAAGTGGTATGATCATGGTGGTAGTGATGATGATGTTGATCTTGAATAAATGTTGTATTATTTTCGAACTGAACGCTGCTAAGCCTGCCACCCATCATTTGCCGCTTGTATTAACAACTGAGTGATGAGAATATCGTAGCTACTGCTTTAAGGGGTGCTGGGGTGTAGGATAAATTGAAACAGAAAGAAAGAGAAAAATAACATGACTGCTTGTTATTTAAACTATTTGAGAATTGTGAAAAATTGCAATTTAATGATGATATGTGGAAAAATTGTTGCTGTCCAAGCATTTCAAAGCTAAAAACTAATTATTAATATTTTTCTCCTTTTCATTTTCTGTCTTTTTTTCTTCTCTCGAAGACATGAAAAAGTACCATAATAGAGATACTGTTACCCAGCAAACTTCTTTATAAGAAATAAAAGTTGCTTTGACAAGTCGAACAGATTTAGTTTGCACGGGCCAATTGAAATTTTCAACTACGAAATTCATAAGTCTATTATGAATACACTGTAAATATAGAAGTAAAAAAGAAAACAAGATAAAAAGTATCAGCCGGTTTAGCGGACAGATGTATACCCTCGGCCAGTGTTCGGTTATTTAAATATATTTTGAAATGTTGAGCCTTTGCTGGGGAGGCACCAGAAGAAATAGGCTGATTCATCCCATCTTAATAACAGATCTTGCGTTGATGGAAATATTTATATATACCTAAGCCGGAATGGAATCGAATGTTAATTTCGCGTTTTACGAGCTGCATGGACTTTGAACCTTTGTGGGTGAGGTACCAGAAAGACTGAACCGATCATCACAGCAGATCTTGTGTTAGTAGAAATAATGTGATGTGAGAAATATGAAGGGAACCGGATGTTTATTTCGGATTTTATAATCGTTTTGGTTATTCAAAACTTTGACCCTCTGTGGGGGAGGTTCCAGAAGCAGTAAGCCGATCTCTACCAACTTTATAACAGATCTTGTGTTGATAGAAATATTGAGATGTGCAAAGTCTCAATGGAATCGGATGTCAATTTCGCATTTTATAAGCTTCATGGATATTCAAAATTTTGACCCGTGTGGGTGAGGTACCAGAAAGAATGAACCAATATATCCCATCTTCACAGCAAATCTTGTGTTAATAGTGTTGATGGAAATATTGAGATGTGCAATGTCTGAATGTATTCGGATGTTAATTTCGCGTTTTATGAGCTGCATGTATATTCAAAATGTTGGCCCTTTGTGGGTGAGGTACCAGAAAGGATCTCCACAGCAGATCTTGTGTTAGTAGAAATAATGGTATGAGTGAAATATGAAGAGAACCGCATGCTTATTTCGGATTTCACAATCGTTTTGACCCTTTGTGGGGGAGGTTCACGAAGCAGTAAGCCGATCTCTACCAACTTTATAACAGATCTTGTGTTGATAGAAATATTGAGATGTGCAAAGTCTCAATGGAATCGGATATCAATTTCGCATTTTATAAGCTTCATGGATATTCAAAATTTTGACCCGTGGTGGGGGAGGTACCAGAAGCAGTTGATCGATATTATACATCTTGACACCATACCATGGCTTAATAAAAATATTGTGATAAGAGTAATCTTAAGACAAGTGGACTTTTACATCACATTTTATAAAAGTTATAATTATTTAAATTGCGACTTTTTGTAGGGGAGGAACCGCTGCACCTGAGCTAGCACTCATGCAAATATAAGGATTTGCAAATTTGGAGGAAAATAGGATTACCTTTTCTCTCTCAGGAAAATATATATATTCTTTTTTTTTGAAAATTTCGACTCTTTGTGGGGGAAGTACCCGAAGGAGTATGCCGATATTACCCATATCCGAACTCGATTTATGTTTGACAATAATATTACGATGTACCAAGTTTGGATCGAATCGGATACTCTCTTCGAGAATTATCGTGCGCACCAGCCAGCAGACAAACAGACGAACCGACGGACATCGCTAGATGGACTCCAAATGCACTGAAACGGATTTGATCCAAAGAGACATAGGGTCTAAAACCGTTATTTCGATGAGGCACGTTTTGGCCGTATCAAATGATATACACCTAAGTCTGTTTTTACACGGTAGATTGGTTCCAGAAGAAGCCGTGTAAAAAAAAACCGTGTAAAAAAGACATTGATCTTATACAAAAATGGGTGATTTGTTCCTAATCTCTAAAACCTATTAAAATTAGTGAAAAACAAGAATTTTTATAAAATAAATTATAAATATAAAATTGTTTGTACGCGCTAAAGTTGAATTCACTTAAATCTTTAAGCTAGTGTTCGCAAACTATCGATACTATCGATGGTTTCAGACTTTTTTCTTTCATAAATACTTTTTTGTGATATGAACATACTTCGCAAAAATTAAATTTGACAAAAAAATTTAAGTACATAAAATTTCAAATCGTGCTAAATGGAATAAAATCGTGTAAATAAATTAAAAATATTCAATTTTCAAACCGTGTTATATCAAAACCGTGTACAAAAAGACCGTGTAAAAACAGACTTAGGTGTATACCCTCTGTAGCCATATGACCGAGGTTGTGCCAGGCCCAACCCTCTTCCCCATATGCAAAGAAAGCCTTTAAAATTAAAATCAATATCTATCTGGAATCAATATCTAATGGAACTCGGGCTCTATTAAGGCTACATTTGCTAGCGAAATAAAATGGAAATTGTCCTCAAAGTCCTCAAAATGTCATAATGCAAGCCATACCAGAGCGAGAATCAAATACCAGATTTGAAACAAAAACATTTCGGAAAACATTTCCTGGAATACTACACCCTTTTCCAGATGTAATTCGAAACATTTTAATTGTAATTCGAGAATTATATTTGCAATAGGAATTGTAATTCGATTTTTTTTTCAATTATTGAACTACAAATTAAATAATTCGAACTAAATTTTGTACGTTTGAATTACAACATAGTACAATTGAAATTCTCGAATTACAAATGAGACGTTACGAATTAAATCAAAAATTATTTGAATAACAACTGAAAATGTTGTTGTGTCTTCAATAATTGGTCCACGATTTTAACCCTCAAACTATTGACATATTAAGAACTAGCAAGTGCCCGCTACTTTGTTAGCGAAAACCGAACCAACAAGTGACCTCAATATAAAATTTCAGCACTACCCCTTCAACCAATACCAAATCTAGTAACATTTAGTTCGTATGGCCAAATCAACCTACATACCTCCATCCTAGAACCATTTTGTAATTTCAAACTTCGAAGTCTAGATCTCAAAACCTGATACCAATAGAGAAATTCGAAATTCCAGCTCTATTCATTCACTCAATACCATATTTAGTACTTTTCGTATAATTTTAGTACACACTTGCAAAACCACCAACATATCTCAATTCCAGATACCAAGAGAGATCTTAATATACAATTAGAGGATTCCAGCCTTACACTTCATCCAATACCAAATTTAGAATCATTTAGTACTTTTTTCACCCATTATCAAATTTGGTACCACTTAGTACAATTATAGTACGCATACTCAAAATCAGCTCCTTCTCTTAACCACAGACACCAACAGCGACTTACATTAAAATTTTTATTTAATTATTAAATTTCAGAATTTCAGTCAAACCCCTTAACCAACATGTAATGTACTACCAAATTAGTACTTTTCGTTCAATTATAGTACAAATTTCCAAAACCACTTCCATACCTCAATTCCGATACCAACAGAGACCTTAAATCAAATTTGAGGATGCACCTCTATTTCCTCACCCCGTACCAAATTTAGTACTATATAGTACAATTATAGTACACATTTTAAAAACACTTACATATCTCAATTCCAGACATTAAAAGAGACCTTGATATCAAATTTCAGGATTTCAGTTCTATTCCTTCACCCATTACCAAATTTAGTACCACTTAGGACTTTTAGTACAATTACAGCACACATGTCCCAAGCCACCTCTATATCTTAACCACCAAAAGTGAAATTTATATCAATTTTCAGTGTTTCAGCTCTATACCTTCACCCAATACTTAGTACTGTTTAGTACCTTTCGTACAATTATAGTACGCATTTTCAAAACAATCTCCTTATCTCAACCTTAATATCAAAGTTTTGTTTTATTCCCATTACCAAATTTAGTACCGAATTTCAGGATTCCAGTTCTATCTCTCCACCCAATACCAAATGTGGTACTTTTCGCACAATTGTAGTACACATTTCCAAAACAACCTCCATAACTCAATTTAATATACCAACAGAGACGTCAATATCGAATTTGACGATTCCAGTCATATCCCTTCACCCAATACCAAATATAGTACTATTTAGTAGTTTTCGTACAATTATGGTACACATTTCCAAAACAATCCCCATATCTCAACCATAGATACGAACAGTGACCTTAATATCAAATTTCATAATTTCAGCTTTGTAATTTCCCCAATTACCAAATTTGGTACCATTTAGTACAATTATCGTACACATTTGCAAAACCAGCTATTTTTCTCAACCACAGATACCAATTAAAATTCTAGGAGGGCTATACAAAAAAAATTGATCGACATGGACCATTTACGAGATTAACCTGCCTACTGACAAGGACAAGGCATTTCAAAGAGTTTCAAAGCTAATATAACCGCCAGAGTATTGTGGAGGGTATAAAAAACTTCAATGTGTTCGCTGGTCTTTGAGGTCCACCTAATGCGTCAAGATCATTGCATAGGCCCCTCTTGTACACACACACGTCTAAAGCAGATAATATACTTTTCAAGGTTTTCTACACATTGCGTGTAAGCGTTTGAAGAATGCTTGATTATGATTTAATTTTGAAGGCATTGTTAAAACTTTCTATTGTGTCGAGTCTTTTTCTTCTTCTTCTTCATGCACATTATGCAATATCTAGAGAACATAACAATTATTGTTCTCGGATTTGGTTTGTTAGTTCAGTTGATGAGCCTTCTTTTCTTTGTATTTTTTTATACCCTCCACCATAGTATATTAAGTTTGTCATTCCGTTTGTAACCCCTCGAAACATACATTTAAGATTCCACAAATTAAATATATTTTTGATCAGCATAAAATTCTATGTCGATTTAGCGATGTACGTCCGTCTATCCGTCTGTGAAAATCACTCTAGCTTCCGAATGAAATGAAGTAGGTTGATTTTACTCAAATGTGTATTATATCTGCAGGACTTTTGGTGTTGAAAATGGGTCATGTAGGTCCACGTTAAGGTATAGCCCCCATATAATGGTACCTCCCTATATTCGGTATTTTGATGATTTTAGCGACATCATTCACTGGAATTGTTTCAATTTTGGTATGGATACTACAGCCTAAGACAGAAAATTGTCTATGAATGTCCACGTCTTCGTTTGGGCCCTATATAACGATACCTCCCTATATTCGGTACTTTGTTGATTTTAGCGACATTATCCACCGGAATTCTTTCAAATTTTGTATTTGATGTTGGTGGTGGATACTGCAGCCTATGACAGAAAATTGTCTGTGCAGGTTCACGTCTTCGTATAGCCCCCATATAATTGTACCTCCTGATATTCGGCATTTTAATGATTTTAGCTACATTATTCACCGGAATTGTTTCAAATTTGGTATTTAAAGTTCGTAATGGATACTACAGTCTATGACAGAAAATTGTCTGTGCAGGTCCACATTTTGGTATAGCCCCCATATAATGACAGGTCTCTATATTCAGTATTTCGATGTTTTAGCCACATTATTCACCGATTTTTTTTTCAAATTTCGCGTTTGAATATTGTTATGGCTTATGACAAAGGTTGTCTTTGCAGGTCCACGTCGTCGTATGGGCCCTAACATAACGGCTCCAATCGGTATTTTTAAGATTTTAACAGAACTTTTTTTTGAAATTGCCAAATTCGTTCCAAATGGTGGAGGGCATTCAAAGTTCGGCCTGACCGAACTTACAGATTTTTTACTTATTTTTTAACAGAAATTTGTTTTAACGGATTTTATTTTTTTGAAAATTGTCAAATTCATTCCTAATGGTGGAGGGTATTCAAAGTTCGGCCCGGCCGAACTTAAAGCTTTTTTACTTGTTTTTCATTCAATTAATAATTGGACTGATGATGACTGACTGTGGCCGGCCCATCTTACTGCCTAAGCGAATCGCCTTTGCACCACTGAATTTACAAGTGTATTTTTATTATTATTTTTCTTTAATTATCTGAATTGTATTGTACGGTGGTTGTTGATTTTTTTCTTAACTTTGCTAGGAGGTACGTTCGTAATGGATTTTTAAGTGCAACAAATTGAAAAGGTGTTGCCCAAAATAATACAACCATCAATTTGAATTATGGTAATGATAGAACTGGTCATAGCGCTGTTAAGCAGAGTTAAGAAAATCAGGGCTTTATCGGCTGAAAATTATATGGAGTAGAGGTAAAAAGCAGGGATGCGGAGTAGCACTATTTTGACTCTACTACGTTTTCGTAGTGGTATTTTGAACACAACTCCGGCAATTTTTTCCTTGGACTTTTTTCGAGTTGACACCTCAAAGTGCTATGAAATTCCGTAGTGGTCGGAAAGTGTCAAAAGAAGAACACACAAAATTTCACTGTTTTTATGAAAATTGCATTTGAAATCTATGTACCAAAAGTGAAATTATGGATTTGCTTTTTGACTTTTAATTTGATCGTTTTAAATTCCAGACAAAATTCGCCTTTATAACTCAAAATTTCGGGAATTTATCAAAGGGATAATTATTCTAGATCAAATTTTATTGCGAGTCTCCCAAAAAATGGTTATACTTTATATATTCTATAAAACATTAATTTTTGTTAATAAAAAAACTTGTATATTTCTGAAAAATTTAGCAATTTTTCCCAATTCTTCGCAAATGTTCTTATATTGTATAGTGAAGTTATACAATAGTCAAACTAAATTTGAAAAAAAATTGACTAAAATCTTTGGATTTCATCCAGAATTCTTGGTATAAGAAATGGGTCATATCGGTAAATAAGGAATAGTTTCCATAGAAAAACGAGCAAGGAAAAGTCAAAAGTCGTTAGGAGCCGATTATATGATACCCTATGCCTCCCAATTCAGAAAAGATTTTCACTAAATTTCGGAGACATTTTAATCTTTTATACCAAATAACATCGTTATAGAGTGCATGATATCACTTCGAAGAAGGATTATATTAAAACAAGCCGGGCTGAACTTTGAACACCCTCCACCATTTGGTACAAATTTGGCAATTTTCAAAAAAAAAAAAAAAAAAAAAATAAAATAAAATCCGTTAAAAATTCTGTTAACATCTAAAAAGTACCGAAAGTAGCCGTATATTAGGGTCTATATGACGACGTGGGCCTGCATAGGCAACTTTTGTCATAAGCTATTACAATATTCAAATGCGAAACATGAATATAGCTAAAATCATCAAAATACCGAATAGAGGGAGGTACCATGGGGGTTATAAAATGTGCACCTGCACAGACAACTTTCTACCATAGGCTGTAGTATCCATTACGAACTTCAAATACAAAATTTGAAATAATTCCGGTAAATAATGTGCTAAAATCATCAAAATACCGTATATCGGGGGTACCGTTATATTTGGGCTATACGAAGACGTGGACCCGCACAGACAATTTTCTGTCACTTCAAATGCGAAATTTGAAAAAAAAACCTGCACAGATAATTTTCTGTCATAGACTGTAGTATTCATTGCGAACTTCAAATACCAAAATTTGAAATAGTTCCAATAAATAATGACGCTAAAATCATCAAAATACAGAATACGAAGACGCGGACCTGCACAGACAATTTTCTGTCATAGGCTGTAGCATTCTTCACGAACATCAAATACTGAATTTGAAATAGTTCCGGTAAATAATGTCTCTAGAATCATCAAAATACCCAATATCGGGAGGTAAAGTTATATGGGGGCTATACGAAGACGTGGACCTACATGTCTTAGGATGTAGTATTCTTTACGAACTTCAAATACTATATTTGAAATAGTTCCCGTAAATAATGTCTCTAAAATCATTAAAATATCCAATATCGGGGGGTACAGTTATATGAAGGCTATAGGAAGACGTGGACCTACATGGCCCATTTTATGCTGTAGTTCCTATTACGAACTTCAAATACGAAATTTTAAACAATTCCGGTAAATAATGTCGCTGTAATCATCAAAATACCGAATATCGGAAGGTACCGTTATATGGGGGCTATACGAAGACGTGGACCTACATGGCACATTTTCTGGTTTATGCTGTAGTATCTTTTACAAACTTCAAGTACCAAATTTGAAACAATTCCGGTAAATACTGTCGCTTAAATCATCAAAATACCGAATATCGGGTGGTACCCTAATATGGGGGCTATACCAAAACGTGGACCCACATGGCCCATTTTCAATACCAAAAGTCCTGCGGATATAATACACATTTGAGTAAATTTTTATCAACCTACTTCATTTTGTTCGGAAGGTAGGGTGCCTTCCACAGACGGGCAGACGGACGGACATTGTTAAATCGACATAGAATTTTATGCTGATCAAGAATATGTATACTTTGTGAGGTCTAAAATGTATATTTCGAGGTGTTACGAACGGAATGACAAACTTAATATATCCTCCATACTATGGTGGAGGGCGTTTTTTATGGTGTTTGCCTATATATGTTTCATCCGATTTATTGTTAAAGTCACTCACATGGTAACATGCACTCCACAACAATGATATTAGATACCGGGCATCGTATAGAGCTCGAAAATAGCTCTGCCAAAGATAATTGAGATCAGTTCAGATTTTCTGATTCATTCGAGTTTACGGTTATCGCACACCATATATGTAATATCAGCCCAAATTGAATATATTTTTTCATATTCTACCGAATTTTTCCATTTGATGAAACTCGGCACGGAATATCTATTGCCCCAATATATATTTGTTAATACAATCCTTATAGTAGTTATCTCAAACACTATTCAGCAATGTTGTTGGGTTCATAGTTGGTATGATCTACTTCACAAAAATTCCCAATATAAACTTTTTTTGTTACAGGAGCTTTATTTAATGCATGTAGTGGTGTTGGGTATCATATAGTCGGCCCCGCCCGTGCTGTTATACAGTGTTGGGTATCATATAGTCAGCTCTCCCGACATTTGACCTTTCCTTACTGGTTCCTATGCGATCTGTTTGAAATTTGGTATTTGTAGTTTGGAATGGGTTCCATGTCCGGTGGCAGAACATTGCCTATAAAGGTTCATATTTATTTGCAACTCCTATTAGATGAAAATCCCTGTTGCAGAAAATTCTTCGTTTCGGTTAATGTTATGTTTTATATTATTTTGAAGTTATCCAACAGATTTCACCGACAATTATAGTTGAAAATTTAACATTTTGAGTGTACAATAGGCCAGGCTTTAAAAATGCGGATGCCAAATCTGAGAAAAATTGTTTTGCGTATACACTATTACAATGGGTTTAATTAATAATTAATCGACTATATAGTTATTTAGAGATGTTCAAATTTCACTCGAGCACTTTAAACATATTTCGATTTCCATATTAACCAGGCCTAACAGCACCGTGACGTTTTTATACCCTCCACCAAAAAAAGTATGGAGGGTATATTAAGTTCGTCATTCCGTTTGTAACTCATCGAAATAATCATTTTAGACCCAACAAAGTATATATATTCTTGATCAGCGTAAAATTCTAAGACGATTTAGCCCTGTCCGTCCACGATATCGTATAACCCCCATATAACGGTACCCCCCGATATTCGGTATTTTGATGATGTTAGCCACATTTTCCAGTAGAATTTTCAGAAAATCCACACAAGGAGTTCCTTGTGGGTACTTTATACCTCTCCAGAAAATTATCTATATAGGTCCACGATATCGTATAGCCCCCATATAACGGTACCCCCGATATTCGGTATTTTGATGATTTTACCCACATTTTTCAACGGAATTGTCTGAAAATCCACACAAGGAGTTCCTTGTGGGTACTTTATACCTCTGCCGAAAATTATCTATATAGGTCCACGATATCGTATAGCCCCCACATAACGGTACCCCCGATATTCGGTATTTTGATGATTTTACCCACATTTTTCATCGGAATTGTCTGAAAACACACACAAGAAGTTCCTTGTGGGTACTTTACACCTCGGCAGAGAATTATCTTTATAGGTCTACGATAACGTAAAGCTACCATATAACGGTACCCCGCGATATTCGGTATTGTGAAGATTTTAGCCACATTTTCCAATCGTATTGTCTGAAAATCCACCCACGGAGTTCTTTGTGAGCACTTTACCCTCTGAAACGGAATTGTCTATATAGGTCCACAATATCGTATATCCCCCATATAACGGTACTCCCCTATATACGGCATTTTGACGATTTTTGCCACTTTTTCCAATGAATTATCTGAAAATCCATACAAGGAGTTCCTTGTGAGTACTTTACACCCAGAAATAGATTTGTCTTTATAGGTCCACAATATCGTGTATCCCTCCATATATCGGCACCTTCCTATATTAGATATTTTAAAGATTTTAAAAGAATTTTTAAAGGATTTTATTTTTTTGAAATTTTTCTAATTGGTTCCAAATGGTGGAAAGTATTCAAAGTTCGGCCCGGCCGAACTTACTACTTTTTTACTTGTTCAGACTAACTTCTCTATTTATCATATTGCCGTCCGCAAAAAGGTAGTTTGGAATGGCTTTTCTTTTTCACCCTACGACGAACATCAGTGACAACTGATCGTCACGAATATTACCAACTGACAAGTGTCGTGTCCATGACATTAATTGCCAATGAGTGACATTATTTTACACGTTGGAAATTCTGCGTAATCTAAATTTTTCAACGATTAATCGTTAAACGAATTCACAAGTTAACGCAAACCGAAGCAACAAGTTCACGAAAAGGACATCAATATAAACGCAGACAATATCAAGCGAAAAGAACACGCGTTCGAAAAAAGAAGCGTTAATGAACGGCACGACACACACCAAAAATGAAAAAAAAGGCCACAAGAAACCAGCAAACGCATGGTCAATACGAATGACCATATATCGATCATCATACGTTCTGGCAGACAGACGGACAGGCAGACAGACAGACATGGTACTTAAGGAACTTGGTGGTCACAGGTGATCCAGCTCGACGTTGATGGTGCAGTGCAAAGCAATTGAGAACTTGGCAGACAGTAGCAATGAATTCAACAAAGCAGTCACGTGGTACCTTTTCAAGATATGTATATGACGTTGAAGTGAGTTTGACTTGGAAATGCATGTGCCATAAAGTAAAACATATGCTCAGAGAATGTGCACACACACACAAACGCGCGCGGACAAACAAATGCATGCAAAACCTCTCCTTTTTAAATGAAAGAGAAAAAAAAACAAATCGAAAAGATCATAAGATGATGATGATGAACAACATATAGGCATGGTCAGTTAGTAGCTGCCAAGGCACATGCAAAATATAAGCGTTATAGGAGGGGAGTATGTGCCAACATTTGTCTACCCTATATCCGATTTGATTGAAAATGAAAACCTAATTGAAAAGAAGATATTTGCAATTGCTGGAAGGACTCGAAAGGCTTTTACCTGCTAACCTACTGGATATTTAAAAATCCTTTTATCCAAAGGAAGCCTCAACCCTGTGACAATACCTCTGTTGCTATGATATCATAACAACATAGTTACCAATGCCAATTGATTCAAACTGCTAAGACAATTAGCAAATCGTTGGAAAGGTCTATGGAATATAATTTTGAAATTTGATGGAATTCAAGCGTGAACAGCAACATCAGCAGAAATGGTTTGAAAAGTAAAGAAGCGAATTGACCCGCGTCGCAGTGGCCGAAAAATGGCTCGTGAGCTGATCATATCGCAATATTCCATTCCGCAAATATTGAAAAATGAGCTCGAACCATTGAGAAAAGTTCAAGAACTTACACCGCAACAGAAAGAAATTAGACTCAAAAGAGCTAAAGAGTTTTTCGCTTGGCCGAAAGTGGTGAACTGTCAAATTTGGTTTTCTCCGATGAGAAAACATTCGTTATCCAGCACATTGTAAACAAACAAAATGGTCGTGATTACTTGCCAAAGAGGTCAGCTGAAAATGTGCACTTTCAGTTGGCCACCAGAACTCAAGCGCTGGCCATGGTGATGGTGTGAGCCGGAAATGGGCTAAAATACCGTAGAGCAACATTCGGGCAGCGTGTGGCGGTTTCATTGGCCGTTTGAAGGCCATAATTCGTGCCGAATGTAACCAAATCGAAAAAATCTAAACTTATTCTAAAATTGATGCTATTCCCAACATTTTTTGCTTTCATTCAATAAAATTAAAAAAAAAAAACAAGTAAAAAAACAGTAAGTTCGCCCGAACTTTGAATACCCTCCACCATTTGGAACGAATTACCACATTTTCAAAAAATAAAATCCATTAAAAATTCTGTTAAAACCTCAGAAGGTGCTGATATATGGGGGGATAAACGATATTGTGGACTTATATTGACAAATCTATGTCTAGGGATAAAGTACTCACAAATAACTCCTTGTATAGAATTTAAGACAATTCCGTTTAAAAGTGTGGCTAAAATCATCAAAATACCGAATATCGGGGGGTACTGTTATGTTACTGAGTGATATACGATATCATGGACCTATATAGAGAACTACCTGTCAGGTTGTAAAGTGTTCATAAAGAACCCATTGCGTAGAATTTCAGACAATTCCGTTGAAAAATGTGGCTAAAATCATCAAAATACTGAATATCGGGGGGTACTGTTATATGTGGACTATATGATATCGTGGACCTATATAGATAATTCTCTTTCAATGAATAAAGTACTCACAAGGAACTCCTTTTGTGGATTTCTGATAATTCCATTGGAAAATGTGGCTAAAATCATCAAAATACCGAATATATGGGGGATATACGATATCGTGGACCCATGTAGACAATTCTCTTTCAGGGGGTAAAGTGCCCACAAAGAACTCCTTGTGTAGAATTTCAGACAATTCCGTCGAAAAGTGCGGCTAAAATCTTCAAAATACCGAATATCGGGGGGTACTGTTATGTTACTGAGGGATATACGATATCATGGACCTAAATAGAGAACTACCTGTCAGGGTGTAAAGTGTTCATGAAGAACCTATTGCGTAGAATTTCAGACAATTCCGTTGAAAAATGTGGCTAAAATCATCAAAATACTGAATATCGGGGGGTACTGTTATATGTGGACTATATGATATCGTGGACCTATATAGATAATTCTCAGCCAAGGGATAAAGTACTCACAAAGATCTCCTTGTGTAGAATTTCAGACAATTACATTAAAAAATGTGGCTAAAATCATCAAAATACCGAATATCGGGGGGTACCGTTAAATGGGGGATATACGATATCGTGGACCGATATAGCCCATTATTATTTCTATGAGTTACAAACGGAATGACGAACTTAATATACCCTCCATACTATGTATGGTGGAGGGTATAAAAAATGTAAAAATTATGACGTTTGACTTTCTTGCAGTTTTTATACCCGCCACCATACATAGTATGGAGGGTATATTAAGTTCGTCATTCCGTTTGTAACTCATAGAAATAATAATGGGCTATATCGGTCCACGATATCGTATATCCCCCATAACGGTACCCCCCGATATTCGGTATTTTGATGATTTTAGCGACATTTTTGACCGGATTTGTTTCTAATTTCGTATTTAAAGTCGTAATGAGTAATACAACCAATGACAAAAAAATTACCTATACAGGTTCACGTCTTCGTATGTATCCCATATAACGGTTTTCATTTAAGTGGTATTTTTCGAGGGATTTTTTTTAAATTATTCAGATCCCTCAATGTGGTGGAGAGTATTAAAAATTCGGCCCTGCCGAACTTATCTGTTTTCTTTTACTTGTTTTTTTTTTTTAAATAGCGCCTAAAACGCTCATCTCTGTTGTTTACACTGCCGGCACCAATATGTTTGTGCATTTGTGGGTTTCGAATCATTGTTGTTGTTGTTGCAAAACACGAAAATAAAATTGTGCGAATTGTGTTTGATTTGTGATTTCTGAAGAAACCTGCTGCGGAAGAACAGAAGCCAGTGGCACCAACAGTAACGTCATTAACAGCACGAGTTGTAAGGATATTTTTTTATTTTATTGCAATCTCAAGTTTTGATCTAAACAAGTTTTCAGACGAAGGTTATTGAAACTAGGTTTAAGTTTTTGTTGTATATTTCATATTTCCATATGCATCGCATGAATTAACTTTTTTAAGTTATTATGACATTGTATTTATATTAACGTATTTTTTTACCAATATGCGAATGATGGTTGAAAGCATATTAATTCGATGGGTATTAGGTCTATATGTCCATGTTTTGGTGTACACCGAGAAATTTAGGGTTTTTTTGGATTAGAATCTATGTCCTCACCAATCAAAGTAAAGTTTTGTACTAATATGCCTGATGAGCCGCTTATAAGACTCCGAAAAGCGTCGCATTCTTATCTGCATTTGTACTTGTTCTTAATTTCAAAAGTTATTCAACCAATCATCTGCGTCATGGCGCTTTGAGGAACCCAAAGATTAGGTTGATTCCTTAGAAAAACTGAAATTTGTCTTAAATTGAGATTAAGTTAGAATGCCAATAATGGTGACGAAAATACCTAAACCCAACTAAAATGAAAAGAAATTATGAAACTTTTTTATTGAATGTAAAAACAGGTTAATTTCATTCGGCCAATTAAATTCTGACAGAACAATTAATCACAAACATCTAGAAAATTGTACCAAAGAAACGGAAAATCAGGGTGTGCCATCGTCTTCAAATGCAGACAGGAGAATTGCAATTAAAATATGTATCTAACTCCGAAGTCATACACACACAAACCTTGAATAGTCGGCTAGGAAATCTCTATCTATGGTTATGGAATTAGAACACTCTATGTAAAAAACAAGTAAGCAAAGGCTACAGTCGAGCGGGGCCGACCGTTGAATACACTTCAACACTACAATAAACGATACAGTTTATATAGGCGAGATACTCGAAAGAATTCCACAAGATATTGTGACAAATAATAAAAGAAAACCATCAGGATTCGTTCTCTAATTTTCGAATAATAGCAACTTAAACTAATTTGCTCATTTCCAATTTATTGGTAGATGTTGCACGTAAATGGTCTTCCTAGATCTGGAACCAATATTTCCCAAAGGCCTATAATCTCTCAGAAGTGGCAAAAGATTAACATTTTTGACTGAAACGCATCTATATGAGATAGAGACATTTGACTATATTCTTCAACGAAATCAGCCTTAACGAAATAGTCAGAAGTGCGTCTTTCCTGTATTTGTGAATTCCCCAAAAAGTCTCTAGAATGGACATTTTCGTATTTTGTCTACAAAAGTTGGCAAACTATTTCGCACATTGAATATTTTTGGATGGCCATCCAAAACTGCTTGGCTTTTGTAATGTCCGGTAACCCTCATTCAAATGTGCGTGAGGATCGGGCGATAATTACGACCTGCTGACAATTTTGCAGTTTTTTGGTCCATTTCAACCCTCAAATATATGGCGATCATCTCCAAAAAGAGTAGGCTTCTATTCTGACCCTCATCTTATCCCCATGCGAAATTTCGTAAAGATCGGGCCATAAATGCTATCTGTATATGATATCCTGAAATCCTAACTACTTAGTTTTGTTAGCTGTAGAAATATTACCAAATGTTTAATTCAAAATGAAAATATGCCAAAAATATGACAAAATTGAAAAAATATGAGAAAATTTACAAAATCAATATTTTCATCTTTAGAGAGATATATTTATGCGATTTTTTAGACGTTTTTCTTTTCTGCTAAGAGGCCATTCTGAATTAATGAGAACTGTCGAAATCAGTTCTGCCGTTCTCGACATAAAATAGATCTTCCAAGTATATCTTCTTTGATAGGCATATATATCGCACATATTTTGCTATATATTCGATTTGTTGGATCTTAACATCAATGTAAAGATCAGAAGTAACCTTGTCATGGCTTTGTGATTTCGCCGGGATTTAAAATTTTCGCGGTTTAATGAAAATTTTTGAATTTTTTCAACAAAAAAGATATGGTCTATTTTAGCCGCTAAATATTATCCGATGACCACCCAAATTGGTAGGCTTCTTCCCCGCCCTAAACTCTAGCTACATGCGAAATTCCGCGTCGATTGGTCTATAATTGCGACCTGTATAGCTACTGCAAAATCCGACATTTTTTCAGTATTTGGTCCATTTCAATCCCTAAACATTTGGCGATCATCTCCAAAAGAAATAGGGTTCTGACCCTAGCCCTACCTCCATTATAAACTTCGTGAGGATCGGACCATAATTGCGACCTGTAGAGTGATTACAAATTAACATGGACAGACGGACGGACGGACATACCTAGCTAGATGGACTCAGCTCGGCGAGCTAGGAAGATCCATATATACTTTCCTATATGGGAAACCAATATTTCGAGGTGTTACATAAATTCTGGCACAATCAAACTTATAATACCCCCAACACATAGTGTTGTAGGGTATAATCATGCCGTGTTATATCTGAAGGCCAAATTTATGAATATGGATATCAAGTGCAAGTGGTCTGACACCAATGCAAGTTTTTAACGCGATGCACATAAACGAATATTTTAGGCAAAATCATGCAAAGACCGTTGTGATCTGTTTATGCCCTACACCACAAAGTGGTCAGGGTATTATGGCTTTGTGCATTTGTTTGTAACAGGCTAAAGGAAACGAGATAGACCCATAGTTCCTTTTGATGATATGCATAGAATCACATTCTGAGTCGATTTATGCATGTCCGTCCGTCCGTCTGTTTGTCCGTCTGTCCATGTATTTTTGTAAACAAAGTACAGATCGCATTTATCTGTCCATGTCTTATCTGTCCATGTATTTTTGTAAACAAAGTACAGATCGCATTTATCGCCCTATCCAGATGAAATTTTGCACAGATCATTTGTTTGGCCCAATGACGAACCCTATTGAAATTTGAGATAATCGGTAAAAATGTAGGTATAGCTCCCATATATATCTTCGTTCGATTTGCCTTTTATTGTGCATCAAACGTGTAATATCAGCCCGAATAGTATGGAATTTTGCACGTACAATTAAATTGGACCTGAAAATAAGTATGCTAAATTTGATCGAAATCG
Source organism: Musca domestica (assembly GCF_030504385.1). Taxonomy (NCBI): domain Eukaryota; kingdom Metazoa; phylum Arthropoda; class Insecta; order Diptera; family Muscidae; genus Musca; species Musca domestica. Next base: position 8,704,985 of record NW_026712192.1, on the reverse strand, counting down.
GTTCAGATATAGCTATAGCTCCCATATATATTGTTCATCCGATTTGTTATTTTTGTCCTCCGCTGCCGTAATATGCACTCTGTAACAACAATATTTGGTGAAATATAGCAAAGACAGCTCAGAAATACATTTGCTAAATTTTATCGAGATCGGTTCAGATTTGGATATAGCTCCCATATATATATATATATTTATCGAATTTCAAATTAATTGTGCACCAAATGGTCAATACAAGTCCGAATTTAAAAGATACAAATGCTCCGACATGTTTAGTCCTTTGAACTTTAAATTATAATTATAATCATAGCGTGTATGTTTGAATTCTCCCATAAAAAACTTTTAATTGTTATGTGGAGCTCTACTAAATTAGCAAAATGGTGTAGGGTCATAAAGTCCCGCCCGACTTTAAGACTTTCTGTACTGGTTTTTCTATTGCAAAATATTAAGATGTTCTCCAACAGGTGTTTATGGTAATTTTCTCTTCGCATGGCTTTAACGAAAATTATGAATGTGAGCGTTTGTATCTAAAAGTAACTTGGAAGTAACTTCAACATTTTCAAAAAAAAAAAAAAAAAAAAAAAAAAACCACAAGAAAGTTCGGCCGGGCCGAAATTTGAATACCCTCCACCATTTGGTACAAATTTAGCAATTTTCAAAAAAAAAAATAAAATCCGTTAAAAATTCTAGGCAACTTTTGTCACAAGCTATTACAATATTCAAATGCGAATCTTGAAAAAAAAACACTGTTTATAATGTAGCTAAAATCATCAAAATACCGAATATAGGGAGATACAATGGGGGTTATAAAACGTGGACCTGCACAGACAATTTTCTCGCATAGGCTGTAGTATCCATTACGAACTTCAAATACAAAATTTGAAATAATTCCGGTAAATAATGTCGCTAAAATCATCAAAATACCGAATATCGGGAGGTACCGTTTCATGAGGGTTATGCGAAGACGTGGATCTGCACAGACAATTTTCTGTCATAGGTTGTAGTATCCATTACGAATTTCAATTGCGAAATTTGAAAAAATTCCGGTAAATAATGTCGTAATAATAAATGTCGCTAAAAGAATCAAAATACCGAATTTCGGGTGGCACCGTTATATGGAGGAAAGTGTGTTTATGGCTGTAGTATTCATTACGAACTTCAATTACCAAAGTTAAAACAATTCCACTGAATAATGTCGCTAAAATCATCAAAATACCAAATGTCGGGAGATGACGCTATGGGGGCTATATGAAGGACTGGACCTGCTTAGCCAATTTTCTCTCAGAGGCTGTAGTACCCATTACAGACTTCGAATAGGACATTCGTAACAATTCGGGTGAATATAAGCCGCTAAAATCATCAAAATACCGAATATCGGAAGGTATCGTTATATGGGGGCTACACGAAGACGTGGACCTGCAAACGAAATTTTTAGGCATTACAAACTTCGAATACGAAATTAGAAGCAATTCGGGTGAATAATGTAGCTAAAATCATCAAAATATCCGAAGGTACCATTATATGGGGGCTATATGAAAACATGGGAAACATCGACAAGGTCGATTTACGAACTTAACCTGCCAACTGGCAAAATACATATGTGTGGAAAGTTTAAGCCTTCTATCTTAATGCGTTGGAAAGATAGCGTGGTTACAACAGACGGACATCCCTAAATCGTCTTAGAATTTTACGCTGCTCCAGAATATATATTCTTTATAGGGTCTATCATGAATATTTCGAGGGTTTACAAACGTAATTACAATTACCATGGAATGGTGGAAGGTATAAAAATATTCAATCTAGTCGTGTTGCAAAATCCTGTCTTGGAGATTAAAAGTTGCCTTGCAACATGTTGATGAAAGCATGCAACTTGTTCTCGTAAATGTATCGGCGTCGGTGGTGTAATGGTCAGCATAGTTGCCTTCCAAGCAGTTGATCCGGGTTCGATTCCCGGCCGACGCACACTTTTTTGTAAAAAAAGAAAATATACGCAATACTATACTGTCGATCCTTGGTAACACAATAGTGTACGAAGTAATTCATGTTGCTACATGATACCAACATTCGTTTAAGGGTGGTTTGGTGGAGAGCCAACATTTTTTTTTTTTTTGAAAAGGAACAGTATTTTGAGGGATGAAATAAATTTATTAGGATTTTTATAATTAGAAAGTTTCGCTTATCAGTTTTGTCACGCACAATTTGTCAGCTGCGGTGTCCGAGTGGTTAAGGAGATGGACTTGAAATCCATTGGGTTCTACCCGCACAGGTTCGAATCCTGTCCGCAGCGAAGTGACTTTTTTTTGGAGGAAATTAGGTGGAGACGAGAGCAATACGTAAAATTGCGTATGCAGGTCCACGTCTATATGTAGCCCCCCTATATTCGTTATTTTGTTGATTTTAGTAAAATTATTCGCCGGAACTGCTTCAAATTTCGTATTTGAAATATGTAGTACAATTTATAACAGAAAATTGGCTATTGGCCGTGGTTTCAGATATCTGCACTATAGTTGTACGAAAAGTACTGAATGGTACTAAACTTTCTCTTGGGTAAAGAGATAGAGCTGAAATCCTGAAATTTGATATGGATGCCACTGTTGGTGTCTGTGGTTTAGATATGGAGGTGAAGTATACATCTGAAATCCTGAAATTTGTTCTAGTCGGTGTTTGAGATTTTGCGGTGGTTTGGAAATGTGTCTATATTTCTACGAATAAGTACCAAATGGTACTAAATTTGGTATTGGGTTAAATGATAGAGCTGAAATTTGATATAAATCCTGTCAGTGGCTAAGATATGGAGGTAGTTTTAAAAATATGTACTATAATTGTACATAAAGTATTAAATGGTACTATATTTGGTATAGTTTGAAGGAATACAGGTGGTATCCTGAAATTTGATATTGAGGTATCTGTTGAAATTTGGTGGATATTTAACTAATATCCTCCTAGGTAAACTTCATAATGAAAGATTTTTAGGTCTAAAAGATAAACCTTCTCCCATTATTCTTTCTGAAAAAGGATAGGAAAAACTTGAGTAATATATAAAACGTTGAAAGTCTGAAAGTTTAGTACGATACATGAAGATTTTGTGAAACAATTTTGTAAAACTGAACAAATTGTGCATTTCGAGTACTAAACGAGTAAAAACAAGTAAAAAAGAAGCTTAGTTCACGATCGGGCCGAACTTTTTATACCCTTTACCTTTGGGAAGAAATTTGAAAAATTTCAAAAAAAAAATTCTGTTGTAAAGTACCGCTCAAACGTAAACCGTTATATAGGCGGTATACTAAAACGTGGACCTATTTAGACAATTCTCTTATAAGAGGTAAAGAACTCAGAACGATCCCCTAGTGTGGATTATAAGACAATTCCATTGCAAAATTTGATGAAATCATGAAAATACCGAATATCAGGGGTATGGGGGCTATACGATGTCGTAGACCTCTATAGACAATTCTCTTCTAGGGGATAAAGTACTCACAAGGAACTCCTTCTGTGAGTTTTCAGACAATTCTATTGAAAAATGTGGTAAAATCATACATTTTTCAAAAAAATACCGAATACCGGAGGGTACCGTTATATGGGGGCTATACGATATCGTGAACCTATATAGATAATTCTCTGCCGAGGAATAAAGTACCCACAAGGAACTGCTTGTGTGGATTGTCAGACAATTCCGTTGAAAAATGTGGGTAAAGTTATCAAAATACCGAATATCGGGGGTACCGTTATATGGGTGCTATACGATATCGTGGACCTATATAGATAATTCTATTCTTGTGTGATTTTTCAGACAATTCCGTTGAAAAATGTGGCTAAAATCATCAAAATACCGAATATCGGAAAGTACCGTTATATGGGGGATATACGATATCGTGGATATACTCGAAAGGAACTCCTTGTGTGAATTCCCAGACAACTCCATGGCTAAATTGGCTAAAGTCATCAAAATACCGAATATCGGGGGTTGGCACCGCTGTTTGTGGGTTATACGGTATTGTGGACCCATATAGACCATTTTCTTACAGGGGGTAAGATACTCGAACGGAACTCCTTATCTGGATTGAAAATGTGGGTAAAATCATCAAAATACCGAATATCGGGAGGTATCGTTATATATGGGCTATACGATATCGTGGACCGATATAGCCCATCTCCGAACTTGACCTGACTGCAGACAAAGAACAGATCTGTTTAGGTTCCGTGATTAGCGTAGCGTGATTACAACAGATTATACTTTGTTGGGTCTAAAATTATTATTTCGATGAGTTATAAACGGAATGACGAACTTAGTATACCCTCCATACTATGTATTGTGGAGTGTATAAAAACAGATAAGTTCGGCTGGGACGAAATTGAATGCTCAAATTAAAGTCGGGCTATACGAAGACAAAGCCCTTAATAAAATTTTTTTTGTCATAAGCTGTACCAATACCCGAATTTTGAATACCCTCCACCATTTGGAACGAATTTGACAACTTTCAATTTTTTTCAAATCATCAAAATTTTCGAAATATCGAATATAGGGAGTACTATTATACGGGACTATACCAAAACGTGGACCTGCACAGACAATTTTTTGTCATAGGCTGTAGTATCTATTAACAACTTCAAATACTAAATTTGAAGCAATTCCGGCGAATAATGTCGCTAAAATCATCAGAATACCAAACATCGGGAGATAACGTTATATGTGGGCTATACGAAGATGTGGACCTGCACATACAATTTTCCGTCTTAGGCTGTATTATTCATTACAAACTTCAAATACCAAATTTGATACAGTTCCGGTGAATAATGTCGCTAAATCATCAAAATACCGAATATCGGGAGGTGGGGATGTGGGCTATACCAAAACGTGGACCTGCACAGATAATTTTCTGTCACAGGCTGTAGTATTCATTACGAACTTCAAATACCAAATTTAAAACAGTTCCGGGATGAATCATCAAAATACTGAAAATCGGGAGGTACCGTTATATGTGGCCTATATGAAGGCCTGGACTTGCATACGCAATTTTTTGTCATAAGCTATAGTATCCAATACATACCAAATAAATACCAAATACAAATTCCTTGTGTAGAAATACAGACAATTCCATTGAAAATGTCGGCTGCAATCATCAAAATATCAAATATCAAAATATCAAATATCGGGAGGTTCCGTTATATGGGGATGATGACGATATCATGGACCAATATAACCCATCTTCGAATATGACATGCCTGCAGACAGAGGACTGACCTGTGCAAAATTTTAGTTTCCAACTCAATCTCAATCTTTGACTCTAGCGTGATTATAACAGACGTAAAAACGGACCGATGGAGGGGCGGTCAAGGCTAAATCGTCTTAGAATGGCACGCCAATCAAGTCTAAAATTATTAGTTCGATGAGCTACAAACGGTATAACTTCCATACTAGGTATGGTGGAGGGTATAAAAATACAACCAATTCCTGGGAAAATTTGCACTTCCAAAATGTTAACAAATAATTCCATTTAATGTGATGACGTGGCCAAAGTTCGCCGAAATTGGGTTAATAAGTATTTTTATTTACTGTAGCATTGAACTAGAACCGTCCAAGGTCAATGCCATTCCAACACCCATAATCAAATAAAAACGAAAATCTTTTCCCGCCTATGAATGTCAATTTGTATGTGCATATTCTTTCTCTCTTTACTACGCCACATCTGGGTATCGTCATATTAACGCTACGAGCACGCACATATGAATGTATGTATGTATGTGGTGTTGTACGATCACGTCATTTAATTAAACCAAACTAATGGGTCGCTGTACGCCACCACTTGCGTCATCTGTTCTGTTGTTGCCAAGCAGCACAAAACTGTAATGTTGTCGTTAGCAGAGCCGCCATAAGTGAAAACTGTTATTTAGCCAGCAGTTTGCCAACAGCTGCGGTGTCCGAGTGGTTAAGGAGATGGACTTGAAATCCATTGGGTTCTACCCGCACAGGTTCGAATCCTGTCCGCAGCGGTAGTTTTTTTTTATTATTTTTTAAAATTTTTCTTATATTTTTTGGCATGAATTCAAGACAAAAATTTTGAATATTCAATTCAAATGTTAAATTAGGCTTCATGAATCCGAGGCATGATGATGATGAAACTGTTTATCTTTTTCTTTCGAATACGTTAAAAAAAGAAGATCAGCAATATGATGTTTTCATTTATGGTACAATCATTTTTGTTCGGTTTCTCTTCAAATAGCCATAGTTTCCCGCATGAGAAAACAATAGAATAAATTGTTTGAAGTTTTTTGGAAAAGCTTGAGTAAAAGCAGTACACTTGACATACTGCTCACACAACGAAATTTCATATCTTGCTCAAGATGTACTTCCAAAATTAGAAAAACCAAGTGGACTTGATGGTTCGGGGTGTTTAAGCCAAACGTTGTTTTAACCATATACAAGGGGACGCGAATAGTTTGAGTTATATTTCGCAAAAATTAGGATGGGGTTTTGCAATTTAATAGATGCCTTTGGATTATACCCAGAATCATTGGTACAAAAAAGGGTCATATTATTCCACTTTTTATACCCTACACCACATAGTCTTAAGGGTATTATGTCTTTGTGCATTTGTTTCTAACATGAAGAAGGAAGCGAGTTAGACTCATAGTTACTTTTAACCATCTTCATAGAATTACTTTCACAGTCGATTTGTGCATGTCAGTCCGTCAGTTCGTCCATGTATTTTTGTGAACAAGATGCAGGTCGCATTTATTATCCGATTGAGATGAAATTTTGCTAACAATATTTGTTTGGCTCAACGACGAACCCTATTGAAATTGGTTATAATCGGATCAGATTTAGATATAGCTCACATATACCTTCAATCGATTTCGGATTAATTGTGCACCAATTGGTCAATATCAGTACAAATGACCTTTATTTTGGTACATCCCACCGAATTCAGTCTAGAAGCAAGTAAATCTTATTTGGACAAAATCGGTTCAGATATATATTTATAGTTCCCATACATGTTTTTGATCCGGTTTGGAGTTTTTGTACCACATATCAGTTACAGCTCTAAAATAAGTGTATCAAATGTTGTCATGATCTGTTCAGATTTGGATATAGCTTCCATATATTGTCAATATCGGACCAAATAACCCGAATTTTGGCACATACAACCGAATTCAGTCTAGAAGAAAGTACGTCAAACTTAGTGAAATTCGGTTCAGATATTGCTATAGCTCCCGTATTTTTCTTTTATCCGATTTGGTGTTTAAATCCCTCACATTCGTAATATTCATTCGACAACAGTTTATTAGATTTGGTGTAAATCGGCTCAGATATAGCTATAGTTCCCATATATATGTTTTATCCGATTTGGGGTTTAAAGCACGCCACAAGCGTAATATGCAACAACAATATTTGGTACCAGACACAGCCTAGAAATACCTCTGCCAAACTTTATAAAGATCCGTTCAGATTTGCATATCGCTCCCATATATATCTTCAACCGATTTCGGGTTAATTGTGCACCAATTGGTCAATATCAGTCCAAATGACCTTTATTTTGGTACATCCCACCGAATTCAGTCTAAAAGCAAGTACATCAAATTTGGAGAAAATCGGCCCCGCCCGACTTTTGACTTTTCTAGCAATGTTATTTTGTTTATAGTTGGTATGATTTACCTCACATAAATTCCCAATATAATCTTTTTTGTTACGGAAGCTCTACTAAATACGCATAGTGGTGTAGGGTATCATATGGTCGACCCCGCCCGACATTTGACCTTTTCTTACTGGTTTATTGTCATATTTTTACGCGATTTTCTTAGATTTTATTACTTTTTCTGGCAAGAGACCATTCCGAATTGATGAGAATTGTGAGCATCAGTCCAGCGGTTTTTGACTTATAAGCGGAATAACTAATATAAATTTCCTTTTCATATAGATTGTAACTTTTTTGCTATATATCCGATATTTTGTTTATAGGCATCACTGAAATAGTCAGAATTAACCTTTTAATGTATTTGCGATTTCGCCGGGATTAAAAATATCCGCGGTTTAGTGGAAATTTCGTAATTTTCTTACATAAAAGTTATGGATTATTTTACCCGGTAAATATTGTCCGTCCAAATTGGTAGGCTTCTGGGTATCACATGGTCGGCCCCGCACGACTATAGCCTTTGCTTAATTGTTTTTATACCTTCCACCTTGGAAAGGAGGGTATATTAACTTTGTCATTCCGTTTGTACCATCCCTAAATATTCGTCGTATACCCCATAATTTATGCATATTCATAATCACATTATTTACCGGAATAGTTTCAAATTTGGTATTTGAAGTACGTAATGGATACTACAGCCTAAGACAGAAAATTGTCTGTGCAGGTCCACGTCTTCGCAGCACCCCTATATAACGGTACCTCCCGATATTCGGTATTTTGATGAGTTAGCGAATTTATTCACCGGAATTGTTTCAAATTTTTTATTTGAAGTTCATGATGGATACTACAGCCTAAGACAGAAAATTGTCTGTGCAGGTTCCCGTCTTCGTAGAGCACCTATATAACGGTACCTCCCGATATTCTGTATTTTAATGATTTTAGGGACATTTTTCACCAGAATTCTTTCAAATTTGATATTTAAATTTCGTAATGGATACTACAGCCTAAGACAGAAAATTGTCTGTGCAGGTTCACCTCTTCGTAAAGCCCCCATATAACGGTACCTGCCGATATTCGGTACTTTTATTTTATCGACATTATAACCGATTTTTTTTTTAAGTTTCACATTTGCATATTGTAATGGCTTATGACAAATGTTACCTACGCAGGTTCATGTCGTCGTATAGACCCTAATATAATAGCTACATTTGGTATTTTTAAGATTTTAACAGAATTTTTAACGGATTTTATTGTTTTTGAGAATTGCCAAATTCGTTCTTAAGTTCGACCTGGACGAACTTACAGCTTTTTTACTTATTTTTTAAATAAGATTCATTTTTGAAAATGTAAAATTGTTGTCATTAAAAGAGTCATGGCTTTGAACGTCAAAATTCTTTGGAATATTTTGCAATAATTTAAAGAAAATTATTAGAATTTTATAAAAAAGGAAAATTTTATAAACATTAAACGAAAGCTAAGCCCATTTGGCCACGACCATCTAATCACCATACCATTTTTTTTTTTTGCTACACAATATTTTTGATCAAAGGAGATGGAGTAATGACAAAGTAACGCAATCAGTGGTACTCGTATGACCAAATGCTAATGACATTTGCAATCCTTTTTATGGCTCTCCAAATCATTGAACTGGCATTAAGTTTTCATCAATTCTTTTCACATGCTGTTCCATTCATTAGGGGTACCAAAAAAAAAAAAAAAAAATGGGATAAAAAACTAAGATAGAAAACGAAAAAATGTATGTATAACCCCTGAAAGGAGGTGGCATTCCCCCCTTCTCCATGTTATAGGTGGCTGTTCTCAATCTCTATTCCATTGAGCTATACGCATTTCCAAAGCAACATCAATAGACAAAGAGGCTTTTGAACCCACCTGCAATATTGAAGGGTTGGTGGGATACGAGCAGGACCATCTAAGGTTTTTTATTAATTAACACATACACCCGGGACACATAGGACATGGAGGATCTATGCCCCCCTCCTACACACACACACACACTCAAACAGTACTAAAACACATCCACTCACATGATGGTCCGGCTGGATAGATGGATGCTGTATTGGGCCTCCCCAAAGTACACAAAACACATTCGAACTGGTCAAGTATTACTATCTCTTTCGTTTTGCAAACGAAAAATGTCATGACACAGAAGGAGAGGAAGTAGTAACAGCTACAGACTAAAAAACCAGGACTATAGTCCTTGTTTTTATGTAGTTTTAGAAATTTTTTTTCTTGTTGTTCTGCTTCGTTCTTGGCTGTTTTGTATCCTGTCGAATTCGTTTTGAACTTTGCTACCTTCTACCGATAGCAGATAGAAATTAATCTGTATATGTCGTATACATACAAACAAATGTACGTACGTTGTGTGTGTGTGTTTCAATGGACACCCGATGGACATGTGTATCCTTGTTTTGTAGAGGTTTGTGGGAGCTTGGGAGAATGAATGACGCTTGCACTGGGCATGTAAGAGCATGGACGCATTTCAAATACCATTCTGGTTGGGGATGCAGGTCTGGGATTTGGTGGTCAGTTTTTTTGTGTTCTGCAAAGAGGCAAACATAGGGTGTAGTGTGTAAGCAGAGCTACATACATATAACGAACCTGAGAGTGTGTGTGTGTGGGTTACTGAATATGTAAACAGGCCTATGGCAAGGATTTCTTTCAACTTCCTGCATAGTTCCATCTCTTTCTGTTCGTCAATATGCATATTGGCTGCCTGGGTTTTGGTTTTTGTTTTCGATGATGAGTCTTACCTTTAGTCCAGGCACATTTAGTGCCTGCATGTAGGAGCTGTTGGAACAACAACAACAATAGCAACAACAAGGCTAGCCATGAATGCGTTGCTCCCATAGTCCGAAAACAAAAGACCAGAAAACAACAACAACATTTTGCAATCAACCAATGTTTGTAGTGCGCATCGCGCTTTTGCATACTTCGAACGCACACATAGTTACAACACGCTCTGGCCCTTGCCACCCACTCACAATTCTCTCATTGTTCAAACACCCACCCACACACACACACACACATTCATATGAGCAAAAGTTTTACATACTTTTTTGCTTCTTTTTTTTTGCGGATCGGCTCTTTATTTTCTAGCCATGATTGGCTTTTGCGTACCATTGGGAATCATAAGGACCAAGTATTGATTATGTTTCCGTTTCATTTTTCCACTTTTGAATTATTGAATACAACAACAGGGGACAATCAAAAACCCTCAGCAACAAAAACAACAACAGCAACAGAGTTCAATATTTGTTCATGTTTCCTCTGAGTAAAATTCGTTTGATTTTTACTGTTTGGAAAAATTAAAACAAAAAAAAATTAATAAACGCTTGGGTTTGGATTTTCTTCAGTTTGACCACAAGCCTAGTCACGCCATAGTAGAGATTTGTATATAAGTAAATTTTCTAGAAATTTCACAAATCACGTATGTTTTTCTGATATAATCCTTCAAAAGTTTTATAGGAAATTTTATTAACATCATAGGTAGCACGTCCCAGAATAACTTCATTTAAATTGGTTAAATGTATACCCTCAGCCATATTTATGGCTAGAGAGGATATATATCATTTGATACTTACCTTACCCAAATAATGATTTTAGACCCTAATTATATTTGGACCAAAACCATTTCCGGACATTTGGAGTCAACCTAGTGGTATCCGCGAACCAGTGGTAACTCGCGAAGCTAGTATCCGATTTGGTCCAAAGGTAGTACATCAGAATATTATTATCAAACTTAAATCAAGTTTGGAGATGGGCAATATCGATCCACCCCATCTGGTACCTAGCCCTCAAACGAGAAAGAATGATCCGGTATTCTCCAACTTTGCAAATTCTTATATTATTATAATTGCATCAGTGCTTGGTTAGGTGCGAAAATGGACAATATCGGTCCACTCCATCAAGTACCTCCCCCCCCACAAGGTTCAAAATTTTGAATAATTATAACTCTTATAAAATTTGATTAAATACTCCGATTGTCTTCAAATTACACATATCACAATATTTTTACTAACCCAAGGTCTGATGTGAAGATGGAATATACCATTCCACTCCCCCACAAATGGTAAAAAATTTGAATATCAATGAAACTCATAAAACGTGAAATCAACATCCGATTCCATTCAGACTTGCTACATCTCAATATTTCTATGAACACAAGATCTCTTATAAAAATAGTAGAGATCGGACTATATCTTCTGGTACCTCTTTCACATAGGATTCAAGAATTCGAAAAAAAACGCTCAAAGACTGCGAAATAAGCTTCGCACTCTCTTCAAATTTCACACATACAAACCTTTTTGCTAACACAAGTTATGTTGTGAAGATGATATACGGGCAGAAATGAAAAAACTGCAACCAATTTCAGACTGCTATCATTTCTAAGCCACTCGTCCGACAGCTGTTAAAATTATTCCAGTGATAGCTCATTATATTGTTTAGAAGCGTACAGCAGCATTTTTGGTTATATGGGGGCTATACGAAGACGTGGACCTGCACAGACAATTTTCTGTCATAGGCTGTAGTATCCATTATGAACTTCAAATACCAAATTTGAAACAATTCTGGTGAATAATGTAGCTAAAATCATCAAAATACCGAATATCGAGAGGTACCGTTATATGGGCTGTATACGAAGACGTGGATCTGCACAGACAATTTTTTGTCATAGGCTGTAGTATCCATTACGAACTTCAACTACCATACTTGAAACATTTCCGGTGAATAATGCCGTTCAAATCACAAAAATACCGAAAATAGGGAGGTACCAGTATATGGGGGCCAAAACGTGGACCTACATGTCATGAAACCTACATGAAAGTCCTGCAGACATAGTATACATTTCAGTAGAATTTTATCAACCTTCTTCATTTCGTTCGGAAGCTAGGGTAATTTCCACAGACCGACAGACAGACGGACGGAAATTGCTAAATCGACATTGAATTTTATGCTGATGAAGAATACACAGGGTGAGATAAAGAAAACGGAAACAAAGTGAAAAGCCAAAATGTTTATATTTTTTGTTTAAAATTTTATTGAATGAAAGCAAAAATGTCGGAAATAGCATCTAATTTTAGAATAAGTTTAGATTTGTTCGAAGTAGTCACCTTTGGCACGAATTATGGGCTTCAAACAGCCAATGAAATTGTCACACGCTGCCCGAATGTTGGTATTTTTAGTGCCAACCATGCTTTCCAAAATACTCCAGACACAATAGTCCAACTGATTGGTCTTCTGAGATTTTGGTGTCCATAGTGCGCTGGAAATGAAGTGAGGAACCTCGTTTTGTAACCATTCTTGGGTGGCGCGTGCTGAGTGCGATGGTCCTGAGTCCTTTTGGAATGTCCAAGGTCTGCGTCGAAAAATGTTCGTGTGCCCAAGGCTTTAATACACCCTCCAGAATATTTTCGCGATTATATTTGGTATTTATTCTAATACCACGGTCGAGCGGAGAGCGACCTGTTATGGCGGCTCACACGAAGGTGCACATTTTCAGCTGACCTCTTTGGCAAGTAAACACGATAATTTTGTTTGTTTACAAACTGCTGGACAACGGAAAACACCATCGGCCAAGCGAAGCAACTCTTTAGCTCTTTTTTGAGTCTACTTTCTTTCTGTTGCGGTGTAAGTTCTTGCAATTTTTGGAATTTCAATGGCTTTACCCTGAGCTCATTTTTCAATATTTGCCGAATGGAATATTGCGATATATTCAGCTCACGAGCCATTTTTCGGACACTGTGACGCGGGTTTCGATCAAGTCGCTTCTTTACTTTTCGAACCATTTCTGCTGATGTTGCTGTTTTCTTCCGTTCACTTCCTTGACGTCGGGCTACGCTACCAGTAGCACGGTAACGAGCGATGGCGCGGGATACAAAAGATTTATTCAAATTTAAATGAGTGCTCTAACGATAGCCACTTGTGATTTTCCAGCCAAATGTAAAGAAATCACGCTTGAATTCTATCACGAATAACTCTTTTTCTGGAAAATTCTCACCAAAATGCTTTTGTCCGTTTGTAAACAATATAATAAGCTATCACTGAAATAATTTTAACAGCTGTCGGACGAGTAGCTTAGAAATGACAACAGTCCTAAGTTGGTTGCATTTTTTTCCTCTCACCCTGTATAATAAATGAGACAATTAGATTTCTCCCTTTCCTAGGGATGTAAATCAGATGTTTTATTGATTTAAAAACTAAATTGCAATCTACCAGTGTTCAAATGTGACAATATGTATAATATTACAGCTACTGAGCTACAATGATCCATAGAATCCTGTAGAACAATGAGCCGAAGTGTCTGCGTAAAAATAAAATTTACTGTCTTAGGTTGTAGAATCCATTACAAACTTTAAATACCGAAATTGAAACAATTCCGGTCTATAATGTATCTAAAATAATAAAAATACCAAATAGTGGGTTCTACCGCCACATAGGGGCTACACGAAGAAGTGGACCTTCACAAATCATAAGTTGTAGAACTCTTTCAGATCTTTATATACGAAATTTGAACTTATCCTGTTTACTGGCAAAATAAACATATGTGGAAAATTTTAGCCTTCTATCGAAAGACAGTATGGTAGAGGGTATAAAAAGTTATAAGGTTACAGCTTATATTAGGTACTTCTGAAGGTTGTTATTTCCCAGTAAATATGCATACAACAGTCAAGTGATGGACCAGCAACGCAGTCTGGGTCAGTTAGTTGGATATAAAAATTTGCTGCGTCCTTTGCTTCTAATAAGACACGACTCTTTAAATCTGGCCTTAAACAGTTGTTGTAGTAGACGACTGGACACACGCATAATAAATAATTGAGATGCAACATTTCTCATCTATAATGAATGAAACAAACGTATTGCAAACCCAAAAAAAAAAAAACGTTTTTCTTCAACAAAATCACACAATGCCAAAGAACATCTTAAAATCTGAACGCACTCACACATACACACACAGAAGGCTTACAAAATGAAAATATATCCTTGCAATTGCAAAAAAACAACAGCAGCAACAAAACTCTCGTTAACGAAACAAAAGCTTATGGGAAAAATGTAGAAAAACGGCAGCAACAACAACAAGAACTATGTCTCGGTGAAAAATAGTAAAACATATCAAAAGAAAAATTGCCTTCCACTTGTTTGTTGTGCATGACGATGATGATGAGGACGATTATTTTTACTGATATCGTTGTTGTTTTCGCTGCTGTTGTTGTTGTTGTTGTTGCGTGTGCCTCGTTTACACAAAGGCACACAGACACACACACCGGCCCAGAAACATACCTCCAAAGGATCCTGATGCACTACCAAAATCCATACAAAATAACAACGAAATGTACTTAATTTCTCCGTCCGTCCCTCCCTCTCTCGCCCTGAATAGAGTAGTAATGGTAGAATATATGTATGTATTTATATGACGTTGTCGTAATGACTGTACCACTGAAACGTGGGGTCCGAAAGCGAAATTCATAGTCTCAACTAATCAATGACTCTACTTTGGGCCGGCAGGTTATCAGCAGGAAAAGGAATACTCTGTAGAGAGTATATTCAGGTACTCTCTACAGTTAATTCTATACATGCAATTGTCTAGAAAACCTCGTCTTATGTCGTCTTCAAAGTCCCGCTTCATCTCGTCACTGCATTAAGTTGTCTCGCTTAAGCTCTTCTATAGGGTCTTGCCAATAAAGCTTCGACTCTAAAGAGAGAAATTTTAATTGAGAAGGGCTTGTTCCACCAGTCTTGAAATTGTCTGATCAGGTCCTCGCAATAATGTCTTGCCTCAGTTTGTCTTAAAACCTCGCTTGAGTTCGTCTAAAAAGCCTTTCCTATAAAGTCTCGCTTCAACACATCCAGAGAGGCTTGCTCCTGCAGACTATGATTCCTCCAAAAACTTAATATAAGGTAATAATTTTGAAACTTTCAAGGTTGTTATATATATTATTCATATTGTTCCTTTTTTGGAAAGTATAATAGGAAAATATTTACCTTTTACCCCAAAAAAATCTTCAAATCCAAATCCAAATTCAGACTTTCATTTTGATATTTACCAAGCAGTAAAATAAGTACATTTTTTTCTCGTCCACAACTACTTCAACGTCTCCATATGTAAACCCTAGAAACCAAGAGTGATTTCAGTGTCGAATTTCAGAATTCAATTTCTTTAGTTCTACTAAGCGCCCATTTTGTCGCATTTCTCACTTTTCGTGCGTTCATAGTACGCATTTCCAAAACCACCAATTTCACTCAACCACAGACACCAGCTGAGGCATCCAAATTTGAGGATTTCAGCTCTTCGCCCAGTACAAACAACGATTCCAGATAGGGACAAAGACCTCAATATCAAGTTTCGGGATTTCAGCTCTAACTCTTCACCCAATACCGCTTAGTACTTTTCGACCAATTATGTAATACATTTCTAAAATCACCACCGTATCCCACTCCCAGATATCAAAAGAGACCTCAATATCAAATTTCGGGATTCCAGCTCTATCCCTTCACCCAATACCCAATTTAGTGCCATTTAGTACTTTTCGAATAATTATGGTACATAATTCCAATACCATCTCCATATTTTAACAGATACCAACGGCGACACCCATATCAAATTTTAGGATTTTAGCGATATTCATTCACCAAACACCAAATTTAGTACTTTTAGTACAAAACCCTTCACTCAATGCCCAATTTGGTAGCACTTAGTAATTCGAACAATAATAGTACATAATTCCAAAACCACCTTTATATTTTAACTACAGATACCAATGCTGATATTCATATCAAATTTCACAATTTCGGCTCTATACCTTCAACCAATACCAAATTTCGTACCTTTCGTACTGTCAGAAATATGAATTTTCAAAACTTCCTCAGTCAATATCGAATTTAGTATTTTTCGTACATATATGGGACGCATTTCCAAACCAAACCACCGCCAAAACTTAGACACAGATACTATCAGTAATCTACAGGGTGAGATAAAAAAACTGCAACCAACTTCAGATTGCTGGCATTTCTAAGCCACTCATCCGACAGCTGTTAAAATAATTCCAGTGACAGTTCATTGTATTGTTTACAAGCGTACAAAGGCATTTTGGTGAGCATTTTCCAGAAAAAAGTTATTCGTGATGGAATTCAAGCGTGATTTCTTCATATTTGGCTGGAAAACTACAAGTGGCTATCGTTAGAGCACTCCAGCATTTAAATGTGAAAAAATCTATTGTGCCTCGTATCATCGCTCATTACCGTGATACTGGTAGACGTCAAGGAATTGGACGGCAGAAAACAGCAACATCAGCAGAAATGGTTCGAAAAGTAAAAAAGCGTCTTGATCGAAAATATTCCATTCGGCAAATATTGAAAAATGAACTCAGGGTAAAGCCATTGAAATTCCAAAAAGTGCAAGAACTTACATCGCAACAGAAAGAAAATAGACTCAAAAGAGCTAAAGAGTTGATTCGCCTGGCCGATAGTGGTGAACTGTTGAATTTGTTTTCCTCCGATGAGAACACATTTGTTGTCTAGCAGTTTGTAAACAAACAAACAAATTATCGTGCTTACTTGTCAAAGAGGTCAGCTGAAAATGTGCACCTTCGGTTGGCCACCAGAACTCAAGCGCCGGCCATGGCAATGATGAGGACCGCCATAACAGCCGATGGTCGCTCTCCGCTCGTATTAATCGACCGTGGCATCAAAACAAGTGCCGAATATTATCGCGAAAATATGTTGGAGGGTGTATTAAAGCCTTGGGCACGCAAACATTTTGGCCGCAGACCTTGGAAATTCCAACAGGACTCAGCACCATCGCACTTAAGCACCGTCGTCACCCAGGAATGGTTACAAAATGATGTTTCTCGTTTCATTTTCACCGCACAATGGCCACCAAAGTCTCCGGATACCAATCCGTTGGACTATTGAGTCTGGAGTAATTTGGAAAGCAAGGTTGACACTACAAAAATACCAAAGTGTCGATCACCTCAAGCAAGCGCTTCGCCGGGGATGAGTCAAAATAGCGCAGAGCAACACTCGGGCAGCGTGTGACGGTTTCATTGACCATTTGAAGGCCATAATTCGTGCCAAAGGTGACAAATTCGAACAAATCTAACTTATTGTATTTCCGACATTTTTTGCTTTCATTCAATAAAATTTAAAAAAATGTAAAAAGTATGGCGTTTGAGTTTATTGCATTTTTTTATCTCACCCTGTAAATATGAGATTTCAGAATTGTATTTTTACCTCTGCACTCAATACCCATTTTAGTACAATTCAGTACTTTTCGTACAGACTACACAAGAAATTTCAAGAACTATCTGTTCATAAAATTCCAGGGTAAAGTGCCTAGAAATAACTTCTTGTATGGATTTTCCATTGAAAAATTTAGCTAAAATCATCAAAATACCGAATATATGGAGGTACTGTTATATGGGGGATATACGATATCCTGGACCTATATAGACAAATTTCATCCAAGGGTTAAAGTACTCAGAGGGAACCCCTTATGTTGATGTTAAAACAATTCTAATTATCAAAATACCGAACATTGGGATAAACCGTTAAGAGGAGATAAATGATATCGTGGACTTTATAGACAATTCTCTTTCAGAGCGTAAAGTACTCACAAATAACTTCTTGTGGAGAATTTTAGACAATTCCACTGATGGCACAAAAATGTGGCTAAAATCATCAAAATACCGAATTCCGGGGGGTACCTTTTTATGGGGGCTCTACGACATCGATACTCACAAAGAACTCCTCATGTAGAATTTAAGGCGCACCTTTTTTTTTTTTTTTTGGGGGGGGGGGGGGTGGGCTAGTTGATAACGTGATATAGTACTTCTTCGAATAAATTTAACTTCGTATCTTAATTAGTTTTGACTCTAGCGTGATTACAATATTCGGATGGAAGAGCGGACGATTTTCACCGTCAAAAGACTCGCTTCAGATCACCTACAAAGTCTCGCTTCAACTTGTCTAGAAAGCCTCTCATCAATATTTTACAAAGCCTCGCTTCAGTTCGTCTATACATAAATAGATATGTTCGTTTACAGAGACTTCCCTTTCCTTCCAGGGCTTCATTCATTTCGTCCGGAAAAGCTTTAGGTAAGGTTTTCACCTTTTCAAGTTCCCTTCATCATTTCTTTAACACCGAAGATTCAAAACTCCCGTTTGTCCCCACCACAAAACATCTGATACAAGGACTAATACTAGAACAACAACAAGAGCAATACAATACAATATACACACACACACATACACTATGAATGGCTATGACTGCACTTCAACTTTTACAATCCTCTAAATATCCTTCATCAATATACTTTTCATTTTCTGTGTGTGTTCTTTAGTTCGTAAAATGCCTGTGTATGTGTGTGTGAGTCTTAGGTTCTCATGTTCATCCGCACGCAATGTCAGTACACTGGAGAAGCACATGCGAAATGTTCCATTTCTGTCCGACCGACATCATGGTCGGTAGGACTGCTTTTGGCCTATGTTCGTTTATCGTCATCTAACAAGCATTCAATTCAGGTCCGGCCACCCCCGCCAACGCCATTGGAAAAATATTGCAGCCTTATGTTGCCATTAAATGTTATCACCCTCACCCCCTCCCTTCCGCTGCATACACAGCCTCTTCTTATATGGGCTTTGCTCTAATAGTATGTCCTGTTTGTGGGTGAGTGTGTGTGTGTCTGTGTGCGAAATAGTTTTTACTCCATGGTCCCTGGTTCTTTTACGTTCCAAAGACGGATATAAATGTATTTGTGCTGCCATCAATAATCCCGAAATATTTTTTTGCTGGTTGAACCCAAAAAACGGCAGAACTTTACAAAGGTCGACTGCATTTTTTTTTTGTTGCTTTTTTCCCTTCTGGAGGGATAAAAACAGGCTGCGGCGACGGCAGCAGCAAAACAACATTGAACGTAATAAAAAACACAACACAAAAATTTCGTAGGATGCGTTGCAGTCCACTAAGGATATTTGCTTGGCCGAAAAATGGTCTTCACTTTTTGTTTTGCAACACCCGCTGTTGTCCGCCTAGCATTTGGTAACCCACACCCAGACAACAGTCCCACCAACACCACCCCCACCACCTTCGCCACATTTCAAAACAGTTTTGACTGTGACACCAACGCATTTGAGGAAAAACGTCCATTTAATAGGACCCCTCTCTTGTCGTCAACGTCGTCCAGTGTCATGTGTGTGTGTGCGGCAGTGTGTTTTTGTATCTGTGTGAACATTTAAAGGTCTCTGCTTAAATTTCGTTTACCCCGCTTTAGTTGCACTTCGCTGCCTAAAATAGCCAATCGCATTGGATGGTTGCAACGCAGCGTGGGTGGTCTGCACAGATATTTTTGAAGGCGTGGCCAAAATGCCAAAATCGTAAATGCGTGTGTTTACTTTATCAACACATTAAATCCTCAACAAACAACCGAAAAATGTTTTACCTCCATACCGCCCACCCACCTCCATGTACAATTCATCCATAGTCATCACTGCCAGTTAAGGCTTCCCCAAAATCAACTAAGCCATGACTCGCCAACACACCCTCCCCCACTCAACTATAACCACAATCTCTGCGATTTTTTTTCCTCTTTTGGTTCGTAGTAAGCGTAACGGTAAACTACACGATTACAGTGGACATGACATGCAGGCCAACCATTGGCGACTGACAGCGAGTGAAATGACTGCATGCAGTGTCGCTGCCAACTGCATTCTGTAAAGTCTTCTGTTAGAACGGTTGCTTGTAAGAGAAGAGGGCAACCCAGGCTGAAGCATTCTGAAAATAAAACTTAAACCGCCGATTGTAAGAGAATTCTGTAATTGGCCAGCAAGGGAGAGAGAGTTTCAAGAGAGCACATTATTAAAACTGTTCCCATTTACATGTGAGCGAGTGAGTGCGTGCATTGTGATGCAGCAACGAAAAAAACAATGTTAAATGGTATTCTCGTAGTTCCTAATAGAAGAGAAGAGAAAACGATGTCTGTGAAATTTAAAGAGTACCCATGTTAGCGACTTCTGCAAACTATGCAGGTCTGGTAGGCATCTTCCAACATAACAGAAAGAGTATTTGTTGCTAGTACCAAGGTAAGAGCGCCACATTACAATTTTACCGGTTCAGGTGTGTCATGTAAACAGAGTGCACTCTTTAACAAATTTCTCTTCTCCCATAACGTTCAAGAGAGTGTCAATGCTTGTGTATTTTCTTGCATTCTCCTGCACTGGCTTTGTGCTCTGCACTATGTATGAGAACTATCGTCTGTTTGTAGTATGGTGCATGCCATTTGCCGGCTTTTCATTATTCATTATTATTGCTGTTTCTGAGTGTGCTTCCTCTTTTTCCACTCTTTTTTTTTTTTTTTTTGCTTTTCACGTCTTTCACAATATCCGCCAACTGAAGCCAAAATCCCGTCGGAAAAGCTAGAAAAAGAAAACTATTGGTAATGTTAAAGTGCCGACGGAAAAATAGTTTTTCTGCAAAATCAAAGAAGACATAATAGAATCAAATGGGTACCTATATGGATTAGTTTTAGTGAATATTTTGCAAGAGTTTTGTTAAATTCTATTGGTCGATTCAGTAACTTTTATCAATTGAAAAGTTATTAACTCCTTCGCTGCAGGATTTTTTTATACCCTACAACACTATGTGTTGAGGGTATTATAAGTTTGATTGGGCCAACAATTATGTAACACCTCGAAATATTGGTTTCCCACATAGGAAGGTGTATATGGATCTTCCTATCTCGCCGAGCTGAGTCGATTTAACCATGTATATCCGTCCGTCTGTCCATGTTAATTTTTACTCACTCTACAGATCGCAATTATGGTCCGACCCTCACGAAGTTTAGCATGGAGGTGGGGTTAAGGTCGGAATAGAAACCTATTTCTTTTTGAGATGTTCGCATAATATTTAGGGGTTTAAATTGACCAAAAACTGAAATATTTCCTGATTTTGTAGTTGCTCTACAGGTCAGAATTATAGAGCAATCGAAGCGGAAGTTAGCATGGAGCTAGAGTTCACGGCTGGTCAGAGGCCTTCCAATTTTGATGGTCATCGGGTAATATTTAGTGGGTGAAATAGACTATAACATTCGTGTTCGTGAAATTTTCCATTAAACTGTGAATATTTTTAATTCCGGCGAAATCACAAATAGACGAAAAGGTGAATTCTGACCGTTACATAGATGCCGATAGCAAATATGTCGGATGTATATAGCGAAATATGTACAATGTATATATACAAAGGAAGGGGATGTTAGCTAGAATGCTTATATCTCAAGAATGACAAATTTTGTCAATTCAGAATGCCCTCTTGGCATAAAAGAATAAAATCTAAACAACTCGCATAAAAAGATGACAATAATGATGTTTATATAGATTTTCCTGACGAAAATGTTCACCAGAGTAGCCTAATCCTACTCTCAGAAGGGCTAGGCCCATTGTTTTCAAATATGTCAGCAATTTTTGTTGGGGTTTGAATATTCCATTATAAAGGTCACAAATAGAAACAAAGTTAGAGTTTAAGACAGCGGGTAGAATGGATCACTACTTTTGTGTGAAAAAATACCAGCATTACTTACAGGTGATGTCCGAAATACACAAAAGGCGAACTTCTGTTTTTTATGCTGATTTCGTTGACGAATATAGCCAAATATCGTCATAGATGAGTCTAAATTTGGAGATACAGAGGGGCCTCTTGCTTTTGCAGATGATGGCAAAATGTACCAAAAACAGAAAAATTTTCCTGATCACACAATTGAAGTCAATCGAGTTAAGGACAGGGAAGAATTCTAGCATTTTGGATGATCATTGGATTATATATAGCTGTAAAATGGACCACAACAACCAACAGCACGACGGAGTGCGTAAATAATGGGCAAATGTTCCTGGTCGAAAAGCTCAGGGCAATATCTCCGTGACAAAATTTTAAAAGCAAAATCTTCCAAAATGGATTTGGACATATGTGGACTTCTAACTTATTGTAGTGTTGTAGGG
The DNA here is from genome assembly GCF_030504385.1 of Musca domestica. Lineage (NCBI taxonomy): Eukaryota > Metazoa > Arthropoda > Insecta > Diptera > Muscidae > Musca > Musca domestica. The sequence continues at coordinate 8,682,354 of NW_026712192.1, read as the reverse complement.
TATCACGCACGTCGATAGCCTCTACTTACTTGTTTTGTTTTGCTATTGATCCTAGAAACAATAATTAAAAAGAAAACCAGTAAAAAAGCTGTATAATCGGCAGGGCTGAACTTTGAATACCCACCACCATTTAGAACGAATTTGGCAATTCTCAAAAACAATAAAATCTGTTAAAAACTCTGCTAAAATCTTAAAAATACCGAATGTAGCTGTTACATTAGGGTCTAAAAAAATCAGAGAATAATATAACTAAAATCATCAAAATACCGAATGTCGGGAGGTACCGTATATGGGAGCTATACGAAGACGTGGACCTGCACAGTCAATTTTCTGTCACAGGCTGTAGTATCCACAACAAACAACAAATACCAGACTTGAAAGAATTCCGGTGAATAATGTCTCTAAAATCAACAAAGTACCGAATATCGGGAGGTACAGTTATATGGGGGCTATTCGAAAACGTGAACTTACACAGACAATTTTCTGTCAAACTTTAAATACCAAATTTAAAAACAGTTCCGATAAATATTGTCGCGAAAATTTTCAAAATACCGAATATCGGGAGGTACCGTTATATGAGGGCTATACCAAAACATGGACCTACATGGCCCATTTTCAATACCAAAAGTCCTGCAGACATAATATTCATTTGAGTAAATCGACATAGAATTTTATGCTGATCGAGAATATATATACTTTGTGAATCAAAAACTTAATATACCCTCCATACTATGGTGGACGGTATAAAAAACAATTGAAATATGTTTCCCCCAATATATTGTATTGAGAATGTATCCCCATATTTGAATCCTTTGAAAGAAAAATTCTAAAATTTAATTTATTTGTCATAAAGTTTTTTTATTTACATCCATAAACATATAGCCAACCACAAAAGTCAAGGGGTTAATTAATCGGCCTATATTTTTGATCGAAATGTAAAAGTTAGATTCAATTTATTTCACTGTGAGTTTCACTTTTCTTTTTTTTGGCAACCGAGACTTTGCTATATTCCCAAAGGAATTGAAGGCTACCAACTGGTGAAACTATGTAATGACCGTGACTCCCCTATAGCTCGAACAATTCGTACATTAATTCGGTAGATGTACAAGATCTTATAAGTGTGCTTACCATAATCCTAAGTCGATTTCTAGCTCCTGTGTGGCGAAACATTGTATGTATAGGTCCACGTTTTGGTATAGCCCCATATAACCGTACCTGCCGATATTCGGTATTTTTTATGGTTTTTGACACATTTTTCGCTGATTTGCCTAAAAATGGAATTTGCATTCGTTCTACCTCCTGTGGCGGAACATAGTATATACAGGTCCACGATTTTGCATAGGGAGTCAACAATAGTGGTATCCATATCCTCTTCTTTCCCAGAAGTCTACAAAAATGCTGTCCCGACTAAAACGCAATAATCTGGCAGATTGCTTGCTGTTAACTAGGTCAAGAGTCAGATTATTGTTTCCTCAAAAGTGTTCCCTACGCTTTGTCCTCCTAGTGGTTGAATCGCTTAAAAAGTGATCACAAATAATGGCTAAAAACGCTGAAAACTCAATATTTAAGGAGTTATGGCCTTTTTAAAATTGCTATTATTTGACACTTAAAAAAGTGATCACAAATAATAACTAAAAACGCTGAAAACTTAATATTTAAGGAGTTATGGCCATTTTAAAATTCTTACTAATTCACACTTAAAAACTTGATCACAAATAATAGCTAAAACGCTGAAAACTCAACATTTAAGGAGTTAAAATTCGCTTAAGGTCTGAAGCTGAATCGCTTAAGGTATTTTTTTATAACCACCACCATAGTAAGGACGGTATATTAAGTTCCGTTTGTAACACCTCGAAATATACATTTTAGACCCCACAAAGCAAAAATTCTATGTCAATTTAACAAGGTCCGTCCGTCTGTGGAAATCACTCCAACTTTCGAACGAATTGAAGTAGGTATATATAATTTGGTCTTAAGAACCACATGACGCTTACTCCCTATATTCTGTATTTTGATGATTTTTGCAATATTATTAACCGGAATTTTTCCAAATGTCGTATTTACATTTCGCAATGGGTACGACAGTCGATGACAGAAAATTGAGTAGGCGGGTCCATGTCTTCGTACAGACTCCGTATAATGGTACCTCCCTATATTCGGTATTTTGAGGACTATACGATATGGTGGACCGACCTACCTGCACACAAAAAACTTATTGGTGCAAAATTTTAGCTTCCAATCTTAATTCGTTCTTAATTCGCTTTACGCTGATCAAGAATATATACACTTTGTTAGGTCTAAAATTATTATTTTAATGAGTTACAACCGGAATGAACGAACTTAATATACCCTCCATAATAAGGTATAAAAAATATGTTGGAAACAAGTAAGTAAAGGCTACAGTCGAGCGGGGCCGACCGTTGAATACCCTACAACAATATATTAAACGATACGATACAGCAAAATATTAACTTTTATTATTGGTGTTTGACTGAAACGCATCTATATGAGATACAGACATTTGACTATATTCTTCAACGAAATCAGCGTTACCGAAATAGTCAGAAGTGCGTCTTTCCTGTATTTGTGAATTCTCCAAAAAGTCACTGGAATGGACATTTTCGTATTTTGTCTACAAAATTTGGCAAACTATTTCACACATTGAATATTTTTGGATGGCCATCCAAAACTGCTTGGCTTTTGCAATGTCCGGTAACCTCCATTCAAATGTGCGTGAGGATCGGGCGATAATTACGACCTGCTGACAATTTTGCAGTTTTTTGGTCCATTTCAACCCCTATATTTATGGCGATCATCTCCAAAAAGAGTAGGTTTCTATTCTGACCCTCATCTTATCCCCATGCAAAATTTCGTAAGGATCGGGTCATAAATGCGATCTCTATAAGATATCCTGATATCCTAACTACTTAGTTTTGTTAGCTGTACAAATATTACCAAATGTTTAATTCAAAATGAAAATATGCCAAAAATATGACAAAATTGAAAAAATATGAGAAAATGTTACAAAACCAATATTTTCATCTTTAGAGAGACATTTTTATGCGATTTTTTCAGTCGTTTTTTCTTTCCTGCCTGAGAACTGTCGAAATCAGTTCAGCCGTTCTCGACATATAAGAGATCTTTCAAGCATATCTTTTTTGATAGACATATATATCGCACATATTTTGCTATATATCCGATTTGTTGGATGTTAACATCAATGTAAAGATCAGAAGTAACCTTGTCATGGCTTTGTGATTTCGCCGGGATTTAAAATATTCGAGGTTTAATGAAAAAATTTGATTTTTTTCAACACAAAAGATATGGTCTATTTTACCCGCTAAATATTATCCGATGACCACCCCAATTGGTAGGCTTCCTCCCCGCCCCAAACTCTAGCTACATGCGAAATTCCTCGTCGATTGGTCTATAATTCCGACCTGTATAGCTACTGCAAAATCCGACATTGTTTCAGTATTGGGTCCATTACAACCCCTAAATATTTGGCGATCATCTCCAAAAGAAATAGGCTTCTATTCTGACCCTAACCCCACCTTCGTGCCAAATTTCGTTAGGATCGGGCTATAATTGCGACCTGTAGCGTGATTACAAATTAACATGGACAGACGGACAGACAGACGGACGGACGGACATACATAGCTAGATCGACTCAGCTCGGCGAGCTAGGAAGATCCATATATACTTTCCTATATGGGAAACCAATATTTCGAGGTGTTACATAAATTCTGGCCCAATCAAACTTATAATACCCCCAACACATAGTGTTGTAGGGTATAAATACTTTTAAAAATCATAAAAATACCGAAATAGGGAGTTACCGTTATATTGGGGTCTATACGAAGAAGTGGATCTACATAGGCAGTTTTCTGTACACATTACGAACTTCAAAAACAAAATTTATCGGGGCTATACGAAGACCAGGTCCTGCATAGTCAAAATTGTGTTGTAGCTTGCAGTACCCATTAGGAACTTTAAATACGAAATTTGAAACCATTTCGGTGAATACTGTATCTAAAATCATCAAAATACCGAATATAGGGAGGTACTGTTATATGGGGGCTATACCAAAACGTCGACCTATATAGCCCATTTTCAATACCAAAAACTAAACACACATCTGAGTATAATTTTATCAACCTACTTCAAATCGTTCGGAAGCTAGAGTGATTTCTACAGACGGACGGAGAGACTAAGAATACGAGTATATATTTTGTGGGGTCTAAAATGTATATTTCGTGGTGTTATATATCGAATGACACATTTAATACTATGGTGGAGGACATAAAATGGTCATAAAATATTTCAGAAAAATATTCACATTTTTATTATCATCTTTTTTTTTGCGATTTTTCTAGATTTTATATTTTTCTGCTAAAAAGCCATTCTGAATGGCCGGTTCGTGAGCAATAAACGTTCTTACTATCATCCCCTTGTTTGATACATGAGATTGTATATATTTTGCTATATATGCGAAGTCTTGTATATCAGCATTAATGTAACATTGGTAGGCTTCTGCCCAGTCCTTAACTCCAGCCCCATGTAAATTTCCAAGTCGACTAGTCCATGCTTGTGACCTCTACAGCAATTGCAAAAGCAATATTTTTTCTGTCATTTCAACTGCTTATTATTTTCCAATCACCACCAAAAACAATAGGCTTTCTCCATGAAAAAGTTTGAGAGGATCAGTCCACTTAACATGGACAGACGGAGGGACACACATACCTAGATCGACTTATATCGTCGAGATAGGAATATCCTTATTTAAGATTCTATGCAAATATTTCGAGGTATTACAAAACTTTTTGGCCCAAACAAACTTATTTTACCCCCAAGACATAGTGTTATTGAATGTACATATGTTTGCTATTGTTGTATTTTTAGACCCTCCACCATTAAGAGGAGTGTATATGAAATTTGACACTCCGTTCGTAAGATCTCTAAATATTCGTCGTAGACGATTTAACGATATCCGTCTGTCAGCCTGTCTGTTCGTGATATAGTCCACATTAATTGGTATTGAAAATGATTGTATAGCCCCATTATAACAGTTCCTCCTGATATTCGGTATTTTGATAATTTTGCTCATATTTTTCCACGGATTTTTTCTACATCTGGTAGCCTAAAATAGTCCGTATAGGTACTTGTTTTACTATAACACAAGTATTACGGTACCTTCTGATATTCTGTATTTTGACACTTGAAGCCACATTTTCATTTGATGCTGCCAAAACGTCCTCATCGAAATAACCGTTTTAGACAATAGTTCTCTTTGGGCCAAGTCCGTTCAAGACATTTGGACTAGATCTAGCGATGTGCGTCCGTATATCTGTCTGTCTGCTGGCTGCTGCGCACGAAGGGAGTATCCGATTTGGTCCAAACTCGGTACATCGTGATATTATTATCAAACTTAGATCGAGTTCGGTGATGGGCAATATTTTGTCGTATCCCTCTAGTACCTCCCATACAAATGGTCGAAATTTAAAAAAAAAAAATGTTTTACTGCACAGAAAGGAAAGGAAAGGTACAATAACCACCGAAATTGTTTGAGACGCGTATTTGAAGTTCGTCATGGATGCTGTCTATGCTGGTTCAGGTCTTCGCACAGCTCCGATATAACACTACCTCCCTATATACGATATTTTGATGATTTTAGCTACATTATTCACCGTTTATTTCAAGTTTCAAATTCGAATATGGTAATGACTTATGACAAACAATGCCCATGTAAAGGGTGATTTTTTTGAGGTTAGGATTTTCATGCATTAGTATTTGACAGATCACGTGGGATTTCAGACATGGTGTCAAAGAGAAAGATGCTCAGTATGCTTTGACATTTCATCATGAATAGACTTACTAACGAGCAACGCTTGCAAATCATTGAATTTTATTACCAAAATCAGTGTTCGGTTCGAAATGTGTTTCACGCTTTACGTCCGATTTATGGTCTACATAATCGACCAAGTGAGCAAACAATTAATGCGATTGTGACCAAGTTTCGCACTCAGTTTACTTTATTGGACATTAAACCAACCACACGAATGCGTACAGTGCGTACAGAAGAGAATATTGCGTCTGTTTCTGAGAGTGTTGCTGAAGACCGTGAAATGTCGATTCGTCGCCGTTCGCAGCAATTGGGTTTGTGTTATTCGACCACATGGAAGATTTTACGCAAAGATCTTGGTGTAAAACCGTATAAAATACAGCTCGTGCAAGAACTGAAGCCGAACGATCTGCCACAACGTCGAATTTTCAGTGAATGGGCCCTAGAAAAGTTGGCAGAAAATCCGCTTTTTTATCGACAAATTTTGTTCAGCGATGAGGCTCATTTCTGGTTGAATGGCTACGTAAATAAGCAAAATTGCCGCATTTGGAGTGAAGAGCAACCAGAAGCCGTTCAAGAACTGCCCATGCATCCCGAAAAATGCACTGTTTGGTGTGGTTTGTACGCTGGTGGAATCATTGGACCGTATTTTTCAAAGATGCTGTTGGACGCAACGTTACGGTGAATGGCGATCGCTATCGTTCGTTGCTAACAAACTTTTTGTGCCAAAAATGGAAGAACTGAACTTGGTTGACATGTGGTTTCAACAAGATGGCGCTACATGCCACACAGCTCGCGATTCTATGGCCATTTTGAGGGAAAACTTCGGAGAACAATTCATCTCAAGAAATGGACCGGTAAGTTGGCCACCAAGATCATGCGATTTGACGCCTTTAGACTATTTTTTGTGGGGCTACGTCAAGTCTAAAGTCTACAGAAATAAGCCAGCAACTATTCCAGCTTTGGAAGACAACATTTCCGAAGAAATTCGGGCTATTCCGGCCGAAATGGACTTTCCGAATGGACCACCTAAGACGCAGCCGCGGTCAACATTTAAATGAAATTATCTTCAAAAAGTAAATGTCATGGACCAATCTAACGTTTCAAATAAAGAACCGATGAGATTTTGCAAATTTTATGCGTTTTTTTTTTAAGCTCTTAACAAATCACTCTTTAGGTCCACACCAATATAACGGCTATATTCGGTATGTTTGAAATTTTAACAGAATTGTTTAAGGATTTTATTTCCTAGTTCGTTCCAAATGGTGAAGGGTACTGCTTTTTAACTTGTTTTTATTTATTAATTTTTTGGAAATTTCGAATTTTTGTGTGGGAGATACCAGTGGACTGATATTGCCCATTTCCGAACTCGATCTAAGTTTGATATTAATATTACGATGTACCACGTTTGGATCAAATCGGATACTCCTTTCGAGTGTTATAGGGCGCACCAGCAAGGCAGTCGGACGGACGGTCGGATATTGCTGGATCGACTCCAAATGTCCTGAAACGGATTTGATCAAAAAAGGCCTAGGGTCTGAAACAGTAATTTTGATGAGGCACGTTTTGATCTTATCAAATGATATATACCCTCTGTAGCCATGTGCCTGAGGGCATGAAAATATTCTGTCATTGGGGATAATGTTTCGTTTAACAAATGCCATCCTTACATATTACCCCGTTGATATCAAATTGTAATGATGGCAGGATAATTTCATGTAACAATTGAAAATTGATTTCATTTTATTTTTTGAAATTTGATACGACATGAAATGCGACATGAATTCATTATTCATGATAATCGTTTGGAACCAATCGGCATTTAAATGAATATTCAATCAAAACATCAACAGAAACGATAGTAAATGACATTCCATTGGCGGGAGAGAGGGGTGACAGACATACTACCATTGAAATTATGGAAACGGGGACGGCTTAGAACAACAGGAACAGCAACAACAACAACACCATTCATAATTCAATCGCCAATCAAATGGCAATTTTCCACTTTTCGATAATTGTAAAAGTGGAAAATGTTTTGCAAAAATAAAACATCGAGCATAGCGACAAACAAATTAGTTTCAAAAATGGCGTCTAACACAAGTGGCAACAGCAACAACAACAATAACAGAAATCTATAATTATGCAATTACAATAACACTCCAATTGTTAAGAAGACAACCAACAATGAGTGCAAATGTTATTCGCTGTCTGTCTATCAGTCCCTTGACTTTTCGCGTGTCATGAATTTCGTCCTGTGTCTTTCATGTTGTTGTTGCTTTTTTTGGCTTCGTTTACTGACGAAAACATGGCAATTTTATTAAATAACAAATTCAAAGGAAATTGTAACTAGTACGTTCTCGTGTGGACAAGTAGAGGGCTCAAGTGGAGTTATGCTGTATGGGGATCCCGTCAGAATATTCTCGCAAGGAATATGAACTAAAACGATAGTCTCAGCTAAATGTAAAATAGTTTGACTTAGATAATAACAAATGAGTTGCAAACATATGCAAAATTAATGGGATCATGCGTTTGAATTATATTCTATCTTTTCTGAGGAAGAAAAGTACTTGGTATGTCATATTTCAGACAATTCCGTTAAGAAATATCTTCATCCGACATCTGGCAAATAATGATAACAATAATAGTAATAAGCCGAACTTTGATTACACTCCAACATTTGGAACAAATTTGGGACTTAAAAAAAATTCCGTTAAACATTCTGTTAAAATCTTAAACCAGTAAAGAAAGTCCTAAAGTCGGGCGGGGTCGACTTTATGATACCACACACCACTTTGATAATTTTGTAGAGCTCCACATAACAGTTAAAAGATTTAAAGTTCAGGGGACTAAATATGCCGAAGCATTTGTATCTTTTAATTTCGGATTTGTATTGCCCATTTGGTGCAAAATTAATTTGAAATCAGATAAAGATATACATATATGGGAGTTTTATATCCAAATCTGAAACGATCACGATAAAATTTGGCAAAGATATTTCTGAGCTGCATTTGATATATTTCCCTGAATATCGTTGTTACGGAGTGCATATAACGGCTGTGGGTAAGAAATATAACAAATCGGATGAACAATATATATGGGAGCTATAGCTATAACTGAACCGATCTTCACCAAATTTGGCATACTTACTTCTAGACTCAATTCGGTCGCATGTGCCCAATTCTATCCCATTTGGAAAAATATTTGACGTTTGGTGCACAATAAAATATATATATATATATATATATATATATATATATATATATATATATATATATATATATATATATATATATATATATATATATATATATATATATATATATAGGGATTATAATATTTGGTCCAAACTACGTAATATTATTATATAGATCGAGTTCGGAGATGGGCAATATCGGCCCAATCCTTCTGGTACCTCCCTCTCCAAATGTCGAAACTTTCAAAAAAAAAAAATAAAAATATTATATTAAAAAATATATATATATATATATATATATATATATATATATATATATATATATATATATATATATATATATATATGGGCAATATCGGCCAAATCCTTCTGGTACCTCCCTCTCCAAATGTCGAAACTTTCAAAAAAAAAAAATAAAAATATTATATTAAAATATATATATATATATATATATATATATATATATATATATATATATATATATATATATATATATATATATATATATATATATATATATATATATATATATATATATATTTATTTACTTATATTTTAATATAATATTTTTTTTTTTTTTTTTTTTGAAAGTTTCGACATTTGGAGAGGGAGGTACCAGAAGGATTGGACGGACATCGATATATATATCTATATATATATTACAGCACAGAGAATAAAAGAATACTCTGAATTTGCTCCAACTTTTCAAATCCTAATATTTGCATCAGTGCTACAACAGGTGTTAAAATGAACAATATCGGTCCACTCCATCAAGTACTTCCCCCTTAAAGGGTCAACATTTGCAATAACTATAAATGTTATAAAATGTGATATAAGTGTCCGATTATCTTTAAATTACACACATCTCAATACTAATATTAACACATTTTCTGGTGTGAGAATAGAAAATATAGGTCCACTCAAAAGAGAAAGCTTATAAAACGAGAAGTTTTCATCCGATTCCATCAGACTGCACCAAGTCAAGTCAATATTTCCATCAATATCATCATCATGTAGATATCGGTCCATTCCTTCTGGTACCTAACCCACAAAGGGTCAAAGTTTTGAATAACGAAAACAATCAGAAAATCCGAAATAAGACTCCAATTTCAATTTCATGTTTCACATAATCCAATATTTTTACTAACGAATGATACAAATCGGCCCACCCCATTTTATACCCTCCACCACAATATGGACTGTATATTGGGTTCCGTTTGCAACACTTTGAAATTTACTTTTTAGACCCCACGAAGATTAGCATAAAACTCTATGTCGACCTAGCACTGTCCGTCCGTCAGTCTGTGCAAATCACTCTAGCTTCCGAACGAAGATAGGTTGATAAAATTTTACTCAAATATATGTTATGTCTGCAGAACTTCTGGTATTAAAAATGGGTCATGTAGGTCCACGTTTTGGTATAGCCCCCAAATAATGGTACCTTCCGATATTCGGTATTTCGGTGACTTAAGTTCGTAATGGATACTACAGCCTAAAACAGAAAATTGTCTGTGTGTCCACGTCTTCGTATAGCCCCCATATAACGGTACCCCCTCGTTATTTTATATTTTGATGATTTTAGCTACATTATTCACCGGAATTTCTTCAAATTTGGTATTTGAAGTTCGTAATGAATACTACAGCCTATGACAGAAAATTGTATTCGTCTTCGTAGAGTCCAAATATAATAGTAACTCCCTATATTCGATATTTTGATGAGTTTAGCTTTAGTCCTCGTCGCCGTATAGACCCTAATATAAAGGGTACATTCGGTATTTTTCAAATTTTTACAGAATTTTTGGAAAACTTTTTTTTTTTTTTTTTTGAAAATTTCCAAATTTGTTCCAAATGGTGGAGAGTATTCAAAGTTCGGCTCGGCCGAACTTACTGCTTTTTTACTTGTTCCTCATAACTTGCGAAACAAATCAGAGATTCTTGGAGTATCTGTATGCTTCTTTCAACCAGAGAATTGATGTGGATATAGAGTATATCTGGTTTCTTCCCCACAAAAAGTTAGAATTTGAGTTAAAAATTATTCGAATAAAATTGGAAATAAATATAAAACTTTTCTACAAATTTTTGTTAGTATCAGACGAACTAAATGTATTTTTACTTGTTTTGCCACTGACCGACAAAACACCTTACATTGCTGACACATTAGATCAGAGAGCAAGACAAATTTTAGTGAGGTAACAAATGTGTCTCTCTGGCGAATGTGTACAACAAACATCTCACAACTATTGGGTCTCTATTGGATTGTCAAAGCCGAACAATAATATAAACAAAGCAAATCAATTACGTTTTGAAAGAGGTGAGGGGTGAGGAAAAGCGGCGTGGCTGGCTGCCCAGTGGGAAAAAATAATCGAAGGGGTATACATAACAACTATGTTTTTCTGATTGCGGGACACAATGGTTTGTGTCCCACGAAAATAATAAATACTGTAGTTTTTCGATTTATCGAAGACGTGTTCGTTAAATTGAAAATTCGTTAAACGGAGTACTATTAATAACAAGGCTTATTGACTTAAATGCGCAATATCGGCTCACTCCTTCTGGTACCTCCCCCATAAAATGTTGAAAATGTTCAATAAACACATTTCTTATAATAATTTCGTTTTGAAAGATCTTAATGGGTACTACAACTTATGTTAAAAAATTTCGTATGCAGGTCCAAGTCATCATACAGCCCCCATGTGACGGTATCTACCGATACTCGGTATTTTCATGATTTTTGCGACATTATTCACCGTAATTGTAACAAATTTCGCATTTGAGTGCGTAATGGGCACTACAGCCTAAGTCAAAAAAAAATCGTATGTAGTCCACGCCTTCGTATAGTCCGCATGTAATGGTTTTCATTTAAGTTTTCGGAATTTTTTTTAAATTTTTAAGTTCCTTCGAAATGGTGTAGGGTATTAAAAGTTCGGCCCTGCTGAACTTACCTGTTTTTATACCCTCCACCAAAAAAGGTATGGAGGGTATATTAACTTTGTCATTCCGTTTGTAACTCATCGAAATAATCATTTTAGACCCAACAAAGTATATATATTCTTGATCAGCGTAAAATTCTAAGACGATTTAGCCCTGTCCGTCCGTCTGTCCGTCTGTCCGTCTGTCCGTCTGTCCGTCTGTTGTAATCACGCTACAGTCTAAACGAATTAAGATAGGAAGCTAAAATTTTGCACAGATCTCTCTTTTGTCTGCAGGCAGGTCAAGTTCGAAGATGGGCTATATCGGTCCACGATATCGTATAGCCCCCATATAACGGTACCCCCCGATATTCGGTATTTTGATGATTTTACCCACATTTTTGAACGGAATTGTCTGCAAATCCACACAAGGAGTTCCTTGTGGGTACTTTATACCTCGGCAGAGAATTATCTATATAGGCCCACGATATCGTATAGCCCCCATGTAACGGTACCCCCCGATATTCGGTATTTTGATGATTTTACCCACATTTTTCAACGGAATTGTCTGAAAATCCACACAAGGAGTTCCTTGTGGGTACTTTATACCTCGGCAGAGAATTGTCCATATAGGTCCACGATATCGTATAGCCCCCATGTAACGGTACCCCCCGATATTCGGTATTTTGATGATTTTACCCACATTTTTCAACGGAATTGTCTGAAAATCCACACAAGGTGTTCCTTGTGGGTAATTTATACCTCGGCAGAGAATTGTCCATATAGGTTCACGATATCGTATAGCCCCCATGTAACGGTACCCCCTGATATTCGGTATTTTGATGATTTTACCCACATTTTTCAACGGAATTGTCTGAAAATCCACACAAGGAGTTCCTTGTGGGTACTTTATACCTCGGCAGAGAATTATTTATATAGGTCCTTAATATCGTATAGCCCCTATATAACGGTACCCCCCGACATTCGGTATTTTGAAGATTTTACCCACATTTTGAACGGAATTTTCTGAAAATCCACACAAGGAGTTCCTTGTGGGTACTTTATACCTCGGCAGAGAATTATCTATATAGGTCCACAATATCGTATAGCCCCCATATAACGGTACCCCCCGATATTCGGTATTTTGATGATTTTACCCACATTTTTCAACGGAATTGTCTGTAAATCCACACAAGGAGTTCCTTGTGGGTACTTTATACCTCGGCAGAGAATTATCTATATAGGTCTACAATATCGTATAGCCGCCATATAACGGTACCCCCACGGTATTCGGAATTTTCATGATTTTAGCCACATTTTTCAACGGAATTGTCTGACAATCCACAAAAGGAGTCCCTTGTGGGCATTTTACCTCCTCAAAATGAAGTGTCTATGTAGGTCCACGATATCGTATGGAGGATACATATAACTGTAACCTCCGATATTCGGTATTTTGATGATGTTAGCCACGCTTTTCGATGGAATTGTCTTAAAATCAACACAAGTAGTTCCTTGTGAGTACTTCACCCCCTGAGAGAGAATTGTCTACACAGGTCCACGATATCGTATATCCCCCATATAACGGTACCTCCCGATATTCGGTATTTTATGATTTGACCCACATTTTTCATCGGAATTGTCTGAAAATCCACACAAGGAGTTCCTTGTGGATACTTTATACCTCGGCAGAGAATTATCTATAGATCCACGATATTGTATAGCCCTCATATAACGGTACCCCCGATATTCGGTATTTTGATGTTTTTAGCCATATGTTTCAACGGAATGGTCACAAGGGGTTCTTTGTGAGCACTTTACCCACCGACAGAGAATTCTCTATATAGGTTAACGATAACGTATAGCTCCCATATAGCGGTACCCCGCGATATTCGGTATTTTGATGATTTTAGCCACATTTTCCAATCGTTTTGTCTGGAAATCCACACACGAAGTTCCTTGTGAGTACTTTACACGCAGACATAGATTTGTCTTTATAGGTCCACAATATCGTATATCCCCCCATATATCGGCACCTTCCTTTATTAGATATTTTAAGGATTTTAAAAGAATTTTTATTGGATTTTATTTTTTTTTTTAAATTTTCTAATTCGTTCCAAATGGTGGAGGGTATTCAAAGTTCGGCCCGGCCGAACTTACTGCTTTTTTACTTGTTTTACTTGTTTTATTTGACTTTGTGACATTTTTCTTTATAAAAATTAATTAATAAATAAATAAACAGATAAACGTACACTTTTTAATATTATTTTTCACTTTAAATATTATACACTTTTACTGTTGACGCCTCCATGCTCTTTTTATAAATGAACAATAAGTAAACTTTTTGATAGCCTAAATGCCAGAAATGCAACAAATTGATTCGCTATGTATAGCAAAACAAGTAGCATTTAATCACTTATCTGTACAAAATATAATCAAAAAATATATAATTATGATCAGTTTTCAACCAGCTGCATGTTGGGTATAAATGAGTGATATATGACATAAATGCTAATAAATTACTCATTTAAGACTCGTCAACGACCATAAAATGATTTAAAAAAGATTCGAAAGATATTCTCAAATTAAGGCAAAGTAGTTCAATAAATGATAATGAGACGATTACAAAAATACTTGATTAAATATCAGGAAACGGTCGATTAGAAAATGCGGCCATATTCCAGCTTGTCAATCGCGCAACGGGATCAAAAGAAACTCGAATGTGGTTGAAAAACTGTTGCCTGTGGTATTACTTATATAATATATATTCAATGTGATATTTTCCCAGTGGGTTTCAAATGTATTTTATAATTTATTTTTTGTTCTCTCCAATAATTATCCAGATTTCGATGGATTTTGTTATTTTTATACCCTCCACCTTGGAAAGGAGGGTATATTAACTTTATCATTCCGTTTGTAACATCCTTAAATATTCGTCTTAGACCCCATAAAGTATATATATTCATAATCAGTATAAAATTTTAAGTCGATTTAACGATGTCCGTCTGTCTGTCTGTCTGTTGAAATCACGATACAGCCCACATTATTTGACATAGAGCGTTGGTATTGAAAATGAGATATATCGGTCCACGTTCTGGAATAGTCCCCATATAACGGTACCTCCCGATATTCGGTATTTTGATGATTTATGCCACATTTTTTCACGGATTTGTCTGGAAATTGGTATTTGTAGGTCATAACGGGTCCCTGAGCGTGTGGCAAAACATTGCATGTAGAGGTCCACGTTGTGGTATAGCCCCCATATAAAGGTACCTCCCGATATTCGGTATTTTGGTTTTTTTGCCACATTTTTTCACGGATTTGTCTAAAAATTGGTATTTGTGGGTCATAATGGGTTCCAGCTCCGGTGGCGAAACATTGCATGTAAGGGTCCATGTTTTGGTGTAGCCCCCATATAACGGTACCTCCCGATATACGGTAATTTGATGATTTTTGCAACCTTTTTTCACGGATTTGTCTGAAAATTGGTATTTGTTGTTCATAATGGGTTCCAGCTCCGGTGGCGAAACATTGCATGTAAGGGTCCATGTTTTGGTATAGCCCCCATATAACAGTACCTCCCGATATTCGGCATTTTTATGGTTTTTGCCACATTTTTTCACTGATTTGTCTAAAAATTGGTATTTGTGGGTCCTAATGGGTCCTAATGGGTCCTAGTTTGTGTAGCGAAACACTGTAATTATAGGTCCACGTTTTGGTGTAGCCCCCATATAACGGTACCTCCCGATATTCGACATTTTAATGGTTTTTGCCACATTTCTTCTAATGTTTCTTTTACCCTAAGGTGGAGGGTATTAAAAGTTTGGCCCGGCCGAACTTAATGTTTTTTTACTTGTTGAAATATGCTCTCGATTTTCCCACTGGGTAGTTTGAAGATAGCTTTTGAGTTAAAACTTTTTGGCGCTAGCTGTTTGTACAATGTGCATGCATGGCATACTCTTTTGGAGAGCCAAATGGTTTGAGAGATGGAGATATATTGTTCCCTCTTTCACACACACACATGCTCCCACAGAAATTGATTCAATGATCTGGGCCACTCATTTGTTATCTCTCAACGATGATTCATCGTTATAAACAATAAACAAATTGAAAATTTTGTTTATTAATTTCAGTTCGTATTGCAACGTACATTTAGCCGGACGCATATAAATAAAATTCATTAAATATGGCAATGAAAATTTCTTCGAAAAATACAAAATATATTTTAGTCAAAGTATTTGACAAATGTTCCGCTAAAACCATGGAAGAGTTACAAGAAATTCTCGATGCCAGCGAATTAAATATTTTCAACAATAAACCAGCCTTAAATTTCCTCAAAGAATACGTCACAGCCTATCACAGTACAACACTAATTGCTGCCTACATTGAAATGTATGAAGAATTCGATGAGTTGAAGATGCGTAAAGATTTGGATAAGTTGGAACGAAAAGATCTCGAGATATTCGAAGAACTGCCAAGTGAACACGTGAGGAAATTACTTAAAATCATGCAATCCCATCTTGAGACCAAGGAAAAGCAGCAACAATTAAAAGATTGCATAGAAGACATTCAAAAGAATTTACAAAACGATATGATTTCAATGAAGGAATATAAAATTTTCCAGCATGATATTCGTAAAAAGATTAAAGTAGAAAAATAATTTCACCATGTTGCTTAAATTATTTAATTATTTATTTATATATACTATATAGCCATTTTATACTCTATACTCATTTTATAAAATTACTGAAACATTCGCATAAATATATTCCGTAAATATTAAACATTAATAAAACTTAGTTTTTTTTATTAATTAAGTTTTCT
Source organism: Musca domestica (assembly GCF_030504385.1). Taxonomy (NCBI): domain Eukaryota; kingdom Metazoa; phylum Arthropoda; class Insecta; order Diptera; family Muscidae; genus Musca; species Musca domestica. The sequence goes on along the minus strand of NW_026712192.1, from coordinate 8,665,586 downwards.
CCGCACAAAAAGGTCATAGCTATAGATGGAAAGCACCACCAAGCGGTATTGCAAAGGAAAATATATTGACCACATACTTATCAGAAGAGCTGGCTGCTCCATATGAGAGCAGGTGCTTGCGTTTTGTTTGACCACAATAATGACGGTTTTAATCTTCTTCAATTGAAAACCACAACAACAAATTTTAATATTGAGATATAGGAAATTGGATACAAGATCTCCAATTGTGGTCGGAAAAAAATGAATTTTGAGCGCACAGAGCTCATGAACAAAATTTGATTTATTTGGAGAAAAGCTCAAAAGCTATATTAGGGTAAACACTGAGGACGGAATCCCAAAATCAGGTCGGAGTCGTTCCGAAAAAAAAAACAGTAAAGAAAGTCTTAAAGTCGGTCGGGGCCGACTTTATGATACCCTACACCACTTTGCTAATTTAGTAGAGCTGCGTATAACAATTAAGAGTTTTTATGGGAGAATTCAATCATACACGCTACGATAATAATTATAATTTAAAGTTCAAAGGGCTAAATATGCCGAAGCATTTGTATCTTTTAAATTCGGACTAGTATTACCCATTTGGTGCACAATTAATTTGAAATCGGATAAAGATGTATATGGGAGCAACATCCAAATCAGAACCGATCTCGATAAAATTTGGAAAAGATATTTCTGAGCTGTATTTGATATATTTCCTTAAATGTCGTTGTTACGGAGTGCATATTACGGCTGTGGGTAACAAATATGACAAATCGGATGAACAGTATATATGGGAGCTATAGCTACATCTGAACCGATCATCACCAAATTTGACATACTAGCTTCTAGACTCAATTCGGTCGTAAGTGCCAAATTTCATCCAATTGGGGCAAATATTAGACGTTTGGTGCACAATCCAAGGTAAATCGGACGAAGTTATATATCGGAGCTATATCCAAATCTGAACCGATCTCGATAAAATTTAGCAGATGTATTTCTGTGATGTATTTGATATATTTTCCCAAATATTGTTGTTACAGAGTGCATATTACGGCTGCCGAGGACAAAAATAACAAATCGGATGAACAATATATATGGGAGCTATAGCTATATCTGAAACGATTTTGATCAATTTTGGCATACTTATTTTCAGGTCCAATCTGATCGTACGTGCAAAATTCCATACTATTCGGACTGATAATACACGTTTGGTGCACAATAAAAGGCAAATCGGACGAAGATATATATGGGAGCTATATCTAAATTTTGACCGATTGTCTCCAATTTCATTAGGGCCAATCAAATGATTTGTGCAAAATTTTATCTGGATAGGACAATATATGCGATGGACAGACGGACGGACGGACGAACTGACATGCATAAATCGACTCAGAATGTAATTCTATGCAGACCATCAAAAGGAACTATGGGTCTATCTCGTTTCCTTTTGCCTTGTTGTGTAGAGTATAATGACGGGAAAAATCAAATAGATGAACCCAGCAAAACTTGGGAGCTGTGTGAGTCACATAACCCATAATGTAGACTAAGTACTCCTCAAAACAATGAGTAACACCCGCTGAGAGTGTGCAAGTAGTTTGTCATTCCCTTTGTTAAGTTTGTAATTCCGTTTGTAACACCTCGAAATATACAAAGTGCAAATATATTAATATTCTTGATCAGCAAAAATGTCTATGTCGATTTTGTCATGTTCGTGAGAACCAATAGTATCTATATTATGCAGGGTGGCCCAAAAAGACCCAAGTGGTGTAAATTCCATATTACTTTTTATATCGTCCACCATACATACATACATACTATGGAGAATATATTAAGTTCGTTCTTCCGTTTGTAACTCATCGAAATTATAATTTTAAACCTAACAAAGTATATATACAGGGTGAGATGAAAAAACTGCAACTAATTTCAGACTGCTATCATTTCTAAGCCACTCGTCCGACAGCTGGTAAAATTATTCCAGTGATAGCTCATTATATTGTTTACAAGCGTACAAAAGTATTTTTGTGAGAATTTTCCGGAAAAAAAGTTATTCGTGATGGAATTCAAGCGTGATAGTCTGATTTCTTTATATTTGGCTGGAAACCCACAAGTGGCTATCGTTAGAGCACTCCAGCATTTAAATGGTGAATAAATATTTTGTGCGTAGTACCATCGCTTGTTACCGCGATACTGGTAGCGTAGCCTGACGTCAAGGATGTGGACGGAAGAAAACAGCAACATCAGCAGAAATGGTTCGCAAAGTAAAGAAGCGACTTCATCGAAACACGCGTCGAAGTGGCCGAAAAATGGCTCGTGAGCTGAACATATCGCAATATTCCATTCGGCAAACATTGAAAAATGAGCCATTGAAATTCCAAAAATGCAGGAACTTACACCGCAGCAGAAAGAAAATAGACTCAAAAGAGCTAAAGAATTGCTACGCTTGGCCGAAAGTAGTGAACTGTCGAATTTGGTTTACTCCGATTAGAAAACATTCGTTGTCCAGCAGTTTGTAAACAAACAAAATGATCGTGTTTATTTGCCAAAGAGGTCAGCTGAAAAGGTGCACCTTCGGTTGACCACCAGAACTCAAGCGCCGACCATGGTGATGGTGTTGACCGCCATAACAGATGATGATCGCTCTCCGCTGGTATTAATCGACCGTCGCATCAGAAGAAATGCTTTATTATGGCAAAAATATTCTGGAGGATGAATTAAAGCCTTGGGCACGTAAACACCATCGCACTCGGCACGCGCCACACAAGAATGATTACAAAATGAGGTTCCTCGCTTCATTTCCAGCGCACAATGGCCACCAAAATCTCCGGATACCAATCCGTTAGACTATTGTGTCTGGAGTATTTTGGAAAGCAAGGTTGGCAAAAAATACCAAAGTGTCGATCACCTCAAGCAAGCGCTTCGCCGGGAATGGGCCAAAATAACGCAGAGCAACATTCGGGCAGCGTGTGATGGTTTCATTGAAGGCCATAATTCGTGCCAAAGGTGACCAATTCCAACAAATTTTAACTTATTCTAAAATTTAAAAAAAACAAGTAAAAAAGCAGTAAGTTCGGCCGGGCCGAACTTTGAATACCCTCCACCATTTGGAACGAATTAGAAAATTTAAAAAAAAAAATAAAATCCAATAAAAATTCTTTTAAAATCCTTAAAATATCTAATAAAGGAAGGTGCCGATATATGGGGGGATATACGATATTGTGGACCTATAAAGACAAATCTATGTCTGCGTGTAAAGTACTCACAAGGAACTTCGTGTGTGGATTTCCAGACAAAACGATTGGAAAATGTGGCTAAAATCATCAAAATACCGAATATCGCGGGGTACCGCTATATGGGAGCTATACGTTATCGTTAACCTATATAGAGAATTCTCTGTCGGTGGGTAAAGTGCTCACAAAGAACCCCTTGTGACCATTCCGTTGAAACATATGGCTAAAAACATCAAAATACCGAATATCGGGGGTACCGTTATATGAGGGCTATACAATATCGTGGATCTATATAGATAATTCTCTGCCGAGGTATAAAGTATCCACAAGGAACTCCTTGTGTGGATTTTCAGACAATTCCGATGAAAAATGTGGGTCAAATCATAAAATACCGAATATCGGGAGGTACCGTTATATGGGGGATATACGATATCGTGGACCTGTGTAGACAATTCTCTCTCAGGGGGTGAAGTACTCACAAGGAACTACTTGTGTTGATTTTAAGACAATTCCATCGAAAAGCGTGGCTAACATCATCAAAATACCGAATATCGGAGGTTACAGTTATATGTATCCTCCATACGATATCGTGGACCTACATAGACACTTCATTTTGAGGAGGTAAAATGCCCACAAGGGACTCCTTTTGTGGATTGTCAGACAATTCCGTTGAAAAATGTGGCTAAAATCATGAAAATTCCGAATACCGTGGGGGTACCGTTATATGGCGGCTATACGATATTGTAGACCTATATAGATAATTCTCTGCCGAGGTATAAAGTACCCACAAGGAACTCCTTGTGTGGATTTACAGACAATTCCGTTGAAAAATGTGGGTAAAATCATCAAAATACCGAATATCGGGGGGTACCGTTATATGGGGGCTATACGATATTGTGGACCTATATAGATAATTCTCTGCCGAGGTATAAAGTACCCACAAGGAACTCCTTGTGTGGATTTTCAGAAAATTCCGTTCAAAATGTGGGTAAAATCTTCAAAATACCGAATGTCGGGGGGTACCGTTATATAGGGGCTATACGATATTAAGGACCTATATAAATAATTCTCTGCCGAGGTATAAAGTACCCACAAGGAACTCCTTGTGTGGATTTTCAGACAATTCCGTTGAAAAATGTGGGTAAAATCATCAAAATACCGAATATCAGGGGGTACCGTTACATGGGGGCTATACGATATCGTGAACCTATATGGACAATTCTCTGCCGAGGTATAAATTACCCACAAGGAACACCTTGTGTGGATTTTCAGACAATTCCGTTGAAAAATGTGGGTAAAATCATCAAAATACCGAATATCGGGGGGTACCGTTACATGGGGGCTATACGATATCGTGGACCTATATGGACAATTCTCTGCCGAGGTATAAAGTACCCACAAGGAACTCCTTGTGTGGATTTTCAGACAATTCCGTTGAAAAATGTGGGTAAAATCATCAAAATACCGAATATCGGGGGGTACCGTTACATGGGGGCTATACGATATCGTGGGCCTATATAGATAATTCTCTGCCGAGGTATAAAGTACCCACAAGGAACTCCTTGTGTGGATTTGCAGACAATTCCGTTCAAAAATGTGGGTAAAATCATCAAAATACCGAATATCGGGGGGTACCGTTATATGGGGGCTATACGATATCGTGGACCGATATAGCCCATCTTCGAACTTGACCTGCCTGCAGACAAAAGAGAGATCTGTGCAAAATTTTAGCTTCCTATCTTAATTCGTTTAGACTGTAGCGTGATTACAACAGACGGACAGACGGACAGACGGACAGACGGACAGACGGACAGACGGACGGACAGGGCTAAATCGTCTTAGAATTTTACGCTGATCAAGAATATATATACTTTGTTGGGTCTAAAATGATTATTTCGATGAGTTACAAACGGAATGACAAAGTTAATATACCCTCCATACCTTTTTTGGTGGAGGGTATAAAAATATGTAAAAATTACGGCATTTGACTTTGTTGCAGTTTTTTATCTCACCCTATCCATCTACACAAAATATGCTATAAAAATGGTAGAGATCGGACCATTTTTTATGATACCTCCCCCCCGCACATCGAGGTCCAAGATGTTGAAAAACAAAACGTTCAAAAAAGCAAATTAAGTATCCAAGTCTCTTCAAATTTCACACATACAAACATTTCTGCTAACACTAGATCTGTTGTGAAGATAACATATATGGTACCTGGTACCTCACCTCACAAATCTAAATATTTTTCTCAACCCGAAACCTAAGATGAATATGAAGTTTATAATTTCACATGAAATTTGATATAAATGGCTGGTGTTCTTGTAATTTTGCCCATACCATATCTGCATTAGATGAAGTATGAAAATGGAATACTTCGGTCGATTATATCTGGTACCTTACGCTCATTTTAACATTTTCCAAAATTTTTTTCACATATCTGATATAAATTGAAGGAAGTAACCAATGCAGATAAAACCTGGCACGTTTCAACATTTATATCATATTTATTTAGGTCCGATACGAAATCAATGGTCTTGAGTAAGTCATTTTTTATCATAGGCTGTAGTACCAATTACGAATTTCAAATACGAAATTTGAAACAATTGTGATAAATTGTGGTTTTCGCTAAAATCGTCAAAATACCGAATATCGGGGTGGTAACATTGTAGGCTACTATACGATATTGTGCACCTATAACGACAATTCTCTTCTAAGAGGTAAAGTACTCAGACAATTCCATTGAAAAATGTGGCAAATATCATCAAAATATCGAGAGGTGTCGTTATATTTGAGCTATACGATATCGTGGACCCATACATCCCATTTTCGAACTTGATCTACCGGCGGGTACTTCGCAGATATATATCATCTTTACAACAGATTTTGCGTTAGCAAAAACAAAACTTTGAGGTGGAGGTACCAGAAGGAGTGGATCGATACATCCCATCGTCACAGAAGATATTGTGTTAGTAAAAATAATAGGATGTGTGGAATATGAAGAGAACCGGATGCTCGATTTGTATAATCGTTTTGGTTGTTCAAAACTTTGAGCCCTTGTGGGGGATATTAAAAATTTTGACCCCTTTGCTGGAGAGGTATCAGAAGGAATGGGCGGATTTTCCCATCTTTATAACTGATCTTGTGTTGATGGAAATATGTTAATTTCGCGTTTTATGAGTTTCACGGATATTCAACATTTTGTCCCTTTGTGGGGGAGGTACCAGAAGGGGTGGACTGATATATTCTCACCAGACCTTGGGTTAATAAAAATAATGTGATGAGAGGAATTTGAAGATTATCGGACTCTTACATCACATTTTATGAGTGTTATAATTACTACAAACTGTTACCATTTGTGGCGGAGGTACTTGATGGAGTGGACCGATATTGTCCATCTACACGAAGACGTGGCAATTGTTTATCATGGGAAGCAGCATCCACTGCAATCTCCAATTTCCAAATTTGAAATAATTCTGGTGAAGTTTGTTAAAATTTATAAAACAGGGTGGTACAGTTAAATGGATACATACGAAGATGTGGCAATGTTTTATAATGGGATGCAGTATGGGCACACTCCAAATACCAAATTTGAAACAATTCCAGTGAAAAGCGTGACAAAAATCATTTAAATACTGAATATATGGAGCTAATATTAGAACTAGAATTTAAATTTTTAACATAACAATAGTACGGAGGGTATATTGAGTTTGTCATTCCGTTTGTAACACGTCGAAATATACATTTTAGACCCCACCAAGTATATATATTATTGATGAGCATAAAATTCTATGACGATTTAAGACGGACGTCTGTCCGTGTGTGGAAATCACTTTAGCTTCTGAACGAATTGAAGTAGGTCGATACAATTTTATTATAATGTGTGTTTGGTCTGCAGAACTTTTGGTATTGAAAAAAAATATATATATATATGTATACATATATTGGTCCACGTTTTGATATAGCCCTGATATTGATATCGATATGCATCTACCTATATTCAGTATTTTGATGATTTTAGCGACATTATAAATCGAAATTGTTTCAAATTTCGTATTTGAAGTTCCTAATAGGTATTACAGCCTATGACAGAAAATTTTCTATGTAAGTCCAGGGTCCACCTTATATTATGTATTTTGATGATTTTAGCTTCATTATTTAAGCTTAAGCTTCGTATTTGAATATTGTTATGGTCCAAAAGTTGCCTATGAAGGTCCACGTCTTCGTATAGACGCCAATATAACTGCTATATTCGGCTTTTTATACCCTACACCACATAGTGGTAAGAGTATTATGTGTTTGTGCATTTGTTTGAAGCATGGAGATGGAAGCGAGATAGACCCATAGTTATTTTTGAGGATCTCCATAGAATCACTTTCTAAGTTGATTTATTCCGTCTGTCCGTCAGTCCGTCCGTCTGTCCATGTATTCTTGTGAACAAAATGCTGGTCACATTTATTATCCGATTGAGATGAAATTTTCCAAACAACATTTGTTTGGCCCAAGGACGAACCCTATTGAAATTGGAGATAATCAGTAAGAAATATATATATATATATATATATATATATATATATATATAACTAGCTGAACCCGGTGCATTCAAAATTTTATTTACGAACATATGTTGGATAAAGAAAAACAAATTTAAAAAGAAAATATTGCACTAATTTAATGCGTTAATAAACAAAATCATTACAAAAGCAGTAACATGACATGCATACACGAAGGATTTGTCCTTTGGATTTATTTATTTCATAGCAAATACCAAGCGTGCAGGAAACTGCAATTTTTTTAAGTAGAGTGGCATTTCTATAGCAATTAGTGAATTCGAGATAGCAACATACTTCGCCGTAATAAGCGTATTTCAAATAAATTGTTGTGTTGTTTTTTAGTGTTAGCCTAAGGCGTTGTGGGCCAATGGTTCTTATTAAAACCATATCCCAATCTGATCCGATTTAAATATAATTTTAAAAAAATTACTTTTACACCAAACTCCGCCACACCTTTCATATTTCATTGAAATTGGTGCGTCAAATATGTGAAATCGGCCGAGAATATATATATGGGAGCTGTATCCAAATCTTCACTAATTTCCAATTAATTTATCACATTTATTATTATAACCAAATTCCGCCACACATTCTGAATTTCATTGGAATCGGTCATATATATCGTGTTTGGTGCATAATATGTATGAAATCGGCCGAAATATATATGTTAGCTATATCCAAACCTCAACTGATTTCAATATAATTTGGCAATTTTTTCTGGTGCCAGATTTTGTCTCTCTCGCTTTGGGTGCATCAAATATGTGAAATCGGCTGAGTATATAAATGGGAGCTATAATCACATCTGAGCGTATTTGAATATAATTTGTCAAATTTATTTTTGTACCAATGCCGAATTTCGTTGGAATCGGAAATACGTATCGTGTTTTGTGCATCAAATATGTGAAATCGGCGGAAAATATATATGGGAGCTATATCCAAATCTGAACCGATTTTAATATAATTTGACTAATTTATTTTCTAATCAAAATCCCGTTACATATTCCAAATTTCTTTGGAATCGAACATACATATCGTGTATGTTGCATAAAATACATGAAATCGGTCGAAAATATATATGAGAGCTATATCCAAATCTGAACCGATGTTAATATAATTTGACAAATGTATATTTGTTTTAATTTCCGCTACATATTCCAAATTTCATTGAAATTAGAGATACATAGCGTGTTTGGTGCATCAAATACATGAAATCGGTCGAAAATATATATGGGAGCTATATCCAAATCTGAACCGATTTCAATTTAATTTGACAAATTCATTTTGGCTCCCAATTTCGTTACTTATTTGAAATTTCATTACAATTGGAAATACATATCGTGTTTGGTCCACCGAATACATGAAATCGGCCGAAAATGTATATGGGAGCTATATCCAAATCTAAACCGATTTCAATATAATTTGGGAAATCAATTTTTTAGATAAAATCTATCACACGTTTCAAATTTCATTGAAATTGGGGATACATAGCGTGTTTGGTGCATCAAATGCTTGAAATCGGCCGAAAATATATATGGGAGCTATATCCAAATCTGAACCGATTTCAATATAATTTGACAAATTTATTTTCGGATTAAATCCCGTCAAAAATTCCAAATTTCATTGGAATCGAACATTCATATTGTGTTTGAGGCATCAAATGAACGAAATCGGTCGAAAATATATATTGGAGCTATATATAAATCTGAACCGATTACAATATAATTTGGCAAACTTATTTTTGTTCCAAATTCCGTTACGTATTTAAAATTTGGAGACTGTATCTTCAACCAATCAATAGATATGTGCATATAAAATCTAAATTTTTGGGAGGTACCTCCGATTCTGATGCTATATCTCCAATTTCAAGTGGAAATTCATAAATGTATATAGCCTATGTTACTTTCAGGCGATGTTGCAGTATATATGGAAATTTTCAGGAAAATCTATTCAGCGGTTTTCGAGTCCATAAATTACAAAGAAACAAACAAACAAACAAACAAACATACAAACATTTTCCTCTTTTATAGATATAGAGAAGATTGATAATAATATTACGATGTACGTAATTTGGACCAAATATTATAATCCCTTCGAGAGTTATTGTGCACAGCAGCCAGACGGACGGACATCGCTAGATCCAAATGTCCTACAGATGGGCAGAAAACCCCTAACGGGTTTTCTTTGATTGGTATTTTTCGACGGACTTTTTTTTTAATTTTTCCAGTTTTTTCCAAATGGTGGGGAGTATTAAAAGTTCGGACCGCCGAACTTACCTTTTTATACCCTCCACCAAAAAAGGTATGGAGGGTATATTAACTTTGTCATTCCGTTTGTAACTCATCGAAATAATCATTTTAGACCCAACAAAGTATATATATTCTTGATCAGCGTAAAATTCTAAGACGATTTAGCCCTGTCCGTCCGTCTGTCCGTCTGTCCGTCTGTCCGTCTGTCCGTCTGTCCGTCTGTCCGTCTGTTGTAATCACGCTACAGTCTAAACGAATTAAGATAGGAAGCTAAAATTTTGCACAGATCTCTCTTTTGTCTGCAGGCAGGTCAAGTTCGAAGATGGGCTATATCGGTCCACGATATCGTATAGCCCCCATATAACGGTACCCCCCGATATTCGGTATTTTGATGATTTTACCCACATTTTTGAACGGAATTGTCTGCAAATCCACACAAGGAGTTCCTTGTGGGTACTTTATACCTCGGCAGAGAATTATCTATATAGGCCCACGATATCGTATAGCCCCCATGTAACGGTACCCCCCGATATTCGGTATTTTGATGATTTTACCCACATTTTTCAACGGAATTGTCTGAAAATCCACACAAGGAGTTCCTTGTGGGTACTTTATACCTCGGCAGAGAATTGTCCATATAGGTCCACGATATCGTATAGCCCCCATGTAACGGTACCCCCCGATATTCGGTATTTTGATGATTTTACCCACATTTTTCAACGGAATTGTCTGAAAATCCACACAAGGTGTTCCTTGTGGGTAATTTATACCTCGGCAGAGAATTGTCCATATAGGTTCACGATATCGTATAGCCCCCATGTAACGGTACCCCCTGATATTCGGTATTTTGATGATTTTACCCACATTTTTCAACGGAATTGTCTGAAAATCCACACAAGGAGTTCCTTGTGGGTACTTTATACCTCGGCAGAGAATTATTTATATAGGTCCTTAATATCGTATAGCCCCTATATAACGGTACCCCCCGACATTCGGTATTTTGAAGATTTTACCCACATTTTGAACGGAATTTTCTGAAAATCCACACAAGGAGTTCCTTGTGGGTACTTTATACCTCGGCAGAGAATTATCTATATAGGTCCACAATATCGTATAGCCCCCATATAACGGTACCCCCCGATATTCGGTATTTTGATGATTTTACCCACATTTTTCAACGGAATTGTCTGTAAATCCACACAAGGAGTTCCTTGTGGGTACTTTATACCTCGGCAGAGAATTATCTATATAGGTCTACAATATCGTATAGCCGCCATATAACGGTACCCCCACGGTATTCGGAATTTTCATGATTTTAGCCACATTTTTCAACGGAATTGTCTGACAATCCACAAAAGGAGTCCCTTGTGGGCATTTTACCTCCTCAAAATGAAGTGTCTATGTAGGTCCACGATATCGTATGGAGGATACATATAACTGTAACCTCCGATATTCGGTATTTTGATGATGTTAGCCACGCTTTTCGATGGAATTGTCTTAAAATCAACACAAGTAGTTCCTTGTGAGTACTTCACCCCCTGAGAGAGAATTGTCTACACAGGTCCACGATATCGTATATCCCCCATATAACGGTACCTCCCGATATTCGGTATTTTATGATTTGACCCACATTTTTCATCGGAATTGTCTGAAAATCCACACAAGGAGTTCCTTGTGGATACTTTATACCTCGGCAGAGAATTATCTATATAGATCCACGATATTGTATAGCCCTCATATAACGGTACCCCCGATATTCGGTATTTTGATGTTTTTAGCCATATGTTTCAACGGAATGGTCACAAGGGGTTCTTTGTGAGCACTTTACCCACCGACAGAGAATTCTCTATATAGGTTAACGATAACGTATAGCTCCCATATAGCGGTACCCCGCGATATTCGGTATTTTGATGATTTTAGCCACATTTTCCAATCGTTTTGTCTGGAAATCCACACACGAAGTTCCTTGTGAGTACTTTACACGCAGACATAGATTTGTCTTTATAGGTCCACAATATCGTATATCCCCCCATATATCGGCACCTTCCTTTATTAGATATTTTAAGGATTTTAAAAGAATTTTTATTGGATTTTATTTTTTTTTTTAAATTTTCTAATTCGTTCCAAATGGTGGAGGGTATTCAAAGTTCGGCCCGGCCGAACTTACTGCTTTTTTACTTGTTTTCTTTTTTATATCTAAGGTTTCTCAATGTCATAATAAACCCTCTAAAGCCATTGCATTTGGTAATTCCTGACCTAGATTTTTTGTCGTTAATATAGATATGTATGCATCTTGGTATGTATTTTATAATCCCCCCCACCCCCACCCCTTACACACACCCTTTTGAATATAAGACAGAAACATGTTTGTGTTAAGGAAAATAAGTAAGTATATAGACCATATCATCAAACTTCCTGTGACACAAGTGATCCAATTCTATGTGATGACATAAGATAAGATATAAATACAATACTGCGACTACAAACTCACTTTCCCATCTTATTAAATTAGGTTAGTTTCTGTTCGCCCTATCCTTAGTATTCCTTACTATTTTCTGTCCATTTCCTTTGCATAGCATCACGAATAAAGCTGCCAATGTTTAAGAAGAAAGCGAAAGATTTGCACACACACACACACACTTTCACATTCACATTTTTCCCTCATATAAATATAAGCGTCTGTGCATAAGTATATTTATGTATGAAATTTGTTTGCATTCACATTATATAGATTTGTATATAAGATGCTATGTAATACCCTCTTCCTTATAACAGCAACAGCAACTAATAAATGACAAAACTTTAGGATATACAAAAAAAAAAAAAAAAAAAAAAACGCTGAAATAGAAATAAATTCAGTAAAAGTGGAATCAACACAGTTTCTACGGCAAACTTCCGGTAAAGTTTAGCGACAACAATTCTATGCCCGGCCCGGAGGAAGTAGCTTAATATTTTAGTAGGAATCTATGAGATATTAAAGTCAACATTAATATTGAAGATTGTCCGTAGCTTTTATTAGGTAGATGAAATTGTAATACTCTTAGTCATATGGCTGGAGAGGTAATATATAATTTTATATTTATTATACATCGAAATAACGGTGTCAGACCTTAGGTCTCCTTGGAGCAAATCTGTTTCAAGACATTTGGAGTCAATCTAGCGATGTCCGTCAGTCCGTGGGACTGTATGTCTTGCTGTTTGGTTGGTGCGAATGATAACTCTGGAAGGGTGCATCCGATTTGGTCCAAACTTGGTGCATCATAATATTATTATCAAACTTAGATCGAGAGAGGCAATATCGGTTCATTCTTCAGGTGCCTCCACAAAAAAAAAAAAAAAAAAAAAAAAAAAAAAAAAAAAAAAAAAAAAAAGCTGTAAGTTCGACCGGGACGAACTTTGAATGCCCTCCACCATTTGGAACGATTTCGCAATTTTAATAAAATAAAATTCGTTAAAAATTATGTTAAAATTTTAAAAATACCGAATGTAAGGGTCTATGCGACGACGTGGACTTGCATAGGCAACTTTTGTCATAAGCCATTACAATTTTCAAATGAGAAACTTGAAAAAAAACAAGTAAAAAAGCAGTAAGTTCGGCCGGGCCGAACTTTGAATACCCTCCACCATTTGGAACGAATTAGAAAATTTAAAAAAAAAAATAAAATCCAATAAAAATTCTTTTAAAATCCTTAAAATATCTAATAAAGGAAGGTGCCGATATATGGGGGGATATACGATATTGTGGACCTATAAAGACAAATCTATGTCTGCGTGTAAAGTACTCACAAGGAACTTCGTGTGTGGATTTCCAGACAAAACGATTGGAAAATGTGGCTAAAATCATCAAAATACCGAATATCGCGGGGTACCGCTATATGGGAGCTATACGTTATCGTTAACCTATATAGAGAATTCTCTGTCGGTGGGTAAAGTGCTCACAAAGAACCCCTTGTGACCATTCCGTTGAAACATATGGCTAAAAACATCAAAATACCGAATATCGGGGGTACCGTTATATGAGGGCTATACAATATCGTGGATCTATATAGATAATTCTCTGCCGAGGTATAAAGTATCCACAAGGAACTCCTTGTGTGGATTTTCAGACAATTCCGATGAAAAATGTGGGTCAAATCATAAAATACCGAATATCGGGAGGTACCGTTATATGGGGGATATACGATATCGTGGACCTGTGTAGACAATTCTCTCTCAGGGGGTGAAGTACTCACAAGGAACTACTTGTGTTGATTTTAAGACAATTCCATCGAAAAGCGTGGCTAACATCATCAAAATACCGAATATCGGAGGTTACAGTTATATGTATCCTCCATACGATATCGTGGACCTACATAGACACTTCATTTTGAGGAGGTAAAATGCCCACAAGGGACTCCTTTTGTGGATTGTCAGACAATTCCGTTGAAAAATGTGGCTAAAATCATGAAAATTCCGAATACCGTGGGGGTACCGTTATATGGCGGCTATACGATATTGTAGACCTATATAGATAATTCTCTGCCGAGGTATAAAGTACCCACAAGGAACTCCTTGTGTGGATTTACAGACAATTCCGTTGAAAAATGTGGGTAAAATCATCAAAATACCGAATATCGGGGGGTACCGTTATATGGGGGCTATACGATATTGTGGACCTATATAGATAATTCTCTGCCGAGGTATAAAGTACCCACAAGGAACTCCTTGTGTGGATTTTCAGAAAATTCCGTTCAAAATGTGGGTAAAATCTTCAAAATACCGAATGTCGGGGGGTACCGTTATATAGGGGCTATACGATATTAAGGACCTATATAAATAATTCTCTGCCGAGGTATAAAGTACCCACAAGGAACTCCTTGTGTGGATTTTCAGACAATTCCGTTGAAAAATGTGGGTAAAATCATCAAAATACCGAATATCAGGGGGTACCGTTACATGGGGGCTATACGATATCGTGAACCTATATGGACAATTCTCTGCCGAGGTATAAATTACCCACAAGGAACACCTTGTGTGGATTTTCAGACAATTCCGTTGAAAAATGTGGGTAAAATCATCAAAATACCGAATATCGGGGGGTACCGTTACATGGGGGCTATACGATATCGTGGACCTATATGGACAATTCTCTGCCGAGGTATAAAGTACCCACAAGGAACTCCTTGTGTGGATTTTCAGACAATTCCGTTGAAAAATGTGGGTAAAATCATCAAAATACCGAATATCGGGGGGTACCGTTACATGGGGGCTATACGATATCGTGGGCCTATATAGATAATTCTCTGCCGAGGTATAAAGTACCCACAAGGAACTCCTTGTGTGGATTTGCAGACAATTCCGTTCAAAAATGTGGGTAAAATCATCAAAATACCGAATATCGGGGGGTACCGTTATATGGGGGCTATACGATATCGTGGACCGATATAGCCCATCTTCGAACTTGACCTGCCTGCAGACAAAAGAGAGATCTGTGCAAAATTTTAGCTTCCTATCTTAATTCGTTTAGACTGTAGCGTGATTACAACAGACGGACAGACGGACAGACGGACAGACGGACAGACGGACGGACAGGGCTAAATCGTCTTAGAATTTTACGCTGATCAAGAATATATATACTTTGTTGGGTCTAAAATGATTATTTCGATGAGTTACAAACGGAATGACAAAGTTAATATACCCTCCATACCTTTTTTGGTGGAGGGTATAAAAAAATCCGTGAATAATGTAGCTAAAATCATCGAAATACCGAACATAGGGAGGTACCATTATATGGGGGCTATACGAAGACGTGGACCTGCACAGCGCAGTTTTTGTCATAGGATGTAGTATCCATTACGAACTTCAAATAACAAATTTGAAACGATTCCGGTGAATAAATTCGCTAAAATCATCAAAATACCGAATATCGGTAGGTACCGTTATGTGGGGGATATACGAAGACGTGGACCTGCAAAGACAATTTTTTGTCATAGACTGTTGCATCCATTACGAACTTCAAATACCAAATTTGAAAAAAAAATCTAGAGAATATTGTCGCTAAAATCATTAAAATACCGAATATCGGGAGGTACTGTTGTATGGGCGCTATACGAAGACGTGGACCTGCACAGACAATTTTCTGTCATAGGCTGTAGTATCCACTGCGAACTTCAAATGCCATATTTGAAACACTTCGGTGGATAATGTTGCTAAAATCATCAAAATACCGAATAGCGGTAGGTACCACAGACAATTTTCAGCCATAGGCCGTAGTATCCATTACGAACTTGAAATATCTAAAAAAACCTGCAACAAAGTCAAACGCTATAATTTTTTCATTTTTTTAAATTTTATTGGATGAAAGCAAAAAAAATCAGAATAGCATCACCTTCCATTCCGACTAGGCACATCTCAATATTTCCATCAACACAATATATGTTGTAAAGATAGTAGAGATCGGACCATTTCTTCTGGTACCTCCCAAAAAAGGGCCAACATTTTGAATAACCAAACCGATCATAAAATCCGAAAAAAGTAACCGACTCTCTTTACATTTCGCACAAGTCATTATTTTTACTAACACCAGATCTGCTGTGAAAATGGGATATATCGGGGATTTTGAATATCCATGAAGTTCGCAAAACGCGAAATAAGCATCCAAGTCTCTTCAAATATAACAAATCATGACATTGTTGTTAAAGCAAAATCTGCTGTGAAGATGATAAATATCTGCCAACCCCTTCTGATACCTCGCCCACAAATGGTCACAATTTCCAATACTTTATCTGTCATAACTTGCGAAAGAACTCGGCGATTGTATACAACGTGACATATCTAAATGGTTCTCTTGACCAGAAATCTGACGTGAATACGTAATTTATCGGAATTTATTATTTCGTATAAAATTGGAAACAAATATTAGATTTCTTCAAATTTCGCACATAACAATATTTTTATTTGTATTAGATGAAGTGGAACATTTCGGTACGCTATAACTGGTACTTCACGCATATTTCCAAAATTTAGCAAAATTTTGTATGGAAAGTATAGTTAAAATATGGCACGTTGTAATATTTATACCCTACAACACTATGTATTGAGGATATTATAAGTTTCATTGGGCCAAAAATTATGTAACACCAATATCTCGCCGAGCTGAGTCGATCTAGCTATGTATGCCCGTCTGTCCGTCTGTCCATGTTAATTTGTAATCACTCTACAGGTCGCAATTATGGCCCGATCTTCACGAAATTTAGAATGGAGGTGGAGCTAGGGTCAGAATAGAACCCTATTTCTTTTGGAGATGATCGCATAATATTTAGGGGTTGAAATGGAGCAAAAACTGAGCAAACTCTACAGATTATAGACCAATCAAAGCAGAAGTTAGCGTGGGGCTAGAGCTTAGGACTGAGCTGAAGCCATCCAATTTTGATGGTCATCGGGTAATATTTAGTGGGTGAAATAGGCCACAACATTTTTGTTAAATAAACGACAAATTTTCCATTAAACCGCGAATATTTTTAATTCCGGCGAAATCACAAATAGACGAACAGGTCAATTCTGACCGTTACGTAAATGCCGATAGTAAAAATATCGAATATATATAGCGAAATATATACAATGTATATATACAAAGGAAGGGGATGTTATTTAGAATGCTTATATCTCAATAATGGCTGGTCCGATTTTGACAAATTTTGTCAATTCAGAATGCCCTTTTGACATAATAGTATAAAATTTAAGAAAATCGCAAAAAAATATGCCAATAAAGATGTTAATATAGATTTTGCAGTATTTTGTGACATATTTTTATTTGTTCATATTTTTTATCGCATGCGATTTTTTCAATTTGACTTTTAATATTTTGTATTATTTTTTCACCTTACAACACAGGTTGGGGATATTTTATAAGTATTGCAAATATCGTCCGATCCGCACTAAAATTTTCACAAGGGTAGGGTTCGGCTCGGAAGGGCTGGTCCTATTGTTTTCAAAGATGTCCGCAATATATTTATGGGTTAAAATGGACCAACAACTTAAAAATTTCCTGATTTTGCAGCCGTTATAAAGGTCACAAATAAAAACTATAGGACACGAAATCTCGCATAAAGTTAGAGTTAGGACAGCGGGTACAATGGACCACTAATTCGGTGTGAAAAATACCATGAGTCTAAATTTGGAGATACAGAGGGGCTTCTTGCATTTGGAGATGATTGCAAAATATTTAGGGGCTCAAATTAAACAAAAACAGAAATGTTTTTCCGATCACACAATTAAAGCCAATCGACACGCCTGTAAAGAGAGTTAAGGACAGGGAAGAATTCTAGCATTTTGGATGACCATTGGATTATATTTATCTGTAAAATAGACTACAACAATTAACAGCCCGACGGAGTGCATAAATGTTGGGCAAATGTCCCTAGTCAAAATCCTAACTTCCATATGGACATAAGGGGGCTTCTAACATATTGTAGTGTTGTATGGTAAAATGGTCGGCCCCGCACGACTATAGCTTTTTCTTACTTGTTATATCAGACTTAGGTCATATACAGATTGGACAATATTGGCCAACTGCTTCAGAAACTCCCCAAAAAGGGTCAACAGTGTGAAAAATGATAACTCAAGGCAACATTTGTCGGCAACGCCGACTGATACTATTTAACTAATTTAAGTAAAATTTCACAAATATTTTTCAGCTTTATGTCCCAATTTCGATTTGCCCCACATTTTGATTATGTATTTATATTCATTTTTGGTCTTTTATGTGTCATGGAGAATCTTTAAAAAAGAGAGAGATAATAAAATTAATTGAGAATTACAGTAAAATATAGACATAAACATGAAAAAGCACTTAAGTTGTAGATTCTACAACATTTATATATTTGCATCGGTATATATATATATGTACACGGCATGTACATCCTGTGAATCCACACATTGTAAAATGATGTCTACAGTTACATATATACTGCAGAATGTGGCTGATGCTGATATTAAAATAAATGCATATTTAAACAAAAGATATAAACGTCGGAGCCATCTACCTTTATGTCTACATAAATAAATTATTGCATTACAATTTTGATATTTTTTTAAAACAAATGTTGTTGCCCATTTCATACGTAAAATATTTTCTAATGACTAGCCAATATTGCAGGTCAACTCTGACATCCAGACTCCAACCATAATTGTGACGTGTATTTGACACGGCCAGAACGTGTCTCTTCGAGATAACGGTTTTAGACCCCAGGTCTCTTTGGACCAAACCTGTTTCAGGACATTTGGAGTCGATATATGGATGTCTGTCTGTCGGTCCGTCTGTCTGGCTGGCTGGCTGGTTCGCATTTCAACTCGTGAAGATTCTATCTGATTTGGTTCAAACTTATATCGGTCCACTCCTTTTGGTACCTCCCCCACAAAAGTTTGAAATTTTCAAGGAAAATTAATTACCTCATGCAGGAAGAGAAAGAATCGTACATACGTTGCAAATCCTAATACTTTTATCAGTGATAGGTCTGATGCGAAAATGGACAATATTTGTCCACTCCTTGTGGTACCTCCTCCACAATTTGTCTAAATCTGAAATAATTATAACATTTATAAAATGTGAAATAAGAGTCCGATTGTCTTCAAATTTTATATATTCTAATATTTTTCTTAAAACGAGTAAAAAAGCAGTTAAGTTCGGCCGGGCCGAACTTCGAATACCCTCCACCATTTGGAAGAACCTTGGAAAATTTCAAAAAAATTCCGTCGGAAAATACCGCTGAAATGAAAACCTATACGAAGACCTGGTCCTGCATAAGGAAGTTGTGTCATAGGCTGTAGTAACTGTTCCGAATTTTATATATGACATTTGAAATAATTCCGTTGAATAACATCGCAAATATCATCAAAATACCGAATATCGGGAGGTGCCATTATATGGGGGAAATACGATATCGTGGACCTATATAGAAAATTCTTTTCTAGGGGGTAAAGTACTCACATCGAACTCCTTTTTTGGATTTTAAGGCAATTCCATTGAAAAATTTGACTGAAATAATCAAAATACCGAATATAGGGGGTACCATCAGCCCCGATATGATGGTATCCCCTATATTCGATACGATATCGTGGACCTACATGAAAATTCTCTTCTAGAGGATAAAGAACTCACAAGGAACTTCTTGTGAGAATTTCCTGACAAATCCATTGGAAAATGTGGCTAAAATCATCAAAATACCGAATATCGGAAGGATCCGTTATGTGGGGGCTATACGATATCGTGGACCTACATAGGCAACTCTCTAGGATAAAGTACTCACAAGGAACTTCTTGTGAGAATTTTCAGACAATTCCATTGGAAAATGTGGCTAAAATCGTCAAAATACAGAATATCGGTAGGTTCCGTTATATGGGGGCCATACGATATCGTGGACCTATATAGATAATTCTTTTCCAGGGGATAAAGTACTCACAAGGAACACCTTGTATGAATTTTGAGACAATTCTGTTGAAAAATGTCTCTAACATCTCCAAATATCGAGAATATCGAGGGTACCGTTATATTATGGATATACTATATCGTGGACTTTATAGACAATTCTCTTTCAAAGGGTAAAGTTCTCATATATAACTCCTTGTGTAGAATTTCAGACAATTCCATTGAAAATCACCAAAATATCGAACGTCGGGGGGTACCGTTATATGGGGGCTATACGATATCTTGGACCTGCCTGTAGACAGAAGACAGATCTGTGCAGATCTGGGGCGAAATCGCCTTTGAATTTTACTGATCAAGAATATACTTTGTTGGGTCTGAAATTATTATTTCGATGAGTTACGATGTGTTAGGTGGACCGATAGAGCTGGAATCCTGAAATTTGCAATTAAGATTACTGTTGGAGTGTAGGATTGGGCTATGTAGGAAGCTTTGGAAATTCGTACTAATGAGCACTAAATTTGTAATAATATGGATTTGGGTGAACCGATAGAGCTGGAATCCGGAGTGGTGTTGTGCCTTGCTCTATTTAAGTTACTTTGCGTCATTATTAGCTTAATCTTAATACGTAAAAATCGTATGTCAACATAAGTTTTTTTTTAAGGAAGCAAAACTAACTGTTAGTAGTTTTTGCTGTGGAGAGTTCCTAGAAAATACAACACCATGGAACCAATGCCTCTTTCCAGAAAATTCCAAAGATATATTTAAACTTATTGGCCTTGCTATTGCCTCTTCAATATCATTAATTTACATACGTAATGCACATCAATCCCTGCGCCGTAGAGACTTTTTTTGGTTCAAAGTTTTGTTAAATTCCACCCGACTGAACTCAATGCTCGTTTCATTTGTTTTTATTAGTTTCCGTCTTTGACAGAAAAATAATAAAAATCTATGATCCAAAATGGTTGGTGATGAAAAACAAAAAAACACTACGAGAGCTGGGGCGGTTTGACTTTTTTTCTTGCAATGGAACGAACGAACATACAATTGCACTTTGGCACGTTACAATACTCATGGGCATTTTTTAACAATAAAAATAACTTTTTTTTCGTAGTAAATGGCAGAGAAGCACAACAAAAGGGAAAAACATGAGCGGAAAAAAGGATGTACATTAAAACAAAATGCAACATGAATAAATGGGAGGGAAGATAAAAAAGGGATTGATTGTCGGCGGCATTTTGGGGTGCGGAAATTTTTGGATTATTATACCCTCATGCCATATGGCTAGAGAGGGTATATATCATTTGATACGGTCAAAACGTGCCTGGTCGAAATAACGGTTTTAGACCCTAGGTCTCTTTGGACCAAATCCGTTTCAGGACATTTGGAGTTGATCTAGCGATGTCCGTCCGTCTGTCTGTATGGCTGGCTGGTGCGCACGATAACTCTCGAAGGGAGCATCCGATTTGGCACATAGTACTATTTTTTTTTTTTCAAACTTAGATCGAGTTCGGAGATGGGCAATATCGATCTACTTCTTTTGGTACCTCCCCCACAAAAGTTCGAAATTTTCAAAAAAATATATATATTTTCCGCACCGAAATACATAATCCGATTTTGATCTAACTTTGCAAATCTTAATATTTGTGTCAGTTCTAGATAAGGTGCAAAAATGGATAATATCGGTCCACTACATCAAGTACCTCCCCCACAAAAGGTCGAAATTTTGAATATCCATTGAGCTCATAAAACGCGAAATAAACATCTGATGCGATTCAGAATTGGCACACCTCAATATTTCCATAATCACAAGATCTGTTATGAAGATGGTAAAGATCGGACCATTTCTTCTGGAACCTCCCCTACAAAGGGTCAAAGTTTTGAATAACCAAAACGACCATAAAATCCGAAATAAGCATCCGGTTCAAATTACACAAATCACAACATTTTTATTAGCCCAAGGTCTGGCGTGAATCTGGAATATATCGGTCAACTACTTCTGGTACCTCCTCCATAAAGGGTCAACATTTTGACAACATTTTTTCCTCCCCACATATGGTTAAAGATTTTGATAAACAAGACGCTCAAAGAAAGCGAAATAAGCATCGAACTCTCTTCAAATTTCACACATCCAAATATAGTTGCTAACGCAAGATATGTTGATAGGATGATATATATCTACCAACTCCTTCTGGTACCTCACCCACACACTCACTCTCAGGGTCACACTTTCCAATACTAATATCTGTCAATATTTTTATCTGTATTAGATGAAGTATGAAAAATGAATTTTTCGGTGCGCTATATCTGTTACCTCATGAATATTTCCATATTTTCCAAAAATGTGCATATATCTCATATAAAGTATGGGAAGTAGTCGATATAGTCCAAATTTGGCACGTTGCAATAATTACATTAATCTGTCATCAAAACCGACTAATGCTATTTTACTTGTTTTAATAGTCTTCAATTACTCATTGCCATAGCCATATACAGGGTGAGATGAAAAACTGCAACCAACTTCAGACTGCTGTCATTTCTAAGCCACTTGTCTGACGGCTGTTAAAATTATTCCGGTGACAGCTGATTATATTGTTTACAAGCGTACAAAAGCATTTTGTTGAGAATTTTCCAGAAAAAAAGTTATTCGATCGAAACCCACGTCGCAGTGGCCGAAATATGGCTCGTGAGCTGAACATATCACAATATTCTATTCGGCAAATATTGAAAAATGAGCTCGGGGTAAAGCCATTGAAATTCCCAGAAGTGCAAGAACTTACATCGCAACAGAAAGAATATAGACTCAAAAGAGCTAAAGAATTGCTTCGGTTGGCCGAAAGTGGTGAACAGCCGAATTTGTTTTTCTCCGATGAGAAAGCATTGGTTGTCCAGCAGTTTGAAAACAAAAAAAATTATCGTGTTTACTTGCAAAAGAGGTCAGCTAAAGATGTGCACCTTCGGTTGGCCACCAGAACTCAAGCACCGGCCATGGTGATGGTGTGGGCGGCCATAACAGCCGATGGTCGCTCTCCGCTCGTATTAATCGACCGTGGCATCAGAATAAATGCCGAATATTATCGCGAAAAAATTCTGGGAGTATATTAAAGCCTTGGGCACATAAACATTTAGGCCGCAGACCTTTGACATTCCAACCGGAATCAGCACCATGGCACTCAGCACAAAATGAGGTTTCTCGTTTCATTTCCAGCGCACAATGGCCTCCAAAATCTCCGGATACCAATTTGTTGGATTATTGTATCTGGAGTATTTTGGAAAGCAATGTTGGCACTAAACAATGCCAAAGTGTCGATCACCTCAAGCAAGCGCTTCGCCGGGAATGGGCCAAAATACCGCAGATCAACATTCGGACAGCGTTTGACGTTTTCATTGGCCGTTTGAAGGCCATAATTCGTGCCAAAGGTGACCAATTTGATCAAATCTAAACATATTCTAAAATTTAATGCTATTTCCGAAATTTTTTGCTTTCATTTAATAAAATTTAAAAAAAAATGTAAAAATTATGGCTTTTGGCATTGTTGCAGTTTTTTCATCTCACCCTGTATATTTAACGTAATAGCTGTAGAAATAAGCCAGTAAAAGCATCTATGTTCGGCCCTCCACCATTTTGAAGATTCTGGAAATTTTTCAAAAAAAAAAAAAAAAAAAACAAATCCATCGAAAGAGACCACTTAAATGAATACCGTTATATGGAGGTTATACTAAGACGTGGACCTGCACAAGTAATTTTTTGTCATATGCTGTAGTACTGATTTCGAATTTGTACTCATTACAAACTTTAAATGCGAAATTTGAAGCAATTCCCCTCAAAAATATCTCTTCCACTAAATTACTCAGTACGAACTCCTGGTGTGAATTTTTCGACAATTCCATTGAAAAGTGTGGCTAAAATTATGAAAATACCGAATATCGGTTGGCACCGTTATATGGGAGACATACGATATCGTGGATCTATGTAGCCAATTATCTTCCAGCGGGGTAAAGTACTCAGAAGGAACTTCCTGTGTGGATTTTGAGACAATTCCATTGAAAAATGTGGCTACAATTATCAAAATACCGAATATCTGGGGTACGGTTATATGGGGATATACGCTATCTTGGACATGATTGGACAATTTTCTTTCTTCTTCAGAAGGAACTCCTTGTGTTTATTTTGAAACACCTCCATTGAAAAATGTGGCTTAAATCACTAAAATACTGAATATCAAGAGGTACAGTTATATGGGGGCTATACGATTTGGTGGACCGATATAGCTCATCTTCGAACTTGACCTGCTTGCAGACAAAAAACTGATCTGTGCAAAATGTTTGCTTCCTAAATTATTTCGTTGTGACTCGAACGTAACTACAACAGACGGACGGACAGGTTTAAAATTAGAATTTTATTCTGATCAAGAATATATACTTAGTTAAGTCTAAAAATATTAATTCGATGAGTTACAAATGAAATGACGAACTCAATATACCCTCCATTCTATGTATGGTGAAGGTTATAAAAATTATCCACATAAATATCAACTCATAAAATTCCATCGTTCTCTTCTGCTATACCCATTTCTTTCAATTCTTTGTTTTTCGCTTCTGATTGCCATGGAGCAATAAAATGTTGCCGAGCAAAAAAAGAAGAACATTATTTCTTAATTTCTTCTATTCGGCAATTGCCACTGTGTTGTTAAAATTTCAATGGCCGCCGGCCGGGCCGACCAGTCTCTGTTGTTCCCAAAATGACTGACAAGTGTCCAACTAGAGAAAGATGACAAATGTTAATTGAACTCATCTTCCAGTCCGTTGTCATTGTTGGATGGTTGGTGAATTGGACGCTTGTCAAATCAAAGAGGAGTAGTTTAATATCCGGAGGACATGAGAGTGTTAGGAAATAACATGTCTAATTTTGGGTGGAACTGTTGCTCAACGGCTAAATGAGTCATTGACATTTTGTATTTGTTTTTGTGTTTTTGTTAACAAAAATAATTTTCAAAATATTAAGGGAATGAGGTGATGGTCCTGTTTAAAAATGCCGGCTGCTAACATTTGATTAGAAAAAACTAATAGCGCAAAAGGGACAGGGATAAGATTTGTGATATATACCAACTTGAGGAATATTTAACACTGAAAGATAAAAACAAACAACAGCCTCCAACATTCGACTGAGGCCTAGTTCTCAACCTTGCTGTGAATTAAAAAAACACGAGATCCCGCTGTGTATGGCTACAAAGGTCATATATCATTAAATACGGCCGAAACGCACCTCATTTACACCCAAGGTCTCTTTGGAGTCGATCTAGGGTGGTCCGTCTGTCTGGCTGGTGCGCACGATAACTCTCGAAGAGAGTATCCGATTTGATCCATACTTAGTAAATCGTAATATTAATATCAAATTTAGATCGAGTTCGGAGATGGGCAATATCGGTCCACTCCTTCTGCTATCTCCCCCTACAAAAGGTGAAAATTTTCAATGAAATTAATTTGCCTCATTTTGTGCAAACTTTGCAAATTCCAATATTTCTGTCATTGTCAGGTCAGATACGAAATAGGCAAATTCGAATCACTCAATGAAGTACCCCTCCACAAAGGTTCAAAATTTGGAAAAATTATAACTCAAATGGCAAAAAATCCAATATTTATTGTTACCGACAGTTAATATGAAGACCGATTAAAACTAATCGCAATCCGTAATGTTAAATACAACTCTTCAATTTGAGTCACATTGTGTTGTACTAAAACTCTCCTATCTTATCTCAATTTGGCATACACAGTTATTTGTTATATACTTTAATTCATTGTAACAATTGAAGTTCAGCGTTGCGTTACACAATATTGTAAAACTAAGGTAAATTGTTAAACTACTTGAAATTTATTGAAATAAAAACAATCTTTGCTTTAGAATTTTAAAGCAGCATAAACGACAGAAGAGTCGCAACAGAATCTGCTCTTAGAACTTGGTTTTATTTCAACAATTCTTTAAAATTCTTATTACAATAAGAATATGGCGCAACAAAATGAAAATATTCCTTTGAGCTGCGTTTTGTGTTCCAATCCGGATGACGGCAATATGGTGACATGTTCAAGATGCAAAATAAATTACCATATGATTTGCTGTAACATTGATGATGATCGTGGGGTAAATAATTGGATGTGCCAACGATGCCAAGAACAACAACAAAATATACCTCATAACCTCAACGTGGAAGCAGCAACTAATGGTACCAGCATTGAACATGTTGATGAGACTTCATATTTTCAACAACCGTCAGCAAGCGGTTCTCATCAGTCCGCGTTTAATACATCCCTTCCAATAGGAATTACAATAAAAACACAACTCCAGCTTCGGCAGCTGGAAGAAGAGATTGCACTGCGAGAGGAATTTCTGAGACGTAAATATGAGTTATTGCATGCCGACGGAGCGCAGGAGACTTCCAATGCAGAGAATACTGTGCAAGATACAGGTGTACGGCCAGCAGAAAACAACATTGAAGCACCAGCTGATAATCAGTCATTCCAGTGTCAACAGAATGCAACCATATCAACACAAAATAATTATAGTCGCAGGTCGTATGTACCAGAGACACAAACCAATGTCACAAATATCAATCACAATAATAACAATGACATATCTTCTTTAAATCCACCACTGTGTCATAGCACTCATAGGGGAAATCTACCACGATACTCAAATGAGAGTGAAGTACGTCGACATGCTGATGCTCTCAGCAACAGCTATTTGACAGATGCAAATGTAAACAATAACATAAGTGATATTAATATTTCAGCAACACAATTTTTTGCTCGTCAAAGTTTTTCGAAAGATTTACCGCATTTTAATGGTGATCCAAGAGAGTGGCCTATATTTATTAGTGCATTTGAACAAAGTACGAACGCTGCTGGGTATAGTAATGAAGAAAACCTTATAAGATTGCAGAAATGTCTACATGGTAAAGCTCGTGAAGCAGTGCGAAACTGCTTAATGCTGCCTGATATGGTTCCAGACATTGTTCGTACTCTGAAGATGTACTTCGGGCGGCCGGAGTGCGTTCTTAAAAGCCTTATTGAAGATGTGAGATGACTTTGCCGAAGGGTAAACTTGAATGTTTAATTGAATTTGCCTTTGCTATTAAAAATATTTGCGCTACTATACGCGCCAGCAAATTGGATGATTATCTTATAAACCCTACTCTATTGCAGGAATTAGTCGAGAAGCTTTCTGCTGATATAATGATTCAGTGGGCATTGCACTCAAAAGACAAGCATAGACCAAATTTAATGGATTTTTCTGATTGGCTCTATACTATTGCGGAGGCTACTTGCAGAGTCACAGTTCCTGTTTTTGAGCCCACTTACGACAAAAGAATGTCAAGAAAAGAAAATCGACTAAACACACATACGGCATACGAGGATGAACACCCATTTCTAAAATGTTTTCTCTGTAATGAGGCTCATAAGCTTTCACAATGCACAAAATTCAGCGAAATGTCAGCAAAGGAAAGATGGGATGTAGTAAAGTCAAAAAATCTATGCTCCATTTGCCTAGGAAGACATCGGCGTCGGTGTTGGTTTCAACGAGAATGTGGAATAAATGGATGCATTGCACGTCACAGCCCCTTGCTTCATAACAGCGAAAATCAAACTGTAAGTACATTAAACTCTCTGAATAAACACAAAGCTTCGGGAGAAGGAGATTCCTATTTTCGTATTGTGCCTGTTACCCTTTACAATGATGAAAAAGCTGTTCCCATATTTGCCCTTATGGATTAGGGGTCTACTCTAACACTTTTGGAGGAAGGCGTGGCAAATAAATTAGGAGTAACGGGA
Organism: Musca domestica; assembly: GCF_030504385.1. Lineage (NCBI taxonomy): Eukaryota > Metazoa > Arthropoda > Insecta > Diptera > Muscidae > Musca > Musca domestica. The sequence goes on along the minus strand of NW_026712192.1, from coordinate 8,637,355 downwards.
ATTGCTGATCCACTCTGCATGCGATGGACAGGTGATGTGGTACGTTTTGAAGACGCATCTAGAAAATTCGATCTGAAAATATCAGCCAAAAATAGTTCCATAATTTTTCCATTAAAAAATGTCCACACAGTAAAGAGTTTGAATTTGTCTCCAGAAACTTTGGTTTTGGCCGATGTTAAAAAGAAGTACCCATATTTGGTTGATATTCCTCTAGAAGAATACAAAAATGCTGTCCCCTCCATAATAATAGGAGTAAACAACCCAAACTTGATTTCGTCCATTAAGACTAGAGAAGGAAAGTGGCAACAACCGGTGGCTTCGAAAACTAGACTTGGATGGACTCTTTTTGGTGGTAATCTAATGAAAGAAACGTTAAACTTGCACTCGTGTACATGCACTAATGACAAACAACTCCATGAAGTAGTCAAGCAATTCTTTTCGGGTGAAACTGAATTTGCATCTCTATCGCTATCGCAACCTATGTATGTCCAAAGAAAATGAGCGATCTCTTCGTATTATGGAAGAGACGTGTAAATTTAATAAGGGGCGGTACGAAGTAGGGCTACTATGGAAAGAAGATAATCCAGTGTTGCCGAATAGCCTACCAACTGCTATGAAGCGATTAGGCTGTATTAAGCGAAAAGCACGTCTTGATTCTACAGTCGCCGAAGTTTTGCAACTGCAAATTGAGAGTTTGGTAGAGAAAGGATACGCTGAAAAGTTGCCTTTTGATGTTATCGAAGAAAAGAACAGCAAAGTGTGGTATCTTCCCACATTTATAGTAACAAATCCCCATAAACCAGATAAAGTCCGCTTGGTGTGGGATGCAGCAGCGAAAACGGACAACGTGTCCTTAAACGACTTTTTGCTAAAAGGGCCCGATCTACTTAGACCTCTTGCGCATATTATATATAAATTCAGGATGGGAGCAGTTGCTATTTGTGGCGACATAGCAGAAATGTTCCACCGTATCAGAGTGAGAGAGGCAGATGCGAAGGCCCAAAGATTTTTGTGGTGGGATAGCCAAAATTCCGTTCTTATCTATCAACTAAACGTCCTTACCTTTGGAGCATCATGTTCTCCATTCATTTCTCATTACGTAAGAAACAAAAATGGCGAAGCTTTCGCCGAAAACAACTTAAAAGTTTTGGAAGCCATAACTAAGCAACATTATGTTGATGATTTCATTGATTCCACAAATACTGTTGAAGAAGCTATTGAATTATCTCTAAAGGTTAGGGAAGTGCACTCTCGTGGAGGGTTCTTTATGAGGAACTGGTTGTCAAATTCCCATGAAGTATTGCAAGCACTTGGAGAGACCAAAAGTAATACAAATAAAAATTTCGAATACAATGAAAATTTCAACCTGTACAGAAAAGTACTCGGGCTGTATTGGGAATCGAAATCCGACACATTTAAAATAAATTTGGAATTTGTAAGAATTATACGTCCGATATTTACTGAGGAGATAATTCCAACAAAAAGAGAAGTTCTTCAAGTTTTAATGTCTGTTTTCGATCCCTTGGGCTTCGTTACCTGTTTTATGGCATATCTGAAATCTATATTACAACATATCTGGAGAAGTGGAATTGATTGGGATGAGCAACTTAACGATGAATTGTACGAAGAATGGAAAAACTGGGTCAAGTTTTTGCCACTTATTAAGGACGTTGCAATCCCACGTTGTTATTCATTGAAGATACCCAATATTAATTGCAAAATCGAATTACATACATTCGTGGATACTAGCGAGGAGGCTTGTGCGGCAGTATCATACTTTCGTTTTGAATGTGATGGAGATGTAGAATTAAGGCTAATATCTGCAAAATCGAAAGTAGCCCCACTTCGACCACTTTCCATACCTCGCCTTGAGTTGCAAGCCGCAGTTATCGGAGCGAGACTTGCCAAAAATATCTGCTCTCATGATTTAAACATACAATGAAAAATTATGTGGACCGACTCCAAAACAGTACTTCAGTGGCTATCAGGTGACCCACGAAAATATAAACAATTTGTTATGTTCCGAACAGCTGAAATATTAAAAACAACCGAAATTAATGACTGGAGATGGGTTCCAACCTCAATGAATGTTGCAGATTTCGCTACTAAGTTCCGATCAACAACTGAAATCTACAATGGGTGGTTCAACGGGCCAACGTGGTTATGTAGCCCCGAAAGAACCTGGCCTAACGACAGTAAAATATCTGAAATAGATACTAGTGAAATTCGACCTCGACACTTATTCATACATACACGCCTTGGCATGCCCATCAGTATTAATTTTGAATATTTTTCCAGCTGGTTTAAGCTACAACGCGCGATTGGAAATTGGGTTTTGTTTGTCGACATTTTACATCGAAAAGTAAAAGGAATAAAGGAGAAAGTGACGATAAGCGCAGATCATCTTCTAAAAGCGAAAAACATTGCTTTGAAGATGGTGCAATTTACATGTTTCACGGACGAGTATTTGTTACTTTTAAATAAAGGTGATATTTCTAAGGGAGGAGCATTCAGAAATTTAAATGTTTATATCGATGCTAGTGGAGTTGTAAGGGTTAAAAATAGAGCTATATATGGCAGCAATTTGTGTGGCTTGCAGAAAGATCTTATACTATTACCAGCAAAACATCACCTAACTAAACTCATTGTCATGCACTACCATCTTGCGTATCACCATTTAAATCATGAAACTGTTCTAAATGAAATTCGTCAAATTTATTTCATTCTCAGGCTGAGAGTTATTTATAAAATTATAAGAAGGAATTGTCAAAAATGTAAAATTGATCTAGCTAAACCCGTTGCTCCTCAAATGGCACCAGTTCCAGCTGCCCGCCTAGGCGCGTTTCAACGTCCATTCACTTTCGTTGGCGTTGATTACTTTGGTCCCATCTCCGTCAAATGTGGCAGAAAGTCGTTAAAACGTTGGGGAGTATTGTTTACATGCCTCACCATCAGAGCCGTACATCTGGAAATTGCGTACACTCTTTCCACCGATTCATTTTTAATGTGTTTCCGGAACTTTATAGCCCGACGAGGAATTCCGGCCGAAATATATAGCGATAATGGAACTAATTTCCGAGGAGCTGATCGCTTTTTAAGAAAAGAACTAACAAATATAAACTTTGATAAAATACACAAAGACATGGCATTCTCCGGAATCGCTTGGAAATTTAATCCTCCTTCTTCTCCCCATATGGGGGGAGCATGGGAGAGGTTGGTAAGATCTATTAAAACTGTTTTGAATAAAATATCGCCGAATCAGACATTTACCGATGAGAGCTTTCGAAGTGCTTTAATGGAAGTTGAACTAATAGTGAATTCTCGGCCATTAACATTTGTATCTTTAGATACAGAAGATCAAGAAGCTATAACACCAAATCATTTTCTATTGGGCAGCTCAAATGGAGTTAAACCATTTTGCAATGCGGAATATCTAGACCACAAAATGTGTCTCAGACAAAGCGAAATATTTGCAAATCATTTCTGGCGCCGCTGGGTAAAAGAAATGATACCTACCTTGACCAGACGCAGCAAATGGTCCCAAAAGGTGAAACCTATCAGCGAAGGCGATATTGTGATCATAGTCGATGAAAATTCTGAGCGTAATTCATGGCTGAAAGGGAAAGTGACTGAAGTCACGAGAGCTAAAGATGGTCAAGTAAGGCGAGCAAGAGTGCAGACAAAAAACGGAGTATTAGAAAGACCCGCTGTTAAATTGGCGGTAATTGACGTCGGTAATGGATTGAAGTAATGGATAAGCCCAGACCATTACTGGGGGGAGAATTGTTACCGACAGTTAATATGAAGACCGATTAAAACTAATCGCAATCCGTAATGTTAAATACAACTCTTCAATTTGAGTCACATTGTGTTGTACTAAAACTCTCCTATCTTATCTCAATTTGGCATACACAGTTATTTGTTATATACTTTAATTCATTGTAACAATTGAAGTTCAGCGTTGCGTTACACAATATTGTAAAACTAAGGTAAATTGTTAAACTACTTGAAATTTATTGAAATAAAAACAATCTTTGCTTTAGAATTTTAAAGCAGCATAAACGACAGAAGAGTCGCAACAGAATCTGCTCTTAGAACTTGGTTTTATTTCAACATTTATACTAACGTAAGATTTGGTGGGAAGATCGGTTATATCGGTACACTTCTTCTAGTACCTCTCCTACAACGGGTCAAAATTTTGAGTAACTATGAAGCTCATAAAATGCCATGCGAATATCCGATTTTTTTCAAACTCGGCACATCGCAATATTTATTCTAACACAAAATCAGCTGTGAAGATGGAATATAACGAACCACTCATTCTGGTACCTCCCCCATAACGGGTCAAAATTTAGAATATATGTGACTTTCATAAATTGCGAAATAAGCATCAGATTTTCTACAAATTTCACACATCCTAATATTTCTACTAACACAAAATCTGGTGTGAAGATAATATTTGTCGGCCTAAGCCTTCTGGTACCTCTCCCACAAAGGGTACCAATTTTCAATAATCTCTCATAAGTAAGTTTGATATAAGAAGGTGGTTTTGGATAAGTGTACTAATAGTTCGGACCATACAAAAAACAAAATGGTGCTAAATTTGAAACCGACGGTTTAGGATAAATGGATGAAGCTGGAAAATTTGTGATAAAGAGGTGGTTTTGGAAATGTGTACTACAAGTGCACAAAAGTACTATATATTGTACAACTTGGCATTGGGTGAAGAGATTGTGCTTGAAATCTGAAATTTGGTATTAGGGTCATGGTTCATGTGTAGCCTTGACTTTGGAAGTGTGTACGAAAAGTACTAAATCGTACTAAATTTGGTCTTGATTAAAGGAATAGAGATAAAATACTGAAATTTGATATTTATGTAACTGGTATCTGAAATTGAGATCTAAAGGTGATTTTGGAAAGGCGTACTATATTTGTTTGTTTGAAAAGTACTAAATTGAACTTCATTTGGTATCGGGTAAACAGATAAAGCTGAAACCGTGAATTTTTATTTTGCAATAACTGTTGGTGTCTAGGATTGAGATATGAAAAGGTTTTCCAAAAAAAAAAAAAAAAAAAAAATGGGAAAAGTACTAAATATTACTAAATTTGGGCTATTAGGTGAAGGGATAGAGCTGCAATCCCGAAATTTCATATTGAGATCTCTGTTGGTATCTGACGACGATTCTCCAAATGCGTACCATGATCGTGCAAATAGTACTAAATACTACTAATTTTGGATCACAGTTTGGGTATAGGACGGAGAGATGTATATTGTTTTGAATATGAGTTCTAAATGTTACTAAATTTGGTATTGCGTGCGGAAATTCTGAAATTTGATATTCGGGTCACTGTTACTTTCTAGATTTTATATATGGAGACTTTGAAACATTTTTGGACGGAAAAATACGATTTGTATGGGATCAGAGTTGGAATCGCTGTAAAGGCCACACATGTGGTCCAATCGATGAAAAAAAAAGTGAGGAAAGCTCAACTATTTGATATATAGACATATCTAAACCTATTTTCGCCAAAATTTGAAGTTCTTTCTTTAAGGCTGAATTCCGTCGGAAGTACCAAAATTCAGTCAATTTTAGCTGATTTAAATATATATGTAGGAGCTATATCCTAATCCGATCCAATCTCGATAAAATCTGACAGAGATATTTTTAAGCTTCATATGTGATTTGGTACCAAATATCTTTTTTGTGGAGTGCTGAACTTAAAGCCCCAAATCGGATGAAACATATATATGGGAGCTATAGCTTTATCTGAACCGATTTTCACCAAACTTGATGACTTACTTCAGACTTAATTCGATCGGATGTGCCAAAATTGAGGTCACTTGTACTGATATTGGCCATTTGATGCGCAATCAACCCCAAATCGGTTGAAGATATATATGAGAGCTATATCCAAATCTGAACCGATCTCTAAAAAAAATTGACAGATATATTTTTGAGCTTCATATGTCATCTGGTACAAAATATCTTTCTTGTAAAGTGCATATTACGCATGTGAGGAACTTAAAACCCCAAATCGGATGAAACATATGTATGGGAGCTAAACTGAACTGCTTTTCTCCAAATTAGATATACTCGTTTCTAGGCTGAAATCGGTCGGCTATCCTAGACACATCTTATTTGATCGAATATTACACTATAAAATTAAAATCGGATATGGGGGCTATACGAAGACATTTTCCTTTAAAAGTAATTTTTTGTCTCAGGCTGAAGAAGCCACTACGAACTTCAATTACGCCGAATATTGGAAAGTGCCATCATATAGGGGTTATACGAAGACATGGACCTGCATAGACACTTTTTTGTCATACATTGTAATATCTATTACGAACTTCAACTACGAAATTTGAAACAATTCGGGTTAGTATTGTAGCTAAAATAATCAAAATATTGAATAACGGGAGTTATCATTATATGGGGGCTATACGAAGACGAAGACCTGCATACGCGATATCTTGTCATAGGCTGCAGTACCTATTACGAACTTTAAAGAACAAGTTTGAAATAATTCCGGCGAATAATGTCTCAAAAATCATCAAAATACCAAACACAGAGTTATATGGGAGCTATACCTAAACGTTGACCTATATAGGCCATTTCCAATATCAAAAGTCCTACAGACCAAAGACACATCTGAGTAAAATTTTATGAATCTTCTTCAATTCGTTTGGAAACTAGAGTGATTGCCATGGCTGACAGACAGACATCGCGAAATCGACTTAGAATTTTACGCTGATCAAGTATGTATATACTTTATTGGGTCTGACATGAGAATTTCGTGGAGTTACAAATGGAATGACAATGTTAATATATCCTCCATAGAATGGTGGAGGGTAAAAAATAAGGGGTGTGAGCTTTTGGGACACCATATTAGCCATTTCCGAATTCGATCTTTGTTTGTAAAAAATAATACAACACTGAATACTCCCTTCGAGAGTTATCGGGTGCACAGGTAGATCGAGAAATGGATGAAAATGGTTCCAAACAGATCTAGGATTTAAAACTGAGATCTAGAATTTAATAATCTGTGTTGTGCTTATTTATAGGCTCTTGGTAGTGGTCGGTTAGAAAGATGTTTTGTTAGTAGGTAGTGTTTTCAAAAGGTGCTTAACAAAACAATTATTTGAAAATGAGCCTTTTGCTGCGACGGTGGAGGGTATAAAATATTTCACGTTCTTACTAGTAGCTTACCGAATAAGTCCGAACATCCGTGCATATTTCAATACATTCTGATGACGATGATGAACAAAAAGGGGTGTTGCAATGTCCAACCATTCAATGTTCAATTAACCACCATTTTGTGTCTAGGGTAAACGCAGTTATTCAATAGAAAAGAAAAAAACAGCAGCACAAATTGCATTTTTATTTTTCATATTTGGCTTTCCTTTGTGAAACAGCATCCATCCCTGCTCTACAGAGTTCTGTTCTGTTCGGTTGTTTTGTTTTTTTTTTCTGGGGAGATGAACGCCATTCCGGCTATGCTTTCTGTGCAAGTGAAATGTGTCCGCATAGAAGAATTTTTGCTCGGTGTCCAGTCAGTCGTCCATCACAGCTGAAATAAAAATGTCACTCCCATTGCAATTTATTACATGACGAATGAGTGTGAGTGTGTGTGTGCGATTCTTCTTTCGCTGACTTTAACATCACTCAGCTAGATCTAAATGTAACTTAGAAGAAATATTTCTGGTGGGATGGGAATGGAAACCAAAAATAGAGGAAATTTTAGGATAAACAAGTAAAAAAGCTGTAAGTTAGGCCAGGCCGAATTTAGAATACCATCCACCATTTGGAACGAATTTGGCAATTTTGGAAAAAAAAATGAAATCCGTTAAAAATTCTGTTAAAATCCTAAAAATACCGAATGTAGCCGTTATATTGGGGTCTATACGACGACATGGACCTGCATAGGTAACTTTTGTCATAAGCCATTACAATATCCAAATGCGGAACTAAAAAAAATACCGAATATCGAGAGGTACCGTATCGGAGTACGAAGACGTGAACGTCGAAGACCTGCACAGACAATTTTCTGTCTTAGGCTGTAGCATCCATTACGAACTTCAAATACCAAATTTGAAACAAGTCCGGTGAATAATGTCGCTAAAACCATCAAACTACCGAATATCGAGAGGTACCGTTATATGAGGGCTACACCAAAACGTGGACCTACATGGCCCATTTTCAATGCCAAAAGTCCTGCAGACATAATATATATTTGAGTACAATTTTATCAATCTACTTCAATTGGTTCGGAAGCTAGAGTGATTTCCACAGACGGACTTTGTGGGGTCTAAAATGTATATTTCGAGGTGTTACAAACGAAATGACAAACATAATATACCCTCCATACTATGGTGGAGGGTATAAAAACAAAAAGAAAACACACTTTTTTTCAATAACGAAAAGGCGACAATATTTCTTTTTTTGTCCGAGCTGCTTTTAGTTCGTCTTCTTCTACAATGCGTGTTTGTTTGTTGGAAATTAGAAAAAATGACACGACAACGCGCCTCACATGTCAAGTGGGGATTTCTCAAAGTGAATGGAGTCGAGGACACGAAAGCAGACACACACACACACACATGTATGCATGGCTGCCCCCCACATCACATGTATACACATGCATTTGTATGGTATATATGCTCCACCCGGAGAAGATGTTAACATGTGTGAGAATGTCCGGCATGGATGTAGAGTAAAACTCCACCAAATACAAACAATTGGATAAACAGCAACAACAACAGCAACAACCCAACTACACAGGATATCTGTAGTAATACAAAAGGATGCAATGACCGTTTCTATATGTTGCACTACTGTGTTGTGTTTCGGGGCGCATTCCTCACAGTCAGTCGCAAGGGCACATATGTATGCGGAGTCGTAGAAGTAAATGGTAGTAGGTATTTAAAAGAAAAATACGAGGATGGTTATAGAAATATTGCTACAAAGGTTTTTCAGTTGTTCGCTACAATATTGGCTGGATAGTGCTGATATGAGCATCTCTTGTTATCTTTAATGAAACATTTTTGGATGTATAAGTCCTATAAATAGCAGTATCAGGAATTGGCAGCAATGATTACACGGCAAATATTTCAAATTCATCATCAGTATCAGTCGAGATGCCGCAAATTTATGCCATATATGAATACATACAAATTATTTACTCCCCAATAGAGTTTCAAACTTTTTCTATCTTCCACCATGTAAACAATTATTTTCAGCATTACAAATAATGGCAATCACATATCCTCTGCATTACCGGTAACTGAAAATAATGACAACCCTCTGCATTATCACTGTGAACATTAAAGATAAGTAGACATCGGATTTTTGCATGTTTTTTTACCCTACACCACATAGAGGTAAAGGTAGTATATCTTTGTGCATATTTTTGAAACATGGAGAAGGAAGCTAGACAGACCCATATGTACTTTTGAGGATCTTCATAGAATCATTTTTTTGAGTCGATTTATGCATGTCAATCCGTCCGTCCGTCCGTCCATATATTCTGGTGAACAAAATACTGGTCGCATTTATTATCCGATTGAGATTAAATTTTCCAAACAATATTTGTTTGGCCAAAAGATGAACCCTATTGAAATTAGTGATAATCGGATCAGATTTAGATACAGCTCCCATATATGCTCAATAGATTTCGGGTTAATTGAACCGTATTTTGGCACATCCCACCGAATTCAGCCTAGAAGCAAGTGAATCAAATTTAGAAAAAATCGGTTCAGATATAGCTAAGGCTCCCACATATATGTTTCATCCCATTTGGGGTTTTAAGTCCCTCACATGCGTAATATGCACTCCAGAAGAATGATATTTGGTACCAGCAATCAGATGCTGTTCGAAAATACACCTGTCAAATTTTATCGAGTTCGGTTCAGATTAGGATGTAGCCCTCATGTATATCCTCAAACGATTTGGGGTTAATTGTACACCAAATAACCAATATCAGCCCAAATGGACTGAATTTTGGAAATTACGACTGAATTCATCCTACAGGGTGAGATAAAAAACAGCAACAAAGTCAAACGCCATAATTTTTACTTTTTTTTTTTTTTTGAATGAAAGCTAAAAATGTCGGAAATAGCATCAAATTTTAAAATAAGTTTAGATTTGTTCGAATTGGTCACCTTTGGCACGAATTATGGCCTTCAGGTTGCTCTTATGGTTGCTCTTCGGTATTTTGGCCCATTTCTGGCGAAGGGCTTGATTGAGGTTGTTATTTCCAAATTACTCCAGACACAATAGTCCAACGGATTGGTATCCGGAGACTTTGGTGGCCATTGTGCGCTGGAAATGAAGCGAGGAACCTCATTTTGTAACCTTTCTTGGGTGGCTCGTGATGAGTGCGATGGTGCTGAGTCCTGTTGGAATGGCCAAGGTCTGCGGCCAACATGTTTGTGTGCCCAAGGCTTTAAAACACCCTCCAGAATATTTTCGCCACAATATTCGGCATTTATTTCGATGCCACGGTCGATTAATACGAGCGGAGAGCGACCTTCGGCTGTTATAGCGACCCACACCACAACCATGGCCGGCGCTTCAGCTTTGGTTGCCAACCGAAGGTGCACATTTTCATTTCAGCACCTCTTTGGCAAGTAAACACGTTCATTATGTTTGTTTACAAACTGCTGAACAACGAATGTTTTCAAATCGGAGAAAACCAAATTCTGCAGTTCACCACTTTCGGCCTACCGAAGTAACACTTAAGCTCTTTTGAGTCTATTTTCTTTCTGTTGCGGTGTAAGTTATTGTACTTTTTGGAATTTCAATGGCTTTACCCCTCATGGCTCATGTTGCCGAATGGAATATTGCGATATATTCAGCTTACGAGCCATTGTTCGGCCACTGCGACGCGGGTTGCGATCAAGTCGCTCCTTTACTTTTCGAACCATTTCTGCTAATGTTGCTGTTTTCTTCCGTCCACTTTCTTGACGTCGGTCTACGCTACCAGTATCACGGTAACGAGCGATGGTACGAGACACAAAACACTTATTCACATTTAAATGCTGGAGTGCTCTAACGATAGTCACTTGTGGTTTTCCAGCCAAATATAGAGAAATCACACTATAACGCTTGAATTCCGTCACGATGATTTTGTTCTGGAAAATTCTCACCAAAAGGCTTTTGTACATTATTAGACAATATAGTGAGCTGCCACTGGAATAATCTTAACAGCTGTCGGACGAGTGGCTTAGAAATTACAGCAGTCTGAAGTTGGTTGCAGTTTTTTCATCTCACCCTGTAAATACCCACCATACTATTGTGGAGGGTATAAAAACTGTAACTCTATGTGGGAGGGTGCCGGAAGTAGTGGGCCGACATTGACAATCTTCGTAACTGGTCAATGGTAAGTATAAATATTCAATGCTTTATTCAAGGTATACTCTACAATGACCTCGTTATGACGAAAATATTAATATTCATTTTGTATATTCAATTATGAAAATCGATTTTATCGGTTTTAATAATCGATTACCCTATATATCATCATTAAGTTAAGGAAACTGTAAATCAATATATATCAATTGGCAGGTTGACTGGATTTGACTTTAAAGCAATTCCTACGATATGCAAAGTTTTTACCAAATCGTATTCTCGCTTACAGAAATGTCGTGACAGATCCATGGGCATAAGTACATCGACCCCAAATTTTCTGATTCTGATCAACGGAAAATCATCGATAAAAACGGGGATCCGAATGCGCAATTTAGAGAGGGTACATAAAAGCTATATGTGGTTTGATACGAGTATTGTGAAAGCCCGGGTCGTAAAAAAACGTTAAGACTGTTTGCATCTCAATTTCAATATGCGTTTCTCTATACCTCGTGTTCGACCACTATACTATATATGATATATACGGTATATTATATATTCCACGTACATATATGTGTATGTATTTACATCTGGATCTGGATGTACACAAGCATGCATTCATGCATGTGTGCGTGCGTGCAAGGAAACAGGAACACCAAGTTGTCTCCGGACTAAATTCCCGTTGTGTGTTCTCTTGTTGTTGTTGTTTTCGTTGTTGCATCGAAATTTATAATGTCACTTGTGGTATATATGGGCTGTCACAGCATGATGAAAAATAGATGGTGGTCACGACCGCAATACAGCCAACAACGGACAATGACAACAAAAGGACGACACTGAATGACAACATCAATGCTAGTTTTTGTTTTTTTTTTTTTGTCCAAACTTTAAAACAAAGACAGTTGAGAAAGAAAACAACAGCAAAATAGAAAATATTTACCAAAGGACAAAGAATAGAAGATGAATTTATTACATTGGAAAATTGGATGTAATTTACAAGGAACATTAATTCTAATTAATTGGGCCGACATTTTTTTTTTTTTTTTTTTTTTTTTTTTTTTGGGAAATCAGGTCTTATCAAGCTCCAAAAATGTAGGTTAGGATTTTTCCAAAAATTATAATTAATTCTTTCTTCTGAAGGAAATATCTTGGAGAATGTGGTAAGCTAAATCAAACCTAAATATGTTGGAAAGTTTCAGTCAGTGCCCCAGCAGATCTTTATCCTCAGAATTTGACGTAATTTCACAAGAACTATATATATTAATTAGGTGAACCCGATGCGCTTGATTTTATATGCATTCAAAATGTTATATACAAAAAAAAATAAAATAAGACAAATTCAAAAATTTAAAAAAAGTAATTATTGTTATATTTTAATGCGTAAACAAAAAATAGTTCTGTCTACCAACGCGTGAACATGACAGGAACACCTGACCATGAGAAAAGCAGGAACATGCCAAATTTAGTCGGCATACACGAAGGGTTTGTCCTTCGGATTTATTAATTTCATAGCAAGAGCCAAACGTGTAGGAAACTGGAATCTTTTGAAGTTGAGTGGCATTTCTGTTGCTTTCAGAGAATTCGAGGTAGCAACATACCTCTCCGTATAGTAATTGTATCCTCAATTGAATTGTTTTGTAGTTTTTTTACTTTAGTCTATCCAATCTGAACCGATTCAAATATAATTTGACAAAATATACTTTTACACCAAATTCCATCACACCTTCCATATTTCATTGAAATCGGAGTTACGTACCATGTTTGTTGCATCAAATATGTGAGCTATATCCAAATCTTAACCAATTTCTAATTAATTTGTCAAAATTATTATAGGAACCAAATTCCGCCGCACATTCTGAATTTCATTGGAATCGGAGATACATGTCGTGTTTGGTGCGTAACACACATGAAGCCGACATATATCTATAGGAGCTATACCCAAACCTCAACCGATTTCAATATAATCGGACATACATATAGCGTTGGGTGCATCAAACATGTAAGATCGGCCGAAAATAAATATGGGAGCTATATGCAAATCTGTACCCATTTCAATATAATATGACAAATTTATTTTCTGGTCAAATCCCGGCACATATTCCTAATTTCATTGGTGACGGTCAAACGTATCGTGTTTGGTGCATCAAATATGTGAAATGGACCGAAAATATATACTCGTCCGGCAGCTGTTAAAATTATTCCAGTGACAGCTCATTATATTCTTTACAAGCGCACCATTTTGGTGAGAATTTTTCAGAAAAAATAGTTATTCGTGATGGAATTCAAGCATGATAGCGTGATATCTTTATATTTGGCTGAAAAACCACAATTGGCTATCGTTAGAGCACTCCAGCATTTAAATGTGAATAAATCTTTTGTGTCTCGTACCATCGCTCGTTACCGTGATACTGGTACCTAGTCCGACGTCAAGGAAGTGGACGGAAAAAAACAGCAACATCAGCAGAAATGGTTCGAAAAGTAAAGAAGCGAACCCGATCGAATCCCGCAACGCAGTGGCCGAAAAATGGCTCGTGATCATAGCGCAATATTCCATTCGGCAAATAGTGAAAAATGAGCTCGGAGTGAAGACATTAAAATTCCAAAAGTGCAGGAACTTACACCGCTACAGAAAGAAAATTGACTCAAAAGCGCTAAAGAGTTGCTTCGCTTGGCCGAAAGTGGTGAACTGCCGAATTTGGCTTACTCCGATGAGAAAACATTCGTTGTCCAGCAGTTTGTAAACAAACAAACTGATCGTGTTTACTTGCCAAAGAGATCAGCCACCTTCGGTTGGCCACCAGAACTCAATCGCCGGCCATGGTGATGGTGTGGGCCGCCATCAGAATAAATGCCGAATATTATCTCGAAAATATTCTGGAGTGTGTTTAAGTCTTGGGCAAGCAAACATTTCGGCCGCAGACCTTGGGCATTCCAACAGGACTCAGCACCATCGCACTCAGCACGCGCCACCCAAGAATGGTTACAAAATGAGGTTCTTCGCTTCATTTCCAGCGCACAATGACCAAGAAATTCTCCGGATACCAATCCGTTGGACTATTGTGTCTGGAGTATTTTGGAAAGCAAGGTTGTGCCAAAATACCAAAGTGTCGATCATCTCAAGAAAGCGCTTCGCCGGGAATGGGCCAAAATACCGCAAAACAACATTCGGGCAGCGTTTGGCGGTATCATTGGCCGTTTGAAGGTCATAATTCGTACCAAAAGTGACCAATTGGAACTAATCTAAAATTATTCTAAAATTTGATGCTATTTCCGACATGTTTTGCTTTCATTCAATGAAACTTACAATAAATGTAAAAATTTTGGGGTTTGACTTTGTTGCAGTTTTTTCTTATCTCATCTTGTATATAGCGGACCGAAATATTCCACTTCATCTAATACTGGTAAAAATATTGGTATGTGTAAAAATTAATAAAAATCGAACATTAATTCTAATTTTAATCGAAAAATCAAAATGATGAACTTTTGTGGGTGTGGTACCAGAAGAAGTTGGTCGATATATTCATTATATATTCGATATATTCACAGAGGGTCACAATTTTCCATAATTATATGTGTCATACGTTGCGAAACAAGTCAATGATCTTCAAATTTGATATGTCTTGTAATTTTTCTCAATAAGAGATCTGACTGGTGTAAAAATTATAAGACATATCAAATTTGAAAATCGTTGACTTGTTTCGCAACGTATGACACATATAATTATGGAAAATTGTGACCCTTTGTGGGGAAGGTACCAGAAGGAGTGGTCCGATATATATCACCTTCACACCAGATTTTGCGTTAGTATAAACATTGGGATGTGTACAATTCATTTTATGAGTGATATAATTATTCAAAGTTTTGAGCCGGGAAAGGTACCAAAGGGAGTGGACCGATTTATTCAGTCTCCACACTAGTTCTTTCTTAATAATAAAACAAGTAAGCAAAGGCTACAGTCGAGCGGGGCCGATCGTTGAATACCCTACAACACTATAATAAACGATACTGTTTATATAAGCGAGTTACTCGACAGAATTCCACAAGATATTTTGACAAATTATAAAAGAAAACCACCAGGTTTCGTTCTCTTATTTTCGAATAATAGCAACTTAAGCTAATTTGCTCATTTCCAATTTATTGGTAGATGTTGCACGTAAATGGTCTTCGTAGATCTGGAACCAATATTTCCCAAAGACCTATAATCTCTCAGAAGTGGCAAAAGATTAACATTTATTATTGGTTTTTGACTGAAACGCATCTATATGAGATACAGACATTTGACTATATTCTTCAACGAAATCAGCGGTAACGAAATAGTCAGAAGTGCGTCTTTAATGTATTTGTGAATTCTCCAAATAGTCACTGGAATGGACATTTTCGTATTTTGTCTACAAAAGTTGGCAAGCTATTTCGCACATTGAATATTTTTGGATGGCCATCCAAAACTGCTTGGCTTTTGCAATGTCCGGTAACCCCAATTCAAATGTGCGTGAGGATCGGGCGATAATTACGACCTGCTGACAGTTTTGCAGTTTTTTGGTCCATTTCAACCCCTAGATATATTGCGATCATCTCCAAAAAGAATAGGCTTTTATTCTGACCCTCATTTTATACCCATGCAAAATTTGGTAAGGATCGGACCATAAATGCGATCTGTATATGATATGCTGATATCCTAACTTCTTAGTTTTGTTAGCTGTAGAAATATTACCAAATGTTTAATTCAAAATGAAAATATGCCAAAAATATGACAAAATTGAAAAAATATGAGAAATTTTTACCAAATCAATATTTTCATCTTTAGAGAGATATTTTTATGCGATTTTTTTTAGACGTTTTATGTTTCCTGCCAAGAGGCCATTCTAAATTAATGAGAACTGCCGAAATCAGTTCAGCCGTTCTCGACATATAAGAGATCTTTCAAGCATATCCTCTTTGATAGACATATATATCGCACATATTTTGCTATATATCCGATTTGTTGGATGTTAACATCAATGTAAAGGTCAGAAGTAACCTTGTCATGGCTTCGTGATTTCGCCGGGATTTAAAATATTCGCGGTTTAATGAAAAATATTGAATTTTTTCAATACAAAAGAAATGGTCTATTTTACCCGCTAAATATTATGACCACCCTAATTGGTAGGCTTCTTCCCCGCCCTAAACTCTAGCTACATACGAAATTCCGCGTCGATTGGTCTATAATTCCGACCTGTATAGCTACTGCAAAATCCGATATTTTTTCAGTATTTGGTCCATTTCAATCCCTAAACATTTGGCGATCATCTCCAAAAGAAATAGGCTTCTATTCTGACCTTAACCCCACCTCCATTTTCAATTTCGTGAAGATCGGACCATAATTGCGACCTGTAGAGTGATTACAAATTTACATGGACAGACGGACGGACGGACATACATAGCTAGATCGCCTCAGCTCGGCGAGCTAGGAAGATCCATATATACTTTCCTATATGGGAAACCAATATTTCGAGGTGTTACATAAATTCTGGCCCAATCAAACTTATAATACCCCCAACACATAGTGTTGTAGGATATAAATATTGGGATGTGAGAAAATTGAGGAGACTCGTGTGCTTACATCGCATTTTATGAGCGACATAAGCACACGCCAAACTGTTATATCTCATTTTATAAGAGATATAATTATTCAAAATTTTGTCACTTTGTGGGGGAGGTACTCGATGGAGTGGGCCTGTATTGCACCTGGCCTAGAACTGTTACGAGTAATGAGGATTTGAAAATGATGATCCTTTTGTGGAGGAGCTACCAAAAGGAGTGGACTAAGTTTGACAATAACATTACGATGTACCCCTAAACACCTCCAGATCGACTCCAAATGTCCTGATGGGAGCTATATCTAAATCTGATCCTATTATCACCAATTTGAATAGGTTTCGTCCTTGGGCCAAACAAGTATTGTTTGCAAAATTTCATTTCAATCGAATAATAAAAGCGACCTGCATTTGGTTCACAAGAATACATGGACGGACGGACAACGGACTGACATGCATAAATCGACTTTGAAAGTGATTCTATGAAGATCCTCAAAAGTAATCATGGGTCTAGCTCGCTTCCTTCTTCCTGTTACAAAAAATGCACAAAGACATAATACCTTTACCACTATGTGGTGTAGGTTATAAATACTGTTCGGAAAATATTTAAGTTGCATATAACACAAACAAAATCGAATTAAGACGCTACTAATTTTTACAATAAAATTTAAATTTAACATCAACTTTATGCTGGCAGAATGTTGGAAGAACTTTTTTCTTCGCCTCGATTAATGTGAATTTGTGTAAATAAGTCATCAAGTGAAAGGGAAATTCTTTTAGTTTTCCTCCAAACACAAACACAGACACACAGAGATGCATACAAATAGATTCGCAGGTATCTATATAAAGTTTTATGCGGAAAGTGGTATGGCATGTCCTAGCCACTATATAAATATGTATATATGTATCTGCAAGTATATAGAACATATTTAGTTTCATATGTTTAACAGTTGGTTTTGAATGTCGTCCCGATTTTTTTTGTTGGTTCCTTTGTGTTCAACATTTTATTCCATTTTATTAAATAAAAATATTCGTTTTTTTTTGCTGGCTTCTGGGTTTTCAAGAACAACTGTGTAAAAGTATTGTGGACCATCCAGACCATTTCTCTGTGGCAGTAGAAAATAAAGTCAAACTTAGATGAGAACTGCATCCACACTTTGCTCCGGGTTCCAGACGACGCGAAAAGTTGAGAGTGTGGCGACGATATGAATGCAACACCAGACACCACTGGAACAAAAAAAAAAGAACGAAGAAGTAGTGGCACTACTGCAGCACCATCTACCCACATCGAGTTGAAGTTTGTCGACGAGAACTACAAAACTAGTCAGCAGCCACAAGGATGAAAGAGGTTTCCGAGATTCCTCCACTTTATTTCAGTGTTTTTTTTTTGCATTTGTTGTACTTCTTAGTCATTTTTCTATGGCAAATGCAGCAGACAATGAGCAGACATAAGCGTAGACAAACAGACAGACGGACCGACCGACAGACAGACAGACATACACAACCCAGACGCAGACGGGTGAAAGTATTGCTGGGTTTTGTTGCAACAACTTTTTGATATTAAAAGTAGCGCAAAACACCAACTTAACTTTGAGTCGCAGAAAAAAAACAGGGAAAATAAAATAAAACTTTGGCTATATGTTTTATATACAACAGGAAGAAGAACATATATATGTACACACATACAAAAGCACACGGAACAATTTCATTCGATGGCGGTTTTATGTTACTTACAATTAGTTAGGAAATTTAAGACACAAAAATTTACCTCATAGACAACAAGAAACGATTATCATATTTTAGGCAAATCCTTTGCAAATTCCAATATTTTCATTCAGCGCTAGGTCAGGTGCGAAAATGGAAAATACAATTTGGATTTGGGTAAAACTATAGAGGTGGGATCCTGACATTTAGAATTAAGATTACTGGCGAAGTGCTGGATTTAGGGTATGTAGGAAGTTTTGGAAATTCGTACTTATCTTTACTATATGGTACTGAATTTGAAATATTTTTTATTTAGGTGAAACGTTGAGGATGGAATCCCGAAATTTCGGATTATGATTGTTGTGGAAGTGTGGGATTGAGGAATTTAGCTAGTGTTGGAAATTCGTACTTATCTGTACTAATCTGGTACTTAATTTGGAACAATTTGTATTTAGATGAAACGATTAGGACGGAATCCAGAAATTTGGATTACTGTGGGAGTGTAGGATTGAGGAATGTAGGTAGTTTTGGAAATCAGTACTTATGTCTACTACATAGTACTAAATTTGGAACCATTTGGATTTTGGTGAACCGACACGGTTGGAATGCTGAAATTTTGAAATAAGATATATATTGGATTACAGGATGAGATAAAAAACTGCAACAAAGTCAAACGCCATATTTTTTACATTTTTATATACCCTCCACCATAGTATGGAGGGTATATTAAGTTTGTCATTCCGTTTGTAACAACTCGAAATATACATTTTAGACCCCACAAAGTATATATATTCTTGATCAGCATAAAATTCTATGTCGATTTAGCAATGTCCGTCCGTCTGTGGATATAACTCTAGCTTCCGAACAAATTGCAGTATATTGTTAAAATTTCGCTCAAATGTATACTATGTCTGCAGGACTTTTGGTATTGAAAATGAAAATGTAGTTCCACGTTTTGGCATAGCCCCCATATAACGGTACCTCCCGATATTCGGTGTTTTGATGATTTTAGCGACATTATTAACCGGAATTGTTTCAAATTTGGTATGTGAAGTTCGTAATGGATACTACAGCCCATGACAGAAAATTGTCTGTTCAGGTTCACGTCCTCGTATAGCCCCCATATAATTGTACCTCCCGATATTCGGTACTTTGTTGATTTTAGGGACATTATTCACCGGAATTGTTTCAAATTTGGTATTTGAAGTTCGTAATGGATACTACAGCATATGAAAGAAGATTGTATGTGCGGGTCCACGTCTTCGTATAGCCCCCATATAACGGTACCCTCCGATATTCGGTATTTTAATGATTTTAGCGACATTATTCACCGGAATATTTTCAAATTTGGTATGTGAAGTTTGTAATGGATACTACAGCATATGACAAAAGAGTGTCTGTGAAGATCCACGTCTTCGTATAGGCCCCATATAAAGTTACCTCCCGTTATTCGATATTTTGATGATTTTAGCTACATTATTCACCGACTTTTTTTGGTTAAGTTTCTCATTTGAAAATTGTAATGGCTTATGACAAAAGTTACCTATGCAGGTCCATGTCGTCATATAGACCCTAATGTAACAGCTACATTCGGCATTTTTAAGATTTTAACAGAATTTTTAACGGATTTTATTGTTTTTGATAATTACAAATTCCTTCTACATGGTAGAGGGTATTCAAAGTACGGCCCGGCCGAACTTACAGCTTTTTTACTCGATTTTTTTTTTAAGTTTTATTGAATGAACGCAAAAAATGTTGGAAAGAGCATCAAATTTTAGAATAAGTTTAGATTTGTTAGAATGGTTCACCTTTGGCCCGAATTATGGCCTTCAAACGTCTAACGAAACCGTCACACGCTGCCAGAATGTTGTTTTGCGGTATTTTGGCCCATTCCCGCTGGCTTGAGGTGATTGACACTTTGGTATTTTTTAGTACCAACCTTGCATTTCAAAGTACTACAGACACAAACGTACAACGGATTGGTATCCGGAGATTTTGGTGGCCATTGAACGCTGGAAATGAAGCGAGGAACCTCATTTTGTAATCATTCTTGAGTGCCTCATGCTGAGTGCGATGGTGCTGATGCTAAGTCCTGTTGGAATGTCCAAGGTCTGCGGCCAAATATTTGCGTGCCCAAGGCTTTAATACACCCTCCAGAATATTTTCGCGATATTATTCGGAATTTATTCTGATGCCACGGTCGATTAATACGAGCGTCAAGCGACAATCGGCTTTTATGACGGCCCACACCATCACCATGGCCGGCGCTTGAGTTCTGGTGGCCGACCGAAGGTGCACATTTTCAGTTGAACTCTTTGGCATGTAAACACGATCAGTTTGTTTGTTTACAAACTGGTGGACAACGAATGTTTTCTCTTCGGAGAAACTCAAATTCGGCAGTTCACCACTTTCGGCCAAGCGGAGCAACTCTTTAGATCTTTTGAGTCTAGTTTCTTTCTGTTGCGGTGTAAGTTATTGCAATTTTTGGAATTTCAATGGATTTCCCCGAGCTCATTTTTTTTAATAGTTGCAGAAGGAATAAGGCTGAAATTCTGAAATTTGATATAAGTATGGAGTTGTGGCTAAGATATGGGGTTGGTTTTGAAAATGTGTACTATGTTTGTACTTTTCGTACTAAATGGTACTAAATTCAGCATTCGGTGAAAGGATAAAGATGGAATCTCCAAATTTGTTATAGATGTCACTTTGGGTGTCTGTAGTTCAAATATGGGCGTGGTTATGAAAGTTGTACCATATTTGTACGAAAAGTACTAAATTTGGTGATGGGTGAAGGGATAGGGTTGAAATCCTCAAATTTTATATTGAGTTCATTGTTAGGAGCTGGAATTGAGATATGGAGGTGGTTTTGAAAATGCATCCTAAATATGCACGAAAAGTACTAAATTTGTGTTGGTGAAGGGATAGCCTTAAAATCCTCAAATTTTATATTGAGGTCATTGTTAAAATTTGGAATTGATATATGGAGGTGGTTTTGAAAATGCATCCTAAATATTTACGAAAAGTACTAAATGATACAAAATTTGGTATTGGATGAAGGGATAGGGTTGAAATCCTCAAATTTTATATTGAGGTCATTGTTGGTATCTGAATTTTAAATATGGAGATGGCTTTAGAAATGTGTACTATAATTGTACGAAAAGTACTAAAGTTTGTATTGGATGAATAATAAAGCTGAAATCTTGAAATGTGATATGTGTGTTACTTTTGGTGTCTGTGTTTGCGAAAACGAGCTGATTTTGTATATGTGTACCATACCTGTACTAAATTTGTTAATCGGGTAATATACTGACCTAAAATTCTGAAAAAAAAATTTTAAGGTCACTGTTGGTATCTGAGGTTGAAATATGGAAATTGTTTTGAAAACGCCTGTTCTAACTGTTCGAAAAGTACTAAATGCTCATAAATTTTTGTATTATTGAAGGGTTGAAGGGATGCTATGAATGTCTCTGTCGTTGTCTGTAGTTAAGGAAAGGAGGTAGTTTTGGGCAAACGTAGATAACTGTACGAAAAGTATGGTAATACATTTGGAATTGGGTCTTAGGAAAGAGATAGAGGATGGATAGAATTTTGAAATTTGATATGGTAGCCTCTGTTGATATATGGTTATGAGAGATGGAGGTGGATTTGGGAATGTGTGCTATGATTGTTCGAAAAGTAATAAATCGTACTTCATGGACAGAGGTTGAATCCTGAAATTTGATATTGTGGTCACTGTTGGTTTCTAGGCTCCCGATATAAGAGATTTTCACTTTCTTTTTTTTATTTGGCATTTTGGATTCTGAGTCCGTCTATTGTAATCACGCTACAGTCAAAACGAATTAAGATAGGAAGCTAAAATTTTGCATATATCTGTCTTTTGTCTGCAGGCAGATCAAGTTCAAAGATGGACTATACCGGTCCACGATATCGTATAACCCACATATAACGGTATCCCCGATATTCGATACTTTGATGATTTTCAATGGAATTGTCTGAAAATATACACAAGGTGTTCTTTGTGAATACTTATATCGATATCGTATGGCCCCTATATTGGGGCCAATTCAATGGAATTGTCTTCAAATCCATATAAGAAGTCCCTGTGAGTACTTTATCCCCTAGAAGAGAATTGTCTATATAGGTCCACGATATCGTATAGTCCCATATAAAGGTACACCCAGATACTCAGTATTTTGATTATTTCAGCCAAAATTTTCAATGGAATTGTCTTAAAATCCGGGAGTTCCTTGTGAGTACATTACCCCCTCAAAAAGAATTGTCTATATAGGCCCAAGATATCGTTTATCCCCCATATCTCGGCACCTCCCGATGTTCGATTTTTTAATGATTTTTGCGATGTTATTCACCGGAATTGTTTGAAATATCGTATATAAAGTTCGAAACAGTTACTACAACCTATGACACAAATTACTTATGAGGGACCACGTCTTCGAATAGCCCCCATATAACGGGTTTCATTTGAGCGAAATTTTCCGACGGATTTTTTTGTGGAGGGTATAAAAAGTTAAGCCCGACCGAACTTATCTGCTTTTTTACTTATTAATTATTTTTTTATAATTCAAAACGATACATACACATACAAATTGTCCATGATTGAATTGTTATATATTCGTAAGACATATAAATATATAAAAAAAAAGTGTGCGTTGGCCGGGAATCGAACCCGGATCAACTGCTTGGAAGGCAACTATGCTGACCATTACACCACCAACGCCCTGGCTGCGGTCGGATAAATTTTCAATATATAACGTACTGTACTAACATAAATGCTATTATTGCTTTAGTACGACTACGAGTATTGCGAATCATTTAAGAGAAAACTATAATTGTGGGTGAATTTCAAGTTTGGAAAAAAAACATATATAAACTCAATTAATAAATAACAACTAAGCAAAGGCTACGTCGTGCGAGCTCGACATAAATATTTTGTATTTCGCTTCTAAGATATTTTCAGCGTTTCTGTAGAATGGAAATGTTGATATTTTTTTCACACAAAAGTAGGGGTCCATTCTACCCGCTCTCCTAAACATTAATTTCATGCGAGATTTCATTTCCTTTGGTTTCTATTTGGACGTTTGTTTGTTGTTAATCCATTTCAACCCCTAAATATATTGCGGAGATCTTTAAAAACAAAAGGCCTAGCTCTCCTGAGCCTACCCTTATGAAAGTTTTTGTAAATATTGGATGATAATTGCTACTGTGTATAATAACCCCAAACTGTGTTGTAAGGTGAAAAAATATTACAAAATATACACTTCAATATTTTAAATCAAATTGAAAAAAAAAATCGAAAAATATGAAAAAATAAAGAATAACACAAAATGCTGCAAAATCTATATTAACGTCATTATTGACATATTTTTTGCGATTTCTTTAGATTTTATCCTTTTATGCCAAGAGGTCATTCTAAACTGACAAAATTTTTCAAAATCGGTTCAGACATTCTTGAGATACAAGCATTGTAGCTAATATCCCCTTGCTCTGTATATATACATACATTGTATATATTTCGCTGTATATATCGGATGCATGTACTATCGGCATCTACGTAACGTTTAGAGTTGACATTTTCGTCTATTTGTGATTTCGCCGGGATTAAAAATATTCGCGGTTTAATGCAAAATTTGACTTTTGCAGGGTGAGACAAAACTGGAAACAACTTATTCTCATTTCTAAGCCACTCGTCCGATAGCTGTTAAAATTGTACCAGTGACAGCTCATTATATTGTTTACAAGCGTACAAAAGCATTTTGGTGAGAATTTTCCAGATTTCTTTATATTTAGCTGCAAAACCACAAGTGGCTTTAGTTATAGCACTCCAGCTTTTAAATGTGAATATATCTTTTGTGTGTCGTACCATCGCTCGTTACCGTGATGCTGGTAGTGTAGCCCGACGTCGAGGAAGTGTACGGAAGAAAACAGCAACATCGGCAGAAATGGTTCAAAAAGTAATTAAGCGACTTGATCGAAAACCGCATCGCAGTGGCCTAAAAATGGCTCGCAACATTCCATTCGGCCGTTAATGAAGGCCATAATTTGTAAAAAAAGTGACCAATTCGAACAAATCTAAACTAATTCTGAAATTTGATGCTATTTCCGACATTTTTTGCTTTCATTTAATAAAATTAAAAAAATTAAAATTTATGGCGTTTGACTTTGTTGCAGTTTTTGTTTTTTATTTCACCATGTTTTTAACACAAATGTTATGGCCTATTTTACCCACTAAATATTACCCAATGACCAACAAAATTGGAAGGTTTCTGCCCAGCCCAAAGCTCTAGTCCCATGCTATCTTCCGCGTCGATTGGTCTTTAATTGCGACCTTTAGAGCAACTGTAAAATCATGATTTTTTCAGTTTTTGATCCATTTCAATCTTTAAATATAATGCGATCCGCTCCAAAAGCAATAGGCTTCTATTCTGACCATAACCCCACATCCATGCCATAATTGCGACAGACGGACGAACGGACATACATAGCTAGAACGACTTATCTCGGCGAGATAGGAAGATCCATATATACTTTCCTATGTGGCAAACAAATATTTCGAGGTGTTACATAATTTTTGGGCCAATCATAGTGTTGTAGGGTATAAAAATTATTGGATCAATATATATACCGGATCGAGTTTCACCAAATGGAAAAATTCTGTTGAATATGTCCAATTTGGGTTGATATTACATGTATTTTGGACAGTAACCCTAAAATAAAATGAAGATGTATTTTTAAGGTATAGAAAACTCTGAAGCGATCTCGATAAAATTTGGCAGAGGTATTTTCGAGCAGTTATCATTATTGTGGAGAGGATATTTCGAATGTGAGGGACTTTAAAACCCAATCTAATGAAGTATATATATAGGAGCTATAGCTTTATCTGAACCAATTTTTACCAAAACTTGAAAAACTTGCTTCTGGGCTGAATCCCGCCGGCAGTGCCAAAATTCACTCCATTTGGGCTGATGTAAGCCATTTCGTGCAAAATAAACCCAAAAACGGATAAAGATATATAGAAGCTATATCCAAATCTAAACCGATCTTGATAAAATTTCAAACACTTATTTCTGAGATGTATCTGATATCTGGTACAAAAAATCATTCTTGTGGAGTGCATATTACGAACGTGAGAGACTTAAAACCCCATATCGTATAAAAACACATATATAGAAGCTATAGCTATATCTGAACCGAATTTCAACAAATTTGATGTACTTGTTTCTAAACTAAATTCGGTCGGATGTGCCAAAAATCACGTCATTTGGACTGATAGTGGAAATTTGGAGGACAATTAACTCGAAATTGGTTAAAGTTATATATAGGAGCTATGTCTAAATTTGAACCGATTCTCATCACTTTCGATAGGGTTCGTCCTTGGGCCAAACAAATATTTAATCTCAATCGGATAATAAATGAGGACGGACGGACGTACGGGCGAACAGACGGATTGACATGCATACATCGACTCTAAAAATGATTCTACGGAGATCCTCAAAAGCAACCATGTGTCTATCGCGCTTCCTTCTCCATGTTATAAACAATATGCACAAAGACATAATACCCTTACCACGATGTGGTGTAGAATATAAATGTTCGGTGTTTTTGTCAAATTTTTTTCGTGTTGTTCAATTGATACTTTTAATACCGAACTTTTTATACCCTCCACCATTTGAAAGAAACTTGAAAAAATGAAAAAATAAAAAAATACAGCTCAAATGAAACCCGTTATATGGGGGATATACGAAATCGTGGTCCTGTATGGGTAATTTATGTCATAGCTATAGTAACGGTTCCGAACTTTATATACGAAATTTAAAACAATATATTGACAATTCTCTTCCAGGGGATGAAGTACTCGCAAGGAGCTGCTTGTATAGAACTTCAGACACTTCCATAAAAAAATGTGGGTAAAATTATCAAAATACCGAATAATGGGGGGGGGCTGTTATATGGGGGCTATACGATATCTTGGGCCTATATATAATTCTCTTCCAGGGAACTACTTGTGTGGATTTTTAGACAATTCCAATTCCAAAATATGGCTAAAATCATCAAAATACCGAATACCGGGTGGGGGCCCATGGAGTCCGGGCTCCCTCCGTAGTAGTAAAATTGTTGATATTTTTAGGGAATGTTGCTTGAAAATCTCTTTTCTTTCGGTTGCAATATGCGCCTATACTTTCGAAAAGCATATCTGGCTACATCGGTGCTCTAAGTTAATCTTGGGCCAGTTGAAAGTCTGTCTAACGATAACTTCTGCCTATTAATACACAATTATAAATTGACCCCGTAATTTTCAACCACTGTTTTTCGCTTTAAAAGAAAACAAAGCGAAGAGTATTTGCAACAACAGTACGTACGTTATTTTACCAGCAACTTAACACATATATACACACATACAAACGTATACGTTTTTCAACGAGAACTATTTTTAAATTAAATGGTATCTGCAGGGAGCTTTATAGTAGCTCGTTGTTTTTCGCTTTGTTGATAATAACATTGAAAGCTCATTAATAAAGCTATCACGAGCTTTTATATGTTATTAACGAAATAATATTCAGGTGCGTTGGTGGTGTAATGGTCAGCATAGTTGCCTTCCAAGCAGTTGATCCGGGTTCGATTCCCGGCCAACGCACATGCTTTTTTTATTCAATAAATGCGGATTCTTGAAAATAATCTAGGAAAATGATTAAAAAAATTATTTAATTTTATAATAAATATGTCAACAACCTGAGAGCTGCTATTCCCGATGAAGGTTTCATTTTCCAGTGTTATTCTATGTGCATTTCTAAATGAGTTTTTTTGATGATTATATTCAATATATTTGACAATTCGATTCTAAGGCTATTTCAATAATTGACCTGACATTAGAGGTAGGAAAATTAAAAGAATTACGGACTTCGCCTCTTCCTTTGATAAAGTTCTGAAACTTTTAAGGAGTATTTCTATTTCATCCTCTTACGTCTGAGTCTTAGTTTTTGACAAATATTTTCCGCAATATTCATAAATTCTTCAATAATGACCGTTTTAACTTTACAAGACGGGTGAAATCATAAAAAACGGAGATTAATTAAAAACAATTAAAAAGCAACGAACTTTTAATACTCTCCAGCATTTACAACATTTTTACAATGTTTCGCCACACAAACTAGGACCCATTATAACCCACAAATACCAATTTTTAGACAAATCAGTGAAAAAATATGGCAAAAATAATCTAAATACCGAATATCGGGAGGTACCTTTATATGGGGGCTATACCAAAACGTGGACCGATATATCTCATTTTCAATACCAACCATCCTAGACACATTTTGCTCTGCTAAATTTTGGCGCTCAACGTCAATTAGTGTGGGCTGTATCGTAATTTCAACAGACAGACGGACATCGTTAAATCCACTTACAATTTAATGCTGATTATGAACATATATACCTTATGGGGTCTACGACGAATATTTAAGGATGTTACAAACGGAATGACAAAGTGAATGTACCCTCCTTTTCAAAAATTAAAAATCAAAAAATAAAAAATCAGGAACTGCAATCGGGCCGTTGTTTTTGTAAGATTGAGTTCATATCCTTGTCGTTGCTTGAGTATTTGAGATGACACATATCTGAAATAAAATATGTACAAGTCTGTCCTCTAATTCTTTATCTACGCGTTAAAAAGAGAAACTTACTTTTGATTACTGTAACTAAATAACACTTTCCTGAACTCAGATTTACCCTGTCCCCTTCCAGCTGTATTGGCAGGCTAATTTATCTGAAAAAAAACCTTTCGGTTTTTGCAAAAAAAAGTCTTTCTGGAAATAGATTATCAAAAAAAAAAATATAAGTGTTAATAGTTTATAAAGTAGTGAATTAATCAATCAAATACCCAATTTTCTATACTTACAAATCAAGTTCTGTCTCATTTTGCTTCAACAATTCAAGTTTTATGTAAAAAAATATAAAAAAATATGAAAAAAAAAGTTTTCGCAGCCGGTAGGATTCGAACCTACGCTCCCAGAGGGAATCTGATTTCGAGTCAGACGCCTTAACCACTCGGCCACGACTGCTTATTCTACGACATTGTTCAAAGGCCTATACCAACTTATAGCTTTGCAGATGTCACCCTTAAACAAAACACAAATCCCTGGTATTCATTGCGTGTAAGTGTGTATGTGTGCGTCGGCAAAAGTAAGAAATTTTGCTACGCTGACATAATAACATAGGGTGGTAAACATTTTTGTTCTAAAACAATCCCAAAGATTTCTTTAATAATTTCGCTAATTTTATTTTGCACTGGTATTTTTCGCCAATTATTTTTATTTATTCGCTGCAATATGGAAGCATCTTTTTGCTTTCAACGATGTCCGTCATTGTCATTGCTCATAAATCTTGTTTTTTTGTTTACTTCATCTCTTTGCCTTTTTCACCCCTTTGCCCCATTATCATCAGCATCGTTGTTTTTTGTGTTCGTAGCTCGTTTTCAATTTTTGCCTCAAGTCATGTTAAGCCGCCGTTAATTGACACCGACACACACATTCAACATTCATTTGGTACGTTCTTCGTCGTCGTTGTCGTTAACTTCGGATGCTATTCTTGTTGTTGTAATTTAGGATAAAAACAGCAGCCGTCGTATTGCAGCGGTGCAAAGCGGCCGGTTTACTATCTTGAACAACAAGACTCTAGTTATCACCAATTGTCGCAGTGTCGGCACAAAATGTTGCCGCCGTGGTGGATGAAGAGGATTTGATGACTAGACACAGTGAATCGAGTACCAAAAGATTTAAAAAAACTGAGTCCTGCAAAATCCCTTTTGGCTTTTAAAGGGACAACGGGGACAATTGGTACTGTCTGAAAAAATTAGAAACATTTTGTTAATTATTGCAATTATTTGGGATATTTTCCGACCTCATGGAAACGGCAATTTTACAATACCTATCATGGTACACTGATATCAAGGTAGGGCTATGATACCATATGATTTTATTTTTTTTTATTTTCTTGGCTTAATATGTCATCTTTATTTGTTTTTGTATGTGTTTTCTTTTCAATAGCAAAAAAAAAATGTTCAGAAAATAATCTAATTCGGGTGTTTTCAAAATGTTTATTTCAACGTATGCATCGAAAAAATCTAGAGTTTTTGTAGCGAAATAATCCTTTAGAGATATATAGTACATGATTTTGAAAATAAGTGTTGACCTTTCAATATCTCTCTCTCTCTTGGTTATCGCGGTTTTCAATTATTTATTCAAAATAAATGCAACAAGTTGTTTGATTTTTTATTGTTTTGATACTAATTCTGACATTACAAGCCAAACTTGCAATTTTTTCAAAGTTGGCCTACCTTCTCTTCATTGTACCATGATACCTATCCATAATCATTTTTAGGACCCAGCCCAGCGCAATAGTTTCATAACGAATTTTCAGCATTCCGGAATGAAATCGTCCAGGACTACCGCTTTGCGACTAAAGTCAGAATTAGAGAACTTTTCGACGACCTCTAAACTCTTCATGGATCAAGGAAAGAATGACGATAATTATACCCTCAGCTATATGGCTACTGAGGACGTGTATATCATATGATACGGCCAAAAACGTGCCTCATCGAAATAACGGTCTCCAAATCTATGTCTCTTTGGAGTAAAACCGTTTCAGGACATTTGGTGTCGCTCTATCGATGTCCGTCCGTCTGTATGTGTGGCAAGCTGTGGCGCACGACAACACCCGAGGGAGTATCTGCTTTGGTCCAAGCTTCTGATACATCAAACTTAGACCTAGCTCGGAAATGACAATATAGGTCCAATCCTACTCCATCAAGTACATCCCCCATAAAGGGTCTATATTTTGAATAATTACAACACTTACAAAATGTGAAATAATGGTCCAATTTTCTTCAAGTTTCACATATCCCAATATTTGTATATAATGGAAGATCTGCTATGAAGATGGAATATATCGGTTCACTACCTCCGCTACCTCCCACAATATTGGTTCAAAACCCGATCCTCTGCAAATTTCACATAACCCAATAGTTTTATACCCTCCACCTTGGAAAGGTGGATACAGCCCACATTATTTGAATTAGAGCTTCAAAATTTGGCAGACCAATTTGTATTGTGTCGAGGATGGTTAGTATTGAAAATGATATGAGATATATCGGTCCACGTTTTTGTATAGCCCCCATGCAACGGTAACTACCGATATTCTTTATTTTGGTGATGTTTGCCACATATCTATTTGTATTTGTCTATGTGTATTTGTCTAAAAATTGGTATTTTTAGGTCAAAATGGATTTCAGCTTCCGTGGCGAAACATTGTATATATAGGTCCAGGTTTTGTATAGTCTCCATGCAACGGTAACTCCCGATATTCGGTATTTTGGTGATGTTTGCCACATTTTTCCACGTATTTGTCTAAAAATTGGAATTTGTAGGTCATGATGGATTCTAGTTCCGGTGGGGAAATATTGTATATATAGGTCCATGTTTTGGTATAGCCCCCATATAACGGTACCTCCCGATATTCGGCATTTTTATGATTTTTGCCATATTTTCTCAAGGATTTGTGCAAAAATTTTCATGATTTCAGCGACATTATTTACCGGAATTATTTCAAATTTCGTATTTCAAGTTCGTAAACAAACATTTTTGCATGCAGGTCCACGTCTTCGTATAGCCCTAATATAACGGTACCTCCCGATATTCGATATAATTTCAGCGACATTATTTCGTATTTAAAGTTCGTAATGGGTACTACAGCCTATGACAAAAAAATTCGTATGCAGGTTCACGTTCTCGTATATCCCCCATATAACGGTACAGCCCGATATTCGATATTTTTATGATTTTAGCGACATTATTCACCGGAACTGTTTCAAATTTGGTATTTGAAGTTCGTAATGGGTACCACAGCGTATGTCAAAAGTTTTCGTAAGCAGGTTTACGTCTTCGTAAAGTCTCTATATAACAGTTTTGAGTTAGGTGGTAGTTTCCGGAGGTTTTTCTGAAATTTTTTAAGTTCCTTTAAAATGGCGGAGGGTATTAAAAGTTTTGAACCGACCGGCTAAAAAGAATTTTTGCGGTACCATCGGTGATTCATTGTGTGAAGTTGGCGAGGCGTTGGCATCAATCCTGCAATTAATTTACTGCTGCTTTCTGTCTTAATTTCACATACGAAAACTAATCTTTTTCCCCACCACAAAACACAGTACAAACATCTGTTCGCCTGTAACAGCAGCAGTGGCAAGTAGAACTATAAGTTGACAATTGAATAGCCTTTGAGCACTCAATACAATCGTTAAAGACAATTTTTATTTAATAGAAGATATTGTTTGGCCTCGCTTGCCGTTGGTGGCTTTGTCTCATCTTCAATCTGCACTCACTACGAGCGATAACATCAAACGCTGCCACTGCTGATACTCCACTATTTTGAGCTTCATATTGCTGGTGGTGCAGTGGCAGCATTGATTATCTAGGCTTTTCGATTTTTTTTGTTTTTGTTTGATCCGTCTGCAATGAGCAAAAAAGTGATTTCAAAGATAAGCTGTACCTACCACTGCGTAACAGACAGATTTCATTATTTTTTTTCGGCGTTTCGAGCAAGAAAAGAAAAACAATGCTGCCGTGCACCACTTCACTGCCACTGTCGGTGTGTTAATGGTTTTTAAAGATAATATATTGAAAGGTTTTGCTATTGTTGTAGTAAAGCAGAGAAAAGAACTCCGTTTAGTATTATTGGTAATATTCATTTGAAATATCGACAGCGAGCTTCATAAAATTATCTGAATATTGATCTTTGAGGGAATATTCAATTATTTGTGATAATAACAATTTTAGTTGAAAATATGGAGAAACTAGTAGATCTTGTATTACTTATCACCTATTTTTTCGCCGCAGTGTGCTGATGCAATTATTATTTTATAATAGTATTAGCTGAACTCGGTGCGCTTCGCTACCCCTTTTGATTTTACAGGGTGAAATGAAAAAAAACTGCAACCAACTTCAGGCTGCTGTCATTTCTAAGCCACTCGTCCGACAGCTGTTAAAATTATTCCAGTGACAGCTCATTATATTGTTTACAGGCGTACAAAAGCATTTTGGTGAGCATTTCCCAGAAAAAATGTTATTCGTGATGGAATTCAAGCGTGATAGTGTGATTTCTTTATATTTGGCTGGAAAACAACAAGTGGCTATCATTACAGCATTCCAGAATTTTAATTTGAATACATCTTTTGTGTCTCGGACCATCGCTCGTTACCGTGATGCTGGTAGCGTAGCCCGACGTGAAGGAAGTTGACAGAAGAAAACAGCAACATCGTCAGAAATGGTTCGAAAAGTAAAGAAGCGACTTGATTGAAACCCACGTTGCAGTGGTCGAAAAATTTCTCGTGAGCTAAACATTTGGCAAATATTGAAAAATGAGCTCAGGGTAAATCCATTGAAATTCCAAAAAGTGCAAGAACTTGCACCGTAACAGAAAGAAAATAGACTCAAAAGAGCTAAAGAGTTGTTTCGCCTGGATAAAAGTGGTGAAATGCCGAATTTGGTTTTCTCCGATGAGAAAACATTCGTTGTCCAGCAGTTTGTAAACACACAAATGATCGTGTTTACTTCCCAAAGAGGTCAGCTGAAAATGTGCACCTTCGGTTGGCCACCAGAACTCAAGCGCCGGCCATGGTGATGGTGTGGGCCGCCATAACAGCCGATGGTCGCTCTCCGCTCTTATTAATCGACCGTGGCATCAGAATAAATACCGAATATTATCGCGAAAATATATACGCAAACATTTTGGCCTTGGACATTCCAACAGAACTCAGCACCATCGCACTCAGCACGCGCCACCCAAGAATGGTTACCAAATGAGGTTCCTCGCTTCATTTCCAGCGCATAATGGACACCATAATCTCCGGATACCAATCCGTTGGACTATTGTGTCTGGAGTACTTAGGAAAGCAAGGTTGGCACTAAACAGCAACATTCGGGCAGAGTGTGACGGTTTTATTGGCCGTAATTCGAGGCCATAGTCCGTGCCAAAGGTGACCAATTCGAACAAATCTATACACATTCTAAAATTTCTAAATTTATATCTAAAATTCAATTTCCGACATGTTTTGCTTCCATTCAATAAAATTAAAAAATAAAAACAAGTAAGCAAAGGCTACAACACTACAATATTTTAGATCCCCCCTTATGTCCAAATCCATTTTGGAAGATTTCGCTTTTGAAATTATGTCATGGAGCACTATCCAGATATTACCCTTAGCATTTGACCAGGGACATCTACGCACTCCGTCGTGCTGTTAGTTGTTGTGGTCCATTTTAAAGCTCAATATAATCCAATATTCATCCAAAATGCTACATTTCTTCCCTGTCCTTATCAATCTCTAGGCATGTCGATTGGCTTCAATTGTTTTTTTTTTGCCTTTGGTTCATTTGAACCGCTAAATATTTTGCGATTTTCTCCACAAGCTAAAGGCCCCTCTATATCTGCAAATTTAGCCTCATCTCATCCCGCTATCCTAAACTTTAACTTCAGGCGAGATTTCGTGTCCTTTGGTTTCTATTTGTGACCTTTATAACGGCTGCAAAATCAGGAACATTTTTAGTTGTTGGTCTATTTCAACCCCTAAATATATTGCGGACATTTTATTGTTTGGTGAAAAAATATTACAAAATATACACTTCAATATTATAAGTCAAATTGAAAAAATCGCATGCGATAAAAAAATATGAAAAAAATAAAAAATGTCACAAAATACTACCAAATCTATATTAACATCATTATTAACATCCTTTTATGCGACTTTTATTTCATTTTACTCTTTAATGCCAATATGGCATTCTGAATTGACAAAATTTGTCAAAATCGGTCCAGCCATTCTTGAGATATAAGCAATCTAGCTAGCATCCCCTTCCTTTGTATATGTACATTGTATATATTTCGCTATATATATCCGGTATAGTTACTATCGGCATCTACGTAACGGTCAGAATTGACCTGTTCGTCTATTTGTGATTTCGCCGGGATTGAAAATATTCGCGGTTTAATGGAAAATTTGACTTTTACTTAACACAAATGCTATGGTCTATTTCGCCCACTTAATATTATCCGATGACCATCTAAATTAAAAGATTTTTCCCCAGACCTAAGATCTATCCCCATGCTAACTTCCACGTCGATTGGTCTACAATTGCGACCTGTAGAGCAACTGTAAAATCAGGATTTTTTTCAGTTTTTGGTCCATTTTAACCCCTAAATATTATGCGATCATCTGCAAAAGCAATAGGCTCCTTACCACAACTCCATTTTACATTTCATGAAGATCGGGTCATAATTGCGACCTGTAGAGTGATTACAAATTAACATGGACAGGCGGACAGACGGACGGACGGACATACTTAGCTAGATCGACTCAGCTTGGCGAGATAGGAAGATCCATATACACTCTCCTATGTGCGAAACAAATATTTCGAGGTGTTACATAATTTTTGGCCCAATCAAACTTATAATACCCCCAACACATAGTGTTGTAGGGTATAAAAATGTAAAAATTATGGCGTTTGACTTTGTTGCATTTATTTCTATCTCACCATTTATATAAATTTGAACCGATTCTCACCAGTTTCAATCGGGTTCATCCTTGGGCCAAAAAAAAATTGTTTGGAGAATTTCATCTCAATCGAAGCATAAGTGCGACCTGTATTTTGTTCACAAAAATAAATGGACAGATGGAGGGACGGACGGACTGACGAACTGACATGCATAAATCGACCCAGAGAGTAATTCAATGAAGATCCTCGAAAGTATTCCGCTTCCATTTCCATGCTTCATCTCCTTACCATCCTTAGTAGATGGTAAATGTGTCCTCTTTAACGCCAAGTAAATATTTTCTTTGCCATTTCTAAGAGAATCGCAATGTAGACTGAACTGAGTCATTAAGGCGACTGCCATAGACATTTTAGCTAAACGAAACGACAATAAAAGTGAAATTTATTTCGCCAACTAAAGCAAATTAATCAAGAAATCACAAAGGAAACGATGAAATTAATATGCGTCTGGGTCTCCGACTCTGAATCATGAATGGGAAGCCCAACAAAAGAAGATGAATTGTTTTCTGACACTAAACGTTAAGTAAACATGCCAAAATTCTAAAATGTCTGTAATTAAGGGGCTAAGATGCGGGGCGCTTTTTTTTTGCACAACATCAGGTGTCAGGAGGAGCAAGAAGATGGGTTATACTCCAAACATATGCGAGTGGCTTCCATAATTTACGATTACCACGAAGACAGCCAACTTCAATGGGTTTTCAACACATTTTCTTTAAATTACGTCTTTTGTTTCGCAAAATTTTTTGTGTGTGTGTTTCTTTTTCGGGCTTTGGAGAACACATAATTTATGCATATCTTTCAACTATCTGTGTTGTTTTTGTTGTTGTTATACAAAGCGTATTAAATATTTCTTTTTTTTTTTTTTTGTTTAATTCATTTTTCGTCAGCCACCAGCCGTTGTTGTTACACATTGGCCAGGAAGCATGGATCATGAGCTGTAACACCCTGAGCCATCCATCCATCCATCCATCCATCCATCCATCCATCCATCCATTGATGCACTTACTCACTCACTTAGCACGCAATATTTCATAGGGTTCTGTTGAATTCTTCTTTTTTAAGTTTATTCGGGTAATATGGGCAAGACGGACAAAAGATTGCAGCGAAGAGCACGCAGTAGGTAGGATAAAGAATGTACCGCCAAAGTAGGTGACGCCAAAGACGTAGCAAACCCATTAACCAATCATAATGATGACTTTTTGGTTGCCTCGCCGGTGTTGGATATTCATTCGACGATGATAATGAAGAGGAAACCAAAAAATGTGACATCAAAATGGCGTGCAGTTAATGGAGGTTACTTGTCTCAGATCGGTTCGGCTCGACTCGGCTTGGCTTGGTTGGATGAATGGCATTACAGCCAACCTGCTGCATGAATTCTCCTTCACCTTTTTATAATGGTTCCGCTTGTTTTTCTTTTTCTGTTGCTTTTTTTTGGGCTCAGTGTCATTATTCAAGTCCAGAAGGATGGTTGGCTGGATGACTGGCTGACTGGTTGGTGAGACTGGCAAAAACCAAAGAAAATTTATGTTTTGCTGTGCAAAAGGGCGTGGAATTATTAATTAAAAACTAATTTAAAACGTATCATACATAGCATTGCACCAAAACGTTCTCATGTTCGGCCTCTTCTGACAATTGTTAAGTAGCAACTCTGCCGCACATTGCCGAGCCGTACCATAAATAATATTCATCTCCATATGGAGATCAATAATGCGGCAAAGATGTTTTAGTTTTTTTTCGATTATTTTCTCACTGGACTTTTTTCTCTTTTGTTGTTGTAGCGGATGCGCTCTCCCTCTCTCTCTCTCTCTCTCTCTCTTTCTAAGCTATATGAATGAAGTATTTTTCTTTTGCCGAAATGTCACATGTCAGCCCATATTTCTTAAATGCCAAATACTTTTTGACATAATAGTCCAATTACCTTATCGCACGATCATCGATCGTTGTGGTACGTTCTCTGGCTGGCTGGTTGACTGTGACCAAAGAAAACTGACAACAACAAAACCACCAACGATCCACACACAATCAACAGCTAGCCAGTTAACCAATAAAAACTCTAACAACAAAAACAACAACACCAACAGCACCAGGATCAGAAGCAAATGGGATTGTGAAAACCACCAGAAAGCATCACAATGTTCCAAAGTGTTGAAAGAACTCTCTCATTACAAAGAGAGCTGGTATGGTAAGTGGGGAAAGCCTTAAATGTCAACTATACAGTATCATATACCACTATGTATATTTGGTATTGCTACCCGTATGTATGTTCGTTCGGAGAATAAATGTTAAGTAAATGGTGCCACGTTGGGCGCCATCGAAACATTTTTTTTGTCTAGAAGTTCGCCTTTTGTGTATTTCGGATTTCGCCTGTAAGTAATGCTGGTATTTTTTATACAAAAGTAGTGGTCCATTCACCCGCTGTCCTAAACTCTAACTACATGCAAGATTTCGTGACCAATGGTTTCTATTTTGACCTTTATAACGGCTGCAAAATCAGAAACATTTTTAGTTGTTGGTCCATTTAAACACCTAAATATATTGCGGACAACTTTGAAAACAATAGGCCTAGCCCTTTTGAGCCTAACCCTACCCTGGTGAAAATTTTCCTCAACCTGTGTTGTTTAGTGAAAAAATATTACAAAATATATACTTCACATGAAAAAATCGCATGTGATAAAAAATATGAAAAAATAAAATAATTCACAAAATACTACAAAATCTATATTAACTTATTGGCATCTTTTTATGAGACTTTATACTTTTATGCCAAGAGGGCATTCTGAATTGACAAAATTTGTCCAAATCGGTTCAGCCATTCTTGAGATATAAGCATTCTAGCTAATATTCCCTTCCTTTGTATATATACATTGTATGTATTCGCTATATATATATATCCGATATATTTACTATCGGCTCCTACGTAACGGTCAGAATTGATTGATTGTGATTTCGCCGGATAGAATATTTGACTTTTATTTAACAAAAATGTTATGGTCTATTTCACCCACTAAATACTACCCGATGACCATCAAAATTGGAATGCTTCTGCCCAGCCCTAAGCTCTAGCCCCATGCTAACGTCCGAGAGCAACTGCAAAATCAGTTTTTTTCAGTTTTTGGTCCATTTCAACGCCTAAATTTTATGCGGTCATCTCCAAAAGCAATAGTAATAGGTTCGATTCCGGCCCTAGCCCCACCTCCATTCTAAATTTTGTGAAGGTCAGATCATAATTGCGACCTGTAGAGTGATTACAAATTAACATGGACAGGCGGACGGACATACATAGCTAGATCTAATCAGCTTGGCGAGATTAGAAGATCCATGTATTCTTTCCTATGTGGGAAACCAGTATTTCGTGGTGTTACATAATTTTTGGCCCAATCAAACTTATAATACCCCCAACACATAGTGTTGTAGGGTATAAAAAGTTAAGAATAGATGAAACGTGTATCGACGCACAGTGGGGTGAAATCAGCTAAAAAGGGAGATTAATTCAGGGAAGCATTATATCGTTCTGAAATTGTGTTCAGACATTTATACTACCTTTAGTTTCGGCAAGACCTCCATACAGGGTGAGATGAAAAAACTGCCATTTCATTTCTAAGCCACTCGTCCGACAGCTGTTATAATTATTCCAGTGACAGTTCATTATATTGTTTACAAGCGTACAAAAGCATTTCGGTGGGAATTTTCCGAAAAAAAGTTATTCGTGATGGAATTCAAGCGTGATAGTGCGATTTCTTTATATTTGGCTGGATAACCACAAGTGGCTATAGTTAGAGCACTCCAGCATTTAAATGTGAATAAATCTTTTGTGTCTCGTACCATCGCTCGTTACGGTGACACTGGTAAGGTAGCCCGACGTCAAGGAAGTGTACGGAAGAAAACAGCAACATCAGCAGAAATAGTTCGAAAAGTAAAGAAGCGACTTGATCGATACCCGCGTCGCAGTGGCCGAAAAATGGCTTGTGAGCTGAACATATTGCAATTTTCCATTCGGCAAAAATGTAAAAATGAGCCGGTGAAATTCCAAAGAGTGCCAGAACTTACACCGCAACAGAAAGAAAATAGACTCAAAAGAGCTAAAGTGTTGCTTCGCTTGGCCGAAAGTTGTGAACTGCCGAATTTGGGTTTCTCCGATGAAAAAGCATTCGTTGTCCAGCAGATTGTAAACAAACAAAATGATCGTGTTTACTTGCCAAAGAGGTCAGCTGAAAATGTGCACCTTCTGTTGGCCACCAGAACTCAATCGCCGGCCGCCTTGGTGTTGGTGTGGGCCGCCATAACAGCCAATGGTCGTTCTCCGCTCGTATTAATCGACCGTGGCATAAGAATAAATGCCGAATATTATCGCGAAAATATTCTGGAGGAAAATATTTTGGCCGCAGACCTTGGAAATTTCAGCAGGACTCAGCACCATCGCACTCAGCACGCGCCACCCAAGAATGGTAACAAAATGAGGTTCTTTGCTTCATTTCCAGCGCACAACGGCTACCTAAACCTCCGGATACCAATCCGTTGGACTATTGTGCCTGGAGTACTTTGGAAAGCAAGGTTGGTACTAAAAAATACCAAAGTGTGGATTACCTCAAGCAAGCGCTTCGCCGGGTATGGACCAAAATAACCCAGAGCAACATTCGGGCTTCGTGTGACGGTTTCATTGGCCGTAATTCGAGGCCATAATTCGTGCTAAAGGTGACCAATTCGAACAAATCTAAACTTATTCTAAAATTTGATGCTATTTCCGACATTTTTTTCTTTTATTCATTAAAATTAAAAAAAAGTAAAAATTATGGCTTTATCGGAATATATCGGCCCAGTTTTTCTGGTACCTCCCCCACAAAGGATCAAAATTTTGAATATCCATGAAACTCATTAAACGCGAAATTAACATCCGATTCCATTTGGACTTGGCACACTTTAATATTTTTATCCATACAAGATTTGTCATAAAGATGGTAGAGATCGGACTATTTCTTCAGGGTTCAAGATTTTGCAGAACAAAACTGTTATAAAATACGAAATAAGCATCCGGTTCTTTTCAAATTTCACACATCTTATTATTTCTAAAAATAAAATATCATCTGTGAAGATGGGATATATCGGTCTATTCCTTCTGGTGCCTCCCCCACGAAGGGTCAAAGTTTTTAATAACCCAAAGGGATTATAGAATCCGAAATAAGAATCCGGTCTTTTTAATATTCATATATCCCATTATTTCTACAAATACAATGTCTGCTTTGAAGATGGGATATATCGGTCCACTGCTTCTGGTACCTCCACCACATAGGATCAACATTTTGAATAGTCTTGAAGCTCATAAAACGCTAAATTAATATCCTATCCCATTCGGACTTGGCACATCTCAATATTTTTTATTTGTTATAAAGATGGTTGAGATTAGACTATTGCTTCTGGTACCTCCCCCACACAGGGTTCAAAATTTTGAAGAAGAAAACGATTATAACATCCGAAATAAGCATCCGGTTCTCTTGAAATTTCACACATCTTATTATTTCTAAAAATAAAAGATCATCTGTGAAGATGGGATATATCGGTCTATTCCTTCTGGTGCCTCCCCCACGAAGTGTCAAAGTTTTTAATGACCCAAAACGATTATAGAATCCGAAATAAGCATCCGGTCTTTTTAATATTTCATATATCCCATTATTTCTACGTATACAAGATCTGCTGTGAAGATGGGATATATCGGTCCATTCCTTCTTGTACCTCCCCACACAGGTTTCAAAATTTTGAAGAACAAATGGATTATAAAATACAAAATAAGCATCCGTTTCTGTTCATATTTCACGCATCTCATTATTTCAGATAACACAAAACCTGCTGTGAAGATGGGATATATCGGTCCATTCCTTCCTGTGCCTCCCCCACGAAGGGTTCAAAATTAAGAAGAAAAATCCGAAATAAGCATCCGGTTCTTTTCATATTTCATATATCCCATTATTTATACAAATACAAGATCTGCTTTGAAGATGAGATATATCGGTCCACTGCTTCTGGTACCGCTCCCACAAAAGGGGTCAACATTTTGAATATCCATGAAGCTCATAAAACGTGAAATTGACATCCGATTCCAACATTTGGATCAATCACGCGCAAATCATAATATATTTAAATAATCGAACATTGACTGTCGGCTAAACCGACTGATACTCGTTAACTTGTTTTTATGAAACAATTTAAAGTTGAACTAAAATAGTATCTGAAAATATCTTGCCATAGATAACTAGAATTCCCAACATTTCCACTACCAACCCTCCAAATTAAAACATTTATGGTGATAGTTCTG
The DNA here is from genome assembly GCF_030504385.1 of Musca domestica. Classification (NCBI taxonomy): domain Eukaryota; kingdom Metazoa; phylum Arthropoda; class Insecta; order Diptera; family Muscidae; genus Musca; species Musca domestica. The sequence continues at coordinate 8,595,816 of NW_026712192.1, read as the reverse complement.
CTGGTGATCATGATCAAAATCCAAACCAAAAAAAAAAAAAAAAAAAAAAAACAATAAAAGAAGCAAAAACAAAAACTCATTGCAAACTTATTGCCGTGTTAACTGTTTCAATCGATATCGCGGTGGCATGGATATGGGATACGCTTAAACGGGCATACTCGATCAATGAATTGAATGTAATGGTCTTCGATCTTTACCACGGTGGCTAAGTGCCAAGATATCGATTATTTATTGCTTTTAGCCTACTTGTTGTTATGGTACTTATGGCGGTCTGTCGAGCTGATGAGGAAGCATTCGTTTGTGAGATGTGAACACAAAACAAAGCTAAACAAAAATATGGTCGACATCAATGAACGCTTAGCGGCAGCAGCACCAGCACCAGGCAACGCATTTTTAAATGCATCATCCTTAAGTAGAAGAAATCCATTTAAATTGCGCGTACGACACAAACTCACGCACACACACACAGCCACTCTCGCATTCGCTCCCATCGATGGGATCAAACCGCGAAAAAAAAATTGACGTCCGACAATGTTTGTGTGATTACAAGATGTTTGGCCCGGTTAAACGCGTTGTTACATGTTCACTGAATGTTTTTTTTTGTAATTGTTGTTGTTGTTGTTGCCAGTTATTGCACCCTTTCGTCTCTTCTTCCCGGCGGCAGAGCGTTTGCGTATCCAATTGTCTGGCGAATGTGAAATAAAATAAAGCGACCAACCGGCAGCAAATAACATTAATATCCTCTCTTTAACATCTGGTTAAAGATCAAAACGAAACTTCAACAATTGTGTGTCTTGTGCCAGATCCAGGCAGAAAAAACAATGTGCCTCTTTAATCTTGAGGATTCGGAATTACAAAAAAAAAAAAAAAAACGAAAAAAAGAGGAGTCATCCTATAAGCACAGACGCCGTCTTCGCTGCCTCTTGACGGGAAAGACTAAAGTGTCGATTTACAGCTTCTTTTCCGTTTTATCGTTTGCAATTCCCTACAGATTTAGTTGTGATTTATGCAGGGGAGACCAATATTTTTTTAAACGGGGGTACTTTGGGAAATCAAGTGTAAATCGACAGAGAATAAAACCCCAAGTTTGATAAAATAAAAGTTTTCAGTTCGGACAACTTTGATACTCTCAAGCATTATCGTACGAAGTAATAAAATTCGAAACCACTTCTGGGGTAAAAAATTAAATTTTCCCTGAAAAATGTACAAACAACCAAAAAAAGCAGCTAAGTTCGACCGGGCCGAACTTTGAACACCTTCCAACATTCTTAGCCAACTTGACAATTTTTCAAAAAAAAAGGTATCAATCGGTTCTCCGACAGACTAATAACCTCAGCCATTACTCGATTATTAAAATATATTTTGACTTCTGAGGAAATGGACCAATATTGTCTATTTGGCATCGGACTTAAATAAATACGATATAAATATTGTGACGGCCAGGTTTGGATTAGGCGAGGTACCAGAGAGGGTTCGCGGATATATATCACCTTCACAACAAATTTTGACCCTTTATGGGGGAGATATTTGATGGAGTGGTCCGATATTATCCATTTTTGTACATGACCGAGAACTGAGGCAAATTTTGAGATTTGCAAAATTGGAGCAAAATCGAATTATTCCTTCTCTTTCTGTGCAGAAATTATATATATTTTTTTAAATTTTGACCTTTTGAGGGGGAGGTACGAGAAGGAGTGGATCAAACCTTGGGTTAATATAAACATTGGGATGTGTGAAATATAAAGATAATCGGGCATTTAAATCACATATTATAAGAGTAGTAATTATTCAAAATTTTGACACCATTTGGGGGATGTACTTGATGGAGTGGAACAATATTTTCCATTTTCGCACCTGACCTATTTCCGAACTCGATCTAATTTTGACAAAAATATTACTATAACTAAGATTGGACCAAATCGAATACTCCCTTCGAATACTAGCCAGCCAGCCAGCCAGACAGACGAACGGACGGATATCGCAAGATCGAATCTAAATGTTCTGAAACGGATTTGGTCCTAGGTCTCCTAGGGTATAAAATCATTCCTAAGCACGTTTTACCGTATCAAATGATATATACCTGAGGCTGAGGGTATAAAAAACAAGTAAAAAAGCTGTAAGTTCTGCCGGGCCGATCTGTGAATACCCTCCACCATTTGGAACAAATTTAGCAATTTTCAAAAAAAAAAAAAAAAAAAAAAATCCTTTAAAAATTCTGACAAAACCCTAAAAATACCGAATGTAGGCGTTATATAAGGGTGAATACGACGACGGGGACCTGTATAGGCAACTTTTGTCATAAGCCATTAAAATATTCAAATGAGAAACTTTAAAAAAAATCGGTGGATAATGTCGCTAAAATCATAAAAATACCGAAAATCGGGAGGTACCGTTATTTGGGGGCTATACGAAGACCTGCATAGACAATTTCCTGTCATAGACTTTAGTACCCATTACGAAATTCAAATACAAAATTTGAAGCAATTCCGGTGAATAATGTCGCTTAAGTCATCAAAATACCGAAAATCGGGAGGTACCGTTATACGGGGGCTATACGAAGACGTGAACATGCACAGAAAATTTTCTGTCTTAGGCTGTAGTATCCATTAGGAACTTCAAATGCGGAATTTGAAACAATTTCAGTAAATAATCATCAAAATACCGAATATCGGGGGCTACCTTTATATGGGGGCTATACGAAGACGTGGACCTGCACAGACAATTTTCGTTCATAGGCTGTAGTATCCATTACGAACTTCAAATGCCAAATGTCAAACAATTCCAGTGAATAGTTTCGCTAAAATCATCAAAATACCGAATATCGGGGACTACCTTTATATGGGGGCTATACGAAGACATGGACCTGCATACGAAATTTTTTCCCATTGGCTGTAGTAACCATTAAGATCTCGCAATATGAAATTTGAAACGATTTCGGGGAATAATATAGTTGAAGTCATCAAAAAACCGAATATTGGGAGGTACCGTTATATGAGGGCTATACGAAAATGTGGAACGACGTGGCTCATTTACGAACCTGCCTACTGGTAAACTCTGCATGTATGCAAAATGTTAGATTTCTATCTCAATTCGCTCGAAAGATAGCGTGATTGCAACAGACAAACAGACGGACATCGCTAGATAGTCTTAGAATTTTACGCTGATCCAGAATATATATACTTTGTAGGGTCTGTTATAAACATTACATTACAAACGGAATGGTGGAGGGTATAAAAATTCCCTCAAATATTTATTTATTGTTGGCCATTGATGTGTGATCTCTTTGCGTGTGATGTGTGATCTCTTTGCGATCGCTTGATTTGTAAATATTCGTTATTTTTGCTTCTGAACATAAAACTCTAACTTAAATTTTCCCTTTTGACAACAAACCTGCACAAATGAGACTCTGGGGAAATTTGCGTGAATTTCCTTCATTACATGCTATGATGAAAACCGCATACACTACAGAATGGCAAAAACTGCAGCGACACTCCATGACATATCTTATTATATGTAAGTCGTCTGTGTTTTCCCCATATCGAAAATTTCGCAGTACGTACCATAGCACAATATACTCGCAAGTTAAAGTGGCCATTCTTCATCCACATCATTGACGATTGTGGACGATTGTGCGTTCTCCGCTGCACTTGCCAGTCTCTTCTCTTTTAACGTGGCAATCACTTTAAGTCAACCTGGCTTGGCTAGTATGTGTGGTATAAATTGTCATCTGGCGAGTTTTTAATCTCTGACATGGAACATAAAAACAAACCAAATCGAATCGGAAAAATGGCAAAGGGTAAGATGATATTGATCTCATTTGTGATTTATTTTTCACTTAAAACGAGGTTGATATGGGATGTACAAGAAGGAATAGTACGATCTATAACATCTTTATAACACATCTTGTGTTAATGGAAATGTTGAGATGTGCCAAGCCTGCATTAAATCGGAGGTAAATTTCGAGTTTTATGAGAGTCATGGATACTTAAAATTTGGATCCTTAATATTATGACAAGTGTAATTTGAAGACAATCAGACTCATACATCACATTTAATAAGAGTTATAATTATTTAAAAAGTTGACCCTTTGTGGGGGAGGTACTTGATGGAGTGGACCGATATTGTCAATTTTTGCACCTGACAAAATTGGAAAAAAAATCAGATTATCGTTTCTCTTTCTGTGAAAATATTAAAAAAAGTAAATAAATAAACTATTTTTATACCCTCAACCATGTGGCCACAAAGGGTTTAATATATCATTTGATACGGCCAAAACGTGCCTCACCCGGCTTTAGACTCTAGGTCTCCTTGGAACAAATCCGTTTCAGGATATTTGGAGTTGATCTGGCGATGTCCGTCGGTCCGTCTGTTTGGCTGGTGCACACGAAAACTCTCGAAGGTAGTATCCGATTTGGTCCAAACATGTTACATCGTAATATTATTATCAAATTTAGATCGTGTACGGAATATCGATCCAGTCCTTCCGGTACATCCCCCTCAAAAGTTCAAAAAGATCGGACTATTTCTTCTGGTACCTCCCCTAAATAGGGTTTAAGATTTTGAAACACAAAACGCTTAATAAGGAGCATCCAACTCTCTTCAAATTTTACACATACAGGGTGAGATAAAAAAACTGCCACAAAATCAAACGCCATAATATTTTTTTTTTAATTTTTCTGAATAAAAACAAAAAATATCGGAAATAGCATCAAATTTTAGAATAAGTTTCGATTTATTCGAATTGGTCAGCTTTGGTACGAATTATGACCTTCAAACGGCTAATGAAACCGTCAGACGCTGCTCGAATGTTGCTTTGCGGTATTTTGGTCCATTCCCGGCGAAGCGCTTGCTTGAGGTGATCGACACCTTGATATTTTTTATTGCCAACCTTGCTTTCTGAACTACTCCAGACACAATAGTCCAACGAATTGGTATCCAGAGATTTTGGTGGCCATTGTGCGCTGGAAATGAAGCGAGGAACCTCATTTTCTAACTATTCTTGGGTGGCGCGTGCTGAGTGCGATGTTGCTGAGTCCTGTTGGAATGTCCAAGGTCTGCTGTCAAAATGCATGCGTGCCCTCCAGAATATTTTCGCGATAATATTCGGCATTTATTCTGATGCCACGGTCGATTAATACGAGCAAAGAGCTACCATTGGCTGTTATGGCGACTTACACCGCTTGAGTTCTGGTGTCCAACCGAAGGTGCACATTTTCAGCTGACCTCTTTGGCAAGTAAACACGATCATTTTGTTTGTTTACAAACTGCTGGACAACGAATGTTTTGTCATCGGAGAAAACCAAATTCGGTAGATCACCACTTTCGGCAACTCTTTTGCTCTTTTGAGTCTATTTTCTTTCCGTTGCGTTGCGTTGCGTTCCGTTCTTGCACTTTTTGGAATTTCAGTGGCTTTACCACGAGCTCATTTTCCAATGTTTGCCGAATGGAATACTGCGATATGTTCAACTCATAAGTCATTTTTCGGTCACTGCGACGCGGGTTTCGCTCAAGTCGATTCTTTACTTTTCGAACCATTTCTACTGATGTTGCTGTTTTCTTCCGTCCACTTCCATGACGTCGGGCTACCCTATCAGTATCACGGTAACGAGCGATGGTACGAGCCACAAAAGATTTATTCATTTTTTAAATGCTGTAGTGCTCTAGCGATAGCCACTTATTTAGGTCCGATACGAAATTGATAATATTGGACCATTCCTCCGGAACCTACTCCATAAGGTCAACAATTTGAATAATCATTACAGAAGTTCAAAAATATTTTAATAATCGAACTTTGGCTGAGGGTATACATCCGTCGGCAAATCCGACTGATACTTTTTAACTTGTTTTCATGGATGCCAATGCCAAAAAGAAATGTACTTACGCATGAGAACCCACTCGTACCTCTAAATAGTTGTTAAGAGAATTGTTGAAAACTTGGTTTCCCAACTTATTAGCCGTTTTCGTAATCCTTTTCTACTTTATATAATCTTTGTTTTTTTTTTTTTGTCAAAACAGAAAACCCCAGCTACTAGTTTTTACCATTCAAAGTTGTAGAGGCGGCATTTTAGTTTTAAAGATTTATTTCATGTTTTTATTGCCATAATCTAGTGCGGCGACGCTGCGCTCTCCGTTTGCCCTAGAAATGCAATTTTTTTATTTGCGTGTAATTTAATCGACTTTAATCGATTCGCAATATAATTCGTTCGTCTGCACGCCGTTCGTTCAGTGGCGAATTGCATCGGCAGCATCCACCCAAGTCAGTGAGTGCATTTTTAGATTTATTTATTACATTTCATATTAGGTTGCCATTGTCATCATTCTTTTGGCTGGATTTTCTTATGACACTTAAGGTGTTCAATTTAAATCGATTACACCCCAGAAATGGCAAAGCCACGGAAACGCCGCGGCACCGCTGTCTGTGTAATCCATTTGGTGGTCGATCAAATGTGAGTTGGGTGGAAAGGAGGTGCATGCACGTATGAATGAATGGTAGTGAGGCTGGTCAGCCATGTGAATGTATACATAACCAAGCAAATGGATCACAATGAATGTATTTTTATACCTTCAGCCATATGGCTAGAGAGAGGGTATATATAATTTGATACGGCCAAAATGTGCCTCATCGAAATAACAGTTTTAGACCATAGGTCTCTTTGCATCAAATCCTTTTCAGGACATTTGAAGTCGATCTAACGATGTCCGTCCGTCCATCCGCCTGTCTGTCTCTCTGGCTGGTGCACACGAAAACTCTCGAAGGGATTATTCGATTTGATCCCAAACTTGGTAAATCGTAAAACTATTGTCAAACTTAGATCGAGTTCGGAGATGGGCAATATCGATCCACTCTTTCTACTACATCCCCCACAAAATGTCTACATTTTCAAAGAAAATAATTTACTGCACAGAAAGAAAAAGGACAATCCGATTTGGGTCCAACTTTGCAAATCCTAATACTTGAATCAGTGCTAGGCCAGGTGCGAAAATGGAAAATATCGTTCCATTCCATTAAGTACCTCCCCTACAAAGAGTCAAAATTTTTAATTATTATATATCTTATAAAATGTGATGTAAGAGTTCGATTGCCTTAAAATTACACACATCACAATATTTTTATTGGCCGAAGGTCTGGTGTGAAGATGGAATATATCGGTCCACTCCTTCTAGTACCTCCCCCACAAAGGGTAAAAAATTATGAGTATCCATGAAGCTCATAAAACGGGATATTAACATCCGATTCCATTCAGTCTTGCTACATCTCAAAATTAACATCAACACAAGATCTGTTCTAAAGATGGTAGAGATCGGAATATTTCTCCTGGTGCCTCCTCCATATAGAAATCGAAAAAAGCATCCAACTCTCTTCAAATTTCACATATCCAAACATTTTTGTTGTGAAGATAATATAAATATGCGAACCCCTTCTGATTCCTAACCCACAAAGGGTCACAATTTCAAATACTTATACCGTACCTCCCGGTATGCGGTATTTTAAGATTTTAGCGACATTATTTACAGGAATTGTATCAAAATTGGTATTTAAAGTTCGAAATGGATACTACAGCCTGTGACAGAAAATTGTCCGTGCAGGTCCACGTCCTCGTAAAGCCCCCATATAACGGTATCTCCCGATATTCGGTATTTTAATGATTTTAGCGACATTATTTACCGGAATTATTTCAAATTTTGTATTTGAAGTTCGTAATAGATACTACGGCTTAAGACAGAAAATGGGTCATGTAAGTCCAAGTCTTCGTATAGCCCCAATATAACGGTATCTCCCGATATTCGGTATTTTAATGATTTTAGCGACATTATTTAGCGGAATTGTTTCAAAATTGGTATTTAAAGTTCGTAATAGATACTACGGCTTCAGACAGAAAATGGACCATGTAGGTCCACGTCTTCGTATAGCCCCCATATAACGGTATTCAGTATTTTGATGATTTTAGCGACATTTTTCATCGGAATTGTTTTAAATTTCGCATTTAAAGTTCGTAATGGATACTACAGGCTATGCCTGTATAGCCTCCATATAACGGATCCACCGATATTCGGTATTTTGATGATTTTAGCGATATTATTTATCGGAATTATTTCAAATTTTTTATGTGAAGTTCGTAATGGATTTTACAGAAAATTGATTGTGCAGGCTTATGAGAAAAGTTGCGTATGCAGGTCTACGTCGTCGTATAGACCCTAATATACGACTACATTCGGTATTTTTAAGATGAATTTTTAATGGATTTTAATTTTTTTTTTTTTTTTGAAAATTGCCAAATTTGTACCAAATGGTGAAGTGTATTCAAAGTTCGGCCCGGCCGAACTTACAGCTTTTTACGTGTTTAATATTCTACCGATTTTTTCCATTGGTGAAACTCTGTCCGGTATATATCTTGCCCTAATAAATATTTTTCGATATAATTCTACTCAATGTTATATCATGCACGATTCAGCAATGTTATTTGGTACTAGAGTTATTTAGTACAAAAGCCTCCGTCAGATTTGTTTAAAATCGATTCAGATTTGGATATATTTCTAATATTGTGACTACTCTAAAGCTATGATACACTCAAATATGGTTCATGGTTGGTATGATCTGCTTCACATAAATTCCCAATATAAAGTGTTTGTATTACGTGAGCTCTACTAAATATGCATAGTTGTGTAGGGTAGCATATAGTCGGCCCCGCCCAATTTTTGACCTTTCCTTACTGGTATATATTTCAATTTTGGATATCAAATTTACCCATTTTTGTCGGTAACTGAAAAACTGAGTTAGAGAATCGCTCTACTGCAAAAACAGAAATTTTAGTAACAGTCGCCTTTCATTAAAATCGCCAACTATCATTTGAAAAATGTCATATTTTTTGACACATGGAAATTTTCAAGAAAAAGTTCCTCAAAATATAAAACCGAACATGCAATTCAGCTAAGAACTGCAGTTGACATTAAATATTTTGTTTTTCTATTAACTGACATTCGCTGTCATATTATGGTTAATAATTCATGGTAGGAATTAAAATTTATTGCTCTTTGAAAGGCAACAATTGACCACTTAAGTTTGCCTTTGAAGCATTTGCTTCAGAACTCTAGTGGTTCGGTATGGTTTTTCAATTCCCCATTTGGCAACATTGTTAACACTGAAATGACGTTTGAAATTGCAATTTTGAAATCAATTAACATAATATATATGGTGCTGATATACATACGTACATATGTACATAAAATGTACATGCAAATAAACAGAGAATGAAACAAATTCAAAAAAAGCATTATTATTATTATTTTTTATACCCTCCACCAAAGTATGGAGGGTATATTAAGTTTGTCATTCCGTTTCTAACACCTCGAAATATACATTTTAGACCCCACAAAGTATATATATTCTGTTTCAGAATAAAATTCTATGTCGATTTAGCAATATCCGTTCGTCCGTCTGTGCTTCCGAACGAAATTAGGTAGGTTGATAAAATTTTAATCAAAATTGTATTACATCTGCAGGACTTTTGGTATTGAAAATGGGTCATGTAGGTCCACGTTTTGGTATAGCACCCAAATAATAGTACCTCCGTTTTTTCGGTATTTTGGAGATTTAAGCGACATTATTCAGCCTATGACAGAAAATTGTCTGTGCAGGTCCACGTCTTCATATAGCGCCCATATAACGGTACCTTCCGAAATTCGGTATTTTGATGATTTTAGCGACATTATTAACCGGAACTGTTTCAAATTTGGTATTTGACGTTGTAATGGATACTACAGGGTTGCCCATATTCGACGGACCTTTGGGCCCTTTGGGCCCATTCCAATCGACGTGGCTTGTGCGCAGGCAACATTCTTTGCGTCAATTGAATTTTGTACGGGAACAAATGCAAATCAATGCGAATAATCCGTTGTAAAGTGGACCGAGCCATGCCCAACTGCTGAGAACGGCGTTTTTGGGATGTTCTTGGGGACATCTCAACACTGGCTCGTACGGCAGCGTTTTTTTCGGCCGATCGCCTTGGTCGACTTTTATATGGCCTCTTCGGATTAGAAAGAGCCTTACCAGTCGAAATTTTTTCCTATAAACGCTTAATGGTGTTCTTAGAAGGCGCACTTCTCACATTTTTTAATGTTTTAAAAGCACGTTGAGTTTTCACAATTGACTTCTTCTATTGAATGTAAATTTCAACTATTTCAGAGCGCTCGCGTGGCGTGTATTGGTTCGTGGTAAACATCTGCTTGGACGGACGCTTCAAACGCGGTATGTCATTAAGCGATGTGACATCTCTGTGAAGAGTTATGGCGTTGCCAGATGGGTCCGTCGAATATGGACAACCCTGTACAGCCTAAGACAGAAAATTGTGTGTGTAGGTTAACGCCTTCGTATTGCCCCCATATGACGGTACCTCCCGATATTCGGTATTTTCATGATTTTAGCGACATTATACACCGAAATAGTTTCAAAATTGGTACTTAAAGTTCGTAATGAATACTACAGCCTATGACAGAAAACTGTCTGTGCATGTCCACGTCTTCGTATAGCCCCCATATAAGGGTACCTCCCGCAATTCGGTATTTCGATGATTTTAGCGACATTATTCACCGAAAATGTTTAAAATTTGGTATTTGAAGTTCGTAATTGATACCACAACCTGAGACAACAAATGGGCTACGCAGGTGCTGAGTGCGATGGTGCTGAGTCCCGTTGGAATGTCCAAGGTATGCAGCCAAAATGTTTGCGTGTCCAAGGCTTTAATACACCCTCCAGAATATTTTCGCGATAATATTTGGTATTTAATCTGATGCCACGGTCGATTAATAAGAGCGGAGAGTAAACATCGACTGTTATGGCGGCCCACATCATCACCATGGCCAGCGTTTGAGTTCTAGTGGCCAACCGAAGGTGCACATTTTTAGCTGACCTCTTTGGCAAGCAAACACGACCATTTTGGTTGTTTACAAACTGCTGGACAACGGATGTGTTCTTATTGGAGAAAACCAAATTCGGCAGTTCACCACTTTCGGTCAAGCGAAGCAACTTTTTAGCTCTATTTTCTATTTTTTTCTGTTGCGGTGTATGTTCTTGCACTTTTTGGAATTTCAATGTCTTTGCCCCGAGCTCAATTTTCAGTATTTGCCGAATGTAATATTGCGATATAGTCAGCTCACGAGCCATTTTTCGGCCACTGCGATGCGGGTTTCGATCAACTCGGTTCTTTACTTTTCGAACTATTTCTGCTGATGCCGCTGTTTTCTTCCGTTCACTCTTTCTTGACGTCGAGCTACCCTACTAGTATCACGGTAACGAGCGATGGTACTAGACACAAAAGATTTATTCACATTTAAATGCTGGAGTGCTCTAATGATAGCCTCTTGTGGTTTTCCAGACAAATATAAAGAAATCACACTATCACGCTTGAATTCCATCACGAATAACTTTTTTTCTGGAAAATGCTCACCTAAATGCTTTTGTACACCTGGAAACAATATAAAGAGCTGTCATTGGAATTATTTTAACAGCTGTCGGACGAGTGGTTTAGAAATGACTGCAGTCTGAAATTGCTTGGAGTTTTTTTTCATTTCACCCTGTTATGGCTACATTTGGTAGTTTTTAGATTTTATTAGAATTTTTAATGGAAATTATTTTTTTTTTAAATTGCCAAATTCTTTCCAAATGGTGGAGGGTATTCGAAGTTCGGCCCTCCAAACTTACAGCTTTTTTACTTGTTTTTCTTTTGACATGGTTCTGGGCTTTTTAATTCTAGTTCTTAGGTCTTTAAAGTCTTGCGTCCAAATATACAAATGTATGTACCTAAATGTCGTTCATAGCATCATGGGCACACAAATTAACAACCCTGCTTTGTAATTAAAATCAATACCGCTTTTACAGAATGAATAAATTTGGTTAATACATATTTTGTGTGTGTGTGTGTGTGTGTGCAGATTCTTCATTTGGAAGTCATTTGCTTTGAGCTCTTGCCGAACAAAAGAAGTGTAACAATCAAGCAAACACAAAAGAGCGAGCAGAAATTGCATGTAAAATAAACCAAATCGAAAGAATCTTCATTAGCTCGAGTCTAGTCTAAGTACAAAAGTACTTGACTTTGGTTTTGATAGTGAGGTAAATGATTCGATGTTCTTTTCAATATTCCATGGTAAAGGGTAACAGCAGAGGGGAAAATCGCTAAATTATTTGATCAAAATTTAATCTGAAATGTCGGCAATTTCGAATTGTGCTAAGGATTCAACAAACCTCATGGCTTTGCTTCTAAAAATCTTAACTGTTCGGGTACCGCCATTTGTGGGCTATATATAACCATTATACTTCCACGATAGTACGAACCCAACTCGATTGAATGGTTGCATAAGCAATGATGAGCGAATTTGTGTTAGCAAATATGTGTGTATGTGTGAAATTTGAGGAGAGTTGAATGCTTCTATCACTTTCTTTGAGAGTTTTGTTTTTCAAAATCTTGAACCCTATGTGGGAGAGGTGCCAGAAGAAATGATCCGATCTCTATCATCATCATAACAGATCTTGTGTTGATGGAAATATTGAGATGTACCATGTCTCTAATGGAATTTCGCTTTTTATGAGCTTCATGGATACTCAAAATTTTGAGCCTTTGTTGGGGAGGTACCAGAAGGAGTGGACCGATATATTCCATCTTCACAACAGATCTTTTGTTAGTGGAAATAATGGTATGTGTTGGAAATATAAAGAGAACCTGATGGTTTCGTTTTTTTATACCCTCCACCATACTATGGAGGGTATATTAATTTTGTCATTCCGTTTGTAACTCCTCGAAATACTCATGTCAGACCCAACAAAGTATATATATTCTTGATGAGCGTAAAATTCTAAGACGATTTAGCAATGTCCGTCTGTCTGTCTGTCCGTCTGTCTGTCCGTCTGTCTGTCCGTTTGTCTGTCCGTTGTAATCACGCTATCTTTCGAACAAATTGAGATAGAAGGCTAAAATTTTGTACATGTATATTTTGCCAGTTCGTAAATGGGCCATGTAGGTCCACGTCTTCATATAGGCCCCATATACCGTAGCCCCCGATATTCGGTATTTTGATGATTTTAGCTACATTATAAACAGATTTTTCTTCAAGTTTCGCATTTAAATAGTGTAATAACTTATGACAAAAGTTGTCTATGCAGGCCCACGTCCTCGTATAAGCATTCGGTATTTTTAAGATTTTAACAGAATTTTTAACGGATTTTATTTTTTGGAAATTGCCAAATTTGTACCAATTGGTGGAGGGTATTAAAAGTTCAGCCCGGCCGAACTTACAGCTTTTTTATATGTTTTTTTTTTTGAAAATTCCTAAATTTTTATGGGAGGTACCAGTGGACCGATATTGCCCATATCCGAACTCAATCAGATTTTAATATAAATATTACCAAATTTTTTAACATGCACATCAGCCAAACAGATGGACGGACATCGCTAGATCGGCTCCAAATGTCCTGAAATGGATTTGATGCAGTATACAGGGTGAGATAAAAGAAAACTGCAACAAAGTCAAACGCCATAATTTCTATAATTTTATTGAATGAAAGCAAAAAATGTCGGAAATATTTTAGCTTCAATTTTCTCGAATTTGTCACCTTTGACACGAATTATGATCTTCCAGGGGCCAATAAAACCGTCACACGCTGCCCGAATGTTGCTCTGCGGTATTTTGGTCCATTCCCGGCGAAGCGCTTGCGTGAGGTGATCGACTCTTTGGTATCTTTTTAGTGCCAACCTTGCTATCCAAAAAAAAAAAACTCCAGACACAATAGTCCAACGGATTGGTATCCGGAGATTTTGGTGGCCATTATGCGATAGAAATGAAGCGAGGAACCTCATTTTGTAACCATTCTTGGATGGCGCGATGGTGCTGGATCCTGTTGGAATGTCCAAGGTCTGCGGCCAAAATGTTTGCGTGCCCAAGGCTTTAATACACCCTGCAGAATATTTTCGCAATAATATTCGGCTCTTATTCTGATGTTGTGGTCGATAAATACGAGCGAAAGACGACTGTTCGGCTGTTATGGCGGTCCACACCATCACCATGGCCGGCGCTTGAGTTCTGGTGGCCAACGGAAGGCGCACATTTTCAGCTGACCTCTTTGGCAGTTAAACACGATCATTTTGTTTGTTTACAAACTGCTGGACAACGAATGTTTTCTCATCGGAGAAAACCAAATTTGTGCAGTTCACCACTTTCGGACAAGCGATGTAACTCTTAAGCTCTTTTGAGTCTATTTTATTTTTGTGTCGGTGTAAGTTCTTACACTTTTTGGAATTTCAATGGCTTTACCCCTCATGGCTCATTTTTCAATATTTTCCGAATGGAATATTGCGATATGTTCAGCTAGCGAGCCATTTTTCGGCCACTGCGACGCGGGTTCCGATCATGACGCTTCTTTACTTTTCGAACCATTTCTGCTGAAGTTGCTGTTTTCTTCCGTCCACTTCCTTGACGTCGAGCTACGCTACCAGTGTCACGGTAACGAGCGATGGCCCGAGACACAAAAGATTTATTCACATTTAAATGCTGGAGTACTCTAACGATAGCCACTTATGGTTTTCCAGCCAAAAATGAAGAATTCACACTATCACGCTTGAATTCCATCACGAATAACTATTTTTCGGGAAATTTCTCACCAAAATGCTTTTGAACGCTTGTAGACAATAATAATCAATGGAATAATTTAAACAGCTGTCGAAAGCGTGGCTTAGATACGACAGCAGTCTGAAGTTGGTTGCAGTTTTTTTATTTCATCCTGTATGTACAATGTTCCGCCACTAGAGCAAAAACCCATAACGAACTACAAATACCAGTTTTTCGACAAATTGGTAAAAATATGTGGCTAAAACTATTAAAATACCTAATATTGGGAGGTACCGCTATATGGGGTCTTTCTCAAAGCGTGGAGCGATATATCTCATTTTCAATACCAACCATCCTAGACGCAAAGCATTAAGGGTGTCAAATTTTAAAGATGAGCTGTGACGTAATTTTGACAGACAGGCGGACAGACGGACATTGCTAAATCTACTTAGGATTTCATGCTGATCATGAATATATATATACTTTATGGGGGTCTATGAGGAATATCTAGGGGTGACAAATATCAAACGGAATGACAAATGAGGTGGAGAGTATAAAAATGGAATACTTCGGTCGACTATATCTGGTACCTTACGCATATTTTAACATAAAATTATCACATATCTCGTAAAAGGTGAAGGAAGTAACCAATATAGTCTTAGCCCGGTCGCAATATTTATATCATATTTATTTAGGTCCGATACGAAATGGACAATATTGGCCCATTCCTTGGGAACCTGCTCCATAGCGGGTCAAAAATTTGAATAATCATAACAGAAGTCAAAATATATTTTAATAATCGAAAATTGGCTGAGGGTACACATCTATCGGGAAACCCGACTGATACTTTTTAACTTGTTTTAATTCCAATCACGCCAAATACGTTCATTCAGATACTTATGCCTAGTCATATGTTAATGTTGAAAATATGTAGCATGTTCATCGGCATAGGATTTAGTAATTTTTTGTGTTCCAACAAAGTTTTAGCGTTTCTATTTTTTTTTCTTTTGGTTTTTATGAGATTTTTTTTTAGTTTTGAAGCGTCTATACCACTTTTGTATTATGCATTTTAATACAAATGGGTTGCTCTGTAGTGTTGTTGTCTTTGCGGCGTTGTTATACGAACAACAACATTTATTCGAGTAAATTACACTTTTAATCACTGCTAATCTTCTGCTCAATGAGTAGCGACAGACACTATATTCTTGGGTACTGAAAGAGCACCAAAGCCTGCTCCTTCATCGCCTCCTCCATTTCCTCGCCGCTCTCTCCCCAGAGCAGAACCAACATTATCAACGGTAACGACATTAACTTTGCGTGCCGTCTCATTTTCACAACGATTACGAGGGTAAAAAATGCAAAACTATTTGGTAGGTATCCCATACATGGAGTAGTCACCCAAAGGTAATTTAGGATTTGCGGAGATAAAGACGTCTTATCTTCTCGTTGCCGGTTATTACAATGTAAGTTAATTTATTTTATATATGCTTTTTTTCAATTATTTTGACATGTAATCTGGAGATAGCACATACATGTAAATTTTCAAACATATGGTTCGTCAATTCTAAAGCTATAATTTATCAAATTTTTTATGATTCTTAATTTTTTTTAAATCCCCAGAATTTTCAAGAACAATTTCTGATGGACCAACATCGGATATATTTCGAGAATATTTATTCAATGACTATCAGAACCATTTATTCAAGGAACAAGTAAAATAGCAGCTAAGTTCGACCGGGTCGAACTTTTTATACCCTCCACCATTTGGAAGGAACTTGAAAATTTTCAGAAAAATAAAATAAAAAAAATCCGTCGGAAAATACAGCTCAAGTGAAAATCGCTATATGAAGACTATACGAAGACGTGGTCCTGCATAAGTAATTTGTGTCATAGGCTGTACAATTCCGGTGAATAATGTCGCACAAATCATAAAAATACCGAGAATCGGTATTCACGGAACTTTTCGTGAGAATTTTCAGACAATTTCATTGGAAAATGTGGATAAAATTATACAAAATACTGAATATATATAGGGGGTATATGATATCATGGGCTGATATAACCCATCTTCGAACTTGAACTGCCTGCACACAAAAGGCAGATCTGTGCAAAATTGTAACTTCCTATCTTAATTCGATTAGACTGTAGCGTGATTAGAACAGATAGACGGACGGACGGACAGTGCTCACCATAGTATGTCATTCCGTTTTCAATACTTCGTAATATACATTTTAGACCCTACAAAGTATATATATTCTTGATCAGCATAAAATTCTATATCGATTTAGCAATGTCCGCCCGTCTGCCCGATTGTGGAAATCGCTCTAGCTTCCGAACGAAATAAAGTTGGTTGATAACATTTTACTCAAATATATATTATGTCTGCAGGACTTTTGGTATTGAAAATGGGCCATGTAGGTCCACGTTTTGGTTATAGTACCTCCCTATTTTGGGCATTTTGGTGATTTAAGCGACGTTATTCACCGGAAATGTTTCAAATTTAATATTTGAAGTTCGTAATGGATACTACAGCCTATGACAGAAAATTGTCTGTGCAGGTCCACGTCTTCGTATAGCCCCCATATAATGGTAACTCCCTATATTCGGTATTTTGATGATTTTAGCTACATTATTCACCGAATTTTTTTTTCAAGTTTCTCATTTGAATATTGTAATGATTTATGACAGAAGTTGCCTATGCAGGTCCACGTTGTCGCATAGACCCTAATGTAATGGCTACACTCGGTATTTTTAAGATTTTAACAGAATTTTTAACGGATTGTATTTTTTTGAAAATTGCCAAATTCGTTCCAAATGGTGGAGGGCATTCAAAGTTCGGCCCGGCCGAACTTACAGCTTTTTTATTTGTTTTATATTAAGTATTTAAAGTTCGTAATGTTTACTACAATCTATGACAAACAATTGCGTATGCAGATCCATGTCTTCGTATGGCCCCTACCGATATTCCGTATGTTTTTAACTGTTTACGTAGGTCCACGTCTTCAGATTGCCCTCTTATACGGCACATCCCTTTATTCAGTATTTTAATGATATTCGCAACATTTTTGTTACGAAATTGTTTTAAATTTCGTATGACAAACAAATACTTATGCAGGACCACCACCTATTCGTATAGCCCTATATAAAGGGTCTCCTTTGACGGTATTTTTCGATGGAATTTTTTTGGAAATTTTCGAATTCCTTCATAATGGTGGAGGGTGTTAACAGTTCGGCGCGGCCGAACTTAGCTGCTTTTTAATTGTTAGTACTCAGAATGCACAATTTGTTCAGTGTGACAAATTTTTTAATGAAAACTTCGTAATTAATTTTCAGACTTTCAAGGTTTTATATATGGTTCAAGCTTTTCCCTTTCGGAAAGAAAATGTTTGCCTTTTGCGCCAAAAAGTAATCAAAATCTTCCATTTTGGAATTTGCGGAGGAGGATATTAGGAAAACCATTACACAATGGACCCACATCCAATTTTTCTGTTCAAAACTATTTCAACTTCTCCATATATAGACCCTACAAAACAACAGTGACCTCACTATCTATTTTTGGGATTCCAGCGCAATACTTTCACTTAATACGAAATATAGTAACATTTCGTACTTTTCGTACAATTATAATGCACATTTAAAAAATATGTCCATGTCTCAGTCTCAGATACCAACAGAGACCTCAAATTAGAGGACTCCAGCCCTATCCCTTCAGCCAATATCAAATTTAGTACCATTTAGTGCTTTAGTACAAATAAAGGGCGCATTTCCAAAACCCCACCATATCTCAAACACAAACACCAAATAAAGGATCATTCACATTATTAAAACCAGCTCCATATGTCCGTAAATTTCAGATTTCAAGCACAATCTGTTCACACAATACCAAATTGTACCAAATATAGTACTTTTCGTAAAATAAAGACCGAATTTCCATACAACCGCCAAATCTCAAACACAGATACTAATCGGTAATCTAAATATCAAACTTCAGCCAATATCAATTTTATTTAGGTACCAGCCTTCGGTGGTTAAATCAGATTTGAGAGATATGGTCATTGAAAATGTTGACCCTTTGTGGGGGAGATATCAAAGAGAGTGGCCGATATGTAGCATCTTCACACCAAATGTTTTTATGAGCGTTTTTATGTACTACAACACATACAGGATGAGATGAAAACAGTGCAACCAACAGAGTGATATCAAGCGTGATAGTGTGATTTCTTTATATTTGGCTGGAAAACCACAAGTGGCTATCGTTAGAGCACTCCAGCATTTAAATGTGAATAAATCTTTTGTGTTTCGTACCATCGCTCGTTACCGTGATACTGGTAGCGTAGCCCGACATCAGCAGAAATGGTCGAAACCCGCGTCGCAGTTGCCGAAAAATGGCTTGAGAGCGGAACATATCGTAATATTCCATTCGGCAAATATTGAAAAATGAGCTCGGGGTAAATCAGAAAGAAAAGAGAAGACTCAAAAGAGTTAAAGAGCAAAAGAGAGTGAACTGCCGAATTTGATCGTGTTTACTTGCCAAAGAGGTCACCTGAAAATGTGCATCTTCGGTTGGCCACCTTAAGCACCGGTCATGGTGATGGTGTGGGCCGATGGTCACTCTCCGCTCATATTAATCGACCGTGGCATCAGAATAACACGCAAACAGTTTAGCCGCAGACCTTGGACATTCCAACTGGACTCAGTACCATCCCGCTCACCACGCGCCACCCAAGTTACAAAATGAGTTTCTTCCTTTCATTTCCAGCGCACAATGGCCACATATTGTGATTCCGTTTTCAACACCTCGAATATATATTTTTGATCATTTTAAGTCGATTTAGCGATGGCAGTCTGTCTGTTGAAATCTTGATAGAGTCCCCAATGTTTAATCTATACCTCTGAAATTTGCCACAAACGTTTATATTATATGCTGGCTGATTGGTATTCAAAAAGGGTCTATATCGGCGCACATTTAGGAATAGACCTTCAGTTTATCCGTATTTTAAGGGTTTTTTTTCCACAATATCAAACCAAATAAGCTGAAACTTTACATTTGCGGTTCTTGGTAGCTCTGTTTTCTCTTTGCAAAATATAGTCGCTACAGTTTTTTCAGAGCCAGGAGAGTGGATCAATACCAGCCTATCTTATAGAGTTTGTAATAATCTTGAAATAAATGCTCTCTTTCCGAACTACAAGAATGTAAAACTTTTTACTGCTATAACATATTTTTACTTTATGATATCGAAGGGAATTGCAAAACTATTAGGTTCTGGAACAGAGCAAAAGTAAAGCGTACAACCAAATATATGAAATTTTCTTTTCAATACACTTCAAATCGACACTACGGATATCACAAGGAACCAATTCGTTTTGACTGTTTATGGTAATAACCAAAAATAATCGCACATGCCATAACATGCAAATATCAAATGACACAACCGAGGAAAAAAATTGGCTTATTGAAGCTTAACTCATTTTTTGTTCGCTTCTTTTCAAGAAACCCCCAATAAGCCAGTCGAAATGAATGCTTAAATGGCAAACAGACCAAAATGAGAAAACGAAACTGTCACAGGTACTGTGACAAACTGTCAAATAAATATAAAATTACAGCTAATGACAAAATACTTTGAAATGCAAATGCGGTTGGGACATGCAAATGCAAACCGATTCCCTGGACCCCCTGCCCGCTATTGGTGGCCTACAACACATAACCACAAACAAGAACCGAAATTTATAAGCAATACTCATGTAAGCCCAAAAACGCATTATTGGGAACTTGCAATACTTGGCGGAGTTTGAAAAAAAAAAAGAATGAATAAATAAATGGAAATAATAAAACGCTGCCAACTGTTTTATTGGTACCACCGTTAAGACAGGCATGCCAGCCAGCCAGACAGACGGGCAAACCCGTAACTTCAGGTGCACAACAATTGAATGAACTGATGATGATGATGAAGACGATGACGTCGACGATGATGATGATGAAGTGAATGACGCGGAGTGATGCCGTACATGTGAACAAAACAAGAAATTCTACAGCACCTACCCCGGGAGCGACTGCAGTTCGCAAATGTTTTGGTTGCGAAAAGCGCGGTAGCAGTTTCAATTGTCAAATCTTTGTCAATTATAATAATTTGACATTTCACAGAACACCAGTAGACACGCAGGCAACAACCAGGCCAATCGATCGTTCGATCGTCCGCCAGTCAGTCAGGCAAACAATGCAATATTACCGCAGACGGACCACCGTAGTGTTACATTAACGCAATGCAACACTGACTGCCACCGGGCACAATTATCATGAACAGTTGTGCAGCCTGGCCTCTGCCTCTTTTTGGCGGCGGTGGTGGATGTGCTGGATGATGTTGATTGAAGTCCTTGAAAAGTCTATAAAATTTAATTTTTTTTATACCCTCCACCATAGTGTGGAGGGTATATTAAGTTTTTCATTACATTTGTAACACCTCGAAATATACATTTTAGACCACACAAGGTATATATGTATATTCTTGATCAGCATAAAATTCTATGTCGATTTAGCGATGTCTGTCCGTCTATACGTCTGTCCGTTTTTGGAAATCACTTTAGCTTCCGAACGAAATGAAGTAGGTTGATAAAATTTTACTCAAATGTATATTATGTCTGCAGGACTTTTGGTATTGAAAACGGGACATGTAGGTCCTCGCTTTGGACATTATTCACCGGAATTGTTTCAAATTTGGTATTTAAAGTTCGAAATGGATACTACAGCCTAAGACAGAAAATTGTCTTGGAAATGTGTAAGATAATTGTAGGGAAAGGACTAAGTAGTACTAAATTTGGTATTGGGTGAAGGGAAATTTAAATAGATGTCACTGTTGGCGTGTTTGATTAATAGAAGAAGTTGGTTTTGAATATGCGTACCATAGCTGTACTGAATGGGAGTAATTTTGGTAAAGGGGATTTGATATTTGATATTAAGGCCACTGCTGATATCTAAGGTTGAGATATGTAGATTGTTGTATGAATGCAAACGGGGTAGTAGCGGTTACTTTTTAGTCCCATATAAAACCAAGGATAAGCCAGATTTGCACATCAGCAAATGACAATATAAACACGCAACCCTTTGTTTTACCAGTAGTAGAAAAAAACAAGTAAAAAAGCAGTAAGTTCGGGCCGAACTTTGAATATCCTCCACAATTTGGAACGAATTTGAAAATTTTCAAAAAAATAAAATCCATTGAAAATTCTGTTAAAATATTTGAAATACCTAATTTGGCAAGGTGCCGATATATGGGAGGATATACGATATTGTGGACCTATATAGACAAATCTAAGTCTGGGGATAAAGTACTCACATGGAACTCCTTTTGTGGATTTTTAGATAATTCCTTTGGATAATGTGACTAAAATCATCAAAATCTCAAATATCGGGGGAATATCTGGGGGTACCGTTATATGGGGGCTATACAATATCGTTAACCTATATAGAAAACTCTATGTCAGTAAAGTGCTCACAAAGAACCCCTTGTGAGAAAGACAGACAATTCCATTGAAAAATGTGGCTGAAATAATCAAAATACCGAATAAAGGAGGATACCGCTATATGGGGGATATACGATATTGTGGACCTATATAAATAATTCTCTTTCAAGGGATAAAGTACCCACAATGAACTCCTTGTGTGGATTTTCAGACAATTTCGTTGAAATGTGGCTAAAATCATAAAAATACCGAATATCGGCCGGTACCGTTATATGGGGGCTATACGATATCGTGGACCGATTTAGCCCATCTTCGAACTTGACCTGCCTGCAGACAAAAGAGAGATCTGTGCAAAATTTTGGCTTCCTATCTTAATTCGTTTAGACTGTAGCGTGATTACAACAGATGGACAGACGGACGGACTGGGCTAAATCGTCTTAAAATTTTACGCTGATCAAGAGTATGTATACTTTGTTGGGTCTAAAATGATTATTTCGATGAGTTACAAACGGAATGAAGAAATTAATATACCTTCCGTACTATGTACAGGGTTGCCCATATTCGACGGACCTTTGGGCCCTTTGGGCCCATTCCAATCGACGAGGCTTGTCCACAGGCAACATTCTTTGCGTCAATTGAATTTTGTATGGGAACAAATGCAAATCAATGCGAATAATCCGTTCTAAAGTAGACCGAGCCATCCCCAACTGCTGAGAACGGCGTTTTTGGGATGTTCTTAGGGACCTCTCAACACTGGCTCGTACGGCAGCGATATTCTCGGCCGATCGCCTTGTTCGACTTTTATATGGCCTCTTCGGATTAGAAAGATGGTGTTCTTAGAAGGCGCACTTCTCACATTTTTTAATGTTTTAAAAGGACGTTGAGTTTTCACAATTGACTTCTTAAAAATTTCAACTACTTCAGAGCGCTCGCGTGGCGTGTATTGTTTCATGGTAAAAATCTGCTTGGACTGACGCTTCAAACGCGGTATGTCATTAAGCGATGTGACATCTCTGTCAAAAGTTATGGCGTTGCCAGATGGGTCCGTCGAATATGGAGGGTATAAAAATGTCGGAAATAGCATCAAATTTAAGAATAGTAATTAATTAGTTTTTTTCGAATTGGCACGAATGATGGCCAATAAAACCGTCACACGCTGTCCCAATGATGCTCTGTGGTATTTTGTCCCATTCCCGGCGAAGCGCTTGTTTGAGGTGATCAACACTTTGGGATTGTTTAGTGCCAACCTTACTTTCCAAAATACTTCAAACACGATAGTCCAACGGATTCCTATGCGGAGATTTTGGTGGCCATTTTGCGCTGGAAACAAAGCGAGGGTGGCGAAGCTGAGTGCGATGGTGCTGAGTCCTGTTGGAATGTCCAAAGTCTGCGGCCAAAATGTTTGCGTGCCCAAGGCTTTAATACACCCTCCAGAACATTTTCGCGATAATATTTGTCATTTATTCTGATGCCACGGTCGATCATCATTACCATGGCCGGTGCTTGCGTTCTGGTGCACATTTTCAGATGACCTCTTTGGCAAGTAAACACGATTATTTTGTTTGTTAACAATCTGCTGGACAACGAATGTTTTCTCATCGGAGAAAACCAAATTCTGCAATTCACCACTTTCGGTCAGGCGAAGACACTCTTAACTCTTTTGAGTCTATTTTCTTTCTGTTGCGGTGTAAGTTCTTGCACTTTTTGGAATTTCAATGGCTTTACCCCGAGGTCATTATTTCAATATTTGCCAAATGGAATATTGCGATACGATCAGCTCATGAGCCATTTTGCGGCCACTGCGACGCTGGTTTCGATCAAGTCGCTTCTTTACTTTTCGAACCATTTCTGCTGATGTTGCTGTTTTCTTCCGTCCACTTCCTTGACGTCGGGTTACGCTACCACTATCACGGTATCGAGCGATGGTACGAGACTCAGAAGTTTTATTCACATTTAAATGCTGGTGTGCTCTATCAATAGCCACTTGTGGTTTTCCAGCCAAATATAAAGAAATCACTCTGTCACGCTTGAATTCCATCACGAATAACTTAATTTTTTTTCTGGACAATTCTCACCAAAATGCTTTTGTCCGCTTGTAAGCAATATAATGAGCTGTCACTGGAATAATTTGAACAGCTGTCGGACGAGTGGCTTAGTAATGACAGTAGTCTGAAGTTGGTTGTAGTTTCTTCAACTCAGCCTGTATACCTTTCGGGATCTAAAATATATATTTCGAGGTGTTACAAACGGAATGATTTAAGGATTTAAGTTTAAATTCAGCAGCTTCTTTACCTTATAGCGAAGGCATTAAAAGTCCATCCCTTTTGTTTGTTTATTGCCGAATCATTTATTATTTTCATAAGTTTAAATAAAAATTTTGTTCTCTGAGCTTTAGGACTGGAACATTTTTTTGGTTTTCAAATTAAATTTCACAAATTAGTTTCTCCTTCACCGTAGCGGTTTTTCCAATCAACTTAAATCTTTTCATATACACAAGTCACTGATTTTTGCATATCCTCGACGAACAACAGCGGCAAATCAAGTTTTCCAACCCAGCCATTCAAATACATATGTACGTACCAATGTTGTCTCATACATCTTGCCTTAATTGAAAGATGTCAATTGTATCGGCATGTCGTCGGTATTATTTTGAATATGGACAGTGCGTTTTTATGCGTTGCACAAGCTGAAGTTGCACATACAATGACGTTTTTGCCGCCGACTGTTGCTTACCTACCACCGATACCTACGGGGCTATCTGTGACATTTATCACTACAGGCCAACAACACACAAAAAAAAAAAACAACATCAGTGGACAGTGGATACTGTTGTTGTTGTTGCGGCAACCCTGCACAAGAAATGTTAGCTGTCTCAAAGTACAGCCGTGTGCTAGTTGCGTGGCTTTGGAAAATGTTTATTGTTCCTTGGAGGCTGACATCTGCAGAAAGCCGGCACACCACATACGTACACTGATAGACACTGGCAACTCCATGCGAGCTGCATGATCTAATGTAATATTTAATTGGAAAAATATACGCTTAAAACGCACATAAATTCTCGAAACTTAACGCGTCTCTCTTCCAATTATTTATGCTGGCCAAAGTGGCCAGTCAGTCAGCCAGCAACCCAGCTAGCCATCCAACGACTTGGCTTTGCCTCTGCCGTCGCCATCTGTGACCATAGCAATTTTAGATGCGTTTGCTAAGTACTCTCCTGGTCCATTCGCATGCCATACATATGTCAAGTTGTTGTTAGCTGGGCACACATGTACCAAACTCCATGAAAGATGGAAAACAGTTGGGGGAAAAAAAGTTTAAAATATTTGGACATGGTTTAGTTTATTTGTGAAAGAATTTGCCCCATAGTGGACATTCTGAAAACACGCAACTGTGATTAGCAAAAAAGGAAAATTGAAAGAATTCAAGCTATTCTTCTATACCCATTCTCACATACAGCCTTATCGAGGAGGCTTACATGATTATTATATCACTTAATCGTTGGTGAGATTATTTAAATTGTTTTGCAGTTGCAGCTCTTGGAGAATGCAGTAAATGGCAGTGACACTCTCATTCAATTAATTGGCAAAATTTATGTAGTAACACCAGCTAACATTTGATGAAATTCGTCAGAATTCGAAAAAAAAACATTTCATTTCAAATGTTTGTAACCCACGATGTTGTACAGTGTGAGATAAAAAAACTGCAACAAAGTCAAACGCCACATTTTTACATTTTTTTTTTTAAATTTTATTGAATGAAAGTAAAAATGTCGGAAATAGCATCAAATTTTAGAATCTGTTCGATTTGTTTTAGATTTGTTCCAATTGGTCACCTTTGGCAGAAGTTATGGCCTTCAAACGGCCAATGAAACCGTCACACGCTGCCTGAATGTTGCTCTGCGGTATTTTGGCCCATTCCCGGCGAAGCGCTTGCTTTGGTATTTTTTAGTGCCAACCTCGCCTTCCAAAATACTCCAGACACAATAGTCCAACGGATTTGTATCCGGAGATGTTGCTAGCCATTATGCGCTGGAAATGAAACGAGGAACCTCATTTCGTAACCATTCTTGGTTGGCGCGTGCTGAGTGTGATGGCGCTAAGTCCTGTTGGAATGTCCAAGGTCTGCGGTCCAAGGCTTTAATACACCCCCTAGAATATTTTCGCGATTATATTCGGCATTTATTCTGATGCAATGGTCGATTAATACGAGAGGAGAGCGACCATTGGCTGTTATGGCGGTCCACACCATCGCCATGGACGGCGCTTGATTTCTGGTGGCCAACCGAAAGTGCTCTAGCGATAGCCACTTGTGGTTTTCCAGCCAAATATAAAGAACTCACACTATCACGCTTGAATTCCATCACGAATAACTTTTTATACCCTCCACCACAGTATGGAGGGTATATTAGGTTTGTCATTGCGTTTGTAACACCTCGAAATACACATTTTAGACCCAACAAAGTATATATATTTTTGATCAGCATAAAATTCTATGTCGATTTAGCGAAGTCCGTCCATTTGTGGAAATCACTCTAGCTTCCGAACGAATTGAAGCAGATTGATAAAATTTTGCTCAAATGTATGTTATGTCTGCAGGACTTTTGGTATTGAAAATGGCCATGTTGGTCCACGTTTTGGTATAGCCCTCATATAATTGTACCTCCCGATATTCGGTACTTTGATGATTTTAGCAACATTTTTCACCGGAATAGTTTAAAATTTGGTATTCGAAGTTCGTAATGAATACTGCAGCCTAAGGCAGAAAATTGATTGTGCAGGTCCACGTCTTCGTATAGCCCCCATATAAATGTACCTCCGGATATTCGGTATTTTCACGATTTTATTTGATGTTCATAATGGATGCTACAGCCTAAGACAGAAAATTGTCTATGCAGGTTCACCGCTTCGTAACGGACCTCCCGATATTCGGTATTTTAATGATTTTAGGGACATTTTTCACTAGAATTGTTTCAAGTTTGACATCTAAAGTTTGTAATGGATACTACAGCCTACGATAAAAAATTGTATGTACAGGTCCACGTCTTCGTATAGCCTCCATATAACGGTACTTCAGTTTTTTTTTAAGTCTTGCATTTGAATATTGTAATGGCTTATGACAAATGTTACTTACGAAGGTTCATTTCCTCGTATAGACCCTAATAAAATAGCTACATTCGGTATTTTTAAGATTTTATCAGAAATTTTAACGGATTTTATTTTTGATTTAAAAGTTCGGCTCGGCCGAACTTACAGCTTTTTTGCTTGTTTTCGGAAAAATTCTTACCAAAATGCTTTTGTACGCTTGTAGACAATATAATGAGCTGTTATTGTAATAATTTTAATTTATAATTTTAATAGCTGTTGGACGAGTGGCTTAGAAAAGAAAGCAATGTGAAGTTGGTTGCAGTTTTTTTTTATCTAACCCTGTATATGGAGCTCACCAAACGGAGTCGATTGATCTATGTGTGGCGGTCTGTCCATATTAATTTGTAATCAATTACGGCCGTATAGAGATCATAGTTTCAAATTTAAGGATTCCTACTCTACCGGTTCAACCAACATTTAAATTGCACCAAATTTAGTACATTTTAGTACATATAAGTACACATTTACAAAACTACCTACATATTCCAATCCTATACTCCAATGATAATCTTAATTGAATTTTCAGGATTTCAGCTCCATCGGTTCACCTAAATGCAAGTTGTACCAAATTTAGTACATTTTAGTACATATGAGAACACATTTCAAAAATTAAGTACATAACACAATCCTATACTCCGACAGCAATCTTATTTCACAATGCTCAGGATACCAGCTCTATTTGTTCACTCAAATCCAAATTGTACCAAATTTAGTACTATTTAGTGCACTTAGGTACAAATTTTCATAACTGCCTACAACATTCAGTTCAATAAAAATCTTATTTTCAAACTTCAGGATTTCGACGCTGCCGGCTCAACCTAAATTTAAATTGTACCAAATTTGGTACCATTTAGTACACATGAGTACGACTTTCCTAAAATATCTACATATCACAGTCTTACAATGAAATAATAATCTTATTTCTAAATTTCAGAATTACAGCTCTATCGGCTAACCCAAATCGAAATTGTACCAAATTTAGTACATTTCGTGCACATAAGTACAAATTTCGAAAACTTCCTCCATATCCCAATCCTACAATCCGCCAGTAATATTAATTTGAAATTTCAGGATTCCACCCCCATCCGTTCCTCCAAATTCAAACTGTACTTAGTTTAGTACCATTTAGTACTTTTTGAACACACTTTCAAAACTACCTCCTCACATCTACTACTCTATCGGCTCACCCAAATCGAAATTATACCAAATTTAGTACTATTGAGAACTTTTCGTCCACATAAGTACAAATTTCGAAAACTTCCTCCATATCCCAATCCTACAATTTCAGGATTCCAGCTCCAGCCGTACCTTCAAATTCTAATTAATTTAGTACCATTTGGTACTTTTTGTGTACATGAGTACACACTTCCAAAACTACCTCCCCACATCTACTCTATGCCTCAACCTCGATTCTCATTCCAAATTTCAAGTATTCTAACTCTAATTGTTCATATGATGCGAAATGGTACCAAATGTAGTATATTTTGATACTTTTCGTACACTTATAGTTCGAATTTCCAAAAACCCTTTGGTACATCCATCATACACTACATCAGTGACCATCATTCGGAATTTAAGAGTTCTAGCTTTACTGCTTTCTTAAATGAAAGGCTAACACATTTAGTAACATTTTTATATTTTTCGTACCGTTTTAGTACAAAATTTCCAAAAACCCAGGCTTATCTGACCCATTCGTAACCCTTTTTCGAATAAAGATAATTTTGAAGAAGATATTCCACAGTACAATTACCACTCGTTACAATTTTAATGCGAACTGATAAATTGCCCGCCATACGACCATTTTCTCTTAAAAAATTCGACAACAACTGTTTAGCGGAAAGTTGAAATATTTTGTTTTTTTTATTGCTGCCACAATATTTCGAAATATTTTTGCTAATTCTATGCCACGCAGTTGGGAAATTTCTATTGTCATTTCCAAGGCAATTGGAACAGGACAACAAAAAAATGTTATAATGACAGTCGAAGTAGCAGAAACAGTCCGTAATCATGACAGTTCAAAACAAAACTATTTATCAATGTAGAGAATAGTTTTTTGTCGGACGGTTCGGGTTCGGCCCAAGCATCGACCGTCCTGCGCTGAAAAACAAAATGAAGAACAAATTCGAAAAACGTCTGTCTACAACTTTAAGCCATAGTCCCTCATTAAAGATTCGAAGGAGGGCAGTGAACATGGCGACAAAAGCAGAAAACAAATGTCTGTAAAAGAAATTTCGTAAATGCGTTGCAAGCACAGCCAACCTTCCCCCGCCTCACACCCGACCCGGCTCAATTATGCCACAAAAACATCGACAAACAAAAAATATGACAACACCACACGTCTATGGCGATATCCTACCCAGTTCGAGTCAGTCAGTCTAATGTAGCTCTGTGTGAGACTGATGATGATAATGACACAGATGGTTTTTTTTTTGGAGGTATACCCTGGACCAAGTGAGATGTGGGAGTTGAGGTTGATGTTTCCTATTTGGGTTGTGCGAACGACGTCGACGACCGAAGAAGCTGTAACAAACGCATTTACCATTTGATGTCAAATGAAGCGGCAAAATTTTTAAATAAAATGAAATATTGCCGAAATTTTCTTTCAAAACTGCTATCTTGACATTTCGTTGCATCGTTCGTACGTTCCTGCAGTGACGGCTAGAGTTTCGTGAGGAATCACCATGGCTGTGGGGAGGCGTACTCTTTCTGCGATGTTCAACATAATATGGCTGCAAGATAATAACGGCGTCAGTTAAGCTCAGCTAAATGACGCCCAGGCGACATTCAATGAGAATATTTTAAGAAAAATAAAACTGAATTACGAAGTGAAGAAGCGGACAACGAAAAACTCCACCTTCATTTGGTAAAATAACACACAACTGTTAGGTCTTCTTCGCCAGGGCATTCTTCAAATCCAGGGGCTGGATTAAATGAACTACTACAGTGAAGGGCTGTAAAATCGGTTGAGATAATGAGAGAAATTGCATAAAGATGGTCGAATTGTTCTTTCTACATGTCACTAGCTGCAGAATTTGCTATACGTGATTGGCTTTTGATCAAAAATAACAATGAATTGCAACAAGAATACTAACAAATAACAAGCAGTAAGTTCGGCCTAGCCGAACTTTGAACACCCTCCACCATTTGGAACGAATTTGGAAATTTTCGAAAAAGATAACATTAGCCAAAAATTCTGTTAACATCTTAAAAATGCCGAATATAGCCGTTATATTAGGGTCTGTACGAAGTGAACCTACATAGGCATTGTCTGCCATAAGCCATTACCATATTCAAATTCGAAACTTGAAATAAACAAATAATGTAGCTCCGCACAGGTACCGTTATATCGGAGCTATACGAAGACCTGGACATGCATAAATAATTTTCTGTCACATGCTGTAGCTTCTATTATTCACTTCAAATACGACATCTCGTTAAAATACCGAATATAGAGATGTACTGATATATGGGACCTATGCGAAGAATTGGACCTGCATAGACAATTTTCCGTCACAGACTGTAGTTCCCATTACGAACTCTAAATGCGTCATTTGAAACTACTACGGTGAATAATGACGCTAAAATCATCAAAATACCGAATAATGGGAGGTACCTTTATATGGGGGCTATACGAAGACGTGGACCTGCATAAACAATTTTCTGCCTCAGGCTGTAGTATTCACTAAACTTTAAACACCAAGTTTGAAACAATTCCGGTGTACAATGTCGCTAAAATCATTAAAATACCGAATATAGGGAGGTACCATTATATGGGGGCTAAACGAAGACGTGAACCTGCACACACAATTTTCTGTCTTAGGCTGTAGTATTCACTTCGGACTTCAAATGCCAAATTTGAAACACTTCCGGTAAATAATGTCGCTTCAATAATCAAAATACCGAATATCGGGAGGTACCGTTATATGGACCTACATAGCCCATTTACGAACTTAACTTGCTTACTGGAAAAATAAACACGCAAAATTTTAGCCTTCTCAATCTATCAGTCTATCTCAATTCGTTCGATAGATAGCGTGATTACAACAGACAGGCGGGCAGACAGACATGGCCATGGCTAAATCGACTTAGAATGTTATGCTGATCAAGAATATATATACTTTGTTGGGTCTGACATGAGTATTTCGAGGAGTTACAAACGGAATGACAAAGTTAATATACCCTCCATAGTATGATGGAGGGTATTAAAATAAAATATATCAAAAATTCTGTTAAAATCATAAAAATATCGAATGTCGGAAGGTGCCGATATATGGGGGATATACGATATTGTGGACAATTCTCTTCCAGGGAATAAAGTACTCATATGGAACTATTTATATATGCCGTTATAAAGTGGATATACGATATTGTGGACCTATATAGACAATTCTCTTTCAGAGAGAAAGAACTCCTTGTGTAGAATTTCAGACAATTCCATTGACAAATTTGGCTAAAATCATCAAAATATGGAAAATCGGGGGCTACCGATATATGGGGGCTATACGATATCGTGGACCTATATAGATAGTTCTCGGCTGAGGTATAAAGTACCCTTGTGTGGATTTTCAGACAATTTCGATGAAAAATGTGGCTAAAATTATCAAAATTCCGAATATCGAGAGTACCGTTGTATGGGGGCTAAACAATATCGTGGACCTATATATATAATTCTCTTTCGGGGGGTTAAGTACTCACAAAGAACTCCTTGTGTAGAATTTCAGACAATTCCATTAACAAATTTGGCTAAAATCATCAAAATACCGAATATCGGGGGTACCGTTATATGGGGGCTATACGATATCGTGGACCTATATATATATAATTCTCTTCCAGTTGATAAAAGCACTCACAAGGAACCCCTTTTGTGGATTTTCAGACAAATCCATCGAAAATGTGACTAAAATTATTTCAGGGGGGGCGTACCGCTATATAGGGACTATACAATATCGTGGACCTATATAGATAATTCCTTTCCAGGGGATAAAGTACTCACAAGGAACTCCTTGTGTATAATTTTATACATTTCCATTGAAAAATGTGGCCAAAATGGATTTCTTATTGACTCCACTCGCCATACTACGCTATCTGAATTTATCTACCGACCTCGTAAATGTCTCGAAAAGTGATGTGTGTGCGTGAGCAGTTTGGATTATATATATATGCTATTGGGATATATCTATGTTTGTAGGATATATTTTGCTCCTTGATAAAGTCGTAGACTCAATGCGTTCGTGCAAGCGCCATTATGGCAACGCATACAAAAAAATCCCCCCACAACCAAAAAATCTTAAGAACCAAAAAGATAGAAATGAAAAGACGGAGAAATTTTCCATATAGCCCCATTCTGTCATGGGGGGCTTGAAAGTGCATACAGCAACAGCAGCAGCAGCAGCAATAATAGCAAAAAAATTACAAAATATTTCATCTTCTTTATTATTTTTATTTCTTTTTTTCCCATTTTTTCCTCAAGACGAATATTTCTTAGAGGACAAACAGGTCATACAATACACCAATACCAACAAAACGACCCTCCAACGCACACACACACACACACATACACACAATTTGCTTTCGAATTTTACAAAACATCCTTAATCAAGTTGGGGGAAGCTACAGAATGACTAAGGCAGCGGCTGCGTTAGTTGCATTAGTGTCCTTCGTTGCATGTTGTTGCAGTAGTTTTTTTGTTCGTTCGTTCGCTCGAATCCTAAGAAATATTTACAGCCACAAGACGACGAAGAAGGACCTTCATTTCGCAAAAGGCAGTTGAACTATGAGAAAATGACTTTAGTTTTCCTATTTTTCTTTTTGTTTCACTTTTTTTGGTCGTTCTTTGTTTTTCTTGCACGTTCGTTCCTCACTTGTACATTTCCCAAGCCAAGGAATGAAATGTAAACGCCCGTAAATGATCAACATTTGGTAGCGGGAGGCGAAGAACAAAGCTCAATGACTGTAGGTTACTGGATAAATATCTACAGGATAGGGGAATGCACTTGGGTATTCGGGGAGTGTGTGTCTGTGTGAGATTGCACGTTTGTGTGGGTGTGTGTACCAATTTTGTGAGAACGCACAAATGTTTGATGATGCAACTCCCCCATTTTGCGTTTTAGGGGAAAATAGACAGTGATTCGAAATGAAATTCGGATTTTTTTGTGATAGAAAAAAATATCTGTTGATATAGAGATTCAGTTCGATATTATGAAAGACGATTCCGAAAAACATATTATATTACCATTTTGTGACAACACGATTTCCACGTGTAGCTTGTCGGTGTCCAAGAATTCTTACATAAATTAATTTAATTGCTAAAATCTAGAAATTTTGGGTGAACGTCACTTTTGGTTGGAAGGTGTTAGATAAGACTGGATTTTTTGAAATTCGTACTAGAATGGTACGAAAAATACTAAACGGCACTAAACATGATAATTTTTTGTATTTGACGAAACAGTAGAGCTAGAACTCTTAAATTGCGAAATAGTGGAGTGTATGATGGATGCGCCAAGGGTTTGTTTACTTTTTTAATTTCACAACATAAGTATAAGAAAAGTACTAAAATGTACTGTATGTACTGTACTGTAGTTCTATTTCGAATAATGTGAAACGTTTGGGGAGTAGGTTCGATGTATATGAAAGGTACTAAACGGTAAAAAATTTGGTACAATTCGAATTTGGAGGAACGGATGGAGCTGGATTGGATTGGATACTTATGTGCACAAAAAGTACTAAATGGTACTAAGTGAACCGAATTTTGAAATAAAACTACAATTGAATTGTAGGACTGAGGTGTGTAGGTAGTATTTGAAATTTGTACTTATGTATACTAAATAGTACTAAATTTGGTAGTTTTGGCAATTTGTACGTATGTGTACTAAATGGTGCTAAATTTGGTACAATTTTGATCTCGGTAAAACGATAGAGGTGGAATGCAGAATTTGGAAAAAAGACTACTATTGCATTGTGTGATTATAGTAATATAGGTAGTTTTGGAACTCGATACTTTTGTGTACTACTACATTTGACACAATTGAAGTTCTGGGAGAATCGGTAGAGTTGGAAATACGAAATTTTGAAAAATATTTCTATTTGAGTATGATGTAGGTAGTTAAAACAAGTAAAAAAGCAGCTAAGTTCGGCCGGGCTGAACGGGGCGTAACGTTGTATGGGGGCTTTACGTGGATATAGATAATTCTCTTCCAGGAGATAAAGTAATCACAAGGAACTGCTTCTGTAAGAATTCTTGGACACAAGGAACTCCTTTTCAGACAATTCCATTGAAAAATTTTGTTAAAATCATCAAAATACCGAATATCGGGGAGTACCATTGTGTGGGGGCTATACGATATCGTGGATCTATATAGACAATTCTCCTTCAGGGGGTAAAGAACTTATAAAGAACTCCTTGTGCGGAGTTTCAGACAATTCCATGAAAAATTTGGCTGCAATCATTAAAATTCCGAATATCGGGGGTACCGTTGTATGGAGGCTTTACGATATCGTGGATCTATATAGATCATTCTCTTTCAAAGGATAAAGTACTCACAATGAACTTCTTGTGAAAATTTTCAGACAATTCCATTAAAGAATGTCCCTAAAATCACTTAAGGACTCTTTGGGTGGATTTTCAGACAATTCTTTTGAGAGATATAACTAAAATCATAAAATTACCGAATATCGGGGTGTAAGGTTATTGGGGGCTATATAATATCGTGGCCCTATGTAGATATTTCTCTTTCAGGGGATAATGTACTCACACAGAACTCCTTGCGTAGAATTTCAGTCAATGCCATTGAAAAATTTGTCTAAAATCATCAAAATACCGAATATCGGGGGTACCGTTATATGGGGGCTATACGATATAGTGGACCAATGTAGCCGATCTTCGAACTTGACGTGCCTGCAAACAAAAGACAGATCTCTGGAAAAATTTTTCTTCCCATCTTAATTCGTTTTTACTGTAGCGTGATTACAACAGACGGCCGGATGGGGCTAAATCGTCTTAGAATTTTACGCTGATCAAGAATATAGACACTTTGTTGGGTCTAAAATTATTATTTCGATGAGTTTCAAACGGAATGACGAACTTAATATACCCTCCATACTATGTACGTTGGAGAGTATAACAAGTAAAAAGCAGTAAGTTCTGCCGGGCCGAACTTTGAATACCCTCCACAATTTGGAACGAATTAGAAAATTTTCAAAAAAAAATCCATTAAAAATTCTGTTAAAATCTTTTAAATATCGAATGCCGATATATGGGGCGATATATGATATTGTGTGACCTATATAGACAATTACCTTTCAGGGGTTAAAGTGTTCACAAAGAACTCCTTTTGTGGATTTTCGGACAATGCCATAGGAAAATATGGCTAAAATCATCGAAATACCGAATATCGGAGGTACCGTTATATGGGGGATATATGATGTCGTTAACCTCTCCGTCAGGGGGTAAAGTGCTCACAAAGAACTCCTTGTGTAGATTTTCAGACAATTCCGTTGAAAAATGTGTCTAAAATCATCAAAATACGGAATATCGTTGACATACCGTTATATGGGGGCTATACGAAATCGTGGACCCATATATATATAATTCTTTTTCAGGGTATAAAGTACTCACATGGAACTCCTTGGTGGATTTTCAGACAATTCTATTGAAAGATGTGACTAAAATCATAAAATTACCGAATATCGGGGTGTAAGGTTATATAATATCGTGGCCCTATGTAGATATTTCTCTTTCAGGAGGTAATGTATTCACAAAGAACTCCTGGCGTAGAATTTCAGTTAGTTCAATTAAAAAAATTGTCTAAAATCATTAAAATACCGAATATCGGGGGTACCATTATATGGGGGCTATACAATATAGTGGACCTATGTAGCCCATCTTCGAACTTGACTGACCTAAAAAATGAATCGGTAAACTTGGAATCCTACGAGTTGAAAATAAGATTTCTTTTTGGATTGTATGTTGTAAATAGTTATGGAAATTTGTACATATGTGTGCAAAATGATACTATTTGGTACAATGAGAACCGGAATCCTGAAATTTGAAAGCAGATTTCTATTGGATTGTATGATGTATGTAGTTATGTGGGTTTGTACTTATGTGCACTAAATGGTACTAAATTAGGTACAATTTAAATTCTGTTAGAACCGGTAGAGTTGGTATCTTGAAATTTGGTAATAATATTACTGGTGGATCATATTTGTGTACTATAATTGTACGAAAAGTACTTAATAGCACTGAATTTGGCATTAGATGGAGGAAAAAGTTTGCAGCCATGTTGTTACTACTGTTGGTGTGGTACGAGGTTAAGATTTGGTGTTTTTAGAAATGCATATCATATTTATACGAAAAGTACTTAATTGTACTAAATTTGGCATTGGGTATAGGTAAATTTGATATTGAGGTCTTGTTGGAAACTGGAATTGAATTATGACGGTTGTTTTGTAAAATATTTATAGGAAAAGTGGTAAATAGTACTAGGATTGTTATTGGGTGAAGAATCGAGCTGAAATCCCCAAATCTGATATTGGGGTCTCTGTTGGTATCGGAAATCCAGATATAGAGGCGATTTTGGAAATGTGTGCTATAATTATACGAAAAGTACTAAATAGTGCTACATTTGGTATTGAGTGATGGATTGAAACTAGAATCTGAAATTTGATATTGAATCCTCTGTTGGAATCCGGAGTTCAGATCTTCTGTGGTGGCAAATGTGTACTATAATTGTTAGAAATTTACGAAAGAGTACTATGTTTGATATTGAGTGAGGGAATAGAGCTGAAATCCTGAAAATTGATATGAATTTCACTATTGGTGTCTATATCCATTATGAACTTCAAATACCAAATTTGACACAATTCCGGTGAATAATGTCGCTAAAATCATCAAAATACCGAATATAGGGTGGTACCTTTATATGAAGACGTGGACCTGCACAGACAATTTTCTGTCATAGGCTGTAGCATCCATTACGACCTTCAAATACTAAATTTGAAACAATTCCGGTGAATAATGTCGCTAAAATTAACAAAATGCTGAATATCGGGAGGTACCGTTATATGGGGGCTATACAAAACGTATACATGATCCATTTTCAATACCAAAAGTCCTGCAGACATAATATACATTTGAGTTAAATTTTATTAACCTACCTTATTTTGTTCGGAAGCTAGAGTGATTTCTACAGACGGACGGACATCGCTAAATCGACATAAAATTTCATGATAATCAAGAATATACATACATTTCGAGGTGTTACAAACGGAATGACTGGCTTAATAAACCCTCCATACTATGGTGCAGAGTATAAAAATAACATTTTGAAACTTACGAACCACTGTTTTTATTTATCTAAAAAGTAAATTCTTTGATATTAGACTGTCATGACAGGGAGGGGTGGACTATTCTCTTCCCTCTCCGAACAAACTGACTTGTCTTGCTGGTACGTTGATAGCGGTGGTTTCTATTCAAAAACATTATTAGTATTCCACAAAAATCCGTTTGATATAAAATTTCCTTCGTCCACCCCCACCAACACTCCGCTTCGTTCTCCTTCGTGCCAACACACAAACGAGCCATCGCCATCACCCATCATAATCATGTTGATTTTCGTTTGCAACGCAACGTAATGCTTTAATATTTCAATGGTACTTCAGAATTCTTCACCTCCGCCGGTTGGCGAAGTTTTCCTATGGAATTCCTATTGTTGCTGCCCGCCATTTTTTTGTTTCTTTTAAGTTTTCAACTCCTTGTTGTACCCCAAGGATGTGTGCTATAAATCTTCGAAAAATGTTGCTGTGGACTTTTGATTTTGTTGTCGTTGTACGCTCTTTGAATCAAAAGAGGGGAGCCAAAGAACAAAATGCCTGCAAGTCGGTACATTGCTTGATGACAAAAAAAGAGGAAAACCTAAAGGAGCGGGAGCACAAAAACGCATTTATATACGTCCTTGGAATGTCCTTCATTTGAGGCGGCTGCAGAAGGTACTGTTGGTAGATATATTGCATTTTCTTTTACCCCCCATTTCTAGCAGTATTTTTCCATGAAGGGGATAGTCGCGAGCGCCGCGTTCTTAACAGGAAAATCATGTTAGCTAGGAAGGAAAAATGATTGACAATAAGCGGACATACGCATAGTACCCTACTGGCTAAGAAAATATGTGTTGGAAAATGTGTAAGCGCGTGAACGCATTCAGTCTGCTATGGTCTTTAGCTTCTATCGACGAGTATACCGCATGTGTTTTTGATGAAGGGATAGAGATAAAAATCTAACATTTGATATTTAGATTACTGATATCTGTGTTTGAGATTTGGTGGTGTTTTGGAATTGCGAAAAGTACTAAATGGTACTAAATTTGGTATTGTGTGAAGGGATAGCACTGGAATCCCGAAGAGTACTAAACAGTACTAAATTTGGTTTTGGGTAAAGGGACAGAGTAGAAATTCGGAAATTTAAAAGAATATCACTGTTGATGTCTATGATTGAGACAAGGATCTTGTTTTAGATATGCGTACTATAATTGTACTAAATAGTACAATGGGGGAAATTGCAGAGCTGAAATGTTGAAATTTAATTTTAGGGTCACAGTTGGAATCCGAGGTTGAGATATACAGCTAGTTTTGGAAATATATACTTATACTTATACTTATACTTATACTTATACTTATACTTATACTTATACTTATACTTATACTTATACTTATACTTATACTTATACTTATACTTATACTTATACTTATACTTATACTTATACTTATACTTATACTTATACTTATACTTATACTTATACTTATACTTATACTTAACTTATACTTATACTTATACCTATACTTATACTTATACTTATACTTATACTTATACTTATACTTATACTTATACTTATACTTATACTTATACTTATACTTATACTTATACTTATACTTATACTTATACTTATACTTATACTTATACTTATACTTATACTTATACTTATACTTATACTTATACTTATACTTATACTTATACTTATACTTATACTTATACTTATACTTATACTTATACTTATACTTATACTTATACTTATACTTATACTTATACTTATACTTATACTTATACTTATACTTATACTTATACTTATACTTATACTTATACTTATACTTATACTTATACTTATACTTATACTTATACTTATACTTATACTTATACTTATACTTATACTTATACTTATACTTATACTTATACTTATACTTATACTTATACTTATACTTATACTTATACTTATACTTATACTTATACTTATACTTATACTTATACTTATACTTATACTTATACTTATACTTATACTTATACTTATACTTATACTTATACTTATACTTATACTTATACTTATACTTATACTTATACTTATACTTATACTTATACTTATACTTATACTTATACTTATACTTATACTTATACTTATACTTATACTTATACTTATACTTATACTTATACTTATACTTATACTTATACTTATACTTATACTTATACTTATACTTATACTTATACTTATACTTATACTTATACTTATACTTATACTTATACTTATACTTATACTTATACTTATACTTATACTTATACTTATACTTATACTTATACTTATACTTATACTTATACTTATACTTATACTTATACTTATACTTATACTTATACTTATACTTATACTTATACTTATACTTATACTTATACTTATACTTATACTTATACTTATACTTATACTTATACTTATACTTATACTTATACTTATACTTATACTTATACTTATACTTATACTTATACTTATACTTATACTTATACTTATACTTATACTTATACTTATACTTATACTTATACTTATACTTATACTTATACTTATACTTATACTTATACTTATACTTATACTTATACTTATACTTATACTTATACTTATACTTATACTTATACTTATACTATACTTATACTTATACTTATACTTATACTTATACTTATACTTATACTTATACTTATACTTATACTTATACTTAGACTTATACTTAGACTTATACTTATACTTATACTTATACTTATACTTATACTTATACTTATACTGATACTTATACTTATACTTATACTTATACTTATACTTATCTTATACTTATACTTATACTTATACTTATACTTATACTTATACTTATACTTATACTTATACTTATACTTATACTTATACTTATACTTATACTTATACTTATACTTATACTTATACTTATACTTATACTTATACTTATACTTATACTTATACTTATACTTATACTTATACGTTACTATACTTATACTTATACTTATACTTATACTTATACTTATACTTATACTTATACTTATACTTATACTTATACTTATACTTATACTTATACTTATACTTATACTTATACTTATACTTATACTTATACTTATACTTATACTTATACTTATACTTATACTTATACTTATACTTATACTTATACTTATACTTATACTTATACTTATACTTATACTTATACTTATACTTATACTTATACTTATACTTATACTTATACTTATACTTATACTTATACTTATACTTATACTTATACTTATACTTATACTTATACTTATACTTATACTTATACTTATACTTATACTTATACTTATACTTATACTTATACTTATACTTATACTTATACTTATACTTATACTTATACTTATACTTATACTTATACTTATACTTATACTTATACTTATACTTATACTTATACTTATACTTTATACTTATACTTATACTTATACTTATACTTATACTTATACTTATACTTATACTTATACTTATACTTATACTTATACTTATACTTATACTTATACTTATACTTATACTTATACTTATACTTATACTTATACTTATACTTATACTTATACTTATACTTATAACTTATACTGATGACTTATACTTAGTACTTATACTTAGACTGATACCTTATACGTATACTTATACGTATACTTAGACTTATACTTATTACTTATACTTAAGCTTATACTTATACTTATAATTATACTTATACTGGGGGGGTATACGTAGACTATACTTACTTATACTTATACTTATACTTATTACTTAGACTTCTACTTATGCTATACTATACTATACTTATACTTAGACGTATACTTATACTTATAAACTTATACTTATACTGATACTTAGACGTAGTACTTAACTTACTTATACTTATACTTACCTTACTATTACTTATACTTATACTTATACTTATAGTCGCCTTTCTACTACAGAAAATACAGGCAATCCCGTTATAAGTTACTATCCCCTGATTGCACCAACACATTTCGTACGTGCCACAACAGTATTTGCAACGTAACAGCCATTAGGTTAAATGGCCATAAGGGCGTGTGTCATTTGCTGCTGTTTGTAGTTTGCAATTCCACTGAATGCGGCATTTATGCGTGCATTCTAACCGAATTTGTGTGTGTGTCGGAATATTTTTTTTCTATTCAAAATTCACCCTAGTTGCGGCTACCCCAATTGCCGCAGTATTTTGTTGTCGCTGAAAATGTCTTGCAAGTGTAATTTTCACGCAAAAAGAAAACTTTTCACATTTATTCAACGCCATTACCGAACGCTCCCACCGCCAGCACCAATAACTACACCACCCCGCCCCACACCCGATGGTATAATTTATATCTTGTATGGCGCCTTTCATATGAATATCATTGGCGTTGGTAAATGGGCCTGGCTGGCTGGCTGACTGTTGGGGTTGTATCTTTTCGATATGGCCCCTTACTTGCATTATAATGCATATTGCATATTATCTTGTCCGCCCTCTTCCCTATCTACCGTCCCAGTTTGAAATGACACATTTATCATTGACGTGTTTTGTGTGGATTTTGTTCTGTTGAAATTTCTCTTTTTTCCTTACCTTAGGATCCCCGGTAAAGGGGCGGTGATATTGGCATTTTTTGCTCATCTCTCTTCTCTTTCCCCATCTCTCTCGCTCTCTGTCTGTGCAAAGATTCATCTTCCAGTGGTGTTGGGGGTTCCTTTTTGTCAAATTTATTTTGGGTGATTTGCTAAGACCATCGGAAGACTAATGTTTTAGGATTACATGGATTTAGCAAAATAAATGCGTGTAAAGTTTGTGGCTCCCAACCCACAAAAAGAAACTGCATCATTTTGTGGGGGCGCTATGAGGTGATCCAGTTGAGTTGGTTGTGGCAGTTTTTTTTTCATTCGGTTTAAAAGCTTTCAAGGAAATTGCTTTAGTTTGGAAAACTTGTGACAAATTTCTTGTTATTTTGTTTTGTTTTCATCATCGTAAATATGACAGATTGCCAATAGTTTTGACACCACACTATTCAATGAGCTACAAAAAAATGCGGATGTGTTTGTACTTGCAGGACAATTGATAGCAATGTCATTAAGTTATTTTCATCTTATAAAGCTGAAAGCATCAAATGGGAATGGTTAATAAAATCTCTATGCGTAGGATTTCATGACATTTCCTGTAAGCTACCTGACAATATTAGCCATATTTCAAAATCGTTTTAATTAAGATTTAGAATTCAGAGTTTGTGTGTAGCCCATTCAGTCGGAAAAATGGTCTGATCTCTTTCTCGATCTTATAACAGATCTTATGTTGATAAAAATATTGAGATGTGCCAAGTTTGGAACCGGATGTTAATTCCACGTTTTATAAGCTTTATTGATATTCAACATTTAGACCCTTTGTGGGGGAGGTACCTGAAGGAGTGGACAGATACATTTCATCTTCACAGCTGACCTTGGGTTAATTTTGTGGTGTGTGTAATTTGAGGACAATCGGGCTCTTATATCACATTTTATAACAGCCTTCAATTATTCGAAAATTTGACCCCTTTTAGGGGAGGTATTTGATGGAGTGGACCGATTTTGTCCATTTTTTTACCTGACTTGGCACTGATGAAAATATTAAGATTTGTTAAGTTGGAGCAAGATTGGATTATTCTTTCTCCTTCTGTGCAGTTAAATTGTTATTTTTTTATT
Source organism: Musca domestica (assembly GCF_030504385.1). NCBI lineage: Eukaryota > Metazoa > Arthropoda > Insecta > Diptera > Muscidae > Musca > Musca domestica. Next base: position 8,552,597 of record NW_026712192.1, on the reverse strand, counting down.
TTGACCTTTTGTGGGCGAGGTACCAGAAGGAGTGGACCGATATTTCTCATCTCCGAACTCAATCTAAGTTTGATAAAAATATTAGGATGTACCAAGTTTGGACCAAATCGGAACTGCCTTCGGGATTTATCGTGCGCACCAACCAGACATACTGACGGACGGACGGACATTGCTAGATCGATTCCAAGTGTCCTGAAACGGATTTTGTGCAAAGAGACCGAGGGTCTAAGACTTTTATTTCGATAAGACACGTTTTGGCCGTTGCAAATGATATATACCCTCTATAGCCATATGGCAGAGGGTACAATTGCCAGATTTCCGGCCCCAAAGTTTTATGAAACCACCAAATAGTCAAGAAAGGGCTCTTAATGGGCATATTGTAGCTTACACTCTAACCTTTGCAAAAATGTTACAACATGTGCTAGTATCTTTTCTGGATCCAGAGATATGGCTCTCTGAACCCAGAAAATCCGATTCTAATCAGTATGTCGAACCTTAGATTTTCTAAATTTAATACTTCGTTTAAGTTTACGGTCTTCACCCGACCTTGAGATTTAGTTTCTCCTCTGGGTATATCAACATTGGCTACGCAAACCAAAGTTTTTTTTGTTATTTTTTTTTCCTTTGGCGGGACTTGAGATTTTTCCAAGACCCGTATCTCCGGATCCACGAAAGATACAAACACATATTGTAGCATGTTACAACAGGTTATGGTGTAAACTATAATTTGGCGTAAGTTTCGTGGACTCCCAAAATGGGAACTTCTTCGACTTTTGGGGGATTTTTACTTAAGCCGGGTGCAAAAAATCGATAATTTTGATACATTTCCCAATCGGTTTTGAATAATCTTTTAATAATATTACCCACTTGTTGGATAGGTATTTCATCTGATGCCAATTATCGGTTCATTGGGTCCACACCAAATTGTGACTTTTTCTGGAAGCATTGGAAGTTTATGCAATGCTTCTGCCTGATCTTGACTTCAAAATCGACAATCCTGCTTTGAGCCAAGAATTAGCTTGGTAGCTGAGTTTAGTTTTCCTATAAAACTAGTAAAAAGCAGTAAGTCCGGCTGGAGCGAACTTTAAATAGCTTCCACCATTTACAGCGAATTTGGAAATTTTCAAACAAATAAAATCCGTTATAAATTCTGTTAAAATCTTGCCGTTATATTGGGGTCCATACGAAGACGTGAACCTGCATATGCAATTTGCCTAGTCCTACGCCCTTACAATATTCCAATACGAAACTTTAAAAAAATCCGATAAATAATGTAGCTGAAATCATAAAAATTCGGAATATAGGGAGGTACCGATATAAGGGGCTATACAAAGACCTGGACCTGTATGAGCAATTTTCTGTCATAGGGTGTAGTAATCATTAGGAATTTCAAATTCCAAATTTGAAACATTTCCGGTGAAAAATGCGACTGAAATTATCAAAATACCGAATATCTGCAGGTATAGGTATATGGGGGCTATACCAAAACTTACACTTATATTGACAGACCTATGCCAGATATTTGTTAGATTATAGGAACACATGTTGCCAATGTTGGCACGAATTATGGCCTTCAAACGGACAATGAAGCAGTCACACGATGCCCGAATGTTGTTCTGCGGTATTTTCGCCCATTCCCGGCGAAGCGCTTGCTTGAGTTGATGGACACTTTGGTATTTTTAGTGCCAACCTTGCTTTCCAAAATACTCCAGACACAACAATCCATAGTTTTTGGTGGTCATTGTGCGCTGGAAATGAGTGAGGAACCTCATTTTGTAACTATTCTTGGGTGGTGTGCGCTGAATGCGATGGTGCTGAGTCCTGTTGGAATGTCCAAGGTGTTCGGCCAAAATGTTTGCGTGCCCAAGGCTTTAATACATCCTCCAGAATATTTTCGCGATAATATACTGCATTTATTCGCCTCGGTCGATTAATACGGCGGAGAGCAACCATTGGCTGTTATGTCGGCCCACACCATCACCATGGCCAGCGCTTGAGTTCTGGTGGCCAACCGAAGGTGCACATATTTGCCACTGCGACGCGGGTTTCGATGAAGTCGCTTCTTTACTCTTCGTATTATTTCTGCTTATGTTGCTGTTTCCTTCCGTCCACTTCCATTGACGTCGGGCTACGCTACCAATATCACCGTAACGAGCGATTGAACGAGACACAAAAGATTTATTCAGATTTAAATGCTGGAGTGCTCTGCGATAGCCACATGTGGTTTTCCAGCCAAATATAAAGAAATCGTACTATCACGCTTGAATTCCATCACGAATAACTTTTTTTCTGGAAAATTCTCGCCAAAATGCTTTTGTACGCTTGTAAACAATATAATGAGCTTTCACTGGAATTTTAACATCTGTCGGACGGGTGGCTTAAAAATGCCAGCAGTCTGAAATTGGTTGCAGTTTTTTTATCTCACCCTGTATACAGAAGAACATGATACATATCATATCAAATAATTGAGTAAATTTTGCTTCTTCGTCGCTCACTCTCTTTTCATTAGAAAACAAAGTGATTCGGAGCGTTGAATTAATGAATGAAATAAATAATTAATGAAATAAAAATTATTCTCTGGATTCATCAAGAAATTTGCGTATGGCGGGTTTTTAATGTAGCGGATTTATAGGATTTGAAAATGGATTGGAATTGGGTTTGACTTTTAACAACAACACATAAAAATATTTTTGAATTCACACCTGCAACAATAAACTATGTCTTCTGCGAAAAATGCCCATATTAATATGAGTGGAGAGAAGCTCCAGTGTAGATTTGTTTGTCTAGTTGCTGTTATTGCTATGCCCATAACCACATCATCATCATCTTGGTCGTCATTAGAATCCTGTGTATCCTTTGCGCTAGATGTTTGTTGCTCTGATACCATGTAACCATAAAAAAGTGCTGATAAAAGCCCATTTTGAGAATAGTGTAGTATTTCAATGCCAAAACAAGTCAATTTACGTCAAAATGCTGCCATATTGTCTTAGGATGCCAAGTACAGTAGCTCGGAAAGTATAAATTCGTTGAAATAATGAACTGAAATAAAAGTTGGAGAAACCGTATGTACAAATGTCATATAAAATCTTGAAATTATGCACAAGGATCAGTGTTGGTGTTGGTTGGCATGTGATAAGGCTGGAATTTCGGAAATTCATAAAAGGATAAGAAAAGTACTAAAATGTACTAAAAAACGTTAAAAAAAGGCAATTTTCGATTATTAAAATATATTTAGATTTTTGCTATGATTATTCAAATATTGTTGTTCCTCTATGGTGTAGGTTCCAAAGAAATGGGCCAATATTGTCGATTTCGTATAGGACCTAATAAATATGATATAAATATTGCGACGTGCCAGATTTGGACTATATTGGTGGATCCCTTCAATTTATATGAGATATGTTATAATTTTTAGAAAATGCTAGAAAATTTTGAAAATGTGACTGAGGTACCAGGTCGTGAGGTATAGTCGACAGAAGTTTTCCATTCCATATTAATATCAGGTTTCTGGTTATTCCGCTTTCTTGAACCTTTGTGTAGGAGGTACCAGAAGAAATGATGTGATCTCTACCATCTTTATAACGGATCTTGCGTTGATGGAAATATTGAGATTTACCAAGTCTAAATGGAATCGGATATTTTATGAGCTACATGGATATTCAAAATGTTAACCCTTTGTGGGGGAGGTGTGGTGGTCTTATACATTCCACCTTCGCATCAGATCTAGTATTAGTAGAAATATTGGGATGTGTGAGATATAAAGAGAACCGGATGTATATTTCGAAATTTATAATCGTTTTCAAAATTTTGACCTTTGTGGGGAGGTACCAGAAGAAATGGCCCGATCTCCATCATCTTAATATCAGATCTTGAGTTGATAAAAATATTAAGATGTTCGTAGTTTGAATGGAATCGAATATTAATTTGGGGTTTCATGAGCTTCATAGATGTTCAATGTTGTGGGGTAGGTACAAGAAGGAGTGTTCCGATAGTGTTCACACCAGAGTCAATGAAGACATTGGGATGTGTGAAATTTGAAGGCAAGCGAAATGTTATATCACATTTTATAAGCCAGACGGACGGACGGACATCGCTAGATCAACTCCAAATGTCCTACAACGGATTTGGTTCAAAGAGACCTAGGGTATATTCGTTGAGGCACGTTTTGGCCGTATCAAATGATTTATGCCCTTTTTTTGCAATTTGAACTTTAACACTACGAAAGGTTCTAAAATGTGAAGGGATAGATCTAAAAAGAACTGCAATTTGGTATGAAAAACAAAGGTTGGAATGTAAGTTTGATATATTAGGACGATTGTGGGAATGTGTATTAAGTGTGCGAACTGTACCAAATGGTACTAAATTTGGAACGAGTGGGTTTGGGGTGAACGGTTAATGCTGGAATTTTGAAATTTTGCATTGGAATCCCTGTTGGTACATTGGAATCCTTATGTTTGGTACAATTTGATAATGGCTGAATTATCTATGCTTGACGGTGGTTTAGATATGTGTCCTGTATTTGTACGAAAAGTTCTAAATGCATATAAGTTTGGTATTGGGTTAAGGGATAGTACGGGAATTCTCAAATCCACCATACATAGTATGGAGGGTATATTAAGTTCGTCTTTCCTTTTGTAACTCATCGAAATAATCATTTTAGACCCAACAAAATATATATATTCTTGATCAGCGTAAAATTCTAAAACGATTTAACCCTGGCCGTCCGTTTGTTGTAATCACGCTACAGTCTAAACGAATTAAGATAGGAAGCCTAAATTTTGCCCAGATGTCTCTTTTGTCTTAGGTCAAGTTCGAAGATGGGCTATATCGGTCCACGATATCGTATAGCCCCCATATAACGGTACCCTCCGATATTCGGTATTTTGAAGATGTTAGCCACATGTTCCAATAGAATTGTCTGAAAATTCACACAAGTAGTTCCTTGTGAACACTTTGCCCCTTGAGAGAGAATTGTCTATATAGATCCACGATATCGTATATCCCCCATATAACGGTACCCCCGATATTCGGTATTTTGATAACTTTACCCACATTTTTCAACGGAATTGTATGAAAATCCACACAAGTAGTTCCTTGTGGGTACTTTATATCTCGGCAGAGAATTATCTATATAGGTCCACGATATCGTATAGCCCCCATATAACGGTACCCTCGATATTCGGTATTTTGATGATTTTAGCCACATTTTTCAACGGAAATTGTACACAAGGGGTTTTTTGTGAGCACTTTACCCCCCGACAGAGAATTCTTTATATAGGTTAAGGATATCGTATAGCACCCATATAACGGTACCCCCGATATTGGGTATTTTGATGATTTTGGCCACATTTTCAAATCGTATGGTCTGAAAATCCACACAAGGAGTTCTTTGTTAGCACTTTACCCCCTGAAAGGGAATTGTCTATATAGGTCCGTAATATCGTATATCCCCCATATAACGATACCCCCCATATTCAGTAGTTTGATGATTTTAGCCACTTTTTCCAATGGAATTATCTGAAAATCCACACAAGGAGTTCCTTGTGAGTACTTTACACCCAGACATAGATTTGTCTGGTCCACAATATCATACATACCCCCATGTATCGGCACCTTCCTATATTAGATATTGTAAAGATTTAAAATAAAATTTAATGGATTTTATTTTTCTGAAAATTTTATTTCTTTCCAAATGGTGGAGGGTATTCAAAGTTCGGCCCGGCCGAACTTACTGCTTTTTTACTTGTTTTAAATTTCAATGGCTTTACCCCGAGCTCATTTTTCAATATTTGCCGAATAGAATATTGCGATATGTTCAGCTCTCGAGCCATTTTTTGGCCACTGCGACGCGGGTTTCGATCAAGTCGCTTCTTTACTTTTCGAACCATATCTGCTGATGTTGCTGTTTTCTTCCGACAACATAATTGACGTCGGGCTACGCTACCAATATCACGCTAACGAGCGATGGTACGAGACTCAAACGACTTATTCACATTTAAATGCTGGAGTGATAGCCACTTGTGGTTTTCCAGCCAAATATATAAAAATCACACAATCACGCTTAAATTCCATCACGAATAACTTTTTTTCTGGACAATTCTCAACAAAATGCTTATGTATGCTTGTTAACAATATAAAGAGCTGTCACTCGAATAATTTTAACAGCTGTCGGACGAGTGGCTTATAAATGACAGCAGTCTGAATTTGGTTGCAGTTTTTCCATCTCACCCTATAAATAGTACTAAATTTAGTACTGTGTGAACTGTGGCCAGAATTTGGAGGAGGTTTTGGAATTTAAAAATCTGAAGTATGATCTGATATGGGATTTGTTGGCCCACAGGGATTAAAATTTTTCACAAACATTATTCTAAAGAAGTCGATATAAATTGGAGGGTTTCTTAGCAACTTGACCAACATTACATCCAGTGTTGCCTCAGAGAGCGAGGTAATATCGGTTTTTGTTTAAAATTGTACCACGCACAGAACTATGGATATACAAAATATTTTGGCATACTGTTTTTCATTCATTGAATCCACTGTAAAATGTGTTTCTGTATGTGTGTGTGTAGCATCGCATCATCATGCTCGATATCATGCTGCAACAAAACTAATGGCATTCTGCAGCATCAGCAGAACGTAGCGGTGGTGATGCCATAGAAAAATTGAAAGAAACAACGAAAAGGATATTATTGAGTGAGCTGGAGCATGCGGTGGCAGGCAGAATGAGACAAATGCCAAACGATAGCTACTATGCACCATAACAATCTTCGTCCGGCCTACCTATAGCACCCCGCACCAATACAAGTTGATGGCAGAAATTACTTCAGTTGTTTTGCGTTACTGGGTGACGGATACATTACGGCTTGTTTTTAAGGACATTCAATATGAGTGTAAGTAGGTTTGGCCATCAAATGGTTTTGGCATGTGTGTGTGTGTGAGTTCAAATGGACAGGCTCGCCATGTGCATATGTATGTATGCAAACGTGTCAATAGTGAGTGCTGTGTGCGAGTGGTGCATTTTATCAGTGCAAAATGTTTTGCGACTTGTAGGCGTCATCATCCACCACATTGCCACCATTTTCCCCAAAAACAACACCAACACCATTGTTGTGTCGTTCGCACTTACACTCTCATCTATACACGCGCCGGCTGCCGACACACCAATAACGGCGGCTCACCCACTCACTTGCTCCCCCTCTATGCACTGACGATTGACTGTCATGGGCCTGCTGTTCGAGTGGTGGCTGGCTTTTCTAGGAATTCACCTAGCTGGCCTAGTGGGTGTGTGTGTGTGTGTATATTAGGGGGAAGAGGGTGAAAGCGTATTGCGACCATTTTGAATTTTGCAACAAAACGTCAGCACAAAAAGAATGCAGAAAACATGCTGAGCAGAGACTTACAAAAAATACAAAAAAAAACAGACAAGTGAATTTATATGTTTATCGTCGCATTGGGCACGTTGCATGCCGCATGCGGCATGTTATTGCAAACAATAAAAATAACGCAAATTGATGAAGGAGTAATAGTGGGACTGAAATATAACAACAGACAACGAGAACATTTGCCTGAAACTTGTTAGAAATGGAAAATAAACAAGAAGCAACAACAACAACAACAGCAGCAGCAGGAAACAAAGGCAGAGGAAAAAGAAAGAATTTTTATTCGTAAAAGAAAAATAACATAATAGACGTTTACGTCAGCGGGATGGATAGCCAAGATGGGCATTTTGAATAATATAAAGATCTCGAAACCCTCACACGGGAGTAAAGTGTTGTAGTGGCCGAAAATCTAGGGGAAAAACAAAAAGTTTACCCTTTCTGGGGAAGGTTGCAGACATGCTGGAGCTCTACGTTATTATATCCTCCACCATATATAGGTCGGAGGGTATATTAAGTTCGTCATTCCCTTCCAAATAATAATTTTAGACCCTACAAAGAATATAAATACAGGGTGAGATGAATAAACTGGAACCAACTTCAGACTGCTGTCACCTCTAAGCTACTCATTTGACCGCTGCTAAAATTATTACAGTGACAGCTCATTATATTGTTTACAAGCGTACAAAAGCATTTTGGTGAGAATTTTCCAGAAAAAAAGTTATTCGTGATGGAATTCATGCCTGATAATGTGACTTCTTTATATTTGGCTGGAGAACCACAAGTGGCTATGGTTAGAGTACTCCAGCATTTAAATGTGAATGAACCTTTTGTGTCCCGTACCATAGCTCGTTACCGTGATACTGGTAGCGTAGCCCGACGTCAAGGAAGTGGACGGAAGAAAACAGCAACATCAGCGGAAATGGTTCGAAAAGTATAGAAGCGGCTTGATCGAAACCCGCGTCGCTGTGGCCGAAAAATGACTCGTGAGCTGAACATATTATATTCAAACATTCCATTCGGCAAATATTGAAAAATGAGCTAGGGGTAAAGCCATTGAAATTCCAAAAAATGCAAGAACTTACTCGGCAACAGAAAGAAAATAGACTTAAAAGAGCTGAAGTGTTGTTTCGCTTGGCCGATGTGGGCCGCCATAACAGCCGAAGGTCGCTCTCCGCTCGTATTAATCGACCGTGGCATCAGAATAAATGCCGAATATTATCGCGAAAATATTTTGGAGGGTGTATTAAAGCCTTAGGCACGCAAACATTTTGGCCGCAGACCTTGGACATTCCGACAGGACTCAGCACCATCGCACTCTGCACACGCCACCCAAGAATGGTTACAAAATGAGGTACCTCGCTTCATTTCCAGCAAACAATGGCCACCAAAATCTCCGGATACCAATCCGTTGGACTATTGTGTCTGGAGTATTTTGGAAAGCAAGGTTGGCTCAAAAAAATACCAAAGTGTCGATCACCTTAAGCAAGCGCTTCGGCGGGAATGGGCCAAAATTCCGCAGAGCAACATTCGGGCAGCGTGTGATGGTTTCATTGGCCGTTTGAAGGCCAAAATTCGTGCCAAAGGTGACCAATTCGAACAAATCTAAACTCATTCTAAAATTTGATGCTATATCTGACATTTTTTGCTTTCATTCAATAAAATTAAAAAAAATGTAAAAATTATGGCGTTTGACTTTGTTGCAGTTTTTATTATCTCACCCTGTATATTTTTGATCAGCGTAAAATTCTAAAACATCTGTTCTTCGGTTGTATTCACGCTAGAGTCAAAAGGGATTAAGATAGGAGGAGTTTTGTACAGATCACTCTTTTGTCTGCAGGCAGGTCAAGTTAAAAAATGGGCTATATCGGACCACGATATCGTATAGCCTCCATATAAAGATACCTCCCGATATTCGGGATTTTGATGATTGTAGCCAAATTTTTCGATGGAATTGTTAATTCTTGAAATTCTAATCAAAGAGTTATTCGAGAGTATTTTACCACCTGAAATTGAATTTTCTCTATAGTTCCACGACATCATATACCCCCATATAGCGGTACCCCGATATTCGGTATTTTGATAATTTTAGCCACATTTTCCAATGGAATTGTCTGAAAATGAACAAGGACTTCCTTCTGAGTACTGTACCTCCTGGAAGAGAATTGTCTATATAGGTCCAAGATATTATATATGCCCCATATAACGGTACCTCATGATATTCGGTATTTTCAAGATTTTTGTCACATTTCTCAATGGAATTGTTTGAAAATCCACACAAGGAGTTCCTACTGACTACTTTATCCTATGGATAATAGGAGGTATACCATAGAGGTATACCATCTCCCTCACCGATATTTGGTATTTTTATGATTGAATATAGGGAGGTACCATTATATGGGGCTATACCAAAAACTGGATCTGCAAAGATAATTTTCTGTCAGAGGCTGTAGTATCCATTACGAAGTTCAAATACCAAATTTGAAATAATTCCGGTTAGTAATGTCGCTAAAATCATCAAAATACCAAATATCGGGAGGTACCGTTATATGGGAGCTATGCGAAGACGTCATAGACTTTAGTATCCGTTACGAATTTTAAATACCAAATTTGAAACATTTCCGGTAAATAATTTCGCTTAAATCACCAAAATACCGAAAATAGGGAGGTACCATTATATGGAGGCTATACCAAACCGTGCACTTACATGGCCCATTTTCAATACCAAAAGTCCTGTAGACATTATATCCATTTTAGTAGAATTTTATCAACCTGCTTCATTTCGTTCGGAAGCTAAAGTGATTTCCACAGACCGACAGACTGATAGACGGACGGACCTAGCTAAATTGACATAGAATTTTATGCTGATCAAGAATATATATACTTTGTGGGGTCTAAAATGTATATTTGAAGGTGTTGCAAACGGAATGACAAACTTAATATACCCTCCATACTATGGTGGAGGGTATAAAAATTGCATATGCAGGTCCACATCTACGTATATTCCCCATGTAACGATAGCTCCCGATATTTGGGACATTATTCACCGGAATTATTTCAAATCACATATTTGAAGCTCGTAGTAGTTACTACAACCTATGACCGGAAAATTTCTACGTAGGTCCACGTCTCCATATAGCCCCTATATAACGATACCTCCCGATATTCGGCATTTTGATGATTTTAGGGGCATTGTTTCAAATTTCGTATTTAAAGCTCGTAATGGGTACTGCAGCCTATGACAAATAGCTGCGTTCGCAGGTCCACCTCTTCGTACAGCCCCCGATATTCGGTATTTTGATGGTTTTAAGGACATTACTCACCGGAATTGTTTCAAATTTCGTATTTGAAGCTCGTAACGGCTACTACAGCCTATAACGGGAAATTTTCTACGTAGGTCCACGTCTCCATGTAGCCCCTATATAACGATACCTCCCTATATTTGGCCTTTTAAATGATTTTAGGGACATTACTAACTGGAATTTTTTAAAATTTCGTATTTGAAGCTCGTTGTTGGTACTACATCCTATGACAAAAAATTGCGTATGCAGGTTCACGTTTTCATATAGCCCCCACTTAACTGCACTTCACTTTTTTCGGTATTTTGATGATATTAGCGACATTTTTACCAGAATTGTTTCAAATTTCGTATTTAAAGTTCGTAATGGATGCTACAGCCTAGGGCAATAAATTACTTATGCAGTACTACGTCTTCACATAGCCCCCATTTTTTTCCTTTGAATGATTTTTTTCGATACTTTTTACGCTCCTTAAAAATGGTGGAGGACGGGCCGAAGTAACTGCTTTTTAACTTGTCAATTTTCAGATTTCGTAGCAGTAAAATAGGCTATAATTTCATAGTTCGGAGTCATAGCGTATATAAGAGCATTTTACAAAAATGTTCAATATCGCATATCGCCTATCCAGATTTTCGATATTTTGGAGAAATTTTGATGAGGAAATATTGTAATGCTTTAATAACGCTTCTTGGGCATCCTTCCCACAAATTGTTTTTCTCGCACCCAAAAATAACAAAAAAAAAAATGCAACACGAAAAGAAAAACTATTTGACATGTTAGTGCACGAAGGCCATCAAAGGCAATTCTGTTACGCTTTATTTTATTTTATTTTTTTTTCTTTTTTTGGAAATTTTGTTCGTTCAACAAAACATGAAAGATTCAACCCTCGCCTTGCAGTGTTGGTGGGTGGCTGGGCGTCAAATTTTGTGTGCAATATAAAAAAAGCCAAATTTCAATCTGCGATGTGTCTTGTTTTCGCCAAGCTGAGTATAATGCAATTTCTTTGGAAATCCGGAATGGGGGCTGCAAACCTAAACTAAAATCAACTTCAAAAAACTATGCAAGAGCAAAAAAAAATTGGAAAATCTTTGGACAAAACAAAGGCGGTGCGCGGTTGCTTTTACAAGGCAAACTGGACAAAATGGCGTCAAATATATTCTGGGAATAATTTTTTTTTGGTTTTGTCGTGCCTTATACGTATCTCCCTACGCAGCAGAAAAAGGTGGAATATTTGGGGGAGACGATTTTTAAAAATGGTGAAATTTTCCTTTTTTTTGATATGAAGGACATTTGTCCATACACACACATCCTTTCATGTATGGTGCTTGATAATAGGGAATGGTGCTTTTTTGCGCCCTTTCTTTTGCCGGTTAGAGGAAAAAAGAAGGCGAAAGCCTCAATGACAACAGCTAAAATGTTGATGACGGCAACGACCTACCCTAATGCGTTTTAGCTTGTTGCCATTATGGCTGACATAGAGATTGACATTTATTTTGTTGTTGTTGTTGTCCTTGTCGTTATTATTGTTTTTGGCCGCTGTGCGTTGTCCTCCATTTGTGGCGAAGTACTACACACAAAAAGCTTTGTAACATAATAAAAGTCTTTAAATAAATGAAACCCTACAACAAAGCAATTCATTCAAATCTTGAAAGGCTCACACATACACACCATCATGTACTAACACAAACTCACACACACACATGTTAGCTCGCCTAACCTAAGGACAAATACAGGACGAGCAAGAAGAAGAAAACAAGCTATAAATAGGTACACATAACCTACGACAACATATTTCAGTTTAACCGAGGGTAGGTTTATTTCAGAATATTAAAGTGAACCAAATCACCCCATAAAATGTGTTTTTCTTCAATGTCCTTTGCGCACAAATTTGCACATACCCACAAACGCCTGTATTGGGTGCAAACACCCCAAGTAAGGGCTTCTTAGAGACATGCCATATTCCTTTTTTTGTTTTTGTTGAAAATAAGTGCGTTGACTTTCTTCAAGGATATACATGTCGTCGTGGTGGGTTGTGCCACACAAACCATAAAGGATGTTTCTAGAAATAATAATAATAAATATCTCCTCATTGCCAGGATTGGGGAACATGGGTGTGTGTTATTTTCATTGAAAGTGATTTGTTAATTTTGCTGTATTACACTTACAAACTTCCATTTATTTCATAATTATGGGGAAAATCTAGCCGATTACAAAAGCAGAGCTAAATAGGTAAAAAAGCTATAAGTTCGACCGGGCCGAACTTCGAATACACTCCACCACTTGGAACAAATTTGGCAATTACGAACTTCAAATACCAAATTTGAAACAATTCCGGTGAATAATGTCGCCAAAATCATAAAAATACCGAATATCGGAAGGTACCGTTATATAGGGGCTATAGGAAGACGTAGCCCTACACAGACTATCTCCTATCATAGGCTGTAGCACCCATTTCGAACTTGAAATACCAAAACTACAACAATTCCGGTGAATAATGTCGCTAAAATCCTCAAAATATCAAATATCAGGAGCTACCGTTATATGGGGGCTATACGAAGACGCGGACCTGCACATACACTTTTCAGTCTTAGGCTGTAGTAACCATTACGAACTTCAACCTAAGGAATAATGTCGCTAAAATCATCAAAATACCGAATATCAGGAGCTACCATTATATGGGGGCCATACGAAGACGTGGACCTGCACAGACAATTCTCTGTCTTAGGCTGTAGTAACTATTACGAACCTCAAATACCAAATTTGAAACAATTCTGGTGAATAGTGCCGCTAAAATCCTCAAAATAGCGAATATAAGGAGGTATCGTTATCGTTACTAAAATGTGGATCTGCACAGACAATTTTCTGTCTTAGGCTAAAATATCTATTACGAACTTCAAATACCAAATTTGAAACAATTCCGGTGAATAATGTCGCTAAAATGACCAAATACCGAAAATAGGGAGGTACCGTTGTATGGGAGCTATACGGAGACGTGGATCTGCACAGACACATTTCTGTCACAGGCTGTAGTATACATTACGAACTTCAAATAAAAAATTTGAAACAATTCCGGTGAATAATGTCGCTAAATTCATTAAAATACTGAATATCGGAAGATACCGTTATATGGGGCTCTTCGACGACGTGGACCTGCACAGACAATTTTCCGTCTTAGGTTAAAGTATCTATTACGAACTTCAAATACCAAATTTGAAACAATTCCGGTGAATAATGTCGCTAAAATCATCAGAATACTGGATATCGGAAGGTAACGTTATATGAGAGCTCTTCGAAGACAATTTTCTGTCTTAGGCTGTAGTATCCATTACGAACTCTAAATACGTAATTTGAAACAATTCCGGTGAATAATGTCTCTTAAATCACCAAAATACCGAAAATAGGGAGGTACCGTTATATGGGGGCCTTACCAAAATGTGAACCAGCACAGACAATTTTCCCTCTTAGGCTAACGTATCTATTACGAACTTCAAATACCAAATTTGAAACAATTCCGGTGAATAATGTCGCTACAACCATTAAAATGCCGAATATCGGAAGGTACCGTTATATGGGGGCTATACGAAGAAGTGGACCTGTCCAGACACCTTTCTGTCTTAGGCTGTAGTATCCGTTACGAACTTTAAATGCCAAATTTGAAAAACTTCCGCTGAATAATGTCGCTAAAATCTTCAAAATACCGAATATGGGGAGGTACCGTTATATGGGGGCTCTTCGAAGACGTGGACCTGCACAGACAATTTTATGTTAGAGGCTGTAGTATCCATTACGAACTTCAAATACCAAATTTGAAACAATTCCGTTAAATAATGTCGTTAAATCGCCAAAATACGAAAAAAAGGGAGGTATCAGTATATGGGGGGTATACCAAAACTAGGTCCACGTTTTGGTATACCCACCATTTTCAGTACCAAAATTTCTGCATACATAATACACTTTTGAGTAAAATTTGTGGGGGAGGTAACAGAAGGGGTGGGCCGATAAATATCGGATCTTGGAATGTGCGAATTTTAAAAGAATCTGAAATTTGATGATTCTGTCATGATTTTCAAACTGTGGATCCGAGTAAAGTTTTTAAAATTTTTGAATCCTATATTACATCCTCTAAGATTTTTGATTCCAGCTTCACTTGCATTTAATTAACAAAAATAAAAATTCTCCTAAAGTCTCTGATATTTTCTCTACAGTTAATTAACAAACAAACCATTAATGGCAAGCAAAAAATCCCAACCCGAGAAATAGAAAACAATATCACCGAATCTTAGAATAGAGATTTGAGCGATACAAGCAACAAAGGATAAGACATATTAAGAAGAGCAACAAAAAATTTTTTTGGTAATAATGGCAAAACCCCTATGTATACGACCATGATAATGCCGTCGATGTTGATGATGAGACGGTAATGATGACGCTGGCTGCACAACGACAATAATGCGAAATGATGTGATGACGAGAATGGCACAAGGCATTAATTTCGGCTTAAGAAAGACTACATCAACGCCCACGCGTGCACAGACTCTAGGACATGGAACAACAAAAGGACATTGTCGAAAATGTATTAACGTACATATATTCTCTCTCTCAAAAAAATAAGTAAATAAAAA
The DNA here is from genome assembly GCF_030504385.1 of Musca domestica. Taxonomy (NCBI): domain Eukaryota; kingdom Metazoa; phylum Arthropoda; class Insecta; order Diptera; family Muscidae; genus Musca; species Musca domestica. The sequence continues at coordinate 8,537,300 of NW_026712192.1, read as the reverse complement.
TAAAAAAAATAAAAACTAAAGGAAAATAACCTAATGATTACTGTTCGTTAATGGCAAAGAAAAAGGACGAAAAGAATAAAAAAGAGAAACTACATGAAAATGTATAGATTAGTTTTAAGGCATAGTACAGAGTGCGAAGATAAAAAGTCCTGAAGAGGCCAATGAACTTTTAGCACAAGCGTGCATCGATACGTTTTCCATACAAAAAGATTGCCTTTAATTTTTAAGTTAAATGAGTGAAAAATATCAGTCGTTTCTGCCGACAGACATATACCCTCAGCCAATATTCGATTATTTAAATATGTTATTACTTCAAGTAAGATTATTCAAATTGTGTGAAACTATATGGAGTAGGTTCCGAAAGAATGTACCAATAAATATTGCGATGTGCAAGATTTGGGTTTTATCGACTACTTCTTTCGCTTTATATGAGATATGTGATAATTTTTAGAAAATGTTGAAATGTGTGTGAGAATATAGTGGATATAATATAGTGGATGTAATGTATAATGACAGCAGTATTCCATTTTCACACTTAATGTAACACAGATAAAAACATTGGTATGAGCAAAATTACACGAAAATCGAACATTTACAGGGTGAGATAAAAAAAACTGCAACAAAGACAAAGGCCGTAATTTTTAATTTTATTGAATGAAAGCAAACAAATAAAAAGCTGTAAGTTCTGCCGAGCCGAACTTTTAATACCCTCCACCATTTGGTACAAATTTGACACTTTCCAAAAAAATAAAATCCGTTAAAAATTCTGTTAAAATCTTAAAAATACCGAATGCCTATACGACGATGTGGACCTGCATAGACAACTTTTGTCATAAGTTATTAAATATTTAAATGCGAAACTTGAAGAAAAATCTGTTTACAATCATCAAAATACCTAGTATCGGGGGGTACCGTTATATGGGGGCTATACGAAGACGTGGACCTGCACAGACAATTTTCTGGCATAGGCTGAAGTATCCATTACGAACTTCACATGCGAAATTTGAATCAATCCCGGTGAATAATGTGGCTAAAATCGTCAAAATACCGAATATCGGGGGGTACGGTATATGGGGGCTATACGAAGACGTGGACCTGCACAGATAATTTTCTGTTTTAGGCTGTACTATCCATTTCGAACTTCAAATGCCAAATTTGAAACAATTCCGGTGAATAATGTCGCTAAAATCATCAAAATACCGAATATCGGGAGGTACCGTTATATGGGGGCTATATGATAACTAACCATTTTCGAACTTAACCTGCTTACTGGTAAAATATACTTGTGTGCAAAATTTTAGCCTTCTATCTCATTTTGTCCGAAAGATAGTGTGATTACAACAGACAGACAGAGGGACATGGCTAAATCGTCTTAGAATTTTACGCTGATCAAGAATATATATACTTTGTTGGGTCTGACATGAATATTTCGAGGGGTTACAAACGGAATGACAAAATTAATATACCCTCCATAGTATGGTGGAGGGTATAAAAATGTGGGAAGTAGCTTCAAGATTTGGAATAAGTTTAGTTTCAAATGGCCAATGAAACCGTCACACGCTGCCCAAATGTTGCTCTGCTGTATTTCGGCCCATTCCTGGCGAAGCGCTTGCGTGAAGTGATCGACACTTTTGTATTTTGTAGTGCCAACCTTGCCTTCCAAAATACTCCAGACACAATAGTCCAACGGATTGGTATCCGGAGATTTTGGTTACCATTGTTCGCTGGAAATTAAAAGAGGAACTTCGTTTTGTAACTATTCTTGGGTGGCGAGTGCTGAGTGTGATGGTCCTTGACCCTGTTGGAATGTCCAAGGTCTGCTCCCAAAATCTTTGCGTGCCCAAGACTTTAATACACGCTCGCAGTAATATTCGGCATTTATTCTGATGCCATGGTCGACTTTGGCAAGTAAACACGATCATGATGTTTGTTTACAAACTGCCGGACAGCGGAGAAAACCAAATTCAGCAGTTCACCTCATTCGGCCAAGCGAAGCAACTCTTCAGCTCTTTAGAGTCTATTTTCTTTCTGTTGCGGTGTAAGTTCTTGCATTTTTTGGAATTTCAATGGCTTTACCCCGAGCTCATTTCTCAAAACATGACGAATGGCATATTGTGATATGTTCAGCTCACGAGCCATTTTTGGGCCACTGCGACGCGGGTGTCCACAACGGGTCAACATTTTGAATAACCATGATGCACATAAAAGCGAAATGAGCATTCGATTCTTCTCATAAATAACACATCCTAACATTTACATCAGCACAAGATATAGTATGGATATTGAGTACATCTGAATACTCTTTCTGGTACCTCCCTGATAACGGGTTAAAAGTTGGAATAATTCTCTCTCTCTCTCTCTCAAAAAATGCGAAACACATCCCAGTATTTTTATTAACAAAATATCTGGTGTGAAGATAAAATATATTGGATCAGTCCTTCAGGTACCTCCCCACAACGGCTCAACATTTTGAATAATTAAACTCTCATAAGCATCGCATTCTTTAAAACTATTCCAATATTTCTACTAACACAAGGTTTGGCGCGAAGATGACAGATATCGGTCAAACTCTTCTGGTACCTCCCCCACAAAAGCTCACAATTGCGAAACAAGTCAGCGATTCTTCTCAAATTTGTATATTTAAATATCACTCACAACCTGGGATCAGTGAATAAGAAGTCTATTTTCACACTTTGAGTTTTCATACCCTCCACCATAGTATGGAGGGTATATTAAGTGTGTCATTCCGTTTGTAAACCTCGAAATATACATTTTAGACACCACAAAGTATATATATTCCTGATCAGCATTAAATTCTATGTCGTTTTAGCGATGTCCGTCCGTCTATCCGCCAGTCCATCTGTCCGTCTGTGGAAATCACTCTAGCTTTCAAGAAAATGAAGTAGGTTGATAAAATTTTACGCAAATGTATGTTATGTCTGCAGGACTTTTGGTATTGAAAATGGGCCTTGTAGGTCCACGTTTTGGTATAGGCCCCATATCTCCCTATTTTCGGTATTTGGGTTTTCGGTTAAGCGACATTATTCACCGGAAATGTTTTAAATTTGGTATTTAAAGTTCGTAGCAGATACTACAGCCTATGACAGAAAACTGCCTTTGCAGATCCACGTTTTGGTATAAACCCCCATATAACGGTACCCCCTGATATTCGGTATTTTGATGATTTTACTACGTTTTTTTTTTTCAAATTTCGCATTTGAATATTGTAACGGCTTATGACAAAAGTTGCCTATGCAGGTCCAAGTCATCGTATAGATCCTAATATAACGGCCGAACTCGGTATTTTTAAGATTTCAACAGAATTTTTAACGAATTCTATTTTTTATTTTTTTTTTGAAAATTGCCAAATTTGTTCAAAATGGTGGAGGGTATTCAAAGTTCGGCCCGGCCTTTTACTTGCTATATAATATTCTAGTTTTTCCTTTTTCGGAAAGAATGATAGGAAAATTTTCACCTCTTATATCAAAAAGCCTTCAAAATCTTTAATGTTGAAGTTAACCGAGAAGGATATCAGTAAAAGCATTGAACAATGGACTCAAATCCAATTTTTTGTGTCGAAAACTATTTCAACGTCTCCATGTTTAAACTATAAAAGCTAGCATTGAACTCAATACAGAATACTTCAGTTCTGTCCATTCACTCAATATCAAATTTAATAAAATTTAGTACGAATATCCAGAAAAATCTACCTCTCCATCACTGACCCAAAATTAATACCATTTAGTATTTTTCGTATAATTTTGTACTCATTTGCAAAACCGTTCCATATTTCAATCCTTAACACCAGCAGTTATCGCAATGTAAAATGTCACGGTTTCAGTTCTATCCCTTCACCCAATACCAATATTAGTACTTTTTGTGCATTTAAATAAAGTACGCATTATCAAAAAAATCTATAAATCTCAACCTCAGATAACAGTAGTCAATATCTACTTTATATTCCTGAATTGCATCTCTACTCCTTCACCCAATTTCAAATTTAGTACCACATAGTACCATTCGAACAATTATAGTTCATATTTTAACAACCGTCTCCGTATCTTAACCAAAGACACCAACAATGACATCAATATCAAATTTCAGGATTTCAGCTCTATTTCTTCGCTCAATACCAAATTTAGTACTATTTACTACTTTTCGTACATTATAGTCCTCATTTTCAAAACAATCTCCATATCTCAATTCCAAATACCAACAAAGACCTCAATATCAAATTTGAGGATTCCAGACCTATCGCTTCACCCTATACCAAATTTAGTACCGTTTAGTAATTTTCGTACAAATATGGAAAATCTCAAACATAGATACATAGTAAAAATTTCCAGAACCGAAACCACCTTCATATTTTCTAAGCTACGACTGAATAGCAACTCTAATACAAAATGCCATATTTCAAGCACTATCTGTTCACCCAATACCAAAGTGTACCAAATATAGTACTAAACAAGCTCCTTCTCTCAACCACAGACACCAACAATGACATCTATATCCAATTTCAGCTCTATTCCTTCACCGCAAATCAAATATTAATATTATTTAGAACTTTTCGTACGATTATAGCACACTTTTCCAAGACCAGCTCCATATCTCAATTCCAAACACCAACGCAGACCCTAAACTCAAATTTGAGGTTGCCAGCCCTATTCCTTCACCCAATATCAAATATAGTACTATTTAGTACTTCTCGTGCACTTCTAGTAGACATTTCCAACACTACCTTTTTATTACAAACCTACCAACGACAGGGACCCCAATACAAAATATCTAAATACCAGATTTATCCGTTCACCCTACACCAAACTGTACCAAATTAAGCAGCATTTCGTACAGTTCGCACAATTAGTACAAATTTCCAAGTATCCGACCCTCATAAAACAAACTTACTTTCCAAACCTGATTCCCATACCAAATTTGCAGTTTTAAGCTCTATTTGTTCACATGGTAGCAAAACTTAAGGTTTGAATTTTCAAAAACACTTTGGTATATCCAATCCAGCACTCCAACAGTGACTCTCACTTCAAAATTTCAGAATTCTAGCTCATTCCGTTTGCTCGATACAAATTATTGAATTTTTGGTAGATTTTAGTATTTATACCCTACACCACATAGTGGTAAGGGTATTATGTCTTTGTGCATTTGCCTGTAATATGGAGAAGGAAGCGAGATAGAATCACTTTCTGAGTCGACTTATGCATGTCTGTCCGTCTGTCCATGTATTCTTGTGAACAAAATGCAGGTAGTATTTATTATCCGATTGAGATTCAATTTTGCAAACAATATTTGTTGTCCCAAGGATGAACCCTATTGAAATTTGTGATAATCGGATCAGATTTAGTTGTGGCTCCCATATATCTTCAACCGATTTCGGGTTAATTGTGCACCAAATGGCCAATATAAGCCCTAATGACCTGGAATTTGGTAAATCCCACCGAATTCGGTCTAGAAGCAAGGAAATAAAAATTGGAGAAGATCGGTTCAGATACATGCGTAATAAGCACTTCAGAACAATGATTTTTGGCCTTGGACATCAGATACTGCTCAAAAATACCTGTGTCAATTTTTATAGAGATCGGTTCAGATTAGGATATAGCTCCCATACATATCTTTATACGATATCAGGTAATTGTGCACCAAATGGCTAATATTAGCCCAAATGAACTGAATTTTGGCAATTAGGACTGAATTTATCCTATAAACCAGTACTTAATTTTTGGTGTAAATCAGTTCAAATATAGCTATAGCTCCCATATATATGTTTTATCCGATTTGGTGTTTAAGTCCCTCAAATTCGTAACATTCATTAGACGACAATGATATTTGGTACCAGATACAGATCTGAAATAAGTACATTAAATTTTATCAAAATCGGTTTAGATTTGGATATAGCTCCCATATATATCTTCAAGCGATTTCGGCTTAATTGTGCACCAAATAGCCAATATCATTCCAAATTTGGTGAATATCGGTTCAGATATAGCTATAGCTCCCATATATATATTTCATCCGATTTGGTGTTAAAGTCCCTCGAATTCGTAATATGCATTCGACGACAATGTACCAGATATCTTATAGAGCTCGGAAATACTTTTGCCAAATTTTATCGAGAACGACTAAATTTTGGATATAGCTTTCATATATATCCTAAATCCGATTTTAGGTTTATTAGGCCAAATATCTTAATACAATCCCAATTGTCAATCGTTAATTGTCACTTATTTATTTCATTACTCTTCTATATATCTATATCTATAAAAGAGGAAAATGTTTGTATGTTTGTTTAGTTGTTTGTAATTTATGGACTCGAAAACCGCTGAACAAATTTTCCTGAAATTTTTCTGAGTATACTTGAACATTGCCTGGAAGTAACATGAGCTATAAAAATTTTTGAAATTCCACTTGAAACTTTAAATATGGCATCAGAATCGGAGGTACCTCCCAAAAATTTACATATCTATTGATCGATTACAGATACAGTCTCCAAATTTGGAATGCGTAACGAAATTTGGAACAAAAATAATTTCGCCAAATTATATGTAAATCGGTTCAGATTTGGATATAGCTCACATATATATTTTCGGTCGATTTCATGTAGTTGATGCATTAAACATGCTGTATACGTCACATTTCAATAAAATTTGGGATGTTTGATGGAATTTTCTAAAAAATTAGTTTGCTAAATTATATTGAAATCGGTTTAGATTTGGATATAGTTCCCATATACATATTCGGCCTATTTCATGTATTTGATGCACCAAACACGCTATGTAATTCTAATTTCAATGAAATTTGGAATGTGTAACGGAACTAAAAACGAACATATATATGGCAAATTATATTCAAATGCCTTCAGATTTGGATATAGCTCCCATATATATCTTAGGCCGATTTTACATATTTGATGCACCCCCCTCGATATGTATGTCCGATTCCAATGAAATTCAGAATGAGAATTTGGTACCAAAAAATTTTTCCAAATTATATTGAAATCGGTTGAGGTTTGGGTATAGCTCCTATATATATATATATATTTCGGCAGATTTCGTGTATGTCATACACCAAACACGATATGCATGTTCGATCCAATGAAATTCAGAATGTGTGGCGGAATTTGGTTACAATAATAAATATGACAAATTAATTAGAAATTGGTTAAGATTTGGATATAGCTCCCATATATATTCTCGGCCAATTTACACATTTGATGCACCAAACATGTATGTACCTCCAATTTCAATTAAATATGCAAGGTGTGATGGAATTCGGTGTAAAATTAAATTTTGTCAAATTATATTGAAATCGGTTCAGATTGGGATATGGGTTTATTAAGAAGCATTGGCCCACAACACCTTTATGTTGGTACCTCTAATTCTCTAAAGCAAGAGAAATGCCACTCAACTTCAGTTTCCTGCTCGCTTGGCATTTGATATGAAATTAAAAAATCCGAAGGACAAACCCTTTGTGTACGTGGACTAAATTTGGCATGTTTCTGGTCCGCTGTTCCTGGCATGTTTACGCGTTGGTAGAACGAGCTATTTGTTTGTTTACGCATTAAAGTCTTATGCCATGTTTACGTTAGAACTTCTTGTAGGGTTAACCTACTTTGAGAGGATTTATTTGAAGTAAAAGTAATGGATATGACAATTTAAATCCAAATCCAGTGGGTTAACCCTCATATATATAAACGTACTATTACAATAATTACGTTTTTGTAAATTTTTGAATTTGTTTTATTTAATTTTTTTAATACAAAAAATATTCGTATTTGAAATTTTGAATGCATATAAAATCAAAGGGGGTAGCGAAGCGCACCGGGTTCAGGTAGTAGTTTATATAAAGCCATTTCGCATTAATATCCATTGGATATATAATGTATATAGATACATAGATACATATAAATTAACTTTTAGGGGAATTATTTAGATCCCAACCATTGGCTACTTGCATAGTCGTAATAATACCTGAATTTCAATTCATTACATTTAAATAACTTAATATAACTTCCTCTGGAGACTTCCCAAAGCACCCCCCTCCCCTTTCATGGCATGGGTATTTTACTTTCTCTCGGACAAAATTATATCCACACTCCCCAAAGGCAAAATTGTTGCTGTTCTCTAAGCAAATAGAAGCCTCTTTTCACACGAAATTATTGACGTAAATAAAATGATAGCAGTTTTGATAAACAATGCCATAAAAAATGTCGATGTCATGCTAAAGGGTATTTGTTTTTGGCCTTCCTATTTTAATATAATAATAAAAATAAAATTCAAAACAGAGTGAACAAAAGCTATAGATAAAAATGCAACAAAACAACGGCATCAAATATGTACGAGTATGTGTTGCCAAAAAAAAAAATAAACAAAAAAATAAGAAAAGACATAACAAGGAAACAAAACAGTTGCATAGGTAAGACGGACATGTCCAGACCAGCCAAAATTCAGGAAATAACAAATGCTACATAGCTACTCCAACTTGGGTATCTACAAAAACGAGGTGACCAACCAGGGAAATAGGACAACGAATTGTTCTCCATAAACCTCATATAATAGTCGTAAATCTATAGATAGACAATTAAAACTTCAAATTATCCCCAATAAATATTGAATTGAAAACCACTAAATACAAATCCTCCGAATTACCAGTAAATTAGAAAGAAATGAGAAATTAACTTACTCTAATCATACCAAGTAATGAGTATTGCGACACATAATAAGCACACACATCCTAATATTTTTCTTAACACAAGATCTGGGGAATCTGTACCGCCACCACAAAGGGGCTAACATTTTGAAAAATTACATCTAACAGGGTGAGATGAAGAAACTGCAACCAACTTCATACTGCTGTCATTTCTAAGCCACTCGTCCGACAGCTGTTAAAATTATTCTAGTGGCCCGGGAGCTGAATACATCTCAACATTCCATTCAGCAAATACTGAAAAATAAACTCGGGGTAAAGTCATTGAAATTCAAAAAAGTGCAAGAACTTACACCACAACTGAAAGAAAAAAGACTCAAAAGAGCTAAAGAGTTGCTTCGCCTGGCCGAAAGTGGTGAACTGCCGAATTTGTTTTTTTCCGATGAGAAAACATTCGTTGTCCAGCAGTTTGTAAACAAACAAAATAATCGTGTTTACTTGCCAAAGAGGTCAGCTGAAAATGTGTACCTTGTGATGGTGTGGACCGCCATAACAGCCGATGGTCGACCTCCGCTTGTATTATTGGACCGTAGCATTAGAATAAATGCCGAATATTGTCGCGAAAATATTCTGGAGGGCATATTAAAGCCTTGGGCATGGAAACATTTTGGCCGCAGACCTTGGACATTCCAACAGGACTCAGCACCATCACACTCAGCACGCGCCACCTAAGAATGGTTACAAAATGAGGTACCTCGCTTCATTTCCAGAGCACAATGGCCACCAAAATCTCCGGATACCAATCCGTTGGTCTATTGTGTCTGCGTGTGACGGTTTCATTGGCCGATTGAAGGTCATAATTCGTGCCAAAGGTGACCAATTCCAACAAATCTAAACTTTCTCTTAAATTTGATGCTCTATATCTGTAAAAGAGGAGAATGTTAGTGTTTATGGACTCGAAAACCGCTACACCGATTTTCCTGAAAATTTCCAAGTATACTATAACATCGCCTGAAAGTAATGTAGGTTATATAAATTTGTCAAATTCCACTTGGAACTTGAGATATAGCATCAGAATCGGAGGTACCTCCTAGAAATTTAGATTTTATATGCACATATCTATTGATCGATTACAGATACACTCTCCAAATTTGGACTGCGTAACGGTATTTGAAACAAAAATAAATTTGTCAAATTAGATTGAAATCGGTTGAGTTTTAGCTAGTCTCTTATAAAATGCGAAATAAGCATCTGATTCCTTTTAAAATTCACACATTCCAATATTTCTTCCAACCGAAAATCTCATGTGAAGCTGATGCATATCGGAACACCCCTTGCGGTATCTATCACACCCCCCCTCCCCCCTCCCCCCCACCGTATGTATCAGAATTGCGAAAAAATATGGAGAGTAAATTAACTTTGTCATTCGGTTGTTAAATCCTCGAAATAATCACGTATATATCTGCCGAAAGTGTAAGTCGATGTTGGTTAACGTTCTAGGCCCCACACAAGGGTATGCCTGTATATTTATTTTCCCAATAGAATTGTTTCAATTAGAGTTTTGATGATTTTAGCTACATTATTCACTGATTTTTTTCAAGTTTCGCATTTGAATATTGTAATGGCTTATGACAAAAGTTGCCTATCCAAGTCCATATAATGGCTACATTCGGTATTTTTAAGGTTTTACAAGAATTTTTTTTTTTTTTTTTGAAAATTGCCGAATTCGTTCCAAATGGTGGTACTTGTGAAGATTCAAATCATACTTTCCATATGTATTGAAAGTTGCCATTATATGTTGATAGTTTGTAACGGGATCTACCTTTTGGTGACACAGCTTTGTCTGTATAGGTTAACTATTTCCGATAGCACTCGTATAATGGTATCTCGCAGTGCTCCATATGTTAATAAATTTAAATTCTTTTTCAAAGGAAGACTTCTTACATTTGAAGGACATATGAATATTTTTCAAAATGGGTACACGTCATATATCTCTCATATCTCGACATAATCGGTATTTTCATGCCATATTTTCAATGGAATGGGTTCGAATTTGATATGGACAATATTTGTACCCGATATTTAAAATTTTGTACCTGAAATTCGCAATAGATTCGAATTCGATTCGACATCTTCTATATCTATAAAAGAGGAAAATGTTTGTACGTTTGTTTGTTTGTTTGTTTGTTTGTTTGTTTGTTTGTAATTTATGGACTCGAAAACTGCTGAATAGATTTTTCTGAAAATTTCCATATATACTGCAACATCGCCTGAAAGTAACATAGGCTATATACATTTTTGAATTTCCACTTGGAACTGGAGATATAGCATCAGAATCGGAGGTACCTCCCAAAAATTTGGATTTTATATGCACATATCTATTTATCGGTTAAAGATACAGTCTCCAAATTTGGAATGTGTAACGGAATTTGGAACAAAAATAAGTTTGCTAAATTATATTGTAATCGGTTCAGATATATATTTTCGACCGATTTCGTTCATTTGATGCCTCAAACACAATATGAATGTTCGATTCCAATGAAATTTGGAATATGTGACGGGATTTGATCCGAAAATAAATTTGTCAAATTATATTGAAATCGGTTCAGATTTGGATATAGCTCCCATATATATTTTCGGCCGATTTCAAGCATTTGATGCACCAAACACGCTATGTATCCCCAATTTCAATGAAATTTGAAACGTGTGATAGATTTTATCTAAAAAAATTTATTTCCCAAATTATATTGAAATCGGTTCAGATTTGGATATAGCTCCCATATACATTTTCGGCCGATTTCATGTATTTGGTGGACCAAACAAGATATGTATGTCCAAATTTAATGAAATTTAAAATAAGTAACGGAATCGGGAGCAAAAATGAATTTTTCAAATTATATTGAAATCGGTTCAGATTTGGATATAGCTCTCATATATATTTTCGACCGATTTCATGTATTTGATGCACCAAACACGCTATGTATCTCTAATTTCAATGAAATTTGAAATGTGTAGCTGAAATTAAAACAAATATACATTTGTCAAATTATATTAAAATCGGTTCAGATTTGGATATAGCTCTCATATATATTTTTGACCGATTTCATGTATTTTATGCACTATTTCGGCCGATTTCATACATATTATGCACCAAACACGATATATATGACCGATTCCAATGAAATTCAGAATGTGTGGCGGAATTTTGTTATAATAATAAATGTGATAAATTAATTGGAAATTAGTTAAGATTTGGATATAGCTCCCATATATATATTCTCGGCCGATTTCACATATTTGACGCACCAATTTCAATTAAATATGAAAGGTGTGGCGGAATTTGGTATAAAAGTAATTTTTTTTTAATTATATTTAAATCGGATCAGATTGGGATATGATTTTAATACGAACCATTGACCCACAACGCCTTATGCTAACACTAAAAAACAACACAACAATTTATTTGAAATACTCTTATTACGGCGAAGTATGTTGCTATCTCGAATTCACTAATAGCAATAGAAATGCCACTCTACTTAAAAAAATTGCAGTTTCCTGCACGCTTGGTATTTGCTATGAAATAAATAAATCCAAAGGACAAACCCTTCGTGTATGCATGTCATGTTACTGCTTTTGTAATGATTTTGTTTATTAACGCATTAAATTAGTGCAATATTTTTTTTAATTTTTAAATTAGTTTTTCTTTATCCAACATATATTCGTAAATAAAATTTTGAATGCATATAAAATCAAAAGGGGTAGCGAAGCGCACCGGGTTCAGCTAGTTTTCTATATAAGTTCACATTTTGGTATAGTCCTCATGCACCGTTTGTTTCTAGTACAATTGTAAAAAGGCCCGGTAACTCTAATACAAGTGCAAGAGGGTGTGTATATACATATGAGAGTGTGTATATTCTACTCGCTGTAAATAAATGAAATAAAAATGAAAAAAAGAAATCTTTTTGAAGTAAAAACAAAATGTGTCTACGGGCAGCGCTAGAAACCCAAACACACACACACACACAAACTTTATGTGTACACTTTTCGTATCGATAAAAACCAAATAGAAATTCGATAATAGAACATACAGCTCTCACATGAATAAAGCTGAAAAATACTGTGGGGTCATGTGGATTTTAACCTTTGACACAGTGTTCAAATATTGTTAGCAGAGATTTGAGAGCCATATCCCCTGAATAACCATAACCCATTGAAAAGTAATGTAAAAAACTACCTTCTGCTTAACCTCCTCAGCAAAAACTCGGAAGACTGTATGATCCAAAAACCCATTGAAAAGGTTTCCTAATAAAATTACAACTAAAAACCAACCGACTACAGAAGGTTGTGAGACTCTGGGTCGCAAACAAAGTAAAGTTTAATGAAATACAAGGAGTTGTTGATGTGGATGTAAGATTTGAAACAATACGCGTAACAATGGGCTTACCGAGAGGCGAGTTCAGTGAACATTTTATTTTAGCTTCCGGACATGTTAATCGGCTGCGATTTAACGCCTTTAGGTCTGATGTATTATAGGATCTATAGTCAAATATTAAGATAGATCAGTTCTTAGAAGATTTTGACTTGATGCAATGCTGTTCGAGGCAGATTTTAATCATACTTTCAAGAAGGTCCAAAAAACCCATTTGATTACTCGCATGAGGGTTAAAATTGGTGACAAAAATAATTTTCGTCTTGCTATCAGTAATATTGCTGAAAACACTATATACCTACATGCCTGGGTCGTTCGGAATCTTAATCCGCAAATAAAACAAAAACAAGTCGGGTCGAATTTTGAGTACCCTCCACCTTTTAAATTTGGCAATTTTCAAAAAAAAAAAATAAAATCCGTTAAAAATCCTGTTAAAATTTTAAAAATACCAAATGTAGCCGTCATATTAGGATCTAAACGATGCAGATTTATTTACATTTAAATTCTGGAGTGTTCTAACGATAGCCACTTGTGGTTTTCCAGGCAAATATAAAGAAATCACACTACGACGCTTGAATTCCATCACGAATAACTTTTTTCTGGAAAATTCGCACCAAAATCCTTTGGTACGCTTGTAAACAATATAATGAGCTGTCACTGGAATTATTTTTGAATTGTCTAAAAATCCACACAAGGAATTTCTTGTTGGTACTTTATCCCCTAGAAAAGAATCTATGTTTATAAAAGAAGAAAATATTTGTATATTTGTTTGTTTGTAATTTATGGACTCGAAAACCGCTGAACAGATTTTCCTCCCAAAAATTTCGATTTTGTATGCACATATCTATTAATCGATTACAGATTTGGAATGCGTAACGAAATTTGGAACAAAAATAAATTTGCCAATTTATATAGAAATCGGTTCATATTTGGATATAGCTCCCATACATATTTTCGGCCGATTTCAAGCATTTGATGCTCCAAACACGCTATGTATCTCAAATTTCAATGAAATTTGAAACGTGTAATGGATTTTATCTAAAAAATTGATTTCCCAAATTATATTGAAATCGTTTCAGATTTGGATATAGCTTCCATATATATGTTCAACCGATTTCGTTCATTTGATGCCTCAAACATGATATGAATGTTCGATTCCAATGAAATTTGGAATGTTTAACGGGATTTGATCCGAAAATAAATTTATCAAATTATATTGAAATCGGTTCAGATTTCCATATACATTTTCGGCCGATTTCATGTATTTTATGCACCATACACGATATGTATGTTCGATTCCAAAAGAATTTGGTATATGTGACGGGATTTTGATTAGAAATGACCGATTCCAATGAAATTCAAAATGTGTGGCGGAATTTGGTTATTATAATAAATGTGATAAATTATTACTATATATATATATATATATTCGCGGCCGATTTCACATATTTGACGCACCAATTTCAATGAAATATGAAAGTTGTGGCGGAAATTGGTGTAAAAGTAATTTTTTTAAAATTATATTTAAATCGGATCAGATTGGGATATGATTTAAATAAGAACCATTGACCCACAACGCCTTAGACTTACACTAAAAAACAACACAACAATTAATTTGAAATACGCTTATTACGGGGAAGTATGTTGCTACCTCGAATTCACTAATTGCAATAGAAATGCCACTCAACTTCAAAAAATTGCAGTTTCCTACACGCTTGGTATTTGCTATGAAATAAATAAATCCAATGGAAAACCACTTCCAATATTCGGTATTTTGATGATTTTTGCGACGTTATTCACCGGAATTGTTTCTAATGTCGTACATAAAGTTCGGAAAAGTTACTACAGCCTATGACACAAATTACTTATGCAGGACCACGTCTTCGTTCAGCACCCATATAATGATTTTCATTTGAGCGGCATTTTCGGACGAAATTTTTTTTAAATTTTTCAAGTTTCTTCCAAATGGTGGAGGGTATAAAAAGTTCGGTCCGGCCAAACTTAGCTGCTTTTTCACTTGTTTTATACCCTCAGCCATATGGCTACAGAGGGTTTATATCATTGCCTCATCGAAAAAGCGGTTTTAGACCCTAGGTCTCTTTGGACCAAATCCGTTTCAGGACACTTGGAGTAGATTTAGCGATGTCCGTCCGTCTGTCTGTCTGGCTGGCTGGTGCGCACGATAACTCTCGAAGGGAGTATCCAATTTAATCCAAAGTTGGTACATCATAATATTATTGTCAAACTTAGATCGAGTTCGGATATGGACAATATCGGTCCACACCTTCTGGTACCTCCCACACAAAATGTTAAAATTTTCAAAGAAAATAATTTATTGCACAGAAAGAGAAAGGTTAATCCGATATTGCTCCAACTTTGCGAATCCTAATATTTGGGTCAGTGTTACGTCAGGTGCGAAAATTAACAATGTCGGTTCACTCTCTCAATCACCTCTCCCACAAAATCAAAATTTTGAATAATTAAATGTTTTATTATACCCTACAACACTATGTGTTGGGGTATTATAAGTTTGATTGGGCCAAAAATTATGTAACACCTCGAAATATTGGTTTCCCACATAGGAAAGTATATATGGATCTTCCTATCTCGCCGAGATGAGTCGATCTAGCTATGTATGTCCGTCCGTCCGTCTGTCCATGTTAATTTGTAATCAAGCAAACCGATCCTCACGAAATTGAAAAGAGGTGGGGTTATGGTCGGAATAGAACCCTATTGTTTTTGGAGATGATCGCACGATATTTAGGGGTTGAAATGGACCAAAAACAGAAAAATTTCCTGATTTTTCAGTTGCTCTATAGGTCACAATTATGAACCAATCGAATTTACATGGAGTTAGAGTATAGGAGTGGGCAGAAACCTACCAATTTGGGAGGCCATCGGACAATAATTAGCGGCTAAAATAGACCCTAACTTTTATGTAAGAAAATAGGAAAATTTCCACTAAACCGCGAATATTTTCAATCCCAGCCAAATCACAAATACATTAAGAGATAACTTCTTGACATTACAGTGATGCTAGTAGCCAATAAATCGGATATATATCAAAATAGGTACGATAAATATGTAAAAGAATTTATCTTATTTATTCTGCTTATAAATCAAGAACCGCTGGTCCGATTTTCACTATTCCCATCAATTCGGAATAGTATCTTGCCATAAAACGATAATATCTAAGAAAATCGCAGAAAAATATGCCAATAAAAAAGTGAATATCTTTTTTCGAATTTTTAAAATTTTTGTCATATATTTTATCGCATGCGATTTTTTCAATTTGACTTAGAATTTTGAATTGTAAATTTTCGAAATTTTTACACCCTCCAACACTTCGTTTTGAGGGTATTATATGAATATCGCAGTTATCGTCCGATCCTCACGAAATTTTGCATGGGGGTAGGGTTAGGGTCAGAATTAAAGCCTATTGTTCTTAAAATGAACATTTAGAGGTGCAAATGGATTAAAAAAAATATTTTTTTTTTTTATAATTTTGTAGTCGCTCTATAGGCCACAATTGAAAACTAATCGACGCGGAATTTCGCATCAGCAGAGAGTTAAGGATAGGGAAGAAGTCTAGCATTTTGAATGACCATTGGATTTTATTTAGCTGTAAAACGAACCACAACTTTCGTGTGAAATTGTTTTGAATATTTAACAACACTACGGAGTGCGTAAATATTGGATAAATTCTCCGGGTCAAAAAACTATGGGTAACCTCTTGGAGGGGCTCTTTGACTTTATTTTAAACACGAAATTTACCAAAATGGATTTAGATATAATGTGACTTTGAACATATTTAAGTTTTGTAGGGTATTACATGGTCGGCCGGGCACGACTATAGCCTTTGCTTACTTGTTAAATTTAATTTAAAAGTTCGATTGTCCGATTAAAAAAAAAAAAAAATATTTTTTGCACAGAAAAAGAAGCAATAATCCGATTTTGTAAATGCTAATATTTGCGTCAGTTCTAGGTCAGGTGCAAAAATGAATAATATCGGTCCACACCATCAAGTCCTTCTGGTTTTTTGAATAACCAATACATTATTAAAAAACAGAAATAAACATTAGGTTCTCTTTATATTTCACACATCAATTTTCTATACTTTTATCTGTCGTATAGTTAAATTCGATGAAGAATATTTTTGTCTTTGAAGTCATGTTTCGAAAATGATACTTTGTAGAAGATTTTTGCATAAACACCTATAAAGTACGGCTTTAACCCTAAAATATTTCTTTTTAATATGTATTCCTGGCGCTTTGGTAAGATGTTTACTTTTGACGTCTTCTAGGACCTATTGTAGAATTTGATGACATAAAATGTTTAACTACTACGATCCCGTTCAAAAGGAGTTTAACCATACTTAAAAAGGAGCAAAAAGACCCCCTTGTCGTTCGCTTAGGGGCTAGAATTTTCGACAAAAATAATTCTAGTTTTTTGATCTGCTCTATATACACTATATACCTAAAACGCACGGAATACAAGGAATCCTAATCCTAAATGTGAATTTGCCCCCTTCATTTAGGTTAATTTGCAAAGTAAACTTTTTATCAAACAATTTTCTATCCCGGACTGTTAGAAAACACTGTGCGAATTGAATATGTACGCATTTATTGCATAAACAACGGCGGCATATGCTCATAGGTGCTAGCTCACAAACATACTGCACATACACACATATATGCATATATTCCAACTTATACGAGAAATTTTGACCAATGGCTCGAACCAACCCTGTGTGTGTGTGCCATGACACCCACATGCCTGATGCATTCTCTTCTCTACGGAGAGCACCCTAATTGTAAACTTTAAAAATGCCTGCAATATATTTTTTGTACTCGTGCCACACACTTGCCTCCACCCACCTCAGACACTCTCTGTTTGGGCAGTTGGTCTGATGATTGCTGCCACTCGATGTCGTCGTTGTAAAACGTTTAGTTTGAAAACTGCACACTTATCCTATTTCGTGCATTCTTTCGATCCGTCCGTCCGTACCTCTGTCAGTCATTCATTTGGTAATTTCGCTCGAGTGTATGGGGAAAATACAGTTTGAACGACCAAGACTGACTGAATGACTGCCTGGCTGGCTGGCTGCCTGCCGTTGCAATATTATGAAATGTGCCGTATCTGGCCTGGGCTTTGAGTACAGGTTGTTTTCGTTTGAGTCTTTCACATTTCACCAACAAAATGATGAACAAGTGGAACGAAAATGGTTATACGTCGGATGGGCAGACTACTACATACCTTTGAGTCTTGGGCTCATCAGTGTGGTGTGGTGTCGCTGTAATGCCATGGTGCATGGCCATGCAGCCAGCCAGCCAGGCAATTGAGGGAGGCTTTCATTGGAGCATTGGCTGCAAGTGGAATGAGGCATGGTATGGAATTTTTTGTTAGTGCATTTTGGCCAATAGCAAATGACTGCTGCATGGCTTTTGCGAGGGTGTGGCCTAAAATGGCAACCCTACCGAACAATGCATACGCATATGGCTGGCCGTCCATGTAGACGTTTTCCTCTAAAAAACACAAAACGTACAAAATCAATGAGTTACTGGCTTGTTTTTGACAAACATTTTTTGGACGGTATTTGGCAAAAAAAGAATGTATTGTTGTGTTCTCCTTTCTTTGGCTATTGAAATGTGTGCAGGCAGCAATCAAAGGTTAAGGAAGAGTTCAATATTTCTTATTCGAATGATTTGAGTTTATTAAGTAGTTGCAAAAATAACTTAAAAAAAAAAAAAACTAGTAAAAAAGCTATAAGTTCGGCCGGACCGAACTTTAAATACCCTCCACCATTTGGAAAGAATTTGGCAATTTTCAAAAAAAATAAAATCCATTACAAATTCTTTTAAAATCTTTAAAACATCTAATATAGGAAGGTGCCGATGTGAGGTATATACGATATTGTGGACCTATAAAGACAAATCTATGTCTGCGTGTAAAGCACTCAAAAGGAACTCCTTGTGTGGATTTTCAAAATACCGAACATCGCGGGGTATCGTTATATGGGAGCTATACGTTATCGCTAACCTATATAGAGAATTCTCTGTCGGGGGGTAAAGTGCTCATAAAGAACCCCTTGTGTACAAGGAACCCCTTGTGACCATTCCGTTGAAAAATATGGCTAACATCATCAAAATACCGAATATCGGGGGGTACAGTTATATGGGGGATATACGATCGTGGACATATATAGACAATTCTTTTTTAGGAGGTAAAATGCCCACAAGGGACTCCTTTTGTGGAATTTCAGACAATTTCATTGAAAAATGTGGCTAAAATCATCAAAATACCGAATATCGGGGGTACCGTTATATGGGGGCTATACGATATCGTGGACCGATATATCCCATCTTCGAACTTGACCTGCCTGCAGACAAAAGACAGATCTGTGCAAAATTTTAGCTTTCTATCTTAATTCGTTTAGACTGTAGCGTGATTACAACAGACGGACAGACGGACGGTCTAAAATGATTATTTCGATGAGATACAATCGGAATGACGAACTTAATATACCCTCCATACTTTTTTTGGTGGAGGGTATAAAAACTAGTAAAAAAGCTATGAGTTCGGCCGGGCCGGACTTTGAGTACCCTCCACCATTTGGAACAAATTTGGCATTTTCAAAAAAAAAGATAATAATAATAATAAATCCGTTAAAACTTCTGCAAATATCTTAAAAATACAGAATGTAGCTGTTATATTTGGATCTATACGACCACGTGGACCTGGATAGGCAAATTGTGTCATAGGCTATTAAAATATCCAAATTTGAAAAAAAAAATTGATGAATAATGTAGCTAAAATCATCAAAATACCGAATATCGGGAGGTACCGTTATATGGCGCCTATACGAAAACGTGGATTTGCACAGACAATTTTCTGTCAAAGCCTGTAGTATCCATTACGAACTTCAAATACAAAATTTTCGGTATTTTGACGATTTTACCGAAATTATTCACCGGAAATGATTCAAACTTGGCATTTGACGTTCGTAATGGATATTACAGCCTAAAATAGGAAATTGTCTGTGCAGGTGCTCGTCTTCGTATAAGCGCCATATAACGGTACCTCCCGATATTCAGTATTTTGAAGATTTTAGCGATATTATTCACCGGAATTATTCCAAATTTGGTATTTGAAGTTCACAGTAGATGCTACAACCTATGATATAGGAGATATACAATATCTGAATTTCTTTGAGAGTACTTTACCCTACACCATACATAGTATGGAGGGTATATTAAGTATATTAAATAATAATTTTAGGCCCAACAAAGTATATATATTCTTGATCAGCGTAAGTCCGTCTGTTGTAATTACGTCAAAACGAATTAAGATAGGAAGCTAAAATTTTGCACAGATCTGTCTTTTGTCTGCACGCAGGACAAGTTCGAAGATGGGCTATATCGGTCTACGATATCGTATATCCCCCATATAACGGTATTTTGACGATTTTAGATACATTTTTTAACGGTACTGTCTGAAAATCCATACAAGGAGTTGCTTGTGGATACCTTATCCCTTGGAAGAGAATTATCTATATAGGTCCACGATATCGTATAGCCCCCATATAACGGTACCCCCCGATATTCGGTGTTTTGATGATTTTAGCCACATTTTTTAACGGAATTGTCTGAAAATCTACACAAGGAGTTGCTTGTGGGTACTTTATTCCTTGGGTCCACGATATCGTGTAGCTCCCATATAACGATAGACCCCGATATTCGGTATTTTGATGATTTTAGCCAAATTTTTCAACGGAATTGAATTGCAAATCCACACAAGAAGTTCCTTGTGAGTAACTTAGCCCCTGAAAGAGAATTGTCTATATAGATCCACGATATCGTATATCCCCCATATAACGGTATCATATAACGGATTTTAGACCATTCTTTAACGGAATTGTCTGAAAATCCACACAAGGAGTTCCTTGCGGGTACAACGGTACCCCGCGATATTCGGTATTTTTATCATTATAGCCACATTTTTCAACGGGATTTCCTGAAATTCTACACAAGGAGTTCTTTGTGAGCACTTTACCCCCTGACAGATAATTCTCTTTATAGGTTAACGATATCGTATAGCCCCCATATAACGGTACCCCCCAATATTCGGTATTTTGACGATTTTAGCCACTTTTTTCAACGGAATTGTCTGAAAATCAACACAAGGAGTTTCCTTTATCCCCTGGAAGATAATTATCTATATAGGTCCACGATATGGTATAGCCCCAATATAATGGTACCCCTCGGTATTCGGTATTTTGATGATTTTAGCCACTTTTTTCAATGGAATTGTCTGAAATTCCACGCAAGGAGTCCCTTCTGAGTACTTTACCCCCCGTGACATAGTTTTGTCTATAAAGGTCTACAATATCGTATATCTCCCATATATCGGCACCTTCCGATATTAGGTATTTTAAAGCTTTTAACTGAATTTTTAATAAATATAATTTTTTTTGTTTAGAAAATTTTCTAATTCGTTTCAAATGGTGCAGGGTATTTAAAGTTCGGCTCGGCCAAACTTACTACTTTTATATTTGTTATTTATATGATGTTAGCGACATTATGCTCCTGAATTGTATAAAATTTCATATTTGAAGTTCGTAATGGGTACTACAGGCGATGACTAAATTATTTATGCAAGACCACGTCTTCGTATAGACCCCATGTAACAGGTTTCCTTGAGCGGTATTTTCCGCCGTAATTTTTTGAACATTTTTCAAATTCCTTCAAAATGGTGGAGGGTATTAAAAGTTTGGCTCAATTTAACTGTTTTTCTACTTGTCAATTTTCAAATTGTATATACCCCTAAAACGGACCAATGAAAACCGTATTTATCTTAAATATACCCTTAACTCTTTGTGTCGTAACGCCATCAAACAATCCCCCTAAAATAGTTTTCCCTTTTATCCATTTTTTTTTAAATAGCCCATTAAAACGCCTGAATGGTAACAGTAGCTCATTTTACACATTTTTGTATGCGACTCAACCTTTAGTCCAACAATAATCTATGAATTGTGTGGCATAGTCGAGACAACTTCTCGTTTGAGTTGTGTTCCATTCAATGAAAGAAATGTCAGATTTTGGTTAATAGAACGTATCCGTGCAACTGACACATGTTTCACTAATTAAACAAACGGTATTAGTGACAATTTACAATCACAACAAATCCTTTGACTCGCTGGCTGGCTGGTTGGCTGCCACATATAGCGCGTGCCATTCGTTGTACAGCAGGCAATTCCGATTTTGAACAGATACCTCAGCTTGCAATAGTCCCACGCGCAGTTTTCGCAGTTGGCATAGGAATAGCACTGACTTTCGTAGAACATTAAACACAAATTCATGCATTCAAAGCAATGGCCTTACACATGTCTGTTTGTAACAACATACATACATATGTATGTGTATGTGTGGAAAATTTGTGAAAACGGGCGTAGAATATTTGTAACACAGTGAAAAACCCAGTAGTAGCTGCAACGTCACAAATCACAATCAATGCTGCAAATTACGTACACATGCGCATTGTGACAATGACAAAGCTGGCAAAAAACGAAGTCAACAGCATAAGAAACGTCTGTGAATTTTGGAAGACAAGAGCATTCACATGAAATACCTCTGCATACAGAGACAGTATGACAAGGGAAATGGAGGGGAGGTGGCACAGTGGCAATTATTTGGCTATATTTTCCAAATAAAAAAAGTTAAGTCAGTCAGTTTTTCGACAGAAGTATACTCTCAGCCAATGTCCGATATTTATACCCTTAACCACCTTCGTGTAGTATGGAGGGTATATTAAGTTCGTTATTCCGTTTATAAGTCATCGAAATAACAATTTTTAATCTAACAAAGTATATAAATTCTGAATCAGTTAAAAATTCTAAGACGAAGCTTGAAAAAATTAGGGAATTACCGATATACGGGGGCTATACGAGATCGTGGACCTGCATAGACAATTTTCTGTCATAGGCTTTCGTTTGGCTACAAACATCAAAATACCGAATATCGGGAAATACCGTTATATGGGGGATATACGATATCGTGGATCTATAGAGACAATTCTATCCAGGGAGTCTCAGAAGGAAGGAAGGCTACAATCATCAGAATACTAAAAATCGGGTGGTAAAGTTAAGGGGCTGATATATAGCCCAAATATAGGACCAAAATATACCCAATCTTCAAATGTGACCTACCTGCAGACAAAAAACTGATCTGCGCAAAAATTTTGTTTCCTATCTTAATTCGTTTTGAAGGAAATGGCATGAGTGGCGTTTTTAAAAAAACAATTGGTAATTTTCCCACTGTTCTCCGACAAAAAGTCAGTTAACTGTAGTCTATTTAAAAAAATTCATTCACCGCCATGGCCACGCACATGACAATGTCGATAACATCCAAATAAAAGAAAATAACAAAAAACAAGTATAAAAGTCGTAAGTTCGGCCGTGCCGAACATCGAATACCCTCCACCATTTAGAACGAATTTGGAAATTTTCAAAAAATAAAATCCATAAAAAATTCTGTTAAAATTTTAAAAATACCGAATATAGCCGTTATATTGGGGTCTATACAACGTGGACCTACATAGGCATTGTTTGCCATTAGCCATCGCCATATTCAAATTCGAAACTTGAAATAAACGGTGAATAATGTAGCTAAAATCATCAAAATCTATATCTATAAAAGAGGAAAATGTTTGTATGTTTGTTTGTTTGTTTGTTTGTTTGTTTGTTTGTAATTTATGGACTCGAAAACCGCTGAATAGATTTTCCTGAAAATTTCCATATATACTGCAATATCGCCTGAAAGCAACATAGGCTATATACATTTTTGAATTTCCACTTGGAACTGGAGATATAGCATCAGAATTGGAGGTACCTCCCAAAAATTTAGATTTTATATGCACATATCTATTGATTGGTTGAAGATACAGTCTCCAAATTTGGAATACGTAACGGAATTTGGAACAAAAATAAGTTTGCCAAATTATATTGTAATCGGTTCAGATTTAGATATAGCTCCCATATATATTTTCGACCGATTTCGTTCATTTGATGCCTCAAACACAATATGAATGTTCGATTCCAATGAAATTTGGAATGTGTGACGGGATTTAATCCGAAAATTAATTTGTCAAATTATATTGAAATCGGATCAGATTTGGATAAAGCTCCCATATATATTTTCGGCCGATTTCAAGCATTTGATGCACCAAACACGCTATGTATCCCCAATTTCAATGAAATTTGAAACGTGTGGTAGATTTTATCTAAAAAATTGATTTCCCAAATTATATTGAAATCGGTTCAGATTTGGATATACCTCCCATATACATTTTCGGCCGATTTCATGTATTTGGTGGACCAAACACGACATGTATTTCCAATTGTAATGAAATTTAAAATAAGTAACGGATTTGGGAGCCAAAATGAATTTCTCAAATTAAATATATGGATATGGATGGATATAGCTCCCATATATACTTTCGACCGATTTCATGTATTTGATGCACCAAACACGCTATGTATCTCTAATTTCAATGAAATTTGGAATGTGTAGCGGAAATTAAAACAAATATACATTTGTCAAATTATATTAAAATCGTTTCAGATTTGGATATAGCTCTCATATGTATTTTCGACCGATTTCATGTATTTTATGCACCATATACGATATGTATGTTCGATTCCAAAGAAATTTGGAATATGTAACGGGATTTTGATTAGAACATAAATTAGTCAAATTATATTAAAATCGGTTCAGATTTGGATATAGCTCCCATATATATTTTCCGCCGATTTCACATATTTGATGCACAAAACACGATACGTATTTCCGATTCCAACGAAATTCGGCATGAGTGGCTAAAATTGGTACAAAAATAAATTTGACAAATTATATTCAAATACGCTCAGATGTGATTATAGCTCCCATTTATATACTCAGCCGATTTCACATATTTTATGCACCCAAAGCGAGAGAGACAAAATCTGGCACCAGAAAAAATTGCCAAATTATATTGAAATCAGTTGAGGTTTGGATATAGCTAACATATATATTTCGGCCGATTTCATACATAATATGCACCAAACACGATATATATGACCGATTCCAATGAAATTCAGAATGTGTGGCGGAATTTGGTTATAATAATAAATGTGTCAATTTAATTGGAAATTAGTTAAGATTTGGATATAGCTCCTATATATATATTCTCGGCCGATTTCACATATTTGACGCACCAATTTCAATGAAATATGAAAGGTGTGGCGGAATTTGGTGTAAAAGTAATTTTTTTAAAATTATATTTAAATCGGATCAGATTGGGATATGATTTTAATAAGAACCATTGACCCACAACGCCTTAGGCTAACACTAAAAAACAACACAACAATTGATTTGAAATACGCTTATTACGGCGAAGTATGTTGCTATCTCGAATTCACTAATTGCAATAGAAATGCCACTCTACTTAAAAAAAATTGCAGTTTCCTGCACGCTTGGTATTTGCTATGAAATAAATAAATCCAAAGGACAAATCCTTCGTGTATGCATGTCATGTTACTGCTTTTGTAATGATTTTGTTTATTAACGCATTAAATTAGTGCAATATATTTTTTTTAATTTTTAAATTTGTTTTTCTTTATCCAACATATGTTCGTAAATAAAATTTTGAATGCATATAAAATCAACAGGGGTAGCGAAGCGCACCGGGTTCAGCTATATATATATACATATATATATATATATCCATTTCTATAAAAGAGGAAAATGTTTGTATGTTTGTTTGTTTGTTTGTAATTTATGGACACGAAACCCGCTGAATAGATTTTCCTGAAAATTTCCATGTATACTGCAACATCGCCTGAAAGTAACATAGGCTATATACATTCTTGAATTTCCACTTGGAACTGGAGATATAGCATCAGAATCGGAGGTACCTCCCAAAAATTTAGATTTTATATGCACATATCTACTGATTTGTTGAAGATACAGTCTCCAAATTTGGAATACGTAACGGAATTTGGAACAAAAATAAGTTTGCCAAATTATATTGTAATCGGTTCAGATTTGGATATAGCTCCCATATATATTTTCGAACGATTTTTTTTCATTTGATGCCTCAAACACAATATGAATGTTCGATTCCAATGAAATTTGGAATGTGTGACGGGATTTAATCCGAAAATAAATTTGTCAAATTATATTGAAATCGGTTCAGATTTGGATATAGCTCCCTGATATATTTTCGGCCGATTTCAAGCATTTGATGCACCAAACACGCTATGTATCTCCAATTTCAATGAAATTTGAAACGTGTGATAGATTTTATCTAAAAAATTGATTTCCCAAATTATATTGAAATCGGTTCAGATTTGGATATAGCTCCCATATACATTTTCGGCCGATTTCATGTATTTGGTGGACCAAACACGATATGTATTTCCAATTGTAATGAAATTTAAAATAAGTAACGGAATTGGGAGCCAAAATTAATTTGTCAAATTAAATTGAAATCGGTTCAGATTTGGATATAGCTCTCATATATATTTTCGGCCGATTTCATGTATTCTATGCACCATACACGATATGTATGATCGATTCCAAAGAAATTTGGAATATGTAACGGGATTTTGATTAGAAAATACATTAGTCAAATTATATTAAAATCGGTTCAGATTTGGATATAGCTCCCATATATATTTTCCGCCGATTTCACATATTTGATGCACAAAACACGATACGTATTTCCGATTCCAATGAAATTCGGCATGAGTGGATAAATTTGGTACAAAAATAAATTTGACTAATTATATTCAAATACGCTCAGATTTGATTATAGCTCCCATATATATATACTCAGCCGATTTCACACATTTGATGCACCCAAAGCGAAAGAGAAGAAATCTGGCACCAGAAAAAAATTGCCAAATTATATTGACATCAGTTGAGGTTTGGGTATACCTAACATATATATTTCGGGCGATTTCCTACATGTTATGCACCAAACATGATATATATGACCGATACCAATGAAATTCAGAATGCGTGACGGAATTTGGTTACAATAATATATGTGACAAATTAATTGGAAATTAGTTATGATTTCACATATTGGACGCACCAATTTCAATGAAATATGAAAGGTGTGGCGGAGTTTGGTGTAAAAGTATTTTTTTTAAATTATATTTAAATCGGATCAGATTGGGACATGATTTTAATAAGAACCATTGACCCACAACGCCTTAGGCTAACACTAAAAAACAACACAAAAATTGATTTGAAATACGCTTATTACGGCGAAGTATGTTGCTATCTCGAATTCACTAATTGCAATAGAAATGACACTCAAATTCAAAAGATTGCAGTTTACTGCATGCTTGGTATTTGCTATGAAATAAATAAATCCGAAAGACAAACCCTTCGTGTATGTATGTCATGTTACTGCTTTTCGAATGGTTTTGGTTATTTACGCATTAAAATGGTGCAATATTTTTTTTTTTAATTTTTAATTTGTTTTTTTTTAACCAACATATATTCGTAAATAAAATTTTGAATGCATATAAAATCAAAAGGGGTAGCGAAGCGCACCGGGTTCAGCTAGTATCGTATATAGGGAGGTACCGTTATATCGGAGCTGTGCGAAGACCTGGACCAGCATAGACAATTTTCTGTCACAGGCTATAGCATCCATCACTAACGGCAAATACGATATCTCAAGCAATTTCGGTGGGTATTGTACCTAAACTCGTCAAAATACCGAATATAGGGAGGTACCGATATATGGGGCCTATACGAAGACTTGGACCTGCATAGGCATTTTTTTGTCACGGACTGTAGTTCCCATTACGAACTCTAAATACGTAATTTGGAACTACTACGGTGAATAATAACGCTAAAATCATCAAAATACCGAATATTGGGAGGTACCGTTATATGGGGGCTATACGAAGACGTGGACCTTCAGAGACAAATTTCTGCCTTATGCTGTAGTATTCATTACGAACTTCAAATGCTAAATATAAAACAAGCACAGACAATTTTCTGACATAGGCTGTAGTATCCATTACGAATCTCAAATACCAAATTTGAAACGATTCCGGTAAATAATGTCGCTAAAATCATCAAAATACCAAATATAGGGGGCTATACCGTTATATGGGGGATATATGAAAACTTAGACCTACATAGCCCATTTACGAACTTAACCTGCCTACTGGCAAAATATACATGTTTGCAAAATTTTAGATTTCTATCTCAATTTGTTCGAAAGATAGCGTGATTACAACAGACAGACAGAGGGACATGGGTAAATCGTCTTAGAATTTTACGCTGATCAAGAATATATATACTTTGTTGGGTCTAAGATCATTATTTCGATGAGTTACAAACGGAATGACATAGTATGGTGGAGGGTATAAAAAACGCAAGTAAAAAAGTCGTAAGTTCGGCCGGGCCAAAGTTTGAATTTCCTCCACCATTTGGAACGAAAATGACTTTTTTTCAAAATAAAAAAAAATCATAATAAAAACAAGTAAAAAAACATTAAGTTCGGCTGGGCCAAACTTTTATCGCTATCCACCTTAGCTAAAGGGAACATTTTAAGCCATTGTGTCCCATAAATACCAATTTTTAGACCTATTCGTAGAAAAATGTCGCAATATCATGAAAATATTGAATATCGGGAGGTACCGCTATATGGGTCTATACAAAAACGTGGACCTACACATGCAAAATAATTCGGCAATGAAGATAGGACCCATTACGACACAAAAATACTAATTTTGAAACAAATCCGCTAAGAAATGTGGCAAAAATCATCAAAATATTGAATATCTGGAGGTACCGTTATATGGGAGCTATACTAAAATGTGGACGGATATATTTCATTTATTTTTTTATTAGGGTCTTTCGACGACATGGACCTGAATAGGCAACTTTTGTCATAAGGCATTACAAAATTCAATTGCGATACTTGAAAAAAAAAAATCGGTGAATAATATACCTAAAATCATCAAAATACCGAATATCGGGAGGTACCATGAGGGCTATATTAAAACTTGGACCTGCACAGACACTTTTCTGTCACAGGCTGTAGTATCCATTACGAACTTTAAATACCGAATTTGAAACAAATCTGGTGAATAATGTCGCTAAAATCATTAAAGTACCGAATATCGGGAGGTACCTGCATGGACAATGTCTGCAGAGACAATCCTCAGTCATAGGCTGTAGTATCCATTACGAACATCAAATACCAAATTTGAAACAATTCAAAATCCAAATATCGGGAAGTGCCGTTGTATAGGGGCTATACGACGACGTGAACCTACAAAGACAATTTTCTGTCATAGGCTGTAATACCCAATACGAATTTCAAATACCAAGTTTGAAATAACTCAGGTGAGTAATGTCGACAAAATCATCAAAGTTCCGAATATCGGGGGTACCCATATATGGGGGGTGCACAAAAAATGTTCTGTCTCAGGCTGTAGTATCCATTACGAACATAAAATACCAAGTTTAAAATAATTCCGTTGAATAATGTCGCTAAAATCATGAAAATACCGAATATTGGGAGGTACCGATATATGGGGCCTATACGAAGACCTATACGAAGACCTTTTTTGTCACGGGCTGTAATTCCCATTACGAACTCTAAATACGTAATTTGGAAGTACTACGGTGAATAATGTCGCTAAAATCGTCAAAATACCGAATATCGGGAGGTACCGTTATATGGGGCCTGTACAAAGACGTGGACTTGCACAGACAATTTTCTGTCTCAGGCTGTAGAATCCATTTCGAACTTCAAATGACAAATATGAAACAATTCCGGTGAATAATGTCGCTAAAATCATCAAAATACCGAATATCGGGGGTACCGTTATATGGGGGCTATATGAAAACGTGGACCCACATGGCCCATTTACGAACTTAACCTGCCTACTGGCAAAATAGACATGTGTGCAAAATTTTAGCCTTCTATCTCAATTCGTTCGAAAGAAGAGGACAGACGGACAGACAGACACACAGACAGACAGACAGACGGACATGGCTAAATCGTCTTAGAATTTTACGCTGATCAAGAATATATATACTTTGTTGGGTCTAAGATCATTATTTCGATGAGTTACAAACGGAATGACAAAATGAATATACCCTCCATAGTATAGTGGAGGGTATAAAAAATGCAAGTAAAAAGTCGTAAGCTCGGCCGGGCCAAAGTTTGAATACCCTCCACCATTTGGAAGGAAAATGGTATTTTTTTATATACAATGTTTCGCCACCGCAGCAGAATCCATTATGACCAACAAATACCAATTCTTAGACAAATCCGTGAAAAATGTGACAAAAAGAATAAAAATACCGCATATCGGGAGGTACCATTAGATGGGGCCTATACCAAATCGTGAACCTATACATACAATGTTTCAATGTCACAGGCTGTAGTATCCATTACGAACTTTAAATACCGAATTTGAAACAAATCTGGTGAATAATGTCGCTAAAATCATTAAAGTACCGAATATCGGGAGGTACCTGCATGGACAATGTCTGCAGAGACAATCCTCAGTCATAGGCTGTAGTATCCATTACGAACATCAAATACCAAATTTGAAACAATTCAAAATCCAAATATCGGGAAGTGCCGTTGTATAGGGGCTATACGACGACGTGAACCTACAAAGACAATTTTCTGTCATAGGCTGTAATACCCAATACGAATTTCAAATACCAAGTTTGAAATAACTCAGGTGAGTAATGTCGACAAAATCATCAAAGTTCCGAATATCGGGGGTACCCATATATGGGGGGTGCACAAAAAATGTTCTGTCTCAGGCTGTAGTATCCATTACGAACATAAAATACCAAGTTTAAAATAATTCCGTTGAATAATGTCGCTAAAATCATGAAAATACCGAATATTGGGAGGTACCGACATATGGGGCCTATACGAAGACCTATACGAAGACCTTTTTTGTCACGGGCTGTAATTCCCATTACGAACTCTAAATACGTAATTTGGAAGTACTACGGTGAATAATGTCGCTAAAATCGTCAAAATACCGAATATCGGGAGGTACCGTTATATGGGGCCTGTACAAAGACGTGGACTTGCACAGACAATTTTCTGTCTCAGGCTGTAGAATCCATTTCGAACTTCAAATGACAAATATGAAACAATTCCGGTGAATAATGTCGCTAAAATCATCAAAATACCGAATATCGGGGGTACCGTTATATGGGGGCTATATGAAAACGTGGACCCACATGGCCCATTTACGAACTTAACCTGCCTACTGGCAAAATAGGCATGTGTGCAAAATTTTAGCCTTCTATCTCAATTCGTTCGAAAGAAGAGGACAGACGGACAGACAGACACACAGACAGACAGACAGACGGACATGGCTAAATCGTCTTAGAATTTTACGCTGATCAAGAATATATATACTTTGTTGGGTCTAAGATCATTATTTCGATGAGTTACAAACGGAATGACAAAATGAATATACCCTCCATAGTATAGTGGAGGGTATAAAAAATGCAAGTAAAAAGTCGTAAGCTCGGCCGGGCCAAAGTTTGAATACCCTCCACCATTTGGAAGGAAAATGGTATTTTTTTATATACAATGTTTCGCCACCGCAGCAGAATCCATTATGACCAACAAATACCAATTCTTAGACAAATCCGTGAAAAATGTGACAAAAAGAATAAAAATACCGCATATCGGGAGGTACCATTAGATGGGGCCTATACCAAATCGTGAACCTATACATACAATGTTTCGCCACCGCAGTCATAAACCATTATAACCAACAAATACCAATTTTTAGACTAATCCGTGAAAAAATGTTGACGCTCTACGTCAAATAATGTGGGCTGTATCGTGATTTCAACAGACAGACAGATGGACATCGTTAAATCGACTTAGAATTTTATGCTGGTCATGAATATATATACTTTATAAGGTCTACGACGAATATATATGGATGTTACAAACGGAATGACAATGTTAATAAACCCTCCTTTCCAAGGTGGAGGGTATAATAAATAAAATAAAATCCGTTAAAAATTCTGTTAAAATCTTAAAAATACCGAATGTAGCCGCTATATTAGGGTCTATTCGACGACATGGACCTGAATAGGCAACTGTTGACATAAGCAATTACAATATTCAATTGCGATACTTGAAAAAAATCGGTGAATAATCGGTGCATACCGAATATAGGAAGGTACCATGAAACGAATCCGGTGAATAATGTCGCTAAAATCATCAAAGTGCCGAATATCGGAAGGTACAGTTATATGGGTGCTATACAAAGACGGTTGTAGTATCTATTACGAACTTCAAATACCAAATTTGAAACAACTCCGCTGAAAATGCCATAAAAATAGCTAATATCGAAGGTAGTGTTATATGGGGGCTATACCAAAACGTAAACCTACATGGCCTATTTTCAATACCAAAAGTCCTGCAGATTTAATATACAATTGAGTACAATTTTATCAACCTATTTCATTTCGTTCGGGAGCTAGACTGATTTGCACAGACGGATAGACGGACGGACATCGCTAAATCTACGTAGATTTTATGCTGATGAAGAATATATATAATATAATATAATATAATATAATATAATATAATATAATATAATATAATATAATATAATATAATATAATATAATATAATATAATATAATATAATATAATATAATATAATATAATATAATATAATATAATATAATATAATATAATATAATATAATATAATATAATATAATATAATATAATATAATATAATATAATATATATAATATAATATATATATATATAATATAATATAATATAATATAATATAATATAATATAATATATATAATATAATATAATATAATATAATATAATATAATATAATATAATATAATATAATATAATATAATAATATAATATAATATAATATAATATATATATAATATAATATAATATAATATAATATAATATAATATAATATAATATAATATAATATAATATATAATATAATATAATATAATATAATATAATATAATATAATATAATATAATATAATTATAATATAATATAATATATAATATAATATAATATAATATAATATATATAATATAATATAATATAATATAATATAATATAATATAATATAATATAATATAATATAATATAATATAATAATATAATATAATATAATATAATATAATATAATATAATATATAATAATAATATAATATAATATAATATATATAATATATATAATATAATATAATATAATATAAATATAATATAATATAATATAATATAATATAATATAATATAATATAATATAATATAATATAATATAATATAATAATATACTATAATATAATATAATATAATATAATAAATATAATATAATATAATATAATATAATATATATAATATAATAATATAATATATATATAATATAATATATATAATATAATATAATATAATATAATATAATATAATATAATATAATATAATATAATATAATATAATATAATATAATATAATATAATATAATATAATATAATATAATATAATATAATATAATATAATATAATATAATATAATGTATTATGGGGTCTAAAATTTATATTTCGAGGTGTTACAAACGGAATGACAAACTTAATAAACCCTCCATACTATGGTGGAGGGTATAAAAATACGCTAATTTCACCTACATGAGTACGTAAGCGTATGCGGTATATAAGCGTGTAATGGGGAGATATATGGCCGATCCTCTTTTACCAAATCGGCCACAGTAAAATGTGGAGCTTATTTCTCACAAAAGTAATTCACTCGCTTTTTCGTTTACATTTTAGATCGCCTTCGTCCACTTTCATATGCATACGTACGTAGTACATATATAAGTAGTAACAGGAACATACACACTTGTTTCAACTGGCATGTCGTCTGTCCAAATGCTGGAGTATCAAGCACACACACACACGCATGCGCACTGTCACTGGAGTAGATAGAAAATGATCAATGGCTTTTTTGGGTCATCGTTTAGCATGAACGAATGACTGCCTGGGCTACAATCATGTCTGAGACATTAAACTACGATCGATAGCCAAAAACTTTGGTCGAAGTAAAAACAATTTTCCCCATTTGTGCCAAGTTCGGTATCGCTTCTACAGCTATGTTCAGTCGAAAACAAATTTACATGCGAATCCTGGGAATTGACCCAACCTACCGCCGCATAGTTGCACTGTAGTTTTTGTGAGTTCGTATGCCGTCTTATGTGAAATATCCATATCATGATTTATTTTAAATTGAACTCGTGGATAGCTCATCATTACCACGTCGCCAGTTCGCCGTTACAATATTGAGAGCTTATTGGAAGTTTTACGATTTCAAGGTTCAGACTTTCAAAATTTTATATATTATTCGATTTTTTCCTTTTTCTGAAAGAATATAAGAGTAGAATTTTACACCAAAAAGCCCTGTGAAGTTTCCCGAGGAGTATATTAGTAAAATCTCTGAGGTATGGACCCACATTAATATTTTTATACCCTCCACCATACTATGGAGGGTATGGTAACTTTGTCATTCCGTTTGTAACTCCTCGAAATACTCATGTCAGACCCAACAAAGTATATATATATTCTTGATTAGCGTAAAATTCTAAGCAATGCCCGTTTGTCTGTGCGTCCGTCCGTCTGTCTGTTGTAATCACGCTATCTTTCGAACGAATCGAGATAGAAGGCTAAAATTTCGCAGACATGTTTATTTTGCCAGTAGGCAGGTTAAGTTCGTAAATAGGTCATGTAGGTCCAGGTTTTCATATAGCCCCCATATAACGGTACCTCCTGATATTTGGTATTTTGATGATTTTAGCGACATTATTCACCGGAATTGTTTCATATTTGGCATTTGAAGTTCGAAATGGATACTACAGCCTGAGACAGAAAATTGTCTGTGCAAGTCCACGTCTTCGTATAGCCCCCATATAACGGTACCTCCCGATATTCAGTATTTTCTTGTTTTTTCCGACATTATTTACTGGAATTATTTCGAATTTCGTATTTGAAATTCGTAATGGGTACTACAGCCTATGACAAAAATTTTTGTACGCAGATCCACGTTTTCGTATAACCACCGTATATTTGCCTATTTTACACTTAGCATGGCAACCCTAAAACCTAATTCGGTTTTCATTTAAGTGGTAGTTTTCGGATTTTTTTTTGAAAATTTTCAAGTTCCTTCGAAATGGTGGAGGTTATTAAAAGTTATCTATTCAAACGTCTCCATATGTGAACCCCAGAAATCTACAGTGATCTCAATATCAAATTTCGAAATTTCAGCTTTATTCCTTCACCGAATACCAAATTTAGTACTTTTCGTACAATTATATTGTTCACCTTTTCAACTTTACCTCCATATCTCAATCTCAGATACCAACCGAGACCTCAATATCAAAATTTGAGGATTTCAGCCTTATCCCTTCATCCGATATAAACTTTAGTACCATTTTGCACCTTTCGTACAAATTCCACAACCACCTCAACCACCACATCAAATTTTCGGATATCAGCCATATCCCTTTCAACCCTATACCAAATTTAGTACTATTAAATACTTTTCGTGCAATTATTATAAACATTTCCAGATACCAACAGAAACCTCAATATCAAATTTGAGGATTCCAGCTCCATCCCTTCACTCAATTCCAAATTCAGTACCTTTTTGTACATTTTGTACAAATATCGGACGAACTTCCAAACCACCACCAAATCTCAAACACAAAATACCATGAGTATACTAAACAACAAATTTTTAAAATTTTAAATCTATCCTTTCACCAAAGACCAAATATAATAACATTCAGTACTTTTCGTACAATTATAAAACACACTTCCGAATCCACCCTCATCCACACATGAACAGCTACCACAATACAAAATTTCAAAATACAAGCATTATTTGTTCACCCAGTACCAAATTGTAGCACATATAGTACTATTTAATACTTTTCGTGCACTTGTCGTACACATTTCCAGAACCACCTCTTTATCACAAATCTTCCACCAATAGGCACCCCATTGCAAAATTTCAAAAATCCAGCTTTATCCGTTCACCCTTAGCCTAATTGTTCTAACTATACAGGATGAGACGAAAAAATTGCAACCAACTTCACACCGCTAGCATTTCTAAGCCACTCGTCCTACAGCTGTTAAAATTATTCCAGTGACAGCTCTTTATATTGTTTGCAAGCGTACAAAAGCATTTTGGTGAGAATTTTCCAGAAAAAAATTTATTCGTGATGGAACTCAAGCGTGATAGTGTGATTTCTTTAAATTTGGCTGGAAAACCAAAAGTGGCTATCGTTAGAGCACTCCAGCATTTAAATGTGAATAAATCTTTTGTGTCTCGTACCATCGCTCTTAACCGTGATACTGGTAACGTAGCTCGAGGTCATGAAAGTGGACGGAAGAAAACAGCAACATCAGTAGAAGTTGGTTCGAAAATTAAAGAAGCGACTTGATCGAAACCCGCGTCGCAATGGCCGAAAAATGACTCGTGAGCTGAACATATCGCAATATTTCATTCGGCAAATATTGAAAAATGAGATCGTGGTAAAGCCATTGAAATTCCACAAAGTGCAAGAACTTATTCCGCAAAAGAAAGAAAATAAACTCAAAAAGAGATAAAGGGTTGCTTCGTTTGGCCGAAACATTCGTTGTCCAGCAGTTTGTGAACAAACAAAATGCTCGTGTTTACTTGCCAAAGAGGTCAGCTGAAAATGTGCATCTTTGGTTGGCCACCAGAACTCAAGCGCCGGCCAAGGTGATGGTGTGGGCCATAACAGCCGATGGTCGCTTTCCGCTCGTATTAATCGACCGTGGCATCGGAATAAAATATTCTGGAGGGTGTATTAAAGCCTTGGGCACGCAAACATTTTGGCCGCAGATCTTGGACATTCCAACAGGACACAGAACCTCAGCACGCGCCACTCAAGAATGGTTATAGAATGAGGTTCCTCTCTTAATTTTCAGCGCACAATGGCCTCCAACTCTCCGGATACCAATACGTTGGTCTATTGTGTCTGGAGTATTTTGGAAAGCAAGATTGTCACTAAAAAATACCAAAGTGTCGATCCCCTCAAGCAAGCGGTTCACCAAGAATGGGCCAAAATACCGAACAGCAACATTCGGGCAGCGTGTGACGGTTTCATTGGCCGTTTGAAGGCCATAATTCGTGCCAAAGGTGACCAATTCGAACAAATCTAAACGTATTCTAAAATTTGATGATATTTTCGACATTTTTAACTTTCGTTAAATAAAATTAAAAAAATGTAACAAGCAAAAAAGCTGTAAGTTCCGCCGCCCCGATCTCTGAATACCCTCCACCATTTCGTATAAATTTGGCAATTTTAAAAAAAGTAAAATCCGTTAAAAATTATGTGAAAATCTTAAAAATACTGAATGTAGCTGTATATTAAGGTCCATACGACGTGGACCTGCATATGCAACTTTTGTCATAACCTATTACAATATTCAAATGCGGAACCTGAAAAAATCTATTTATAATGTAACTTAAATCATAAAAATACCGAATATCGGGAGGTACCATGGTGTTATAAAACGTGGACCTGCGCAGACAATTTTTTGGCTTAGGCTGTAGTAGCTATTACGAACTTCAAATACGAATTTTGAAACAATCCCGGTAAATAATGTCGTTAAAATCATCAAAATACAAAAAAAGGGAGGTACCGTTATATGAGGGCGATACGAAGACGTGGACCTACATGGCCCATTTTCAATACCAAAAGTCCTGCAGACATAATACATATTTGAGTAAATTTTAATTTCTTCATTTCGTTCGGAAACTAGAGTGATTTCCACAGACGGGGTCTAAAATGTATATTTCGAGGTGTTACAATCGGAATGACAAACTTAATATACCCTCCATACTATGGTTGAGGGTAAAAAAATTTTAGCGTTTGACTTTGTTGCAGTTTTTTATCTCACCCTGTACAATACCAAATTCATCATGCAATTAAGCCCTATGTTGGGTATTATTTTAAAAATTGAAGTTTGGTGTCATTTTATTTTGAGCTCACTATTTACAGAGCCTTCAACTAATCCTTAAAAAAATTAAAGAAATATGAAAATATTTAATGAAATTTGGCGAAACCACTATAGCCCTGTTCATTTTGAAGAACAATTACAGATGTTGTCACTGATGTTGCTACTGTAACTATTTGGTAATGTTGCGCGCAACATGTTGGCGAATTGCAAGTTCTACAAGCAACCTGACGTTAATTAGTAAATTGAAATAAAACGCAAAGCTACGAACAACCTTCAGTGAAGTATTGACTTCAGCTTCAAAGCCACCCAACAAAGCAATTTAAGGATGTGTGCGATCCGGTGGCGGTGGCGGCGTTGGTGACGGAGTTGCTGCTAATCTACAGCATACACTGTTGCAAAGAAGCCGGACCCTGCGCCTGCGCCAGCCCAGGATGAGTATGTTGTGCACTAAACAATTGGCATGTGAACAATATGTCATGGCGTCTGGTTTGGCCACTGTTTTAGTCGATGTTCGAAATGACTTTAACAACGTCCTTTGATGCGGGCCGCCTTAAAATGTTGCCACAGGGTGAGATGGGAGAACGAACATCTATAACAATGAACATAGGTTTGGTTTGCTCATCTCTTATTCTCTAGTTTGTTTTCCATAGTTTTCTCTTTTGTTGTTATTGTTGTTGTATTTGTTCTACGCGCAATTAATTTGTATCGGTGTTCAATTAATTGTAACTCTGTCGGTCGCAATTTTCGATTTATTCTTTTGATCAATTCTTTATTTAACAGCCTGGCTGGCTGCCTGCCTGCTTGGATGACGATGACTGGCCGATTCTATTGATTTTAAGATTAAACATAACTATTTGTTCTTCCAGCAGTTGTACTTGTTCTGACTTCACTGATTACGATCATGTTATGCTTCTTGCTTCGCTTGGCTTGATGATATTCAAAAAGGCTGTTGCTGTTCTACGATTACGAGTTTTTGACTGGCGGCGTTCTTATATGGGTGGTCGGCTCTATCTCTGATTCGAAACAAGAGATAAGCATATGTTTTTATTTTTGTTGATGTTGCTGTTGTTAATTTTTCAAAATGATTGTCTTACACAAATTGTTGCTTGAGTTTTCAATCCATTTGTGGACAAATTTCCCACGTGTAGTTAAGTTAAAGAATCGTGAATAGTAATTTACTATTTTTTTTTTTTTTTTTTTTTTTTGAAAATCAATCATTGCCAAATCAGTCAATCAATCAATAAATTCCAAAAAACTCCCCCAGAGCTGGAACATCGTATTCGAGCAATTCTTTAAATCCAGCAAAAATGTTCATTACCAACACCAGTAACTATATAAAAAACAATATTCAAAACCTCTTCAGAAGTATTTACCTACCAAAACTGCCAGAAACGGTCTGGTCTGGACGAACCCTTAATACTCTCCACCATTCGGAAGGAACTTGTAAAATTTAACAAGACTCCACTGAAATAAGTTAAAAAATATCAATCGGTTTTGCCGACAGACGTCGCTAAAATCATGAAAATACCGAATATTGGGAGGTAGCATTATATGGGGGCTATATGAGGACGTGGACACACATAGGCAATTTTGCGTCATTGGTTGTACTACCCATTACGAACTTTAAATACGAAATTTGACACAATTCTGGTGAACTATGTCGCTAAAATCATCAAAATACCTAATATGGGGATGCATCGTTATATGGTGGCTATATGGCAATTTGGTGGCATTGGCAATTTTCCGCATAGTTTTTTTTTTTCATTACGAACTTCAAATAATAGATTTAAAACAATTCCGGTGAATAATGTCGCTAAAATCCTCCATTAGCCGAATATCGGGAATTACCATTATATGGGGGCTATACGAAGACGTGGTTCTGCACATGCAATTTTTTGCCATAGGCTATAGTACCCATTACGAATTTGAAATTTGAACCCACACCGGTGATTAATGTCCCAAAATATCGAATATCGGGAGGTATCGTTGTATTTGGGCTATACGATATCGTAGACCTATACAGTGGAGTTAAAACAAGTAAAAAAGCTGTAAGATCGGCCGGGCCGAACTTTTAATACCCTCCACCAGTTGATACAAATTTGGCAATTTAAATTTAAAAAAAAAAAATAAATAAATAAATTCCGTTAAAAATTCTGCTAAAATCCTAAAAATACCGAATGCTTATACGACGACGAGGACCTGCATAGGCAACTTTTGTCATAAGTTATTACAATATTTAAATGCGAAACTTGAAGAAAAATCTGTTTATAATGTAGCTAAAATCATCAAAATACCGAATATGGGGGTACCGTTATATGTGGACTATATGTATGTACATGTATACGAAGACGTGGACCTGCACAGACAATTTTCTGGCATGGGCTGAAGTAGCCATTACGAACTTCACATGCGAAATTTGAAACAATCCCGGTATATAATGTCGCTAAAATCATCAAAATACCGAATATCGAGGGGTACGGTATATGGGGGCTATACGAAGACGTGGACTTACATGGCCCATTTTCTGTTTTATGCTGCAGTATCTATTACGAACTTCAAATACCAAATTATTCATCAGAAAATCCAATTATTCATGAAATCATCAAAATACCGAATATCGGGAGGTACCGTTATATGGGGGCTATACGAAGACGTGGACCTACATGGCCCATTTACGAACTTAACCTGCCTACTGGAAAAATAAACATGTGTGCAAAATTTTAGCCTTCTATCTCAATTTGTTCGAAAGATAGCGTGGTTACAACAGACAGACAGACAGACACACAGACAGACAGACGGACATGGCTAAATCGTCTTAGAATTTTACGCTGATCAAGAATATATATACTTTGTTGGGTCTGACATGAGTATTTCGAGGAGTTACAAACGGAATGACAAAATTAATATACCCTCCATAGTATGGTGGAGGGTATAAAAATGCCATAATTTTACATTTTTTAATTTTATTGAATGAAAGCAAAAAATATCGGAAATAGCATCAAATTTTAGAATAAGTTTAGTTTAATTCGAATTGGTCACCTTTGGCACGAATTATGGCCTGTTTAATAAAACCGTCTCACGCTGCCCGAATGTTGCTCTGCGGTATTTTGGGCCATTCCCGGCGAAGCGCTTGATCTACACTTTGGCATTTTTTAGTGCCAAGCTTGCTTTCCAAAATGCTCCGGACCCAATAGTCCAACGGATTGGTATCCGGAGATTTTGGTGGCCATTTTGCGCTGGAAATGAAGCGAAACCTCATTTTGTAACCAACCTTGGGTGGCGCGTGCTGAGTGCGATGGTGCGGAGCCCTGTTGGTATGACCAAGGTCAGCTGAAAAAATGATTGGGTTCCATGGCTTTAATACACCCTCCAGAATATTTTCGCGATAATATTCTGCATTTATTCTGATGCCACGGTCGATTAATACTAGCGGACCTCTATGGCAAGTAAACACGATCATTTTGTTTGTTTACAAACTGCTAGACAACGAATGTTTTCTCATCGGAGAAAACCAAATTCGGCAGTTCACCACTTTCGGCCAAGCAAAGCAACTCTTTAGGTCTTTTGAGTATATTTTCTTTCTGTTGCGCTGTGAGTTCGTGCACTTTTTGGAATTTCAATAGCTTTACCCCAAGCTCATTTTTCAATATTTGACGAGTGGAAGATTGTGATATGTTTAGCTCACGAGTCATTTTCGGCGACTGCGACGGGGGTTTCGATTATGTCGCTTCTTTACCAGTTCCATTTCTGCTGATGTTGCTGTTTTCTTCCGCCCATTTCTTTGACGTCGGGCTACGCTACCAGTATCACAGTAACGAGCGATGGTACGAGACACAAATGATTTGTTCTCATTTAAATGTTGGAGTGCTCTAACGATAGCCACTTGTGGTTTCCAGAAATCACACTATCACGCTTAAATTCCTTCACTAATTTTTTTTCTGGAAAATTCTCACGAAAATGCTTTTGTACGCTTGTAAACGTTATATAATGAGCTGTCACTGGAATAATTTTAACAGCTGTCGGACGAGTGGCTTAGAAATGACAGCAGTCTGAAGTTAGTTGCAGTTTTTTCATCTCACCCTTTATATGCCAGCTATAGCTATGTCTGAACTGATTTCCACCATATCTTACATAATTATTTTCTAGGCTAAATCCCGTCTTACCTGCCAAATTACATCCTATTTGGATTTATATTACACATGTGGAGCACAATAAAGGGCAAATCAGATGAAGATATGTGTGAGAGCTATATCTTAATTTTGATCGATTATCTGTTATTTCAATGGGGTTCATCCTTGGGCCATATCTGCAAATTTCAATCTCGATCGGGCAATATATGAGATCCGTACTTTGTTTTTAATAAATTAATTTAATAAAGTCAACATCCATTAATTCACTCAATTAGACAAAAATAAATTCTTTATAAAAATTACATCGCTGCGGACAGGATTCGAACCTGTGCGGGTAGAACCCAATGGATTTCAAGTCCATCTCCTTAACCACTCGGACACCGCAGCTGTTGGTCGGACGGTTGCTAATTTGCAGTTTTCTAAACGATCGACGACGCCAAATAGAAAGAGTTAAACAAGAGAGTTTTTTTTCTGTTTTTTTTTATTGTTTTTTTTATTGTTTTTTTATTGTTTTTAAAATGTTCTCGCTTTTCAGTAGATGAAGCCCTCTGCCACTAGTCCCCACCATCCGCAGTGGGTATTTGTTTTGTGGTATTTCTGTTGACACCATTTTCTGTTCTGTTTAACAGCTTGTTTTGAATACCTAAAATTCTAAGAATTCATCGACTTCGACAATAGTTAAC
The DNA here is from genome assembly GCF_030504385.1 of Musca domestica. Classification (NCBI taxonomy): domain Eukaryota; kingdom Metazoa; phylum Arthropoda; class Insecta; order Diptera; family Muscidae; genus Musca; species Musca domestica. The sequence continues at coordinate 8,494,306 of NW_026712192.1, read as the reverse complement.
TTGAGATTATTCGTATAGAATGCTGATGAGTGATTTGAGTTAAATTTAATAATAATCACAACAAGAGTAACTAACATAACAGTCCGTCCGTTCGTCAGCTCGTCTGTTGTAATCACGCTACAGTCAAAAAGAATTAGAGTAGGAAGCTAAAATTTATTAAGGGGGGGGGGGAGGGGGGTGGGGGTATTTTGGTATGGTATTTTGATGATTTTAGCCACATTCTTCAAGGAATTGTCTGAAAAATTGTCACAAGAACTTCCTTGTTGGTACTTTATCGCCTAGAAGAGAATTGTCTATATAGGTCCACGATATCGTATAGCCCCCATATAACGGTACCCCCAATATTCGGTATTTTGATAATTTCAGATTTCAATTTTGATTTTCTGAAAATTCTGAAGCAGTAACTGAACATTTTTCGAATATTACAGAAATACCGAAATTGTTATCAGAAAATTTTGCGAAAATTCCAAAAATTTCTTGAGAAATTCTCAATTTTTTTTTCTTAACATGAAGAAGAGACTGTCCCAGCTAATATTTCTCCGCACAAACTTCCGATTCATAAAAAAAAAAAAAATTGGAAAATTCTGAGGGAAATTTAGATTTTCTGAAAATCCTGAAGTAAAAATTTAACATTTTCAAAGAAATGCCGAAATTGTTATCAAAAAATCCCAACAATTTCTTGAGAAATTCTCAAATACTAAAATGTAGTAAAAAATGAATACTTTGTGTTGAACAAACATAATGAGGTAGAATTTGGAATGAAAGTCTCTGGTGGAGTACACGATAAATGTAGAAAAGAAATTTTCTAAATTCTAACTTTAAGGGTTACAAAAAGTTCCAAAGCTCCATTTGATATTGTGTGGACGGAAAGAACGAAAAACTTGAGAATCAAGGTTGCAAAGTTGGTTTGAATTATGAAGATGCTTTTGGAAATGTATACAAAGTGTGCGAACTGTACTAAACTTGAAATTATTTGGTTTAGGGTGAACGGAATTGTGAAATTTATAATTGACATCCCTGTCGGTGGTGAAAAAGAGGTGGTTTTACAAATGTGTACTACAAGTGCACGACAAGTACTAACTAGTACAATATTTATTTTGAAATCTGAAATTTGGTATTAGGTTCGCGCTGTTTATGTGTAGCCAGGCAATATGTGTATAATAATTGTACGAAAAGTACCGAATGGTAGTATATTTGGTATTAAGTGATACAGCTCTGAAATTTGATGTTTAGATTGCAGATGGTTTCTGTGATCGGAAGCTACGGCGTTTTGGAAATACTTCCTGTACAAAATACTTTTTACATACTCTTGAGTGCGATTGAGGCGCTGGGAAAATGTGCAATTAAAAATAAATGTTCTAAAATTAAATATTTCCCAGCCGCCATAAAATACCACATGTGAACAATTCGGTGATCTTATGCGCTGACGTATACGATAATGTGTGAGATAATAAAGGCTATGACCCACACGCACAGATATCAATGCGCTCCGTAGATGACGAAGACCACTTGAATGAAATGACAAGCAGCCCTGCAATGTTCCCATTCAGTATTAGAATAGATAAGAATAATTGTGTGGCTGCGATTAGGTTAAGATAGATTAGTTTCAGTAGTACTTAAGGAATATACTTTTAAATAAAAATCGATACAGAAGTACCAATCTATGACCGAAAATTTTCTATGTATGTACACCCCCATAAACGGTGCCTCCCGATAATCGGTATTTTGATGAGTTTAGTGACGTTATTTACCGGCATTGTTTCATATTTCTATTTGAAGTTCCTAATGGGTACTTCAGTCTATGACAGAAAATTGCCTATGTTGGTGGTAGTATAGCCCCATATATCGGTACCTCCCAATGTTCGGAATTTTGATGACTTTAACTCAATTTTGAACGAATTCTAGTTATACCCTCCACCAAAAAAAGTATGGAGGGTATATTAAGTTCGTCATTCCATTTATAACTCATCGAAATAATCATTTTAGACCCAACAAAGTATATATATTCTTAATCAGCGTAAAATTCTAAGACGATTTAGCCCTGTCCGTCCGTCTGTTGTAGTCACGCTACAGTCTAAACGAATTAAGATAGGAAGCTAAAATTTTGCACAGGTCTCTCTTTTGTCTGCAGGCAGTTCAAGTTCGAAGATGGGCTATATCGGTCCACGATATCGTATAGCCCCCATATAACGGTACCCCCGATATTCTGTATTTTGATGATGTTACCCACATTTTTCAATGGAATTGTCTGAAATTCCACAAAAAGAGTCCCTTGTGCGCATTTCACCCACTCAAAAAGAATTGTCTATATAGGTCCACGATATCGTATATCCCCCATATAACTGTACCCCCCGATAATCGGTATTTTGATAATGTTAGCCATATTTTTCAACGGAATTGTCTTAAAATATACACAAGTAGTTCCTTGTGAGTACTTTATCCCCTGAGAGAGAATTGTCTATACAGGTCCCCGATATCGTATATCCCCCATATAACGGTACCCCCCATATTCGGTATTTTGATGTTTTTAGCCACATTTTTCAACGGAATTGTCTGAAAATCCACACAAGTCGTTCCTTGTGGGTACTTTATACCTCGGCAGATAATTATCTATATAGGCCCACGATATCGTATAGCCACCATATATCGGTACCCCCCACATTCGGTATTTTGATGTTTTTAGCCACATTTTTCAACAGAATGGTTACAAGGGGTTCTTTGTACACAAGGGGTTCTTTGTGAGCAATTTACCCCCGACAGAGATTTCTCTATATAGGTTAACGATAACGTATAGCTACCATATAACGGTACCCCTCGATATTCGGTATTTTGATGATTTTAGCCACATTTTCCAATCGTATTGTCTGAAAATCCACACACGGAGTTCCTTATGAGCACTTTACCCCCTGAAACGGAATTGTCTATACAGGTCCACAATATTGTATATCGCCCATATAACGGTACTCTCCTATATTCGGCATTTTGATGATTTTAGCCACTTTTTCCAATGAATTATCTAAAAATCCACACAAGGAGTTCCTTGTGAGTACTTTAAACCCAGAAATAGATTTGTCTTTATAGGTCCACAATATCGTGTATCCTTCCATATATTGGCACCTTCCTATATTAGATATTTTAAAGATTTTAAAAGAATTTTTAATGGATATGATTTTTTTGAAAATTTTCTAATTCGTATCAAATGGTGGAATGTATTCAAAGTTCGGCCCGGCTGAACTTACTACTTTTTAACTTGTTAGGACTAAAATTATTATTTCTATAAGTTACAAACGGAATGGCGAACTTAATATACCTTTCAAACTATGTATGCTGGAGGGTATAAAAGGTGGCTAGACCATCTGAAGTGTTGCAACATTGGAACCAATAGGAATAAGCAATGTGTAACGGCTAAGTATCTCTCGATCCTTGGGAAATAGGATGATAGGGCCTTATTAATTTTTTAAGGATATTACGATAACTCACCCGAAGAGATGCGCTAAATATTTTAACCGATAATTTGTAGAGCATCCCGAGATCGAAGCGAAGAGTACTACTTCGTATCAGATCTCTTCCCGCCGAGCAGGCACCTCACAGTTTGCGATGGGTAATGTTGTAAATGCCATCCAAAGAGTTGGGCCCAAACGGAATCTAATGTTGAAACAACTGGATAAGCCGAAAGTTGAATACCTGACAAAAAGTCCTCAGCCTGCCGTTAGACACCCACATTGTCTCCGAAGTCTGGAAAATTGGCCGGTTGGTCTCCTGTAAACAGGCAAGACGATTCGAACAGGTCAAATTCGCTTTTGTCGCCAGTAGCAAATACTCTTGAGGCTTTCCACCTCCCCAGCATCAGAGGAAGCTATATAGATGCAAACCATGAACCCAGATTCCATACCCCATTACTTGGCATAGCATTAAATGTCTCTATTTTGGAGGAGCTAAACCTATAGACAACAACAACCATACAAAAACATCACTAAAGAAATATCCCCCACAATCCATTTAATATTGCAACTCAATGCGAAATGCTTGTGATTTTCTTTCGGTTCATTGTTTCTTGGCATGTGTCTAGCCGTTCGTCCTTTGTTTCTCCATGTCAAGTGTGCCCCTTGAATAGATAACCAAATGATTGTGCGGAAAAATGACGATGAAGCTGCCGCTGATGCTGCTGCTGCTGTTGCTACGAACAAATGACAACAAAAATATCCGAGTCTGTATCTATGCCAAATTCAAAGATGCCAAAAGGATTTGCAGTTATCGCATTGCTTGCTTTGCTTGTTTATTGTTCTTGTCATGCACTGATGCCCTCCTCTCCGGCGATTCGGCCTTACCCAAGGATTTGCCATTAAAAAAAGAAGAAAATTCATTCAGTCTTGCGTTAAATTAGAGGCTAAAATTTGTGGAACACATCAAACGTCAAGCAGAATTTCATGCAGTTGTTGGTTAGGACGTCTATTAGAGCGCCTTGTGGGGTCATTTGGTGACGTCTGTCCTTCCTTTGTCTGCGGCTGCTATATACGAATATTTGGGGTTTAGTTTTGAGGAGAAATTAAATGGTTCTGGTAAAAATTAGACAAAATGCCCATTGATTTGAAACTCGTTGCTCAAATTGCACTGAATGACGGTCGCCGCCAGTCAGCCTTTGGCCAGCCTTGGGATATATCCACAATGGAGTTTTTGTTGTTGTTTTCTCTTTTTGGCCCCCTTTGTTTCACAGTTTGTTTGACATTTTATTTTGTGGAACGATTTCTTTACTTTCAAAGGAATTTCAATTCGAAACTGTTGCTTCATTTTCTGCTAAAGACATTGGTCATTTCCAAGAAATCTGCTTCTGTCTGCGCTTTTTTTGCCATGGTCGTGTTGGTAGGGTTTCAAAATTGGTTTGACAAAAATATTCCAAAGTCCAATATTTCACTACAGCTTCTGAACAAAATTTCACTCAAATTGTTGGTATTGAAAATAGGACCATACAGGGCAACGTTTTGATATAACCTCCATATAACCATAATGACGGAATTAAGTTTTTTCTGTGCTTTATAAGTCACAGTTTTAAACCAGACTTTCTGAAATTTGGAAAATTCTAGTTTCCTAATATGTACGAAATATCCTGGTAATATAACTGTAACTACCGAAATTCGGTATTCTGATGAAAAAAAAAATTATGTATAAAAAAGTCTATACGAAGACTTGGACCTGCATAGAAAATTTTTGTCATAAGGCATTACAATATTCAAATGCGGAATTTGAAAAACACAAATCGGTGAATAATGTCATTAAAATCATCAAAATACCGATTATCGGGAGGTACCGTTATATGGAGGCTATACGAAGACGTGCACCTGTACAGAGAATTTTCCATCTAAGGATGTAGTATCTGCTACGAACTTCAAATACCAAATTTGAAACAATTCCGGTGAATAATGTCGCTAAAATCATCAAAATACCGAATATCGGGAGGTACCGTTATATGGGGGCTATGCGAAGACGTGGACCTGCACAAACAACTTTCTGTCATAGGCTGTAGTATCCGTTACGAACTTCAAATACCAAATTTGAAACAATTCCGGTGAATTATGTCGCTAAAATCATTAAAATACCGAACATCGGGAGGTACGAAGACGTGGACCTGCACAGACAATTTTCTATCATAGGCTGTAGTATCCATTACAAACTTCAAATGCAAATTTGAATCAACTTTGGGGAATAATGTCGCTTAAATCACCAAAATATCGAAAATAGGGAGGTGCCGTTATATGGGGGCCTATACTAAAACGTGGACCTACATGAGCCATTTTCAATACCGAAAGTCCTGCAGATATAATAGACAATTGTCTGTGATAGACTGTAGTATCCATTACAAACTTCAAACACCAAATTTGAAACAATTCCGGTGAATGATGACGCTAAAATCATCAAAATGCCGAATGTCGGGAGGTGCCGTTATATGGGGGTCTATACTGAAACGTGGACCTACATGGCCCATTTTTAATATCAAAAGTCCTGCAGACATAATATACATTTGAGTCAAATTGTATCAACTTACTTCATTTCGTTCGGAAGCTAGAGCGATTCCCCCAGACGGACGGACATAGCTAAATCGACAAAGAATTTTATGCCGATCAAGAATATATATACTTTGTGGGGTCTAAAATGTATATTTCGAGGTGTTACAAACGGAATGACAAACGTAATGTACCCTCCATATACCCTCCACTTTACATAGTATGGAGGGTATATAAAGTTCTCCATTCCGTTTATAACTCATCGAAATAATATTTTTAGACCTAACAAAGAATATATATATATTTTTCTGATGAGCGTAAAATTCTAAGGCAATTTAGCCCTGTCCGTCCGTCTGTTGTAATCACGCTAGAGTCAAAATGAATTAAGATAGGAAGCTAAAATTTTGCACAGATCTGTCTTCTGCCTTGGCAGGTTAAGTTCGACGATGGGCTATATCAGTCCACGATATCCACAAACAATTCATATGATTAATTTACCACTGGAGGATTATTGTGTATATATATCCACGGAATCGTATAGCCTACCTACAATAGTACACCCCCCCCCTCCCACCACGATATTCGCAATATTGATGATTTTAACGACAATTTTTATTTGGCATTTTTAAGATTTTAACCGAATTTTTAATTTTTTTATTTTGTTTTTTTTTTTTTTGTTAATTCCAAATGGTGGATAATAAATAAAGTTCGGCCCGGTCGAATTTACTGCTTTTTTTACTTGTCTTTTTATACCCTACACCACAAGGTGGTCAGGGTATTATGTTTTTGTGCACTTATTTGTAACATGGAGAAGAAAGCGAAATAAACCCATAGTTACTTTTGAGGATCTCCAAGAACGTCTAATATTGGCCCAAATGGGATGGAATTTGGCATATACGGTGGAATTGCGAATTGATCTAGAAGGTAGTATGCCAAATTCAGCGAAGATCGGTTAAGATATAGCTATAGCTCCCATATATATTGTTCATCCGATTTTTTGTATTTGCTACCCACAGCCGTAATATGCACTCCGTAAAAACGATATTTAGGGAAATATATCAAATACAGCTCTGAAATACATTTGCCAAATTTTATCGAAATCGATTCAGATTTTCATATAGCTCCCATATACAACTTCACCCGATTTATCTTCTATTGTGCACCAAACGTGTAATATTTGTTCAAATGGGATGGAATTTGGCACTTACGACCGAATTGAGTCTAAAAACTAGTACGACAAATTTGGTGAAGATCGGTTCTGATATTGCTATAGCTCTCATATATACTGTTCATCCGATTTGTTATATTTGTTACCCACAGCCGTAATATGCATTCCGTAACAACGATATTCAGGGAAATATATCAAATACAGCTCAGAAATATCTTTGCCAAATTTTATCGAGATCGGTTCCGATTTGGATATAGCTCCCATATCCGATTTCAAATTAATTGTGCACCAAATGGGCAATACAAGTCCGAATTTAAAAGACACAAATGCTTCCGCATATTTAGTCCTCTGAACTTTAAATTATAAATATGATCATAGCGTGTTTGCTTGAATTCTTCCATAAAAACTTGTAATTGTTCTGCGGAGCTCTACTAAATTAGCAAAGTGGTGTGGGGTATCTTAAAGTCGGCCCCGCCCGTGCGTTTTTTACTTGCTAAACCTATTTTCATAAGCAATTTTAAATTCAAAAATTTTTTTAAATAATTATAGGAAACTTATTTAAACAAATTTTTGAATTGAAAATTGAAACTGAATTTTGTCACACAGTGAAATTAGTTCTACAAATACCCCCTACCTTCATCTTCAAATGTTCTTCTATGCCAAAACAATAAACCCTTTTTGCCTATTATCACATTCTGCTAATTTGTGTGTGTGTTTTTTTTTTTTTTCATTTTCTCTTTAGGTTTTCATTTAAAATGGCATGTCGTTGTTTGGCTAATTAAACCTCGCCTCAATTCTCAAGTCGTTTTTTTTGTCTTTTCTTTCGTGTCTATGTATCTACTGTTGGCAGCTTTGGCATTATAATCATTGCCTCTTCCTTTCCAATTTCCTCAAGAGAGACGCGACAAAAGTACATTAAAGCACGCCAAAGTTATGTTCCACAAATGTAATTTCCATTTGTTGCTAGTGCCAGAATAGACTTGGCCCAAATATGTGTTTTTCCTCGCAACTTACGTACACACATTAGTGCATCGAGCCAAAAATCAACAAATAGCTATAATCAAAATTATTATGTATACATTTTTTAATACATATTAATTCGTTTATTTCATAATGTAAGAACGAGAAGCAAATATATATACAGGGTGAGATGAAAAAAACTGCAACCAAATTTAGACTTCTGTCATTTCTAAGCCACTTGTCCGACAGCTGTTTAAATTATTCCAGTGACAGCTCATTATATTGTTTACAAGCGTACAAAAGCATTTTGGTGAGAATTTTCCAGAAAAAAAGTCATTCGTGATGGAATTCTAGCGTGCTATATTTGGCTGAAAAACACAAGTGGCTATAGTTAGAGCACTCCAGCATTTAAATGTGAATAAATCTTTTGTGTCTCGTACAATAGCTCGTTACTCTGATACTGGTAGCGTAGCCAGACGTCAAGGAAGTGGATGGAAGAAAACAGCAACATCAGCAGAAATGGTTCGAAAAGTAAAGAAGCGACTTGATCAAAACGCGCATCTCAGTGGCCGAAAAATGGCTCGTGAGCTGAACATATAGCAATATTCCATTCGGCAAATATAGAAAACTGAGCTCACGGTAAAGCCATTGAAATTCCAAAAAGTGCAAGAACTTACACCGCAACAGAAAGAAAATAGAGTCAAAAGAGCTAAAGAGTTGCTCCGCTTGGCCGAAAGTGGTGAACTGCCGGATTTGATTTTCTCCCATGAGAAAACATTCGTTGTCCAGCAGTTTGTAAACGAACAAAATGATCGTATTTACTTGCCAAAGAGGTCAGCTGAAAATGTGCACCTTCGGTTGGCCACCAGAACCCAAGCGCCGGCCATGGTGATGGTGTGGGCCGCCATAACAGCCGATGGTCGCCCTCCGCTTGTATTAATCGACCGTAGTATCAGAATAAATGCCGAATATTATCGCGAAAATATTCTGGACGGTGTATTAAAGCCTTGGGCACGCAAACATTTTGGCCGCAGATCTTGGACATTCCAACAGGACTCAGCACGCGCCTCTCAAGAATGGTTAAAAAACGAGGTTCCTCGCTTCATTTCCAGCGCACAATGGCCACCAAAATCTCCGGTTACCAATCCGTTGGACTATTGTGTCTGGAGTATTTTGGAAAACAAGGTTGGCACTAAACAATAACAAAGTGTCGATCACCTCTAGCAAACGCTTCGCCAGGAATGGACCAAAATACCGCAGAGCAACATTCGGTCAGCGTGTGACGGTCTCATTGGCGGTTTGAAGGCCATTATTCGTGCCAAAGGTGACCAATTCGAACAAATTTAAACTGGTTCTAAAATTTGATCAAATTTCAGATACATATACATATTTAAGCACACCAAATTCGGACAGAAACTGCCATTGGAGTTCATAGTACGGTCCATATAATTTAATGTTTGAATATTCTTTCATTCTTCTTCAGTAAGTAAAAAAGCAGTCAAGTTCAGCTGGGCCGAACTTTTAGTACCCTCCACCATTGAAATTTTGTTGTTCAAAATTTTGAAAAAAAAGTCCGTCGAAAAATAAAACTTAAATTAAGACCGTTATATGGAGGCTATAGGAAGACGTGGTACATAAGTAATTTATGCTGTGGTTCAGCCTGGCCGAACTTTTAGTACCCTTTACCATTGAAATTTTGTTGTTGAAAATTTTGAAAAAAAAAATCCGTCGAAAAATAAAACTTAAATTAAGACCGTTATATGGAGGCTTTAGGAAGACGTGGTGCATAAGTAATTTTTGCTGTGGTTCCGTTTCCGAACTTCAAATCTAAAAAAAAAATCAAGTAAGCAAAGGCTATAGTCGTGCGTTGCCGACCATATGATACCCTACAACACTACAATGTGTTGGAAGCTCCCTTATATCCAAATCCATTTTGGAAGATTTTGCTTTTGAAATTATGTCACGGAACACTGCCCAGATACCCTTAGCATTTTGACCAGGGACATTTGCCCAATATTTACGCACTCCGTCGTGCTTTTAGTTGTTGTAGTCCATTTTATAGCTAAATATAATCCAATGGTCATCCAAAATGCTTGACTTCTTCCCTGTCCTAACTGATAATTTGACTGTTTTTTACTACAAATGCTATGGTATATTTCACCCACTAAATATTACCCGATGACCATCAAAATTGGAAGGCTTTTGCCCAGCCCTAAGCTCTAGCCTTAATATTATGCGATCATATCCGAAAGCAATAGGCTTCTATTTTGGCCGTAGCCCCACCTCCATTCTAAATTTCGCGAAGAGTGATTACAAATTAACATGGATAGACGGACAGACGGACGGACGGATGGACATACATGGCTAGATCGACTCAGCTCGGCGAGATAGGAAGATCCATATATACTTTCTTATGTGGGAAACCTATATTTCGAGGTGTTACATAATTTTTGGACCAATCAAACTTATAATAATCCACATAAATAAACACATAGTATTGTAGGGTATAAAAATTTATGGTCCTCGAAATACTCATGTCAGACCCAACAAAGTATATATATTCTTGATCAGCGTACAATTCTAAAGGTAGGGTCACATTGCGCAAATATTTGACGAAAAATGTGAAATATTTCTTTGTCACAATCTGACCACCAAATATTATTTGACGGTAAATACAAAAACAGCTGATTTTGGGAAAACAAAATTATTTGCTGGAAAACAAAAATTTGACCAATGTGTCCATAATGTGAACATATATGATCAATTATTTTCCTATTTTTTGGTCAAACATTTATTTGACGGTGCAAATGATTTGTAAGGTCAAACAAGGGAAAATATCAGTTTAAAACATTGGGCAGCATTTTGCTTTAAGAACAGGAGCATTTGTAGCATGATGTTTAATGAATAGAAAAACAAACGAATACAATAAGTGGCTTTGTTTATTTGATATTTTTGAATTAACTGAATTTGAATGTTTAGTAAAAAATGTTTATATTTGGTCTGTTCCAGAACTGCGAGAATATAAGTGTTTTTACTACGATAACTGATTTTCCCTTTATTATATCGAAGAAAATTACGAAACTAGTAGATTCTTGCAGGTTCTGGAACAGGATATAGGTAGATGCATCAACGCTTGAAACAATGATATGTCAAAAATTTTGATATGTTTTGACAAAAATAAGTAGATTTTTCTATGTTTTCCTATACGGCGAAAAATCGGAGGTTGCAATGATATATATTTTTCAACAATTTTTACAAATTTAAATAATATTTCATTCATTTTTTTCAATTCCAAAATTGTTTTGACAGTTCATTGTCCCAGCAGCTATGTCGATGTGACTACCTGTATTCTTCTACCATGATACAAACAAAAATGCAAAAAAAATTGTTCTGACAAGGAATTTATTTCACAACATCTGGTCTTTTGCTTCCCTTCTCCAAATAAATTATACCAGAAACTACATTTTCTTTATGTCTCTCTTTCACTCTCTCTGTCTATTTCTCTCGGCCAAATAAACTTATGTTTCCTCACAGTTTGATCAAACAATTTAATGGGAAAATTTATTTTACGAATGTGAACATGTGTCAAACATGTTTTCCCATAGCACTGTTTGACGCTGTTTGGTGACTGTTTGAACAAACAAAATCTGTCAAATATTTGACTGTAATGTGAACATCGAATCAAATTTCGATCAAATATTTGCCCAGTGTGACCGTACCTTAAGACGATTTAGACATATCCGTCTGTCTGTCTGTTGTAATCACGCTATCTTTCGAACGAATTGAGATAAAATTTTGCACACGTGTTTATTTTTCGAGTAGGCAGGTTAAGTTCGTCAATGGGCCTTGTAGGTCCACGTTTTCATATAGCCCCCATATATAAGTACCTCCCGATATTCGGTATTTTGATTATTTCAGCGATATTTTTCATAGGAATTCTTTCAAATTTGGTATTTGAGGTTCGAAATGTATACTACAGCCTATAACAGAAAATTTTTTGTGCAGGTCCACGTCTTCGTATAGCCCCCATATAACGGTACCTCCCGATATTCGGTATTTTGATGATTTCAGCGACATTATTCAACGGAATTCTTTCATATTTGGTATTTGAAGTTCGAAATGTATACTACAGCCTATTACAGAAAATTGTCTGTGCAGGTCCACGTCTTCGTATAGCCCCCGTATAATGGTACCTCCCAAAATTCGGTATTTGGATGATTTTAGCGTCATTATTTAACGGAATTGTTTCAAATTACGTATTCAGAGTTCGTAATGGAAACTACAGTCTGTGACATAAAATTGTCTACGCAGGTACAGGTCTTCGTATAGCCCCCATATAACGGTACCTCCCTATATTCGGTATTTTGATGATTTCAGCGACATTATTCATCGGAATTCTTTCAAATTTGGCATTTGAAGTTCGAAATGTATACTACAGCCTATAACAGAAAATTGTCTGTGCAGGTCCACGTCTTCGTATAGCCCCCATATGACGGTACCTCCCAAAATTCGGTATTTTGATGATTTTAGCGTCATTATTTAACGGAATTGTTTCAAGTTACGTATTTAGAGTTCGTAATGGAAACTACAGTCTGTGGCATAAAATTGTCTACGCAGGTACAGGTCTTCGTATAGGCCCCATATATCAGTACCTCTACCTATATTCGGTAGGTACAATACCCACCAAATTTTTTTGAGATGTCGAATTTGACGTTCGTAATGGATGCTATAGCCTGTGACAAAAAATTGTTTCGAATTTGAATATGGTAATGGCTTATGACAAACAAGGCCTATGTAGGTCCACGTCGTATATACCCCAATATAACGGCTATATTCGGTATTTTTAAACATTTAACAGAATTTTTTATAGACTTTATTTTTTGAAAATTTCCCAATTCGTTCCGAATCGTGGAGGGTATTCAAAGTTGGGCCCGGCCAAACTTATTGCTTTTTAACTTGTTCAGTACTGCATTCGTAGACAACATTGCATATTGTAGGGTTCTTTATTGTTGTTTCTTTGAAGTAAAGAAGTAAATAACCCGCTTTACTGTTATTCTATTGTCGGGCTCATTTTTATGAATACTAATATCTTACGTCTGACCTAATTTACGCTGTTCAAAGATTTGGACTATTTCGTACATGTCTGTTGTTGTAGTTGTTGTTGATGGTGTTACTTCTTTTTTTGTATCAAAGCCTTAAATGTGGATTTCAACGCAATCGAAATTTATAACCCCCGATGGGTTGATTAATTGAGTTTCGCAGTTGGTTTCCATGTAGCTGTTATGACCAGCGGTTCAACGTAGGTCGGTGTGCGAGTGTTTTTTTTTTTTTGCGATAGAACTAGAATTTGTAAACAAAGCGGTCGGCGATTCTCTTCATTTCTGTGGGTCACAGCATTAAGAAGGTTTCTGTGGCACAACAAAAGTCATTGAACTCTGGGGCATTGGAAAGAGTATAAACCAACATGGCCTAGACAAGATCACGTTTACACCCTATGATACACTGCGGCGCAGACTATTATATCTTTCTGCATTTGTTTGTGGCGTCGTGCAAAAGGAAAAGGACGAACCCTATTTAAATTTGTGATTATCGGTCCATATTTATATTAAAATCGCATATATAATTTTGTTCGATTTCAAAAAAAAAAAAAAAAAAAAAAAACAATTTAATGCATCGGGAGAGGTACCAGAATCAGTGGCCCGATATATTCCATATTTCCAAAAGATCTTGTGTTGATAGAAATGGACGATGACATTTCTATCAACACAAAATCTGGTGGAAATGTGGAATACATCGCGTCACTGCTTCTGGTATCTTTCCCACAAAAGGTCAACAGTTTGGTTACTTATCATCACTCTAACATGCGAAACAAGTCAGCGACTCCCTGCAAACTAAGTATATCTCAATATTTGACTAAACTCTACATCTAACGTGAATATCGACCCTCATCTTTTGTTACCCCAAAAACAACGGGTCAACATTTTAAATAAGTCAAGTATCATAAAATTAAAAATTATTATTCAATATTTCGGCATTGGTTCTATTTGTGAATATGGCCCATTCTTTCAGGTAAAATAAAATTTCTACAAGGTGAGATGAAAAAGCTTCAACCAACTTCAGACTGCTGTAATTTCTAAGCCACTTGTGTGACAGCTGTTAAAATCATTCCCGTGACAGCTCATTATATTGTTTACAAGCGTACAAAAGCATTGTGGTGAGAATTTTCCAGAAAAAATCTTAATCGTGATGGAATTCAAGCGTGATTGTGTGATTTCTTTATATTTGGCTGGAAAACCACAAGTGGCTATCGTTAGAGCACTCAAACATTTAAATGTGAATAAATCTTTTGTGTCTCGTACCATCGCTCGTTACCGTGATACTGGTAGCGTGGCCCGACATCAAGAAAGTGGACGGAAGAAAACATCAACTTCAGCAGAAATGGTTCGAAAATTAAAAAAAACTACTTGATCGAAACCAGCATCGCAGTGGCCGAAAAATGGCTCGTGAGCTGAACATATCGCAATATTCCATTCGGCAAATATTGAAAAAGGGGCAATTCCAAAAAGTACAAGAACTTACACCGCAACAGAGAGAAAAAAACTTAAAAGAGCTAAAGAGTTGCTTCGCTTGACCGAAGGTGGTGAACTGTCGAATTTGGTTTTCTCCGATGAGAAAACATTCGTTGTCCAGCAGTTTGTAAACAAACAAAATGATCGTGTTTACTTGTGCACCTTCGGTTGGCCACCAGACACTCAAGTGTCGGCCATGGTGATGGTGTGGACCGCCATTGCAGTCTATGGTCGCTCTCCGCTAGTATTAATTGACCGTGACATCAGAATAAATGCCGAATATTATCGCGAAAATATTCTGGCGGGTGTATTAAAGCCTTGGGCACGCAAACAACAGGACTCGTACCATCGCACTCAGCACGCGCCACCCATTCTTGGTAACAAAATGAGGTTCCTCGCTTCATTTCCAGCGCACAATGGCCACCAAAATCTCCGGATACCAATCCTTTTGGACTATTGTATCTGGAGTATTTTTAAAATACCCTCAAACATGTGTCTACTATACTACAGCCCATGACAGAAAATGGTCTGTGTAGGTTGACGTCTTCGTATAGCCCCCATATAACGTACCCCCGATATTCGGTATTTTGATGTTTTTACCGACATTATTTACCGAAATTGTTTCAAATTTGGTATTTGAATTTCGTAATGGATACTACATCCTACGACAGAAAATGAGCCATGTAGGTCCACTTCTTTGTATAGCCCCCATATAATAGTACCTCGCTATATTCAGTATTTTAATGATGCAGGTCCACGTCGTCATATAGAGCCTAATATAACGGCTACATTCGGTATTTTTAAGATTTCTACGAAAATTTTAACGGTTTTTTTGACAGTTGACAAATTCGTTTCAAGTGGTGGAGGATCAATGTTCGACCCGGCCGAACTTACAGCTTTTTATACTTTTTTTGCTACATTTTTTTTTGCGGATTTGTCTAAAAATTGGTATTTGTTAGTCACAATGGGTTCTAGCTCCGGTGGCGAAACATTGGATGTATAAGTCCACGTTTTGGTATAGCCCCCATATAACAGTACCTCCCGATATTCGGTATTTTGATGATTTTTGCCACATTTTTTCAGGGCTTTGTCTCAGAATTGGTATTTGTTGGTCATAATGGGTTCTAGCTCCGGTGGGAAACATTGCATGTATAAGTCCACGCTTTGGTATAGCCACCATATAACGGTATCTCTCGATATTCGGTATTTTCATGGTTTTTGTCACATTTTTTCACGGATTTGTCTAAAAATTGGAATTAGTTGGTCATAATAGATTCTAGCTCCGTTGGCGAAACATTGTATGTATAGGTCCACGTTTTTGTATAGCTATATATAGCGCTACCTCCCGATATTCGGGATTTTGATGATTTTTGAACATTTTCCCACGAATATGCCTCAAAATTGGTATTTGTGGGTCATATTTGGTTCTAATGTTTCCATTACCCTAAGGTGGAGGGTATTAAAAGTTCGACCCGACCGAAATGAATGTTTTTTTTTACTTGTTCAGTTTATTTCATTACATTTTTCAGTTAATTTCTACTTTTTTAACCAGGCCTAAATAACTGATCCCAAATAAAAGCTAAAAACGCCTAAAACTCAGTATTTAAGGAGTTATGGCCACTTTAATATATACAACAAGTTCGGCTGGGTCGAACTTTGAATACCCTTCATCATTTGGAACGAATTTGGAAAGTTTCAAAAAACTGACTGAAGTACCTAAAATGCCCTTCATACTATGCATGGCGGAGGGTATAATAATTGATGCCTAAATAACTGATCACAAATAATAGCTAAAAACGCCGAAAACTTAATATTTGAGGAGTTATGGCCAATTTAAAGAACTCAAACATTTCTGTCTATATGCTATTTATGCAGTTTGTAAATAATTTTCCAGCGAAAACTGCATAAGATTTCCGCCAAATCCCCTACAATACTTTTTTCAATGGACATTTAAGTTCTCCATTTTTATCAACGTGTCCGCTACGTTTCTTCAACACCCAAAGGCATATTTATTCAGCAAAAAATAGAAATCCTGCAAATTTTGCAGTAAAAATTTCTCCTCCTGAAAAGGAAAACCAAAAGTTGCAGGCTGTTGTTGTTAGGATGTTATTGGGATTCTTGTTCTTCTTCTTATTGTTTTTGTTGTGAAATGACTTTGAAACTTCTCTTAGGGTACACAGGAATCGGACCAAAAAAAAAAAAGAAACCAAAAAAAGAATTTTTTTGTTCACCAGCAAGCACAATGAACTAAGGCTGTAATAAGATTTTAGTGCAACAATTTCCTTGAAGGGCATATGAAGGACATGGGGTGCTTTCAAGCAGATGTATAGTGATAGAAGATGAGATGGCGAAACTGCAAGCAGGATTCGCAACATTATCAGCCGTAGTCCGGACGTGAATGGTCTTCCTCTCTTCCCTTTTGATTTTGACTGGCAGTGAATTTGAAGTGAAATGGAGGGCAAGACAATGATATCGGCTTGTATTAGAATGTTCGCTAACAAAATTTTATATGTAAAACAAAATAAGAATTGAAAAAGTCAAACATCCATAGTATTTAATTTTGCAAAAAATGACACTTGTTTTTTTTTTTTTTTTTTTTTTGTCTGCCGTCGATTTAAATATTTGTTGACTTCAGTTATGATGTTGACCCTTTATTGGAATGATACCGAAGCAGTGGGCCAATATTTATACCTAACACCTCATAGTGGCAGGGGTATTATGTCTTTGTGCATTTTTTTTTTTTGTAACATGCAGAAGGAAGTGAGATAGACCCATAGTCACTTTTGAGGACCTTCGTGGAATCACTATCTGAGTCGATGTATACATGTCAGTCCGTCTGTCCAAATATTTTTGTAAACAAAATGCAGGTCGCTTTTGTTATCCGATTGAGATGAAATTTTCCAAACAATATTCGTTCGGCCCAAGGAAATTGGTAAAAATCGGTTTTAATTTTGATATAGCTCCCACAAATACAGGGTGAGGTAAAAAACCTGCAAAAACATCGAACGTCATAATTTTTACATTTTTTCTTAATTTTTTGAATGAAAGCCAAAAATGTCGGAAATAGCATCAAATTTTAGAATAGTTTAGATTTATTCGAATTGGTCACCATTGGCACGAATTATGGCCTTCAAACGGCCAATAAAACCGTCACACGCTACCCGAATGTTGCTCTGTGGTATTTTGGTCCATTCCGGGCGAAGCGCTTGCTTGAGATGATCGACACTTTGGTATTTTTTAGTGCCAACCCTGCTTTCCAAAATACTCCAGACACAATAGTCTGACGGATTGGTATCCGGAGATTTTGGTGGCCATTTTGCGCTGGAAATTAAGCGAGGAACCTCATTTTGTAACCATTCTTGGGTGGCGCGTGCTGAGTGCGTTGGTGCTGAGCCCTGTAGGTATGACCAAGGTCAGCGGCCAAAATGTTTGCGTGTCCAAGGCTTTAATACACCCTCCAGAATATTTTCGCGATAATATGCGGCACTAATTCTGCTGCC
Source organism: Musca domestica (assembly GCF_030504385.1). Classification (NCBI taxonomy): domain Eukaryota; kingdom Metazoa; phylum Arthropoda; class Insecta; order Diptera; family Muscidae; genus Musca; species Musca domestica. The sequence continues at coordinate 8,476,110 of NW_026712192.1, read as the reverse complement.
ACGGAGAACGACCATTGGTTGTTATGGCGGCCCACACCATCACCATGGCCGGCGCTTGTGTCCTGGAGGCCCATCGAAGTTGCACATTTTCAGCTGGCATCTTTGGCAAGTAAACACGATCATTTTGTTGTTTACAAACTGCTGGACAACGAATGTTTTCCCATCGGAGAAAACCAAATTCGGCAGTTCACCACTTTAGGCCAAGCGAAGCAACTCTTTAGCTCTTTTAAGTTTTTTTCTCTCTGTTGCGGTGTAAGTTCTTGCACTTTTTGGAATTTCAATGGCTTTATCCCGAGCTCATTTCTCAATATTTGCCGAATGGAATATTGCGATATGTTCAGCTCACGAGCTATTTTTCGGCCACTGCGAAGCGGGTTTCGATCAAGTCGCTTCTTTACTTTTCGAACCATTTCTGCTGATGTTGCTGTTTTCTTTCGTCCACTTTCTTGACGCCGAGCTACCCTGCCAGTATCACGGTAACGAGCTATGGTACGAGACTGGAGTGCTCTAACGATAGCCACTTGTGGTTTTCCAGCCAAATATAAAGAAATCACGCTTGAATTCCATCACGAATAACATTTTTTCTGGAAAATTCTCACCAAAATGCTTTTGTACGCTTATAAACAATATAATGAGCTGTCACTGGAATAATTTTAACTGCTGTCGGACAAGTGGCTTAGAAATGACAGCAGTCTGAAGTAGGTTGCAGTTTTTTCATCTCGCCCTGTTTATTTTTATCCGATATCCGGTTAATTGTGCACCAAATGGCTATTATAAGCCTAAGTGGACTGAATTTTAGCAATTCCGACTGAATTCATTCTGGAAACAAGTACTTCAAATCTGGTGAAAATCGGTTCAGATATAGCTATAGCTCTGATATATATATTTTTCATTCGATGTAGTGTTAAATTCCCCTACATCCGTAATATACACTCCACAACAATGGACTTTGATACTAGATATCAGCTATCATACAGCTCAGAAATGAATACCTAAAATTTTGTCAAGATCGGTTCAGATTTGGATATAGCTCCCATATATATTCCAAACCGATTTCGATGAATTGTGCACCAAATGGCTAATATCAGCCTAAATGGACTGCATTTTGGCACTTCCGATGGAATTCAGCCTAAAAGCAAGTTTTTCCAATTCTTGTGAAAAGCGGTTCAGATATAGCTATAGCTACCATATATATGTTTCATCCGATTTGGTGTTAAAGTCCCTCACATGCGTAATATGAACTCCGCAACAATGATATTTGATACCGCTTCACATGATATATGTGTTAATTTTTGGAAAATGTTGAAATGTATTTGAGGTTCCACATATAGGGGACCGATGTATTATAATTCGTCTTGTAAAACAAAATTTTAATCTTTTTGTAGGGAAGGACCATAAGTAGTGAGTGATATATTCCATATGTACAATCAGAGATCTAATGAAATTTTCTGGGGAAGATATAAAATTGAGTCGACCGGTTTTGACCATCTCCGAACTCGATCTTATTATTTTCCAATGTATCAAGTTTGGATCAAATCGGATCGGCTACAAATTACCTAAAACGCCGTCCAAAGAGCCAAGGGTTTATATATAGCGATTTTCTTTTTTAGAAAATTACAAAAATGAAAAATGCAGTAAGTTCGACCGGTATATGAAATTTTTGTTATAAGCCATTACGATATTCACATACGAATCTGGACACAATTCCGGTGAATTATGTCGCTAAATTCATCAAAATTCCTATTTTTACTCGTTTCGACTGTAGCGTTATTACAACAGACGGACGGACGGACAGGGCTTAGTATTCTTAGAATAGTCTTAGAATTTTACGATGATGAAGAATATATATACCTTGTTAGGTCTAAAATTATTAATTCGATGAGTTACAAACGGAATATCGCACTTAATATACCGCTCATACTATGTGTACAAAATACTTTGTACATACTTTTGAGTGCGGTTGAGGCGCTGGGAAAAACTAGCAATAAACAGTCAATATTCAAAAATTACATATTTCCCAGCCGCCATAAAATACCACATGTAAACAATTCGGTGATCTTGTGCGCTGACGCATACGATAATGTGTCAGATAATAAAGGTTATGACCCACACGCACAGATATCGATGCGCTCAGTAGATGCACAAGACCACTTGAATGAGATGTTAAGCAGCCCTGCAATGTTCTCCATTCAATATTAGAATAGATAAGAACAATTGTGTGGCTGCGACTAGGTTAAGTTAGATTAGTTTCAGTAGTACGTAAGGAACATATTTTTTAAATAAAATAAGAATTGAAATAGCAACCAAACCATTCGGTTGGTTTTCTTTTCTCGCTCTTTTACACTATGTATGGCGGATGATATAAAAAAACAGTCGATTCATGCAGGTACTTCATTTCTGTTCGCCTAAGTTAAACTCTCTCGATTCTTATCGATAAGACTGGCAAATGTTATCAAAGACTATTTCTAAAATAAATGTTTTAAAGAATTAAATAATAAAAAAACACACTAAAATACATATTTTCCTGTTCGCTTTAATAAACCATATGACCGTTTTTTTGTTTGGCTATCGTTATACAACCTACAGGCAAAACAAATACATTATGATTATACTTTCCTTGCGGATATGACAATGCAAGACAAAAACAAGTAGAAAAGCAGCTAAGTTCGGCCGTACCGAACTTTTTATACCCTCCACAATTGGGATGAAACTAAACAATTCTCAAAAAAATTACGTTCGGAAATACCGCTCACATGAAACCCGTTATATGGGGACAATCCGTAATTATATGGGTCCTGCATAAGTAATTTGTCTCACAGGTTCGCTGTTTCGAACTTTATATACGGCATTTGAAAAAATTCCGGTGGGTACCGTGAGCCTATATAGAGGATTCTTTTTCAGGGGGTAATGTACTCACAAGGAGCTCCTTTTGTGGATTTTAAGACAATTCCTTTGAAAAATTTGGATGAAATCATCAAAATACCGAATATCGGGGATACTTTTATGTGGGAGCTATACGATATCGTGGACCGATATCGATAATTCTCTTCTAAAGTAAAGTATAGTATAATTATCTTCCAGGGGATAAAGTACTAATAAGGAACTCCTTTTGTGGATTTTAAGATAATTCCATTGAAAAATTTGGATGAAATCATCAAAATATCGAATATTGGGGGGTACCTTTATATGAGGGCTATACGATATCGTGGACCTGTATAGACTATTCTCTTCTAGGGAGTAAAGTACTCGCAAGGAGCTCCTTTTGTGGATTTTAAGACAATTCCATTCAAAAACTTGGCTGAAATCATCAAAATACCGAATATCGGAGGGTACCATTATATTGGGGGCTATACGATATCGTGGACCGATATCGATACTTCTCTTTTAGGAGAAAAAGTACTCTCAAGGAACTCCTTGTGTGGATTTTCAGACAATTCCATTGAAAAACTTGGCTGAAATCATCAAAATACCAAACATCGGAGGGTAGCATTACATTGGACCGATATAGCCTATCTTTGAACTTGATCTGCCTACAGATTTGCCTACAAAGACTGATCTGTCAAAATTTTAGCTTCCTATCTTAATTCGTTTTGACTGTAGCGTGATTACAACAGTCGGGCGGACGGAAAGGGCTAAATCATCTGATCAAAAATATCGATGAGTTACACACGGAATGACAAACTTAATATACCCTCCATATCAGGTATGGTGGAGGGTATAAAAAAGAAAACTGCTACAAATATAAATAAAATATAAATACGAATGACAACATACATGTAAGGCACACAGGATATATATTTTTTTTTTGCTTCATTTTAAGGTTCCTTCAGAAAGTTCAATGAACGTTTTCGTACAGCAAATGGGTAGGCGTTCAGCCAAAAAGGAGAAGATGAAAAAGAAGCAAAGAGGGGCTAACAGGAGCAACAATATGTTGACTTTCGAGAAAGTGACTGATTCTCAGAGACGACAGAGGAATGAACTTCTCCCCTCTGACTGGTATAACTGGATGACAGAATGCCTTGGCTTAGCAGGAGATTGAAGGCATTTGTGTCCAAACGAGGAGTGTGTGCAACCAACCTACCACTGATTTAGCGCCGCTGAAACAATGTCCTTGTTTCGAGTTGTGTTTTGGCAATTGGTGTTATTCTGCGTTTTCGTTAAAAGGCAATTTTTGGTTGGTGCAAAATTATTTGCTTATTCATGGCCAAACAAAAACCAAGGAATTAACGATAATAAGACGAACCAGGACATGCAAAAAGCAACTCTAACTTCCTTTTTCGGCTTGTTTTCGAAATATGACAAAGGGGGCGGGGGGACAGACGAGACAACGTGCTCCAAAGGATAAACCATTATCCTTTTGACACCGCTAACAACATTGAGTAGTTTCTATACCCTTCACCTTCGCCTAAAAGAGGTTATATTAAATTGGTCATTCCCTTGGTAACACCTCTGAATGTTCGTCATCGTAGACCCCATAAAGAACATATAATCATGATCAGCATTAAATTCTCAGTCGATTTAACGAAGTCCGCTAGTCCTTCCGTCTGACTGTTGGTTAATATTAGCTACATTATTCATCGGAATTGTTTGAAATTTCGATTTTGAAGATCTTAGGTACAGCACAGTGAGCAAAAATTACATAAGCAGGCCCACGTCTACGTTGAGCCCCCATTTTACGGTTCTCATTTAAGCGGTCTTTTTCAGTTTTTTTTTTTTTTTTTTTTTTTGAAAATTAAATATTCAAGTTCTTTCCAAAATTAAAACTTCGGCCCAGTCGGACTTAGCTTCTTTTTTACTTGTTTTTTATACCCTCAGCCACATGGCTATATAGGGTATTCATCATTTGATCCGGTCTCATTGAAGCAACGCTTAAAACCCTAGGTTTCTTTAGACCCCAGATCTCCTTAGATCAAATCCGACATTTGGAGTCAATCAAAAAATGTGCGTCCGCCACGATAACTCTCGTAGAGATTATCCGATTTGGTCCCAACTTTGTACATCGTAATATTAGTGCCAAACTTAGACCGAGTTTGGAGATGGGCAATATCGGTCCACTCCTCTTGGTACCTCCCCCACAAAAGTTCGAAATTTTCAAAAAAAATAATTTACTGCACAGAAAGAGAAAGGATAATCTGATTTTGCTCCATCTTTCAAATCCTAATATTTGCATCAGTGCTATCAACACAAAATCAAGTATGAACATGAAATCCGTCGGACCACTACCAATTCCGCAACGAGTACATATACAGGGTGAGATGAAAAAACTGCAACCAAGTTCAGACTGCTGTTAAAATTATTACAGTGACAGCTCATTATATTGCTTACAAGCGAACAAAAGCATATTGGTGAGAATTTTGCAGAAAAAAAGCTATTCGTGATGAAATTTAAGCGTGATAGTGTGATTTCTTCATATTTGGCTGGAAAACCACAAGTGGCTATCGTTAGAGCACTACAGCATTTAAATATGAATAAATCTATTATGTATCGTACCATCGCTCGTTACCGTGATGCTGGTAGCGTAGCCCGACGTCAATGAAGTGGACGGAAGAAAACAGCAACATCACCAGAAATGGTTCGAAAAGTAAAGAAGCGACTTGATCGAAAACCCGTGTCGTAGTGACTGAAAAATGGCTCATGAGCTGAAAAAATCGCAATATTCCATTCGGCAAATATTTAAAAATGAGCTCGCGGTAATGCCATTGAAATTCCAAAAAAAATGCAAGAACTTACACCACAACAGAAAGAAACTAGACTCAAAAGAGCTAAAGAGTTGCTTCGCTTGGCCGAAAGTGGTAAACTGCCGAATTTGGATTCTCCGATGAGAAAACATTCATTGTCCAGCACTTTGTAAACAAACAACATAGTCGTGTTTACTTGCCAAAGAGGTCAGCTGAAAATGTGCAAGCGCCGGCCATGGTGATGGTGTGTGGACTGTCATAACAGCCGATAGTCGCTCTCCGCTTGTATTAATCGACCGTGGCATCAGAATAAATGCCGAATATTATCGCGAAAATATTTTGGAGGGTATATTAAAGCCTTGAGCCACGCAAACATTTTGGAGTATTTTGGAAAGCAAGGTTGGCACTAAAAAATATCGAAGTGTTGATCACCTCAAGCAAGAGCTTCGCCGGGAATGGGCCAAAATACCGCAGAGCAATATTCGGCCAGCGTGTGATGGTTTCAGTGGCCGTTTAAAGGCCATAATGCTTGCCAAAGGTGACCAATTCGAACAAATCAAAATTCGAAACTTGAAATAAACGGTGAATAATGCGGCTAAAATCATCAAAATATCGTATATATGGAGGTACCATTATATCGGAGCTGTGCGAAGACCTGGACCAGCATAGACAATTTTCTGTCACAGGCTATAGCATCCATTACTAACGTCAAATACGATATCTCAAACAATTTCAGTGGGTATTGTACCTAAACTCGTCAAAATACTGAATATCGGGAGATACTGATATATGGGGCCTATACGAAGACCTGGACCTGCATAGACATTTTTCTGTCACAGACTGTAGTTCCTATTGCGAACTCTAAAATTTGAAACACTTCCGGTGAATAATGGCGCTAAAATCATCAAAATACCGAATATAGGGAGATACCGTTATATGGGGGCTATACGAAGACGTAGACCTGCCCAGATAATTTTCTGTCATAGGCTGTAGTATCCATTTCGAACTTCAAATACCAAAGTTGAAACAATTCTGGTGGATAATGTCGCTAAAATCATCCAAATACCGAATATCGGGAGGTACCGTTATATGGGGGCTAAATCGACTTAGAATTTTGAGCTGATCAAGAATATATATACTTTGTTGGGTCTGGCATGAGTATTTCGAGGAGTTACAAACGGAATGACAAAGTTAATATACCCTCCATAGTATGGTGGAGGGTATAAAAATGTCTTCCACATTTTACCCTTCTTTTTCGTTTTATGCATACGCTTTCCAATAAAACGTTTGAGGCATGAAATGTCCGCAATACGATTGACCACCTGTGTTCTAAGAAACTAATAAATGTCTCACACAAATTATATCGCATTAAAGTCCAACCCCTTGAGTCAAGAAAGCCACATAAAAAACAAACCAAAAAAAATTAAACAACCATTTAAAGTAGCGTAACCTTGCATGCGTCAAGATATTTACCGTTATACCGCTGGTATAACGAATACAAGTAGATAAATATGATTAGATAACAATTTCAATTTGTTGTACTTAAAGTGGTCAAGCCTCCGATCATCTATCACTCGTGAACATGTACGGTATTAGGTTAGTATTTTGTTTACCCAAACAAGTGTGTAAAAGGGCATGCAGGGGTGAATTTTTTTTTTTTTTATTTCGCCATTGCAAAACAAATTCACATGCTTTACCTCCCAGCAGAGTTCAATGATCTGTGTGGCAGTAAAACGACTACGAGTATGTCGGAATGTTACAGCTTTACCAGTGTATGTCTGCAAATATAGACTCAGTTTCAATGTAGCAGTGGCAAAATGGCACATGTACTCCCTCATGCGTGTTCCGGCAAAATCTTAATAAAAAGGAACAACAGCAGCAGCAGTCACCCACTCACGCAACTGATGCCAAGCTTTGAAAAACCAAATTTCATTTTTGACTATTTAGAACACATATTCTAAGAGATTTGATTAAAATTCTGTAGTTAGAGCTTGTAACGGCTTCTCATGCAGCGGCAGCATTATTGTGTACATAGATCCACTTTTTGCTATAGGCCCCATGTAGCGGTAATCGATTTTCCAATAATCGATTTTTCAAAGGTTGTAAAGGAGTAAGGTCGATGCAAGGAGCTAGTTTTGGAAGTGTGTACAGGGTTGCCCATATTCGACGGACCCATCTGGCAACGCCATAACTTTTGACAGAGATGTCACATCGCTTAATGACATACCGCGATTGAAGCGTCAGTCCAAGCAGATTTTTACCATGAACCAATACACGCCACGCGAGCGTTCTGAAATAGTTGAAATTTACATTCAACAGAAGAACAAGAACGTCCCAAAAACGCCGTTCTCAGCAGTTGGGTATGGCTCGGTCCACTTTACAACGGATTATTCGCATTGATTTGCATTTGTTCCCGTACAAAATTCAATTGACGCAAAGAATGTTGCCTGCGGACAAGCCTCGTCGATTGGAAGGGGCCCAACGAGTCATCGAAATGGCCGAAGATGACGAGCAATTTTGGAACAAAATTATCATGTCCGATGAAGCCCATTTCACATTGAATAGGACCGCAAATAAGCAAAATTGCCGGTTTTACGCCTCTGAAAATCCTCAGGAGATTCAAGAAGTGCCTCTTCATGACGAAAAAGTCACAGTTTGGTAGGCCGTTTTTCTTCCAAAATGAAAATGGCCATGCTGTTACCATCAATCAGGAGCGTTATCGCGACATGATGACCAATTTTGTGATGCCAATTATTCGTCGAAAGCGTATGAGGCAGCGACGGCGCTCCACCGCACACAAGTCGCATAACAATCGATTTTCTGAAGAATTTGTTTCCGGGCCGTTTGATGTCGAAAAGTGGTGATTTGGACTGGCCACCGCATTCGACCGATTTGACGCTGCCTGACTTCGTCTTGTGGGGATATTTGAAGTCAAAGGACCGTAGAAGAGCTCAAGGACAACATTCGTGAAGAAATAGCCGCTATTCCGGCCGAAATGTTGGCAAAAACGATGGAAAATGCAGCAAAAAGGGCACAATACGTCATCAACGCCAGAGGCGGCCATTTGAGAGATATCATATTCAAAAATTTATGTAAACAAATCTACTTGGAACAAATTAAATGATTAACATTGCCAACCGCCAAATTTTTATTTTTTTCTTTGATTTAAAAAAAAAAAACAAGTAAGCAAAGGCTACGGTCGAGCGGGGCCGACCGTTGAATACCCTACAATACTATAATAAACGATACAGTTTATATAGGCGAGATACTCGAAAGAATTCCACAAGATATTGTGACAAATAATAAAAGAAAACCATCAGGTTTCGTTCTCTAATTTTCGAATAATAGCAACTTAAAGTAATTTGCTCATTTCGAATTAATTGGTCGATGTTGCACTTAAATGGTATTCCTAGATCTGGAACCAATATTTCCCAAAGACCTATAATCTCTCAGAAGTGGCAAAAGATTAACATTTATTATTGGTTTTTTATATGGGATACAGACATATGACTATATTCTTCAACGAAATCAGCGTTAACGACATATTCAAAAGTGCGTCTTTCCTATATTTGTGAATTCCCCAAAAAGTCACTTGAATGGACATTTTCGTATCTTATCTACAAAAGTTGGCAAACTCCTTCACATATTAAATATTTTTGGATGGCCATCCGAAACTGCTTGGCTTTTGCAATGTCCTGTAACCCCCATTCAAATGTGCGTGAGGATCGGGCAATAATTACAACCTGCCGACAATTTTACAGTTTTTTGGTCCATTTCAACCCCTAAATATATGGCGATCATCTCCAAAAAGAGTAGGCATCTATTCTGACCCTCATCTTATCCCCATGCAAAATTTCGTAAGGATCGGGCCATAAATGCGATCTGTATATGATATCCTGATATCCTAACCACTTAGTTTTGTTAGCTGTAGAAATATTACCAAAAGTTTAATTCAAAATGAAAATATGCCAAAAATATGACAAAATTGAAAAAATATGAGAAAATTTTAAAAAATCAATATTTTCATATTTAGACAGATATTTTTATGCGATTCTTAGAAGTTTTTTCTTTCCTGCCAAGAGGCCATTCTGAATTAATGAGAACTGTCGAAATCATTTCAGCCGTTCTCGACATATAAGAGATTTTTCAAGCATATCTTCCTTGATATACATATATATCGCACATATTTTGCTATATATCCGATTTGTTGGATGTTAACATCAATGTAAAGATCAGAAGTAACCTTGTCATGGCTTTGTGATTTCGCCGGGATTTAAAATATTCGCGGTTTAATGAAAAATTTTGAATTTTTTCAACACAAAAGATATGGTCTATTTTACCCGCTAAATATTATCCGATGACCACCCAAATTGGTAGGCTTCTTCCCCGCCCTAAACTCTAGCCACACGCGAAGTTCCGCGTCGATTGGTCTATAATTGCGACCTGTAAAGCTACCGCAAAATCCGACATTTTTTCAGTTTTTGGTCCATTTCGACCCCTAAATATTATGCGATCATCTCCAAAAGAAATAGTGTTATATTCTGACCCTAGCCCCACCTCCATTCTAAATTTCGTGGAGATCGGGCCATAATTGCGACCTGTAGAGTGATTACAAATTAACATGGACAGACGGACAGACGGACGGACGGACATACATAGCTAGATCGACTCAACTCGGCGAGCTAGGAAGATCCATACATACTTTCCTATATGGGAAATCAATATTTCGAGGTGTTACATAATTTTTGGCCCAATCAAACTTATAATACCCCCAACACATAGTGTTGTAGGGTATAACAACAAAATTTCTGCAGCTTAAAAATGTTTGTGTGTGCGTGCGTAACACATACTACTGCAAAATTTTCAAAGTTGATATATGCGATTTTCATACATATATAATGTTATGTGTTAACAAAAGGTGTCATGTGAGATTTGACAACGCGTATTTCAACGTAACGCCGCATATTCACCCTGCGTTGACCTTTATTATTGCACCATGTCATACCCAAATTTCGTTGGTATCGAATACATCCGTTTACATTCCTCTGACCCGTGCGAATAATATGCCATGACATACAAACGTGGATAAGAAAGACAATTTCGTACACTTACATTAAAATATTGAGCGAACCTTTTTTAAGGGGTGAATGTCCTAATATAAAGGCGTAACAGACAATAATTTATAATCCACTCCAACAAACACAAAATGTTACACACAATTTCGTTTTAATCCTGTTTGGGAATAAAAAGTTCAATGTCCTCGTCGCTCTAAGATAGACACTTCAAAATACAATAATTACATGTGTGCGTGTCTGAAAACAAAAGTTACATACTTGTGTTAATACAACATGGTCAACATCCCAAAAATGTAGGTAGCCACAACTGGTAACAAATGTTTAAGATGGATATACCAAAAGGGTTTTTGAAAATCCGGATTTTTTTCAAGTTTCGTATTTGAATATTATGTGGGTCCACGTCTTCGTTCTGGACTCCAATATAACGTCTATATTCGGTATTTTTTAGACATTTTATTATTTTTTTTTTAAATTTCCAAATTCGTTTCAAATGATGGAGGATATTTAAAATTCGGCCCGGCTGAACTTACTGCTTTTATACTTGTTATACCCTCAGCCATATGGCTACAGAGGGTATATATCATTTGATACGGTCAAAACGTGCTTAGTCAAAATAACGGTTTTAGACCCTAGGTCTCTTTGAACCAAATCCGTTTCAGGACATTTGGAGTCGATATGGCGATGTCCGTCCGTCTGTCCGTCTAGATGGCTGTTTCGCACGATAACTGTCGAAGGGAGCATCCGATTTGATCCATCCTTGGCACATCGTAATATTACTGTCAAACTAAGATCGAGTTCGGAGATGGGCGATATCGGTTCACTCCTTCTGGTACCTCCCCCACAAAAGGTTGAAGTTTTCAAAGAAAATATTTTATTGCACAGAAAGAGAAACGATAATCCGATTTCGCTCCAATTTTGCAAATCCTAATATTTGCGTCGGTGCTAGGTCCGGTGCGGACAATATCGGTCCACTCCATCAAGTATCTGCCTCCACAATGGGTCAAAAATTTGAATAATTACAACTCTTATAAAATGTGATGTAAGAGTCCGATTATCTTCAAATTTCACACATCCCACAAAATTTATTAACCCAAGGTCTTACGCCAAAATGGAATACATCGGTCCACTTCTTCTGGTACCTCCCTCACAAAAGGTCGAAATTTAAAAAAAAAACAAGTAAGCAAAGGCTATAGTCGTGCGGGGCCGACTATGTTATACCCTACAACACTACAATATGTTAGAAGCCCCTTATGTCCAAATCCATTTTGCAAGATTTCGCTTTTGAAATTAGGATTTTGACTATGGACATTTTCCCAACGTCGGACTGTTAGTTGTTGTAGTCCATTTTTTAGCTAAATACAATCCAATGGTCATCCAAAATGCTAGAATTCTTCTTTGTCTTTAACTCTCTTCACAGGCGTGTCTATTGGCTTCAATTGTGTGATCGGAAAAACATTTATGTTTTTGGGTAATTTTGCAATCATCTCCAAAAGCAAAAAGCCCCTCTGTATCTCCAAATTTAGACTCATCTATATGATTTGCTTGTCTACGATATTTGGCTATATTCGTCAACGAAATCAGCATAAAAAAGCCAGAAGTTCGCCTTTTGTGTATTTCGGATATCGCCTGTAAGTAACGCTGGTATTTTTTCACACAAAGTGGTCCATTGTACCCGCTGTCCTAAACTCTAACTTCATGCGAGATTTCGTGTCCTTTGGTTTCTATTTGTGACCTTTATAACGGCTGCATAATCAGGAAAATTTTTAGTTGCTGGTCCATGTCAACCCCCTAATATATTGCGGACATCTTTGAAAACAATAGGTCTAGCCCTTCTGAGCCCAACCCTACCCTTGTGAAAATTTTCGTGACCTTACTTGTGTTGTAAGGTGAAAAAATATTACAAAATATTGAAAGTCAAATTGAAAAAATCGCATGCGATAAAAAATATGCAAAAATAAAAAATGTCACAAAATACTACAAAATCTATATTAACATCATTATTGGCATATTTTTCGGCGATTTTTTTAGATTTTATACTTTTATGTCAAGAGGGCATTCTGAATTGACAAAATTTGTCAAAATCGGTCCAGCCATTCTGGAGATATAAGCATTCTAACTAACATCCCCTTCCTTTGTACATACACATTGTATATATTTCGCTATATATAACCGTTCGCCTATTTGTGATTTCGCCGCTTTGCTTGGTCTATAATTGCGACCTGTAGAGCAACTGCAAAATAAGGTTTTTTTTCAGTTTTTGGTCCATTTCAACCGCTAAATATTATGCGATCATCTCCAAAAGAAATAGGGTTCTATTCTGACCCTATCCCCACCTCCATTCTAAATTTCGTGAAGATCGGGCCATAATTGCGACCTGTAGAGTGATTACAAATTAACATGGACAGACGGACGGACGGACATACATAGCTAGATCGACTCAGCTCGGCGAGATAGGAAGATCCATATATACTTTCCTATGTGGGAAACCAATATTTCGAGGTGTTACATAATTTTTGGCCCAATCAAACTTATAATACCCCCAACACATAGTGCTGTAGGGTATAAAAATAATATTTTCTGCACAGAAAGAGAAACGAAAATTCGATTTTGCTCCAACTTTGCAAATTCTACTATTTATCTCAGTTCTCGGTCAGGTGCGAAAATGGGCAATATCGGTCCACTCCATCTAGTACCTCCGCTACAAAGGGTCAACATTTTGAAATATTACAACTCTTATAAAATGTGTTGTAAGAATTCGATTGTCTTAAAATTTCACACATCCAAATATTTTTATATACTCAAGATCTGGTGTTAAGATGGAATTTATCGATCCAGTCCCTCTGGTACCTTCGCCAGAAATTCGAAATTTTAAATATCCATGAAGCTCATAAAACGCGAAATAAACATCCGATTCCATTTAGAATTGGCACATATGAATATTTCCATCAACGCAGGATCTGTTATAGAAACGGTAGAGATCGGACCATTCTTTTTGTTACATCCCCAACAAAAGGTCAACATTTTGAATACCCATGAAGGCCATAAAACGGGAAATAAACATCAGGTTCTCTTTATATCTCACCCACCCCATGATTTCTACTAACACAATATCTGTTGTGTAGATGGGATACATCGGTAAACTACTACTTCTGGTACCTCCGCCACTAAGGTTCAAAATTTTTAATATACCGGAAGCTCATAAAACACAAAATTAACATCCGATTCCATTCCAGGCTTGGTGGTACACCATATTTTCATCAACACAAGATCTGTTATAAAGATGGTAGAGATCGGACCATTTCTTGTGGTACCTGCCCCACATAGAGTTCATGATTTTAAAAAATAAAAAGCTGAAAGAAAGCGAAATAAACATCCAACTCTCTACAAATTTCATACATCCAAATATTTTTTGTTAACGCAACAACGATCTGTTGTAAAGATGATATATATCTGTCAACCCCTTCTGGTACCTCACCCACAATGGGTCACAATTTCCAATACATATATCTGTCGTAACTTGCGAAACAAGTCGGCGATTCTTTGCAACTTGCTATGCCTAATTATTTCTCTTAGTCAGAAATCTGATATGAATATAGAATTTGGAATATTTCGGTCCGCCTCATGCATATTTCCACATTTTATAAAAAATTAACTCATATCTCATATAAAGTATAGGAATTATATGATATAGTCCAAATGTGGCACGTTGTAATATTTATATCAGACTAAGGTCAGATACGAACGAAACTGCTTCGGAACCTCCCCCATAAAGGGTCAACAGTGTGAATAATAACCCAAGGCTGGGGGTATACAGGGTGAGATAACAACCGACTTCAGACTGCTGTTATATCTAAGCCACTCGTCCGAAAACTGTTAAAATTATTCCAGTGACAGCTCATTATATTGGCCGAAAATGGTTCGTGAACTGAACATATCGCAATATTCAATTCGGCAAATATTGAAAAATGAGCTTGGGGTAAAGCCATTGAAATTCCAAAAAGTGCAAGCACTTACACCGCAACAAAAAGAAAATAGACTCAAAAGAGCTAAGGTGTTGCTTCGCTTGTCCGAAAGTGGTGAACGAATTGACGAATTTGGTTTTCTCGGATGTGAAAACATTTGTTGTCCAGCAGTTTGTAAACAAACAAAATAACAAGGTCAGCTGAAAATATGCACCTTCGGTAGTCCACCAGATCTCAAGCGCCGGCCATGGTGATGGTGTGGGCCGTCATAACAGCCGATGGTCGCTCTCCGCTCGTATTAATCGACCGTGGCATCAGAATAAATGTCGAATATTATCGCGAAAATATTCTAGAGGGTGTAAAAAATCCTTGGGCACGCAAACATTTTGGACGCAGACCTTGGACATTCCAACAGGAGCATCATCGCACTCAGCTCGCGCCACCCGAGAATGGTTACAAAATTAAGTTCCTCACTTCATTTCCAGCGCACAATGGCCACCAAAATCTCCGGATACAAATCCGTTGGACTATTGTGTCTGGAGTATTTTGGAAAGCAAGGTTGGCACCAAAAAATACCAAAGTGTCGATCAGCTCAAGAAAGCGCTTCACTGGGAATGGGCCAAAATACCGCAGAGCAACATTCGGACAGCGTGTAACGGTTTCATTAAAAATTAAAAATTTTTGCTTTTGACTTTGTTGCAGTTTTTTATCTCGCCCTGTATATTCACTCTCGTCCATCTTAATACGACTAATTTTGTTGGTTTTGTTGTAAAGTTTTTCGCCATTTATTTTTGTGTTTTTTTTTTTTTTTTGTTTTGGTAACCTTTTATGGCGTTCTGCCCGTTGAAGAGCCATACTAATATGTTAGTTGGTGGAGGACCCAGTGTCATACTGTCTATTTATCCAAGAGGCCGGACAAAGTGCAAAAATGTATGCATGCATGAATGCATTCCGCCAACACTTCCCTTTTTTATTCATTCCACTCGCATTTCGATGCGTTTCACTTCACTTCATTGTTGTAGGGCGGATTCGCAATGTCCTATGTCGGTCGGTTGTTTCTGCCGACCTGGTGTTTTCAAATATGCCATGCGAATATTTGTAGCCAGTGTTTGGATAGAATGGACTTGGCGCATTATAAAGTGTTGAATTATTTGCCTACAAAATAGACTTCTCATGTAATGGAGTGGTAATGCTGGTAGTTAATCAAGGTTCGAGTATTATATCTCGAAGTAGTAGTAGAATGCATGAAGTAAGGAAATTCGAAAACGTCGAATATTTGCTGTATGAATGATTAAAATTAAGATTCCAAAAAAAAAATCAATGTACCGGCAGATCCAATTGGCTTGGCCTTTCTATTTGAAGTTGTTACAAACGGAATGGCGAATTTGAGAAACCCTTACTTCCAAGGTGAGAGATGTTAAAATTCTTCTTAAAATCGAAAAAAATAAATTGCATTCCAAAATATTTAAACGATGTTCGTATTTAATTTATTATAATTTTATTGCATGATTTTGTTGCTGCCATCATGACAGTTGGCTTTATTTATTTTTTTGGGGGGGTTATTGACTTTCTGACAGACAACAACATGCCTGTGTAACATGTCAAATGCCTTTCCTTCGTTCGCTTCTCTTTTTTGGAAATTTTGTAACTGCCATCGCCTTTTTCCATTCCCCGTGTGTGTGTGTATTTAGTCATAGAAAAATGTGCGTAAGGTTTCTGCCGACACGCCTTCGCCTTCACCGCCAGACATTGCCCAGCCATAGTAACACCGACCACAGCAAAGGATTTGAGTGAGTATATTTTTGGATTTTGTGGAAATGGTATAAAGGGTCATGATATCCAGTCATTTGTTTTGGTTTATTTTCCGACTATTTTTTTTTAACCTCCACCACAATGTGGAGGGTATATTAAATTTGTCATCCCGTTTGTGAAATCTCGAAATAAACGTTTTAGACCCCACAAAGTGTATGTATATACAGGGTGAGATAAAAAAAAACTGCAACAAAGTCAAACTCCATAATTTTTACATATTTTTAAAACTTTATTGAATGAAAGCAAAAAATGTCGGAAATAGCATCAAATTTGGAATAAGTTTAGATTTGTTCGAATTGGTCACCTTTGGCACGAATTATGGCCTTCAAACAGCCAATGAAACCGTCACACGCTGCCCGAAAGTTGCTCTGCGGTATTTTGACCCATTCCCGTCTAAGCGCTTGCTTGAGGTGATCGACACTTTGGTATTTTTTATTGCCAACCTTGCATTCCAAAATACTCCAGACACAAAGTCCAACGGATTGGTATCCGGAGATTTTGATGGCCATTGTGCGCTTGAAATGAAGCGAGGAACCTAAATTTGTAACTATTCTTGTGTGTCGCGTGCTGAGTCCCGTTGGAATGTCAAAGGTCTGCGGCCAAAATGTTTGCGTGTCCAAGGTTTTTATACACCCTCCAGAATACTTCCTTGACGTCGGGCCACGCTACCAGTACTACGGTTTTCACCGGAAATGTTTCAAATTTGGAATTTGAAGTTCAAAATTGATACTTCCCTCTGTGACTGAAATTTTGCTGTAAATCTACCTTCCTCTATTCGTTACTTTTCTGCATTTTTCGATGGATTATTTTATTTTATTTATTTATTTTTTTTTTTTGTGAAAATTTTCAAATTCCTTCCAAATGGTGGAGCGTACTCAGAGTTCGGTCCGGCCGAACTTATTGCTGTTTCGTTTGTTATTTTTGTATAATTCGTTCGTGAGCATTTCATGGAAATCGTTCTTTCACCTTAGCATCCCATGTGTATTGCAATATTTGCGCCTTTTACTGGTTTAACAAATATATTTTTGGGTTTAGTTCAATGAACTAAAATGCCTGTACTCTTTTGTTGTTACACAAAAAGGAAATTTAACTTCGAACACGGATATATAGGTGTATGTATATGTACGAACGTGTGTAACATATGCCACCGTCATAAGCATCATATTGAAAATAATTCAGGAGCAAGCATTAGCTTAAGTTTCAAAGAAACATAAAAGGTAATTTTTAAGTTAAAAAGAAACAAGCAGCTAAGTTCTGCCAGCAGAACTTTTTTGGAAGGAAGAATCCACGTTTATTGAAGATCCTTGAAAAAATATTTTTTTAAAAATCTACGTTTATTGCAGATCCTTGAAAAAATATTTTTTAAGAATCCACGTTTATTGAAGATCCTTGAAAAAATATTTTTTAAGAATCCACGTTTATTGAAGATCCTTGAAAAAATATTTTTTAAAAATCCACCTTTATTGAAGATCCTTGAAAAAATATTTTTTAAAAATCCACGTTTATTGAAGATCCTTAAAAAAATATTTTCTAAAAATCCACGTTTATTGAAGATCTTTGAAAAAATATTTCTTAAAAATCCACTTTTATTGAAGATCCTTGAAAAAATATATTTTTAAAACTCCACGTTTATTGAAGATCCTTGAATAAATATTTTTTTAAAACTCCACGTTTATTGAAGATCCTTGAAAAAATATTTTTTTAAAAATCCACGTTTATTAAAGATCCTTGAAAAAATTTTTTTTCTACAATCCACGTTTATTGAAGTTCCTTGAAAAAATATTTTTTTAAAAATCCACTTTTATTGAAGATCCTTGAAAAAATAATTTTTTAAAACTCCACGTTTATTGAAGATCCTTGAAAAAATATTTTTTTAAAACTCCACGTTTATTGAAGATCCTTGAAAAAATATTTTTTTAAAAATCCACGTTTATTAAAGATCCTTGAAATTTTTATACCCTACACCACATAGTGGTAAGGGTATTATGTCTTTGTGCATTTGTTTGTAACATGGAGAAGGAAACGAGATAGACCCATAGTTACTTTTGAGAACCTTCATAGAATCACTTTCTGAGTCGATTTATGCATGTCCATCCGTCTGTCCGTCCGTCCGTCCGTCCGTCTGTCCATGTATTCTTGTGAACAAAATGCAGGTCGCATTTATTATCCAATTGAGATGAAATTTTCCAAAATTGAAATTGGTGAGAATCGGATCAAATTTAGATATAGCTCCCATATATATCTTCATCCGATTTCGGGTTAAATGAGCACCAAATGTCCACTATCAGTCCAAATTACCTGAATTTTGGCACACCCAACCGAGTTCGGCCTAGAAGCAAGTATATCAAATTTGGAGAAAATCGGTTCAGATATAGCTATAGCTCCCATATATCTTTCATCCGATTTGATCTGTAAGTCCCTCACATTCCTACTATGCACTCCACAACCGTGATATTTGGTACCAGGTATTAGATGGAGCAAAGAAATAGCTGTTTTAAATTTTATCGAAATCGGTTCAGATTTGGATATAGCTCCCATATATATCTTCATCCGATTTCGGGTTAATTGACCACCAAATGGCCAATATCAGCCCAAATGACCCGAATTTTGGCACATGTGACCGAGATTAGCCTTTAAGCAAATACAACAAATTTGGAGAAAATCGGTTCAGAAACAGCTATAGCTCCCATATATATGTTTTATCCGATTTGGTGTTTAAGCCTCTCACATTCGTAATATGCACTCCACAAGAATGATATTTGGTACCAGATATAAGATACAGCCCAGAAATAGTTGTTTGTAATTTTATCGAAATCGGTTCAGATTTGGATATAGCTCCCATATATATCTTCATCCGATTTCGGGTTAATTGTGCACCAAATGGCCGATATAAGTCCAAATGGACTGAATTTTAGTACATCGGACCAAATTCAGCCTAGAAGCAAGTATATCAAATTTAGTGAAAATCGGTTCAGATATAGATATTGCAACCATATATATGTTTCATCCGATTTAGTGTTTTAGTCCCATATATTCGTAATATTCACTCCACAACCGAGATATTTGGTACCAGGTATTAGATGGAGCAGGAATAGCTGTTTTAAATTTTATCGAAATCGGTTCAGATTTGGATATAGCTCCCATATATATCTTCATCCGATTTCGGGTTAAATGTGCACTAAATGGTCAATATCAGCCCAAATCACCTGAATTTTCGTACATAAGACCGAATTCAGTCTGGAAGCTAATACGTAAAATTTGGAGAAACCCGGTTCAGAGATAGCTATAGTTCGTAAAATGCACGATAGAATTCGATAGATTTTGATTTTGTACCAAATATCTCATAGAGCTCTGAAATGCCCTGTATAAACCTTTTTACGAGAGCTCTACTAAATATGCATAGTGGTGTAGGGTATCATATAGTCGGCCCCGCCCGACTTTTGAGCTTTCCTTACTGGTTTTTTTTTAAATCCACGTTTATTGAAGATCTTTGAAAAAATATTTTTTTAAAAATCCACGTTTATTGAAGATCCTTGAAAAAATATATTTTTTAAAAATCCACGTTTATTGAAGATCCTTGAATTTTTTTTTAAATCCACGTTTATTGAAGATCCTTGAAAAATATTTTTTAAAAATCCCATTCATTGAAGATCCTTGCAAAAATATTTTTTAAAAATCCCATTCATTGAAGATCCTTGCAAAAATATTTTTTAGAAATCCACGTTTATTGAAGATCTTTGAAAAAATATTTTTTTAAAAATCCACGTTTATTGAAGATCGCTGAAAAAATATTTTTTTAGAAATCCACGTTTATTGAAGATCGTTGAAAAAATATTTTGTAAGAACCCACGTTTATTGAAGATCCTTGAAAAAATATTTTTTTAAAAATCCACGTTTTTTGAAGATCCTTGAAAAAATATTTTTTAAAAATCCACGTTTTTTGAAGATCCTTGAAAAAATATTTTTTAAAAATCCACGTTTATTGAAGATCCTTGACAAAAATATTTTTTTAAAAATCCACGTTTACGCCTTGAAAAAATATTTTTTTAAAAATCCACGTTTATTGAAGATGCTTGAAAAATTATTTTTTTAAAAATCCACTTTTATTGAAGATCCTTGAAAAAATATTTTTTTAAAACTCCACGTTTATTGAAGATCCTTGAAAAAATATTTTTTTAAAACTCCACGTTTATTGAAGATCCTTGAAAAAATATTTTTTTAAAAATCCATGTTTATTAAAGATCCTTGAAAAAATATTTTTTAAAAATCCACGTTTATTGAAGATACTTGAAAAAATATTTTTTAAAAATCCACGTTTATTGAAGATTCTTGAAAAAATATTTAAAAGAACCACGATTATTGAAGAACCACGTTTATTGAAGGTCATTGAAAAAATATTTTAAAACACCACGTTTATTGAAGGTCATTGAAAAAAATATTTTTTAAAAACCAACGTTTATTGGAGGTCATTGAAAAAATATTTTTTAAAAATCCACGTTTATTGAAGATCCTTGAAACAATATTTTTTTTAAATCCCCGTTTATTGAAGATCCTTGAAACAACATTTTTTTAAGATCCACGTTTATTGAAGATCTTGAAAAAATATTTTTTTAAAAATCCACGTTTATGAAGATCCTTGAAAAATATTTTTTAAAAATTCACGTTTATTGAAGATCCTTGAAAAAGTACTTTTTAAAAATCCACGTTTATTGAAGATCCTTGAAAAAATATTTTTTAAAAATTCACGTTTATTAAAGCTCTTTGAAAAAATATTTTTTAAAAATTAACGTTTATAAAAGGTCCTTGAAAAAATATTTTTTAAAAATCCACGTTTATTGAAGATCCTTGAAAAAAATATTTTTTAAAAATTCACGTTTATTGAAGCTCTTTGAAAAAATATTTTTTTAAAAATTAACGTTTGTAAAATGTCCTAGAAAAAATATTTTTTTAAAAATTAACGTTTGTAAAATGTCCTAGAAAAAATATTTTTTAAAAATCCACGTTTATCGAAGGCCATTAAAAATACAATATATAAAAATCCACGTTTATTGCAGGTCCTTGAAAAAATATTTTTTATATATACACATTTATTAAACATCCTTATTTTTTTGTTTTAAAAGCACGATTATTACAGGTCCTTGAAAAAAATTTTTTAAATCCCAATT
The DNA here is from genome assembly GCF_030504385.1 of Musca domestica. Classification (NCBI taxonomy): domain Eukaryota; kingdom Metazoa; phylum Arthropoda; class Insecta; order Diptera; family Muscidae; genus Musca; species Musca domestica. The sequence goes on along the minus strand of NW_026712192.1, from coordinate 8,454,418 downwards.
TATTAAAGGTCTTTAAAAATATAGGAAAGATTCTTGAGAAAAAAAAACAATCGCCATTTATTAGAGGTCTTTAAAATATAGAAAGGAAGGAAAGATCCTTGATAAAATATTTCTTTTTGAAGTCCACGTTTATTGAAAGTTCTTTTAAAAAATAGTTTTAAGAAAGATTTATAATACCCCCAACACATAGTGTTGTAGGGTGTAACAATTCAAGATTATTGCTCTAAAGGTCATTGAAAAAAAAATGAAAAAATGAAAAAATGTTTATAAAAACGACGATTATGACTTGGTCGTTAACGCAAAAAATGAGCTAAAGAATTCCACTACTGCGACATTCATCCATGTTGTTCAGAGCTTTTCCAAAACTATGGCCATCTCCACCTCATTCAATAAATTTATGTTATCCTCGAGGATTTTCCGGCAATAATGTAGTGACTTCTTATATAATTTGGCAATTCCATTGGTCAACCAGAATAATTTTAGACCCAAAAATTACATATATTCTGGATCAGAGCAAAATTCTAAGACGATTTAGCCCAGCCTGTCCGTCCGTCTGTTGTAATCACTCTAGAGTCAAAAGGAATTAAGATAGCAAGCTAAAAAATTGCTAAGATAGGTCTTTTGTTTGCAGGCAAGTCAAGTTCGAAGATGGGCTATATTGGTCCACGATTAGCTCTGTATACCCTACACCACATAGTGATAAGGGTATTATGTTTGTACCAGGAAGAAGGAAGTGAGATAGACCCATAGTTACTTTTGAGGATATTCATAGAATCACTTTCTCAGTTGATTTATGCATGTCAGTCCGTCCGTCCATGTATTCTTGAACAAAATGCAGGTCGCAATTTTTAATCCGATTGAGATTAAATTTTGCAAACAATATTTGTTTGGCACAAGGACGAACCCTATTGAAATTGGTGATAATCGGAGCAGATTTATATATAGCTCCCATATATATTCAACCGATTTCGGGTTAATTGTGCACCAAATGGTCAATATCAGTACAAAGCTTTGATAGAAAGAAAAAAAATCGGAAATAGCATAAAATTTTAGAATAAGATTAGATTTTTTCGAATTGGTCACCTTTGCCACGAATTATGGCCTTCAAACGGTGAACGAATGTTGCTCTGCGGTATCTTGGCCCATTTCCGGCGAAGCGCTTGCTTGAGGTGATCGACCTCATTTTGTAACCATTTTTAGGTAGCACGTGCTGAGTGCGATGGTGCTGAGTCCTGTTGGAATGTCCAAGGTCTGCGGCCAAAATGTTTTCGTGGCCAGAATATTTTCGCAATAAATTCGGCATTTATTCCGAGCCATGGTCGATTAATACGAGCGGAGAGCGACCATCGGCTGTTATGATGGCCCACACCATCACCATGGCCGGAGCTTGAGTTCCGGTCGCCTACCGAAGGTCCACATTTTCTGCTGATCTCTTTCGCAAGTAAACACGATCATTTTGTTTGTTTACAAACCGCTGGACAACGAATGTTTTCTCATCGGAGAAAACCTAATTCGGCAATTCACCACTTTCGGCCAAGCGAAGCAACTCTTTAGCTCTTTTGAGTCTATTTTGTTTCTGTTGCGATTTAAGTTCTTGCACTTTTTGGATTTTTTAGCTTTACACCGAGCTCATTTTTCAGTATTTGCCGAATTGTTCAGCTCACGAGCCATTTTTCGGCCATTGCGACGCGGGTTTTGATCAAGTCGCTTCTTTACTTTTCGAACCATTTCAGCTGATGTTGCTGTTTTCTTCCGTCCACTTCCTTGACGTCGAGCTACGCTACCAGTATCACGCTAACGAGCGATGGTACGAGATACAAAAGGTTAATTTACACTTAAATACTGGAGTGCTCTAACGATAGCCACTTGTGGGTTTCCAGCCATATATAAAGAAATCACATTATCACGCTTGAATTCCATCACGAATAACTTTTTTTCTGGAAAATTCTCACAAAAATGCTTTGGTACGCTTGTAAACAATATAATGAGCTGTCACTAGAATAATTTTAACAGCTGTCGGACGAGTGCCTTAGAAATGACAGCAGTCTGAAGTTGGTTGCAGTTTTTTCATCCCACTCTGTATATATGTTTTATCCGATTTGGTGTTAAAGTCCCTCACATTCGTAATATGCATCCGACAACAATGCTAGTTGGTACCAGCTCGGAAATACCTTTGCCACATTTTATCGAGATTGGCTGATTTCAGGTATTTATATGATTTTAGCGACATTATTCACCGGAATTGTTTTAAATTTGGTATTTGAAGTTCGTAATGGATACTACAGGCTATGGCAGAAAATTGTCTGTACAGTTCCAGGCCTTCGCATAGGCCCCATATATCAGTACCTCCCTATATTCGGTGTTTTGACGATTTTAGGTGCAATACTCACCAAAATTGTTTGAGATGTCGTATTTGAAGTTCGTAATGGATGCTACAGCCTGGGACAGAAAATTGTCTATGCAGGTCCAGATCTTCGTTTAGCTCCGATATAACGGTACCTCCCAATATTCGGAATTTTGATGATTTTAGCGACATTATTCACCTGAATTGTTTCTAATTTGGTATTTTCGTAATGGATACTACAGCCTGGGGCAGAAAATTGTCTATGCAGGTCCAGATCTTCGTATAGCTCCGAAATAACCGCTCCTCCAAATATTCGGTATTTTGATGATTTTAGCTAAATTATTCACCGTTTATTTAAAGTTCCGAATTTGAATATGGTAATGGCTTATGACAAACAAGGTTATGTAGGTCCACGTCATATGGATCCCAATATAGCGGTTATATTCGGTATTTTTAAGATTTTAACGGATTTCGTTTTTTGAAAATTTCCAAATTCGTTCAAAATGGTGGAGGGTATTCAAAGTTCGGCCCGACCGAACTTACTGCTCGTTTACTTGTTTTAAATTCAAATTTAGTGAAAATTGATTTAGACTTGGATTTGCCTCCCATATATTAGTTCCCTCTATACTATACTATAACTGCTCTAAAACCACATGTTGATTGGTGGTATGACCTCTATATGGGAGCTCTACTAAATATGCATAGTGGTGTAGGGTATCATATAGTCGACCCCGCCAGACTTTTGACTTTTCCTTACTGGGTTTTACTTGTTTATTGTAGTATGCTACTCATTTTAGGCATTGATTTTTTATGTTTATAGTATTCCTACGATTTTAGAAATAGACAGTGTGAAGAAAATTTGCCATACGAAAATGTAAATATTTTAACGAATTGGGTCACACTGAAAATAAAATAAGAAAATACCCCAAAAAAAAGTAAATTGCAATTATCGTGTAATATATATAAAAATATAGTAAAATATCTAAACATCCGCAGCCGGTAGGATTCGAACCTACGCTCCCAGAGGGAATCTGATTTCGAGTCAGACGCCTTAACCACTCGGCCACGACTGCCTGCTTCGTTGGCTTGTCTAATCACTAATGTAAGCATGGGCAGTGAATGTACTTCTGTGTTTTTAAAAGCTGCTGTTTCACCGTTGATAAATAATTTCCCCTCCCTCTTTCTCTCTCTCTCTACCCACCCGTACAAGTTTTCTTATTGGATTGAAGTAAAACAATTCATCAACACAACGATTGATAAATAAAAAATGCTTTCAAAACGTCTATTTTTATACCCTCCACCATTCTATGGAGGGTATAATAACTTTGTCGTTCTGTTTTTCGGTATTTTATAATTTAAAGCTACATTATTCACCGAATGCGTTTCAAATTTTATATTGGGAGATCGTAGTGACAATACGATCTATGGAAAACAATTTCGTATGCAGGTCCACGTCTTCGTAAAGCTCTCATATAACGACACCTACCGATATTCCGTATTTTCATAATTTCAGCGATATTATTTACCGGAATTATTTCAAATTTGGTATTTGAAGTTCGTAATGGGTACTACAGCCTATGAAAAAAATTTCGTAAACAGATCCACGTCTTCGTATAGTCTCCATATAACAGTTTTTCTGTTACAGACGGTAGTAGCCACTATGAACCTTAAATACGAAACTTGAAACAAGTTCTGTTAATAACGTCGCTTAAATCCTCAAAATACCAAATGTAGGGATGTACCGTTAAATGGTGGCTATACGAGGACCTAGACCTGTTTGGGCAAGTTTCCGTCATAGGATGTAATGTCCATTAGGTACTTTAAATTGCAAATTTGCAAGATTTCCAGAGAACAGTGTGACACAACTCATGGAAATACCGAATATTTGGAGGTATAGTTTTGTGGGGACTATATCCAAAAGTAAGACCTACATTGACAGTTCTATTTAAGGATGTTTCTTACATTATGGGAAGACATGCTCCGAATTTACAGCATATTCCAGTTAAAATTGTGACTAAAATACACCAACAAAACTTTAAATCTGTCGATATAGTTATATTGGACCTATATATGGTATGATGACTTCAGAAGAAGGCAAGGAGTTTCTGGAGCGGTTAAAACCGGGGATGCAGTTGCCAATTAAAATTGCTTCTACGCGAAATTACAATTAAAATACCGAATATCGGGAAGTACCGTTATATGGGGGCTATACCAAAACGTGGACTTATAGATGCAATGTTCCGCCACCGAAGTTAGAACCCATTATGACCAACAAATATCAATTTTTAGACAAATCCGTGAAAAAATGTGACAAAAACCATCAAAATATCGAATATGGGGAGGTACCGCTATATGGGGGCTATACCAAAACGTGGACCTATACATGCAATGTTTCGCCACCGGAGTTAGAATCCATTATGACCAACAAATACCAATTTTTAGACAAATCCATGAAATATATATAAATTATCAAAATACCGAATATCGGGAGGTACCTCTATATGGGGGCTATACCAAAACGTGGACTTATAGATGCAAAGTTTCGCCACCGGAGTTATAACTCATTATGACCAAAAAATACCAATTTTTAGACAAACCCATTAAAAAATTTGGCAAAAATCATCAAAATACCGAATATCGGGAGGTACCGCTATATGGGGGCTATACCAAAACGTGGACTTATAGATGCAATGTTCCGCCCCCGAAGTTAGAACCCATTATGACCAACAAATATCAATTTTTAGACAAATCCGTGAAAAAATGTGACAAAAACCATCAAAATACCGAATATCAGGAGGTACCGTTATATGGGGGCTATACCAAAACGTGGACCTATACATGCAATGTTTCGCCACCGGAGCTAGAACCCACTATGACCAACAAATACCAATTTTTAGACAAATCAGTGAAAAAAATGCGGCAAAAATAATCGAAATACCGAATATCGGGAGGTACCGTTATATGGGGGCTATACCAAAAGGTGGACCTATACATGCAATGCTTCGCCACCGGAGCTAGAACCCACTATGACCAACAAATACCAATTTTCAGACAAATCAATGAAAAAATGCGACAAAAATCATCGAAATACCGAATATCGGGAGGTACCGTTATATGGGGGCTATACCAAAAGGTGGACCTATACATGCAATGTTTCGCCACCGGAGTTAGAACTCATTATGACCAACAAATACCAATTTTTAGACAAATCCATGAAAAAATGCGGCAAAAATCATCAAAATACCGAATATCGGGAGGTACCGCTATATGGGGGCTATGCCAAAACGTGGACCGATATATGTCATTTTCAATACCAACCATCCTAGACACAATACAAATTATTCTGCTGACGCTCTACGTCAAATTGGACAAAAAAAATCGAAAACTGAACAAAATTTGGAATCTTAACAACTTTATTTTTTAGCAATTGAAAGATTTCACTCAGAAGTTGAAAAATCGAAAATCCTAAAAGTACCGACTACTGGTACACTTACCCTATCTAAAAAAATCGGAAAGCCAGGATGACTTTCGGAAACGATAATATGAATTGGAATCCAGTTCAATGGAAAAACATTTTATTCTGGGATGAGTCTCAGACATGAACAATTTTAAGGTGAGAAGACCAAAAAACGAAAGACTCAATCCTCAAATGTTGCATAGGTGCAGTGAAACATGGGGGAGGGTCGAAATTGGTGCGGTGCTGTTTTTTTCTCTTTCTATGGACTTGAGCCTATCCTTGAAATAAAGGAAGTTATGGATAGGTTTGTTTACAAAAATGTGTTGGACATCACATTGTGCCCTACCGCTGAGGAAAATATTCGGCTATTTTGGGTGTTTCAGCATGACAATGATGGTTGCGTGAGTCAAAAATCGGTGTTTTGTCATGGCCGGCATAATCACCCGACCTAAACCACATCGAAAACCTTTGGAGTCTCGTAGACAGGAAGATCAAGCGAGGTTCGGAACCAAATAAACACAAGAATTTCCAAAAAATTCAGGTTGACTGGGAAAGCATACCCAAGGATCAAATTGAGCGTTTTACAGATTCAATGCCTCGTAGGTGTGCCGCTGCTATTAAAAATAATGGGTGCTAGCGACTAATAGCCAAAATTTAATTATTTTAAAATAAAACAACAAAAAGTTGTTTTAGTTTTGACCAATCAAAAGTTGGGTCATTTTAGATTTCCTCATATTATTTTAAATTCAAAACTATTTTTGTATTTTTATTTTTAGTTTTTTAAAAGTGAATTAAGTACCTCCTTTAAAACTGGAAAAATAATTTCGATTTGTTTATTTTTGTAAAAGTTACTGGGCCTTTATTGTCTTTGTGATTTTAGTTGCCTTAGTTTTGGCCACCAGTGAACTTTGTTGGGTCCAAAAAGATTATTTCGGTGGGTTACAAACGGAACGACGAACTTAATAAAAAGGGACAAGGGATCCTCTGCGATCACATATATCCTGTGCGTTCATTTGTCTGTATTTGTATGTATATGTATTGTAAATAGACATGGGATCTTCTGCGATCACTTCGAACCGCTGAGTTCACTTGTACTCTAGAAGCGAGTACGATTTTGCGTTTCTTTTTATATTTCCGTACACCCGCATCACCCTCACCTCCTACTCTCTCACCATCGTACGTCACATAAAAACTTTCGATGACCATCGACTCTTAAGACCATAACAAGTAAAAAAAACTGTAAGTTCGGCCGAACTTTGAATACCCTCCAGCATTTGAAACGAATTTGGCAATTTTCAAAAACAAATATAAATAAAAAAATTAAATATTATTAAAAAATTCTATTGAGCTTACGATCTTGTCACTTGGGTAAAAAAATGTTTTTTTTTTGTCATAGAAGTTATTTTTGAAATAACTTCTGGGGAGAATATCCCAGACAAAAAACAAGGTAACTGATGAGGATTGGTGACTCTTTCCAAAACCTAGATATTCCCTGCCTTACCCCCTGGTAAACATGACCATCGTTGTTTTTGTAAAAACGTTGTTTTTGTAAAAACAACAACAAAGGGATTAAGCATGACTATTTTGCAACAAAAAGAAATTCTGTTAAAATATACGAATTACCGAATATCGGCAGATTCCGTTATATATGAGGGCTTTAAGAAGACGTGGACCTGCACAGATAATTTTCTGTCATAGGCTTTAGTACCCATTACGAACTTCAAATACCAAATTTAAAACAATTCCGGTGAATAATGTCGCCAAAATCAAAAAAAACCGAATATCGGGAGGTACCGTAATATGGGGGCTATACCAACACGTGGACCTACATGACCCATTTTCAATACCAAAAGTCCCGCAGACATAATATACATAAAATTTTATCAACCTGCTTCATTTCGTTCGGAAGCTAGAACATAGAATTTTTTGCTGATCAAGAATATATATAATATGTGGGGTTTAAAATGTATATTTCGAGGTGTTACAAACGGAGTGACAAACTTAATATACCTTCCATACTATGGCGGAGAGTATAAAAAAGAGAGAGAAAGAGAGCATTTGGAGAGAGAATCGATGCACTGTGCACTTTAATAAATATTTGTCAGTTCATTTATTCAGTTCACAAATTTTACTTAGTGGAGTAGGACGCTTCTCGTTTTCGCTCGGCGATACTGTTTGACGTATTAAAATAAATAAAAAAAGGTAAAGACATAAAGTTCTGTTTCATATATAAAATACTTCTTCTCGATTTCGGTGCAGCAAAGTAAGCATTATCATTAGCGATTTTTTATCAAAATGTCTATTTGTGAAATGAACAATTTGATGTTAATTCCACAAGGCCACACATCAAGTGTAAATAGAAATGCCTATAGTGAGCGTCAAGAAAAAGTGTATATCGATAATCGTAATAAAAAGTTTAACATTCTTGCAATTCCGGAACATTATTAATGCGGAATATACAGTACATGTCACACACTCTAAAGAATTCATATTTTTATACCCTACTCCACATAGTGGTAAGAGTACTATGTCTTTGTGCATTTGTTTGTAACACGGAGCAGGAATCGAGAGAGACCCATAGTTACTTTTCGAGAAGCTTTATACAATCACTTTCTGAGTCGATTTATGCAAGTCAGTCCAACTGTATATGTATTTGTGAATAAAATGCAGATTGGGATGAAATTTTCCAAACAATATTTGTTTGGCCCAAGGACGAACCCTATTGAAATAGGTGAGAATCGATTCGAATAGCAGCAGTTAAAATTATTCCCGTGAAAGCTCATTATATGGTTTACAAGCGTACAAAAGCATTTCGGTGAGAATTTTCCAGAAAAAAAGTTATTCGGGATGAAATTCAAGCGTGATACTTATGTGATTTCTTTATATTTGGCTGGAAAACCACAAGTGGCTATGGTTAGAGCACTCCAACATTTAAATGTAAATAAATCTTTTGTGTCTCATACAATCGCTCGTTACCGTGATACTGGTAGCGTAGCTCGACGTCAAGGAAGTGGACGAAAGAAAACAGCAACATCAGCTGAAATGGTTCGAAAAATAAAGAAGCGACTTGATTAAAACCCGCGTCGCAATGGTCGGCAAATACTGAAAAATGAGCTCGGTGTAAAGCCAAAAAATCCAAAAAGTGCAAGAACTTAAATCGCAAGAACTTAAATCCAGCAGTTTGTAAACGAACAAAATGATCGTCTTTACTTGCCAAAGAGCTCAGCTGAAAATGTGCACCTTCGGTTGGCCACTAGAACTCAAGCGCCGGCCATGGTGATGGTGTGGGCCGCCATAACAGCCGATGATTGCTCTCCGCCCATATTAATCAACCGTGGCATCAGAATAAATGCCGAATATTATCGCGAAAATATTCTGGAGGGTGTATTAAAGCCTTTTGCACGCAAACATTTTGGCCGCATTCCAGCAGGAACCAGCACCATCGCACTCAGCACGCGCCACCCAAAAATGGTTACAAAATGAGGTTCCTCGCTTCATTTCAAGCGCACAATGGCCACCAAAATCTTTGAATACCAATCCGTTGGACTGTTGTGTCTGGAGTATTTTGGAAAGCAAGGTTTGCACTAAAAATACCAAAGTGTCGATTACCTCAAGCAAGCGTTTCGCTGCGAATGGGCCAAAATACCGCAGAGCAACATGCGGGCAGCGTGTGACGGTTTCATTGGCCGTTTGAAGGCCATAATTCATGCCAAAGGTGGCCAATTCGAACAAATCTAAACTCATTCTAAATTTGATGCTATTTCTGACATTTTTTGCTTTTATTGAATAAAGTTAAAAAAATGTAAAAATTATGGCGTTTGACTTTGTTGCAGTTTTTTTAGCTCACCCTGTAGAATTGGCAAGCGGTTTGCCACAGATAAAGTAATAGCTATCGATAGTTATTAGTTCTCTCTGGTACGCGTGCCGGTAGGTATTTGTAGGATTTCGTTGTTCAACCTCGTGGTAGGTGGTGTTATTTAGTAACTAACTTTTGTTTTAGGTTTATTATTAAGGATTTAGTCGATTACATCAGCATTCTTCACACAAATGACATTGTTAACTCTCTGGGTAAATTATTGTGCCATGCCCCTACATGTATATGTGTTCACATAACGTTTTTTGGCGCTCATTGTAGCTGATAACAATTCTATTAAAACGCGCCGCAATAAAATTTCACTGCCGCGTATGTACAAATATGCAGCATTGTTATTGGTTTTGCATACATAACATCAGCCCGAATGGTATGAAATTTTGCACATACAACCAAATTTGGCCTGAAAATAAGTATGCCAAATCGGTTCAGATATAGCTATAGCTCCCATATATATTGTTCATCCGATTTGTTATTTTTTGTCCTCTGCAGCCGTAATATGCACTCTGTAACAACAATATTTATGGAAATATACCAAATACAGCTCAGAAATACATTTGCTAAATTTTATCGTGATCGGTTCAAATTTGGATATAGCTCCCATATATAAGTTCGTCCGATTTACCTTTTATTGTGCACCAAACGTCTAATATTTGTCTAAATGGGATGGAATTTGGAACCTACGAACGAATTGAGTCTCGAAGCTAGCATGTCAAATTTGGTGAAGATCGGTTCAGATATAGCTATATCTTCTATATATACTGTTCATCCGATTTGTTATATTTGTTACCCACAACCGTAATATGCAGTCTGTAACAATGATAATTAGGGAAATATATCAAATACAGCTCAGAAATATCTTTGCCAAATTTTATCGAGATCGGTTCAGATTTGGATATAGCTCCCATATATACCTTTATCTGATTTCAAATTAATTTTGCACAACTTTAAATAATAATTATAATCATAGTGTGCATGATTGAATTCTCCCATAAAAACTTTTAATTGTTATGAGGAGCTGTAACAAATAAGCAAAGTGGTGTAGGGTATCACAAAAAGTCGGCCGCGCCCGACTTTAGAACTTTTTTTACTGTTTTTATACCCTACAACACTATGTGTTGGGGGTATTATAAGTTTGATTGGGCCAGAATTTATGTAACACCTCGAAATATTGATTTCCCATATAGGAAAGTATATATGGATCTTCCTAGCTCGCCGAGCTGAGTCGATCTAGCTATGTATGTCCGTCCGTCCGTCTGTCCGTCTGTCCATGTTAATTTGTAATCACTCTACAGGTCGCAATTATGGCCCGATCTTTACGAAATTTAAAATGTAGGTGGGGTTAATGTCAGAATAGAACCCTATTTCTTTTGGAGATGATCGCCAAATGTTTAGGGGTTGAAATGGACCAAAAACTGAAAAAATTTCTGATTTTGCACTTTCTCTACTGGTCGCAATTATAGACCAATCGACGCGGAATTTCGCATGTAGCTAGAGTTTAGGGCGGGGAAGAAGCCTACCAATTTGGGTGGTCATCGGATAATATTTAGCGGCTAAAATAGACCATATCTTTTTTGTTGAAAAAAATCAAAATTTTTCATTAAACCGCGAATATTTTAATTCCCGGCGAAATCGCTAAGCCATGACAAGTTTACTTCTGACCTTTGCATTGATGTTAACATCCAACAAATCGGAGATATAGCAAAATATGTGCGATATATATGTCTATCAAAGAAGATATGCTTGAAAGATCTCTTATATGTCGAGAACGGCTGAACTGATTTCGACAGTTCTCATTAATTCAGAATGGCTTCTTGGCAGGAAAGAAAAAACGTCTAAAAAAATCGCATAAAAATATCTATCTATAGATGAAAATATTGATTTTGTAATATTTTCTCATATTTTTTCAATTTTGTCATATTTTTGGCATATTTTCATTTTGAATTAAACATTTGGTAATATTTCTACAGCTAACAAAACTAAGTAGTTAGAATATCAGGATATCATATACAGATCTCATTTATGGCCCGATCCTTACGAAATTTTGCATGGGGATAAGATGAGGGTCAGAATAGAAGCCTACTCTTTTTGGAGATGATCGCCATATATTTAGGAGTTGAAATGGACCAAAAAACTGCAAAATTATCAGCAGGTCGTAATTAGCGCCCGATCGTCACGCACATTTGAATGGGGGTTACCGCATATTGCAAAAGCCAAGCAGTTTCGGATGGCCATCCAAAAATATTCAATGTGTGAAATAGTTTGCCAACTTTTGTAGACAAAGTGACTTTTTGGAGAATTCACAAATACAGGAAAGACGCACTTCTGACTATTTCGTTAACTCTGATTTCGTTGAAGAATATAGTCAAATGTCTGTATCTCATATAGATGCGTTTCAGTCAAAAACCAATAATAAATGTTAATCTTTGGCCACTTCTGAGAGATTATAGGTCTTTGGGAAATATTGTTTCCAGATCTAGGAAGACCATTTACGTGCAACATCTACCAATAAATTGGAAATGAGCAAATTAGTTTAAGTTGCTATTAGAGAACGAAACCTGATGGTTTTCTTTTATTATTTGTCACAATATCTTGTGGAATTCTTTCGAGTATCTCGCCTATATAAACTGTATCGTTTATTATAGTGTTGTAGGGTATTCAACGGTCGGCCCTGGTCGACTGTAGCCTTTGCTTACTTGTTTTTTTTTTTTCAATTTTATTGAATAAGAGCAAAAAATATCGGATATAGCATCAAATTTTCGAATAAGTTTAGATTTGTTTGAATTGGTCACCTTTTGTATGAATTATGGCCTTCAAACTGCCAAATCGGTTTAAGATATATATGGGAGCTATATATAAATTCGAACCGATTCTCACCAATTTCCATAGGACTTGTCCTTGGACCCGAATTTTGTTCACAAAAATACATGGATACATGGACTGACATGCATAAATCTACTCAGAAAGTGATTATATGAAGATCCTCAAAAGTAACTATGGGTTTATCGCGCTACCTTCTCCATATTAAAAAAAATGCGCAGAGACGTGATACCCTTACCATTATGTGGTGTTGGGTACAAATAGGAAGATTTATCTTATACTTAACTTTCCCCATTGCTGATTAACCCTGAGTAGTATGACCGTCCTCCCAACCGCCAACAGGGTCATTCGGAGGATAGTTCTGATAGTTTTTCGCAAACAAGTGTTTAACCTTTTCATTTCTCCGCAGCAAATTGCCGCACCATCGTGCAAAATTGGGCTCCCTTTTTTATACTTTTAAATTGTCATTTCCAATTGTTTTCAGGTTATGGCTCCGAAGGATATGTGTGTTGTCATTGTCGTTGCAACTGACTACGATAGAGATGGCTTAGACCAAGATAGAGCCGCAATTTCTGAGGCCTTCAACGCATCTTTCGAAGTAAAACTAGTCGAGCTGATCGATGAAAATATTAAAACCGTGGATGATATATTCAAATCATGTAAGTAGTCAAGGGATTTCGAACCTTCCCCAAGGTCGATAACGTTTCGCTAAGAAATGTTTTTCTTTGGGTTCAAGTTTTAAGTTTCACGTTTTTAGTTTACTAGCGGTAGACCCTAAGTGCCCCACCTTTCCGAAAAGGGTACCCTATGGGGTCACGTTTTCCTACCTCCCCGAAGCAGTACTAAACACGTTTCCTACAATAACATACCTCCCCCGGAATTTGTCAAAATTGTCAAAAAATTTAGCTTTTTTCTTACTTTCCCGTCACAGCATATTATTTCCTACGGATCCTGTCTATAAACTTTGACGGCTTCCAGATCCGTGGAAGATTAGAAAACGTGAACCCATAAGGGTCCTTTTTGAATATTTTAACGAATTCCGAAGTAAGAAAACTTGGAAAAGGAAAAATTGTATGCACTTTGTAAAAATTGTGAAGGGTTCCAGGTGAAAGACGAAAACGTGAGAGGAGACCAATGGAAACTTTGTTTAAATTGTGACCAGAAGCTACAAAAATGTGGACCCATAGGCGACTCTTTTTTGGAAGTTATGAACTATTCAAGGGGTGCTAAAAAAAACGTGGACCAATAAAGGACACTTTTGTTCCGGAAATTCCAACGAATTCAGGGGTGGGGTCTTCAGGTACGAAGACTTAGACTTAGGAGACTTGTGGACCTGTTTTGGAAATTTTGGCTAGTTTTCGGGGAAGGTACAAAAACGAAAATTGAAAATTATGATCAGTTTTGAAGAAGGTACAAAAATATGGAAATCATGAACAATTCTAGGAGAGCTAAGAAAACCCTAAGGACCCTTTTGTTACAGACAGATACGAAAACGTGGACTTGTGGGCTCATTTCGGCCAGTTCTCAGTGGAGGTACAAATACAAAAACTGGAAATTATGACCACATTCGGGGAAGGTATAAAAACGGGATATAGAAAACGCGGAACCACAAAGAACCCACAAAGTACGAAAACTTGGACCTAGGTGACTTTTGGACCCGTATTGGAAATTTTAGCTAATTTTCGGGGAGGGGAGGTACGAAAACTTGGATCTAGGAAACCTATGAACCCATTCAGGAAATGTTCACTACATCTGTGTGAGGTACAAAAAACTTTGCCCCAGAACCTCGGCCGTAGATTTCTGGACCCTTTCTGGTTCCGAGTACGGTAAGAAAAGCCGGACCCATAAAGTAATCTTTTGTTTTAAAATTTCGACCTTTTCAGGGAAAGGTACAAAAACTCGGACTCGAAGACTTTTTGACCCTAGTTTCGGGGGAAATACGAAAGCGTGTGAAGAGACCAATAGAACCTTTCTGGAAATTGTGATCAGGTTCGGGGAAGGTACAGAAACGTGGACCCATAGGGGATTCTTTTTTGAAAATTATGACAAATTCAAAGACAAAGAAAACGCTAACCTTGAAGAGCTCCTAAGCCTTTTTGAAAATTTTTGACCAACGTATCATTCTTTTAGTTGCGAAGGACAAGGAATGGTTAGACGAATTTGAAAAATGTAAGTTTGTTGCAGTTTTTTGCATGTCTCACGGCCAGGCCGATGGTCTAATTAAGCTAACAACAAAAAACGAAGTGGAAGACGCAGGAAAAACTATGAAGAAGATCAACGAAGTAGCAGACGCCCGGAGACACTTACTTTGTCCTCTATTCAAAATCAAGCAATTAGATTCAAAACTAAAATGGTTAGTTGTGCAGGCCTGTCGAGGTGAACTAAATAATTACAAACCAATGCAAAAAGATGGTGAAGTGAAAATCCCTCCTAAATGCTTTTGTATATCATATTGTACCGCAGAAGGAACAATTAGTTTTCAAAAAGGAACCGGAGGAAAAATATATATACAAAAGCTATGTGCAGAAATCAAAAAGGATATACGTGGAAAAAATCTATGTGACATACTAGAGTCGGTAAACACAGCTGTTAAAGAAGAATTTAAAACAACCCAAGGGTCTGAAACCTACCAAAATGCTCATTACGTGTGTGATTGCCCCGATTATGTTTTCCCTGACAGTTCCATGTCAGTGGAAAAGTAAATGCAAAATGAGATAAGTTTGAGAAAGTTCTGATAAAAGATTTCTGTCTGTCCGTCTGTCTGTCTGTCTACCTGTGTGGATTGTAATACCAAAACTACTACTGCCTTGTTTTATAGATTATGATTATTATTATTTATTTAATTAGTTTTTTAATAAACAAAATTTGTTAGAACTGAATTAAAAATCAAGATTTATTTTTATATTTAAGTTATTATATATTTAAGTTATTGTGAAATCATTTCATTTATTAAAAATGAGCTCGGGGTAAAGCCATTGAAATTCCGAAAAGTACAAGAACTTACACCGCAACAGAAAGAAGATAGACTCAAAAGAGCTAAAGAGTTGCTTCGCTTTTCTCTGATGAGAAAACATTCGTTGCCCAGCAGTTTGTAAACAAACAAAATGGTCATGTTTACTTGCCAAAGAGGTCAGCTGAAAACGTGCACCTTCGGTTGGCCACCAGAATTCAAGCGCCGGCCATGGTGATGTTGTGGGCCGCCATTACTGCCGATGGTCGCTCTCCGCTCGTATTAATCGACCATGGCATCAGAATAAATGCCGAATTTTATCGCGAAAATATTCTGGAGGGTGTATTAAAGACTTGGGCACGTAAACATTTTAGCCGCAGACCTTGGGCATTCCAACAGGACTCAGCACGTGCCAGCCAAGAATGGTTACAAAATAAGGTTACTCGCTTCATTTTCAACGCACCAATGCACAACTCCAAACCTCAAAACCTCCTGACCTCCAAACTCTCCGGATACCAATCCGTTGGATTATTGTGTCTGGAGTATTTTCGAAGGCAAGGTTGGCACTAAAAAATACCAAAGTGTCGATCACCTCAAGCAAGCGCTTCGCCGGAAATGGGTCAAAATACCGCAGAGCAACATTCGGGCAGCGTGTGACGGTTTCATTGGCCGTTTGAAGGCCATAATTCGTACCAAAGGTGACCAATTTGAACAAATCTAAACTTATTCTAAAATTTGATGCTATTTCCGACATTTTTTGCTTTCATTCAATAAAATTTAAAAAAAAAAATGTAAGAACAATGGAGTTTGACTTTGTTGCTGTTTTTTATACCCTCCACCATACTATGGAGGGTATATTAATTTTGTCATTCCGTTTGTAACTCGTCGAAATACTCATGTCAGACCCAACAAAGTATATATATTCTTGATCATCGTAAAATTCTAAGACCATGTCCGTCTGTCTGTCTGTGTGTCTGTCCGTCCGTCTGTCTGTCTGTTGTAATCACGCTATCCTTCGAACAAATTGAGATAGAAGGCTAAAATTTTGCACACGTGTGTATTTTGCCAGTAGGCAGGTTAAGTTCGTAAATGGGCCATGTAGGCCCAAGTTATCATATAGCCCCCATATAACGGTACCTCCCGATATTCGGTATTTTTATGATTTTAGCGACATTATTCACCGGAATTGTTTCTAATTTGGCATTTGAAGTTCGTAATGGATACTACAGCCTAAAACAGAAAATAATCAGTGTAGGTCCACGTCTTCGTATAGCCCCTATATAACGGTACCCCCGATATTCGGTATTTTTTATGATTTTAGCGACATTATTTAACTGAATCGTTCCAAATTTGGTATTTGAAGTTCGTAATAGATACTGCAGCATAAAACAGAAAATGGGCCATGAACGTCCACGTCTTCGTATAGCCCCCATATAACGGTACCCCCTATATTCGGTGTTTTGATGATTTTAGCTACATTATAAACAGACTTTTCTATTATTTTCTATTCTATTATTGTAATAACTTATGACAAAAGTTGCCTATGCAGGTCCACGTCGTCGTATAGGCATTCGGTAGTTTTAAGATTTTAACAGAATTTTTAAAGGATTTTATTTATTTTATTTTTTTTTTTTTTTTTTGGAAATTGTCAAATTTGTACCAAATGGTGGAGGGTATTAAAAGTTCGGCCCGGCCGAACTTACAGCTTTTTTACTTGTTTTATCTCACCCTGCATATACTTTGTTGGGTCTAAAATTATTTATTTCGATGAGTTACAAACGGAATGATGAACTTAATATACCCTCCATACCATGTGTTTAATTTAGAATTGCATTCAAAATTGGTTTTTATTGACCCCTGGTTTGGTCCTTAATTAGTCGATAAAATGTACGCGCTACGGTTTATTGCAACCTTGTGCTAGCGCCTTTGACATTTTAACTACTAATTACTTGTCACTTGTTTTGCCGCCTCCTTAAGACATCAAGTAGTATTTCGCTGTCATTCGGACAGACAACACCCGTAATATCGTTTGCAAAGCACATATCGTTGTGTGTAGAAAGGCATATTGTTGCCACAGGTAATATTGTTACCCACTAACCAAACTAAGAATAAACAGATCTACTTTATACTAAGAAAAACCCTTGTGTTTTATTTATTTCTATTTTACATATCCCCCTACGGTCCACTGCTCCACGCATTCGGCGTTTTACTCCCATCGGCGGAGACCCTCTGAGCTAAACACCATGTATGGTGGAGGGTATAAAAATACCGAATATTGGGATGGGAAGTTAATTCGGGGCAATAGGAAGGCGTGGAGCTGTTTCGACTGCCATCCGTCAGTCCATGTATTCTTGTGAACAAAATGCAGGTCGCATTTATTATCCGATTGAGATGACATTTTCCAAACAATATTTGTTTCACCTATTGAAATTGGTGATAATCCGATCAGATTTAGATATAGCTCCCATATATCTTCAATCGGGTTCGGGTTAATTGTACACCAAATGGCCAATAGCGCAAATGACCTGAATTTTGGCACATCCAAACGAAATCAGTCTAGACCAAAATTCTAAAAATTCTAATTTGGACAAAATCGGTTCAAATATAGCTATAGCTCCATATATATGTTTCATCCGATTTGAGGTTTCACGTTCCTCACATGCGTAATATACACAGAAATATGTGTTTAAATTTTTTTCAAAATCGGTTCAGATTTAGGTATAGCTCTCTTCTACATCTTTATACCATTCCCGACTGAATTTATCGTAGAAACAGGTACTTCATATTTGGTGAAAATCGGTTCAGATATAGCTATGGCTCCTATATATATATATATATATATATATATATATATATATATATATATATATATATATATATATATATATATATATATATATATATATATATATATATATATATATATATATATATATATATATATATATATATATATATATATATATATATATATATATATGTATAATTTATCCGATTTGACTTTTTAAGTCCCTCTCATGTATAATATGCACTCCACAACAATAATATTTGACACCGGGCATGATACTGCGCGAAAATAGCTCTGGCAAATTTTATCGAGATCGGTTCAGATTTGTATATACCTTCGATATACAACTTCCTTCATTCCATTTGTTGTTCACCATATATGTAATATAATCGTTCCTGATCATCAACCGAATTTCGGAACATCATGGCATCGTCGTTCCTGATCATCAACCGAATTCCGGGACATCACTGGAATAATTTTAACAGCTGTCGGACGAGTGCCTTAGAAATGACAGCAGTCTGAAGTTTGTTGCTCCATACTATGGTGGAGCGTAAAAAAAACGACCAAAATACCATTTGACACATATATTCTCTTGACAATTGTTTGGCTGCACAAAACCCATGGTATGCCCTTTGGTCATTTCCCATTTAGTACTGGACTTATAGTGCATTGCGGTATGTTAACATTGTGCCAGAGACTAATGATTTTTCAATATTTTCCAATTAATATGCACAAAATCACAACTTCTACATTAAAAGGTATCTAACTTGCAAAGCACATGTATAATACGTGTGTGTGTGTGTGTGCGAAAATGCAACTGAAGTCGCTACCATCCACAGAATCAATTAAAAAACAATCAACATAAGTAACGAAGCATTTATCATGTTCTTCATACCTTAAACGACTTAATGTTCGATGCATGCAAACCAACAGACAACATCGTCAAGGAGCATGCCGCTTATAGCCATGTCAATGTCTAAAGTTGCAAAAAAAGGGAGATGGATGAATCGATCGACCATGGGATACATCTGCTGGTAACTCGTACTGATACTTCGTGTTTGGTGCAATCGTAGATCCTGCAAACGGTAGCGACGTCCAATGTCGTGTCCAACTAAATGATTCATTTTTCCCGAAAATGAATTGGCATGGACGTCAAGGTGGCAATGGGACGGCTGTGTGTGTGTGTGCGAACGGTAGCTTTATTCTTATCCCTCAGAAGATCTACAACATAATATTTCAGGTTTAACGATATGATGATGTTTCTGTAAGTAATAAAATTTTGTTATGATTATTAATTAAAAAAATAAACATTGACATTGAATGAAAAAAGTATTTATTGGCTTATAGTTAGATTGAAAAGAGGAACGGCCACCGTATTGCCCAAGCGGACATAATCCAAAAATGGGAAGGCTCCTTTTATCTATTTGTAAGTTTTGATTTTACAGATACGGTTTTGGATATTTTGTTGGCATGCTTTCATTCAATATTGAGACTAGAATATGGCTGATTTCGAGAATGATGAGCTATTTACAAAATTTCTGTTGAGAAAAAGGGCCAAACTTTTAATACCCTCCACCTTAGAGTAAAGGAAACATTAGAGCCCATTATGACCCACATATACCAATTTTTAGACATATTCATGGGAAAATGTGCCAAAAATCATCAAAACTCCAAATATTGGGAAATACAGCTATATGGGGCTATACAAAAACGTGAACCTATACATACAGTGCTTCGCCAAAAGAGCTAGAACCCGTTAAGACAAACAAATACCAATTTTCAGACAAATCCGTGAAAAAAAATGTGACAAAAATCATCAAATTACCGAATATCGTGAGGTATCGTTGTTTGGGACTATACCAAAACGTGGACCTATAATTACAATGATTCGCCACACGAACTGGGACCCATTATGACCCACAACTACCAATTTTCAGAGAAATTCGTGAAAAAATGTGTCAAAAATCATCAAAATACCGAATATCGGAGATACCGTTATATGGGGGCTATACCAAATCGTGGACCCATACATGCAATGTTTCGCTACCGGAGCTGGAACCCATTATGACCAACAAATACCAATTTTTAGACAAATCCGTGAAAAAATGTGGCAAAAATAATCAAAATACCGAATATCGGGAGGTACCTTTACATGGGGGCTATACCAAAGCGTGGACCTATACATGCAATGTTTTGCCACACGAACTGGGACCCGTTATGACCTATAAACATCAATTTTCAGACAAATCCGTGAAAAAATGTGGCATAAACCGAATATCGGGAGGTTCCGTTATATGGGGACTATACCAAAACGTGGACCGATATTTTTTTCATTTTCAATACCAACCATTCTAGACACTATACAAATTGCTCTGCTAAATTTTGGCGCTCTACGTCAAATAATGTGGGCTGTATCGTGATTTCAACAGACAGGCGGACAGACAGAGGGACATCGTTAAATCGACTTAGAATTTTATGCTGATTATGAATATATATACTTTATGGGGTCTATCTATACCTCTCTCTCTCTCTCTCTCTCTCTCTCTTTTACACTTAATGCTCAGTTAGATTCTTTTTCTTATAACTTAACATTTTAATTCATTTAAATTCAATGCCAAAGCCAAACTCGTATACTTCGTATAATTTAAAGTATCTCTAAAAATTAGACAGTAAGATCGGCAGGGCAATTTTCCAAAAAAAAAAAAAAAAAACAGTGAAGAAAGTCTTAAAGTCGGCCGGAGTGCATATTACGGCTGTAGATAACAAATATAACAAATCGGATGACAGGATATATGGGAGCTATAGCTATATTTGAACCGATCTTCACCAAATTTGACATACTAGCTTCTAGACTCAATTCAGTCGTAAGTGCCAAATTCCCATTTGGACAAATATTAGAAGTTTGGTGCACAATAAAAAGTAAATCTGACGAAGTTTGTATATGGGAGCTATATCCAAATCTGACCCAAACTCGATAAAATTTAGCAAATGTATTTCTGAGCTGTATTTGAAATATTTCCCCAAATATTGTTGTTACAGAGTACATATTACGGCTGCGGAGGACTAAAATAACAAATCGGATGAACAATATATATGGGAGCTAAAGCTATATCTGAACCGATTTCGATCAAATTTGGCATACTTATTTTCAGGCCTAGTTGGGGTGTATGTGCAAAATTTCATACAATTCGGGCTGAAGATATATATGGGAGCTATATCTAAATTTTGACCGATTATTTCCAATTTCAATAGGGTTCGTCCTTGGGCCAAAAAAATGATCTGTGCAAAATTTCATCTGGATCGGGCAGTAAATGCGACCTGTACTTTGTTTACAAAAATACATGGACAGACGGACGGACGGACAGACGGACGGACGGACATGCATAAATCGACTCAGAATGTGATTCTATGCAGATCATCAAAAGGAACTATGGGTCTATCTCGTTTCCTTCTGCCTGTTACAAACAAATGCACAAAGACATAATACCCTGACCACCTTGTGGTGTAGGGTATAAAAACAGTGAAGAAAGTCTTAAAGTCGGCCGGAGTGCATATTACGACTGTAGGTAACAAATATAACAAATCGGATGACAGGATATATGGGAGCTATAGCTATATTTGAACCGATCTTCACCAAATTTGACATACTAGCTTTTAGATTCAACTCGGACGTATGTGCCAATTTCCATCCCATTTGGACATATATTAGAAGTTTGGTGCACAATAAAAAGTAAATCGGACGAAGTTTGTATATGGGAGCTGTATCCAAATCTGACCCAAACTCGATAAAATTTAGCAAATGTATTTCTGAGCTGTATTTGATATATTTCCCCAAATATTGTTGTTACAGAGTGCATATTACAGCTGCGGAGGACTAAA
The DNA here is from genome assembly GCF_030504385.1 of Musca domestica. Taxonomy (NCBI): domain Eukaryota; kingdom Metazoa; phylum Arthropoda; class Insecta; order Diptera; family Muscidae; genus Musca; species Musca domestica. Next base: position 8,432,309 of record NW_026712192.1, on the reverse strand, counting down.
ATAACAAATCAGATGAACAATATATATGGGAGCTATAGCTATATCTGAACCGATTTCGATCAAATTTGGCATACTTATTTTCAGGCCCAATTTGGTTGTATTCCATACTATTCGGGCTGATATTGCACCTTTGGTGCACAATAAAAGGCAAATCGGACGAATATATATATGGAGCTATATCTAAATTTTTACCGATTTTCTCCAATTTCAAAAGGCTTCGTGTTTAGGCCAAACAAATGATTTGATCAAAATTTCATCTGGATAGGTCAATAAATGCGAACTGTACTTTTTTACAAAAATACATGGAAAGACGGACGGACGGATAGACATGCATAAATCGACTCAGAATGTAATTCTATGCAGATCATCAAAAGGAACTATGGGTCTATCTCGTTTCCTTTTATCTGTTACAAACAAATGCACAAAGACATAATACCCTGATCACCTTGTGATGTAGGGTATAAAAATACCGAATATAGCCATTATATTGGGGTATATGCAAAGACATGAACCTGTATAGGCAACTTTTGTCACAAGCCATTACAAAATTCGTATACGAAACTTAAAAAAATCTGGTGAATATTGTACCTAAAATCATCAAAATACCGAATATAGCAAGGTACCGATATATGAGGCATATACGATATAGTGAACCTATATAGACAATACTCTTCCAGGGGATAAAGTACTCAGAAGGACCTCCTTTTGTGGATTTTTATACAATTTCATTGAAACGTTCGGCTACAATCATCAATCAGTGCCACCAACTTCAGACTGCTGTCATTACGAAGCCACTCGTCCGACAGCTGTTAAAACTATTCCAGTGACAGCTCATTATATTGTTTACAAGCGTACAAAAGCATTTTGGTGAGAATTTTCCAGAAAAAAAAAGTTATTCGTGATGGAATTCAAGCGTGATAGTGTGATTTCTTTATATTTGGATTGAAAACCACAACTGGCTATGGTTAGAGCACTCCAGCATTTAAATGTGAATAAATCTTTTATGCCTTTATGAAGTGGACGGAAGAAAACAGCAACATCAGTAGAAATGGAACGAGCAGAAAAGTAAAGAAGCGACTTGATCTAAATCCGTATTGCAGTGGCCGAAAAATGGCTCGCGAACTGAACATATCGCAATATTCCATTCGGCAAATATTGAAAAATGTGCTCGGGGTAAAGCCATTGAATTTCCAAAAAGTGCAAGTACTTACACAGCAACAGAAAGAAAATAGATTCAAAAGAGCTAAAGAGTTGCTTCGATTGTCCGAAAGTGGTGAACTGCCGAATTAGGTTTTTTCCGATGAGAAAACAGTTGGTAAACAAACAAAATGATGGTGTTTACTTGCCAAAGAGGTCTGCCACCTTCGGTTGGCCACCGGAACTCAAGGTCGCTCTCCGCTCGTATTTATCGACCGTGGCATCAGAATAAATGTCGAATGTAATCGCGAAGATATTCTAGAGGGTGTATTAAAATCTTAAGCATGCAAACATTTTGGCCGCTCACTTTGGATATTCCAACAGGACTCAGCACCATCCCACTCAGCCACGCCACCCAAGAATGAGGTTCCTCGCTTCATTTCCAGCGCACAATGGCCACCAAAATCTCCGGATACCAATCCGTTGGACTATTGTGTCTGGAGTATTGTGGAAAGCAAGGTTGGCACTAAAAAATACCATAGTGTCGATCACCTCAAGCAAGCGCTTCGACGGGAATGGGCCAAAATACCGCAGAACAACATTCGGGCAGCGTGTGACGGTTTCAATGGCCGTTTGAAGGCCATAATTCGTTCCAGGTGACCAATTCGAAAAATCTAAACTTATTCTAAGTTTGATGAACCATTTTTGAGTGGCGCGTGCTGAGTGCGATCGTGCTGAGTCCTGTTGGAATGTCCAAGGTCTGCGGCCAAAATGTTTGCGTGGCCAAGGCTTTAATACACCCTCCAGAATATTTTCGCGATAATATTCGGAATTTATTCCGATGCCATGGTCGGCTGCTGTGGCGGCCTACACCATCACCATAGCCGGCGCTTGAGTTCTGGTGGCCAACCGAAGGTGCACATTTTCAGCTGACCTCTTTGGCAAGTAAACACGATCAAACACGAAATTTCAATAGCTTTACCCCGAGCTCATTTTCAATATTTGCCGAATGAATTATTGCGATATGTTGAGCTCACGAGCCATTTTTCGGCCACTGCAATGCGCTTCTTTGCTTTTATGTAAACAATATAATGAGCTGTCGGACCAGTGGCTTAGAAATGACAGCAGTCTGAAGTTGGTGGCAGTTTTTTTCATTTCACCCCGTATATACTTCGAAATGCACTTATAATTTTATATTATTTACATCTAGAATTAAGGAAATGGTGTAAATAAAATGAGTTCCCTTCGAACCACGGAAGAGACAACACCGTCTTTCTGGTTCTAGTTTTTCCAGTCACACTTGTGATGAGTATAGAAGCCAATTCGTCAGGGACTATACCAAAACTTACGCCTTTACACATACAGGGTTGTCCATATTCGACGGACCCATCTGGCAACGCCATAACTTTTGACAGAGATGTCACATCGCTTAATGACATACCGCGTTTGAAGCGTCAGTCCAAGCAGATTTTTACCATGAAACAATACACGCCACGCGAGCCCTCTGAAATATTCAATTGTTAAAACTCAACGTGCTTTTAAGGCATTAAAAATGTGAGAAGTCCGCCTTCTAAGAACACCATTAAGCGTTTATACGAAAAATTTTCGACTGGTAAGGCTCTTTCTAATCCGAAGAGGCCATATAAAAGTCGACCAAGGCGATCGGTGTTGAAGGTCCCCAAGAATATCCCAAAAACCCCGTTCTCAGCAGTTGGGCATGGCTCGGTCCACTTTACAACGGATTATTCGCATTGAATTGCATTTGTTCCCGAACAAAATTCAATTGACGCAAAGAATGTTGCCTGCGGACAAGCCTCGTCGATTGGAATAGGCCCAAAGAGTCATGGGTCCGTCGAATATGGGCAACCCTGTATATTGACCTACCTAGAAGTATTCTTACCCTTAATCCTAACTACTGTCTTCATTTGTGGTTTTCATTGGCCACTGAAAATACCAGCAGTTTGACAATATCATAACATGCCCGTGGGTCTTTAATTATCCTATGATTCTTTCGTTGTTACATCCTGCAAAACATAGGTAATGCAGTCGTGTAAGCCATACGAAGAAGACATAGAGCTCAACACTCAAACAATAACTTTTCATATACCCGTGATGAAAAACACTGACCATCGGTCGGTCCATTCATTTCAACATTGGGCCAAAGTCACATCATCATCAGCAACGAGTTTTTTTTTTTTTTTTTTTTGCATGTCGTCTCGGTCTCCGCATTATCGGACTCCGACGGATCTTTCGGAAAATGTGGCAGTCCGGATGAAATCCAAATGTTCTTCGACTCACTTACGTTTCAACGCTTAACAGACAATTAAAATCCAATTAATTCTGACTTTTATTATGGTTAAGCCGCTTAATGTTTAACAATTGTTGTTGATGTTTTTATACACTCCACCTTGGAAAAGAGGGTATGATAACTTTGTCATACCGTTTATAACATCCCTAAATATTCGTCGTAGACTAAATATTCGTGGATTTAACGATGTCTGTCTGTCTGCCTATTTGTCTGTCTGTTGAAATCACGATACAGATCACATTATTTGACGTAGAACTTCAAATTTGACACAACAATTTGTATTGTGTCTAGGATGGTTGGTATTGAAAATGAGGTATATCGGTTCACGTTTTGGAATAAAATGGCCATATAACGGTACTTCCCGATATTCGGTATTTTGATGATTTTTACCACATTTTTCAATGGGTTTGTCTAAAAATTTGTATTTGTAGGTCATAATGGGTTCTAGCTCGTGTGGCGAAACATTGTATATATAGGTCCCCGTTGTGGTAAAGCCCCCATATTACGGTACCTCCCGACATTCGGTATTTTGATGATTTTTACCACAATTTTCAACGGTTTTGTCTAACAATTGGTATTTGTGGGTCATAATGGGTTCTAGCTCCGGTGGCGAAACATTGTATGTATAGGTCCACGTTTTTGTATAGCCCCATATAACGGTACCTACCGCTATTCGGTAACTTGTTGTTTTTTGCCACATTTTTTAACGGGTTTGTATAAAAATTGGTATTTGTAGGTCATAATGGGTTCAAGGTTCCGATATTCGGTATTTTGATGATTTCACCACATTTTTCAACGGTATGTATAGGTCCCCGTTCTGGTATAACCCCCATATAACCGTACCTCCCGATATTCAGTATTTCGATAAAAATTGGTATCGTTACCGTGAAACTGGTAGCGTAGCCCGACATCAAGGAAGTGGACTGAGAAAAACAACAACATCAGCAGAAATGGTTCGAAAAGTAAAGAAACGACTTAATCGAAACCCGCCTCTCAGTGGTCAAAAAAAGTGGCTCGTGAGCTGAACATATCGCAATATTCCATTCGGGTAAAATTGAAAAATGAGCTTGAGGTAAAGCCATTTAAATTCCATAAAGTGTAAGAACTTTCACCGCAACAGAAAGAAAATAGACTACAAAGAGCTAAAGAGTTGCTCCGAGTGGTTAACTGCCGAATTTGGCTTTCTCCAATGAGAAAACATTCGCTGTCCAGCAGTTTGTAAACAAGCAAAATGATAGTGTTTACTTGCCAATGAGGTCAGCTGAAAACATGCACCTTCGGTTGGCTACCATAACTCAAACTCCGGCCATGGTGATGGTGTGGGCCGCCATAACAGTCGATGGTCGCCCTCCGCTTATAATAATCGACCGTGGCGTCATTATCGCGAAAATATTCTGGAGGGTGTATTAAAGCCTTGGACATTTTGGCCGCAGACCTTGGACATTCCAGCAGGACCTCAAAAGCCACCAAAATCTCCGTATACCAATCCGTTGAACTATTGTGTCTGAAGTATTTTGGAAAGCAAGGTTGGCACTAAAAAAAACCAAAGTGTCGATCACCTCAAACAAGCGCTTCACCGGGAATGGGCCAACTACAGCTGAGCAACATTCGGGCAGCGTGAGACGGCTTCATTGGCCGTTTGAAGGCCATAATTCGTACCAAAGGCGACCAATTCGAAGAAAACTAAACTTATTCTAAAATTTGATGCTATTTCCGACATTTTTTGCTTTCATTCAATAAAATTTAAAAATAAAATGTGAAAGTTATGGCGTTTGACTTTCTTGCAGTTTTTTTTATCTCACTCAATAGTTCCACGTTTTCCTATAGCGCACATGTTACTATACCCACCGATATTCGGTATTTTGATAATCCTAGTCCTATTTACCCACGAAATTGTTTCATATTTGGTAGTTTAGAAGATTTGATAGATGACAATCCTTGAAGTATAAAATTGTCTATGGAGGTTCCCGTTTTGGTATGGCCCTATATATGGCCTCACTCTCTTTGTGTTTTCTTTTTTTTTTTTTTGGTAAGTTTAACAGCATTACCCATGCGGCCTTAGTGGTATATGAAGTTGAAAGTGAAACACACTTGAATGCAGATACTTTTATATAAAAATGTTGCCATTACCCTAAGAAGTGGAGGGTATTAAAAGTTCGGCTCGGCTGAACTTAATGTTTTTTTACTTGTTGTATTTTATCCTGTATTGTTGTTGTTGACACTGCTGCAGCTGTTACTGGTCGCCTGGGTTCGAGGGCTGTCTGATTGTTTGTTTGTTTTTTTCCTTTTGCTCTGAGAATTCTCTTCTGTGGCTGGTCACTTGGTCGTCTGATCCTTTTTGTTTTCGCTGGCTTTTGTGGGCATGCATTGCTGTTGTTGCTCTTACTTCTGGCTTGCATTGCAATTGTTTTAATGCCACCAAGTTGTTTTAAACTTTTTCTTTATTTGCTTGTTAATTTTTCCTTCCTGTCTTTATGACTGGTTTGGTTTCGTCGGACACAGTGGTTCGTTCAAGTAACACTTACAAATAATTTTGTTACGTAATTCTAAGATAGGGTCAGATGGATCAATGTTGTACATTTCGTATCTTACCGAAGTCTAATATAAATGTAACAGATTTTGGCTATATCGACTACTTCATTCACCTTTACATGAGAAATGTAATAATTTTTGGAAAATTAAGAAATTGGACCTGCGTGCAGATAGAGTGGACCGCAGTATTCAACTTCATCATCTAATACGGAAAGTAAATATTGGGATGAGTAACATTTATCAAAATTTAAACATTTTGTGGGGAGTCACCAGAAGGGGTGACCCGATGAATTCTATATTCACATCAGATCTCAGGTTACAAAGTTTTTGAAAGAATCGCAGACTTGTTTCGCAAATTGTAAGATATATAAATATTAAAAATTGTGACCAGAGATACCAGAAGGGGTGGGACGATGTCTATCATCTTCACACCAGATCTTGCGTTAATAGAAATATTGGGATGGACCAAGTTTGAAAATAATCGGATGCTCACACCAGATTGAAAAGATAGAAATATTGTGATGTGTGAAATATGAAGAGAATCGGATGCTTATTTTGCAATTTATAAGAGACTTAATTATTTCAAATTTTGACCCGTTGTGGGGAGGAGGTACCAGAAAAAGAGCTCCGATATGTTGCATCTTCATTCCAGATCTTGAGTTGATAAAAATTTGAGGGGAAGGTATTGTGCATGGGGCCGAGCATGTGAAGCCTACCAATTTGGATGGTTATCGCGGGTAAAACCTACCATAACTTTTGGGCCCTTCAATTGACACAATTGGCCTTTGGACCTTTGGGCCCTTCAATTGACACAATTGACTATTTCAGAGGGCTCGCGTAGCGTGTATTGGTTCATGGTAAAAATCTGCTTGGACTGACGCTTCAAACGCGGTATGTCATTAAGCGATGTGACATCCCTGTCAAAAGTTATGTCGTTGCCAGATGGGTCCGTCGAATATGGGCAACCCTGTACAAATATTTCCACTAAACCGCGAACATTTTTAACCCCGGTCAAATCACAAATACATTTAAAAGGTCACTTCTGATCATTACAGCGATTTTGATATCCAAGATATTGGATATCAAGGTGATATATCCGGCCATCACCATGGGCGGCGCTTGAGTTCTGGTGGTCAGCCGAAGGTGCACATTTTCAGCTGGTGTTATCTACAGGTCGCAGTTATCGTCCGATCCATACGAAATTTTGCATGGGGATAGGATTAGGGTTAGGGTCAGAATTAAAGCCTATTGCTTTTGAGGATGTAGAATTAGGAGTTCAAATGGACCGAAAAATTAAAATTTCCCTAATTTTGCAGTCGCTCCACGGGCCACAATTGAAAACCAATCGACACGGAATTTTGCATGAGAGGGGAGTTGAGGACAAGGAAGAAGTCGAGCATTTTGGATGACCATTGGATTTAGCTGTAAAAGGGATCACAACTTTCGTGTGAATACCTATCAACACGGCGGAGTGCATAAATATTGGCAAATGGTCCCGGTTAAGGTTAAAAACCTAAAGTCAACATTTGGGCAGGGCTCTATGACATCATTTCAAAAACGAAATCTTCCAAATGGATTTGGACATAAGGGAGCTTCCAACACATTGTAGTGTTGTAGGGTATCACATAGGCGACCCGCACGACTATAGCCTTTGATTACTTGTTCCTTTATGATATCGGAAAAATTGCAAAACTAGTGGATTCTTTCCGGTTCTGGAACAGATCAGCAGCTATTTGCCGTTACTTCTTTGAAATTATGACCACTGTTAGTTAATAATATTCACTCTTATCCCTCATAATACGACTATTTTTGTTGTTGTTGCAAAGTTTTTCGCCCATTTTAGTTTCTGCCCGTTGAAGAGCCATGCTTTTTGTGGTGAACCCAGTATCACACTGTCCATTTATCCAACAGGTCCGGCATATTGCAAAAATGTATGCATGCATGCATTCCTCCAACACTTCACTTCTTTATTCAGTCCATTCACATTTTACTTTACTTCATTGTTGTAGGTCGGCTTCACAGTGCCGTCTTTCGGTTGGTTGTTTCTGCCGACTGGTGTTTAAATTATACCATGAGAATTTTTCTAGCCAGTGGTTGGAAAAATATACTTAGCGCGCTATAGAGTGTTTAATTATTTACTTACAAAATAAACTTATCATGTAATGGAATACGCATGGAGAGCCGGAACCAATAAAGCCTCTTTGCGAAGTTACGTTGATTTATTTGTACATAATAGATACTAAGTTCTACGCGAGCAAATATCTGGTCAAAATTGTTTTGATACCTCGTGAAAATGAGAAAGAAAAACGACTCCACTTCTTTGTTCAGCCGATCTCTTGCCGATACCACCACCTTTATCTGCCGGCTTCATAGTCCATGCTACCGAAATAAAAGTCCATGGTTCCAGACTGTCATCATCCACGCTGCAATGGCTTTATGGTAAGCTCCGATTTGTCATCTTCCATTCTCACGGACATTGGTGTTTTTCTACTAGCTATTTCTCTCTGATAACACCCATCCGGAACCAGATAAATTTCTTCGACTTTTTACACTTCTTCGATGCATTCTTCTCCTGCTAATTTACCATTTTCGTTGGAACTGTTGGGACCTTCTGTGTTTGGCTTCTTTCCTTCTTTTTCCTCATCTGCAATAATATTATTTATTTCATTTCTTACCAAACGGTCGTCCTCGTTGACATTGCTTCAATTATTTTTAAAAACTAAGTTCCTGGAGCGGTTTTTTATCGGTCATCGCTGATACGACACCAGAATTTCCTTCTTCCCATTCCTCAAAATGAGGACTTGTCGGCGGGAAAGATTTCCCGAAATTTCTTTCCAATGGTGGAATCTGCTTTAGTTCGAGAGCATTATGTTCCATTCTTACATTTGCCAGTTGTTTGGACAGATCATCTCTCTCAACTTTGACGACTTGCCGCGCTCTTTGCGAGCTAGCCAATTTTTAATTGATTTTCCCTAATATTGTTTCCATATGTCGCACTTGACATTTCTGTACACGATATTTCCCTTCGAATTGTTCATTCCTGGCCCGCAGGTTTCCTTCATATTGAGCGAGCAGATCATTTTCGTAGGCCTTCGCATTTCCTATGATCCGTTTACTTTTTTCCATTTCGTTTTTTATTTGAGAACGCATTTCGATTACTTGTCAATTCAGAGATTGTACATTGTTTTCCGAGGCTTGCATTTGTTCTTGCAACCCATCTTCAAATTCTCTGTCTAATCTTCCTTTTCTTCTGCACAATTTGTTTCTTTGCTTTCTTCCAACTGTTTTCCCCAGGTTGAATATTCATATTTTACGGAGAGTATCCTTCCTATGAACTTTTCACCGACTCTTCGGTTTCATCATCGAAGTCGATAGTAAACATATATCCACATTACATGGTAATGCCTTCATTTGGATTAAAAGATCCTTATGGCATATTCTTAAGTACCGTCGTAACTGTTCATATGTATTTTCTATTGCCTCACCATGCCATGCCATGCATCGACGTGTTGCACCCTTTTAAAACTCGATGCCGACCTTAACATATCGAAATAATTTGTCAAAGTAATGACAGCTTCTTCTACGTTTTTATACATTTTAAATTGAATATATTTCTTAAAGTTAATTTTTTTATAACCTCCACCATACCTAGTACGGAGGGTATATAAGTTCGTCATTCCCTTTCTAACTCATCATCTCATGTTTTGACGATTTTAAGGACGTTATTCACCGGAGTTGTTTCAAATTTCGTATTTGGAATTTGTAATGTGTGCTACAGCCTATGGTATTGTGTATGCAGGCCCACGTCTTCGTATAGGCAATATATATCAGTACCTCCTATATTCAGTATTTTGACGATTTTAGGTACAATATTCACCAAAATTGTTGGAAATTTTGTATTTGATGTTCCTAATAGGTACTACAGTCCGTGACAGAAAATTGTCTGTGCATGTATAGGTCTTCGTATGGCCCCGATATAACGGCACCTCCCTATATTCGGTACTTTGATGATTTTAGCTACATTATTCACCGATTTTTTGCAAGTTTCGTATTTAAATAAGATAATGTCTTATGGCAAAAGTTGTCTGTATGCAGGGCCACGTCTTCGTATAGACCCCATTATAGGGGCTATACCCGGTATTTTTTCGGATTTTATTTTCTTGAAAATTTCCAAATGGTGGAGGGTATTCAAAGTTCCGCCCGGCTGAACTTACTACTTTTTTACATGTTTTAAATTTTGCCTTGATGGCTTTTTATGTAATTTACTCTCTTCGACTATTTTTTTTAAATGTCCCTACGGTCTTACATTTAAAATGTCTATGCGGACTTTTTTTGGTAGCAGTTCTCCTTTTTTTTGAAGAATAACTATATATTTTTTTGGCTCTTTTTAGTTTCTTACCACTGCACACTAGGTCAAATGACCATTTTTTCTGTGCGAAATTAATTGCAACTGAAATATTGTACCATTTCAAACTAAAATGAAGGCAAGCGTTAAAGAAAGTGTAAAATCAGTAAATTAAACAAAAAATACATGACTTAACATTCATAAACCAGACTTTTCCGCCAAAATTTTTAAATAATCATAGTGATAAATGTAGGTGCTCGTGTGGTATTAGAAGACATTTTGCAATCAGTTTGATTTTTGACACAAGTTATTAACCGATTTTTTCTACCACAACTACATTTTAAAATGTCAACAGTCATCTCCCCCTCCCCCTTAAAATTAGTCACATAATCACGATCTTGAGTAGGTAATGAGAAAAGTACTATAATTTGTTTTTTTGTTTGAAATATTTGTTTATTCTTCTCCTAAATTGCCATTTATATGTAATTAATTTTCTAAACATAAGTTAAATTGACATTTTTTAGGCTGCATCATCTTCATTGATTTCGTCGCCTGTCTCATCTTCATAAACTTCTTGGGTTGAATAAAACGAAATTATCATTTCAACAACTTCAGGTGGTAGTTGAAAAATTAAATTTGTAAAGCTTACATGAACTCGTAATTTAAAATCACTCAAACAAATTTGAGGTTATGTAAATTAGTCAGCATTTATGTTTGTAAATAAACGATATCTACACTTTTTAATCACTGGGACATAAGTACTCACTTATAATTCTGTCTTCCATTTCAAAATTTCCGTCATTTATTTCCACTGGATAAAAAACAAGCACTTGAAAATTTAGAAAATAACAGGATGCGCAAACATTCTTTCAATAACGTGTTACAAGTGTAACTTTGATAGATTGCTGTCAAACGGTGTTTGACATTTTACAAAAACAAAGTGAAGTCTATGTTATTTTGGACTATTCCCTACATGGTAGCAACAATGATCAGTCTAAAATCGCCCTTGCGAAATTCGACTTTCGCACAGAAAAAGTGGTCATTTGACCTAGTGTGCACTGGTGGGGGATAACTCAAACCAATTAACTTAACCTTGTCGCAGCCACACTATTTTTCTTATCTATTCTAATATTATTTTGTGGTTGTGGGTCATAATTTTTTTATTTTTACTCACACATTATCGCCGTCAGCGCACAAGATCGCCGAATTGTACACATGAGATATTTTATGGCTGTAATTTAAGAATATTTATTTTTCATTGCTAATCTAGAGATTGAAAAATGATTACAGGGTTAGATAAAAAACGTTTTTAAATTTTATTGAATGAAAGCAAAAAATGTCGGAAATAGCACCAAACTTTATAATAAGTTTAGATTTGTTCGTGCCAAAGGTGACCAATGGCACGAATTATGGCCTTCAAACGGCCAATGAAACCCACACACTTTGCCCGCATGTTGTTCTGCGGTATTTTGGCCCATTCCGGGCGAAGCGCTTGCCTTGCCTTGTTAGTGAAAACATTGCTTTCCAAAACACTCCAGACACAATAGTCCAACGGATTGATATCCGGAGATTTTTGTGGCCATTGTGCGCTGGAAATTAAGCGGCGTGCTGAGTACGATGGTGCTGATTCCTGTTGGAATGTCCAAGGTCTGTGGCCACCAGAATATATTTGCGATAATGTTCGGAATTTATTCTGATGCCACGGTCGATTAATAAGAGCGGTGAGCGACCATCGGATGTTATGGCGGCCACACCATCACCATGGTCGGCGCTTGAGTTCTGGTGGCCGGCCGAAGGTGAACATTTTCAGTTGACCTCTTCGGTAAGTAAACACGATCATTTTGTTTGTTTACAAACTGCTGGACAACGGATGTTTCTCATCGGAGAAAAACAAATTCGGCAGTTCACCACTTTCGGCCAAGCGAAGCAACTCTTTAGCTCTATTGAGTCTATTTTCTTTTTGTTGCTTAAAAATGTCTGAAGTTGGCTGCAGTTTTTTCATCTCACCCTTTAGTCTTAAAAAGATCATGTAGAAGTTGGAAAATTTATCATAATTATGTATTATTTGATCGTATTTTGCACCCAAATGTTGCTTGTTTTGCTATTCAAGGGTCATTTTGTTGCGTTTCTGGAGTGACTATTAAAAAGTTGACTTATTGTTCATTTATAAAAAGTGCGTGGAGGCGTCAACAGTAGAAGTGTATAATATTGAAAAGAGAAAAAAAAAAAAACAAGTTAAAAAGCCGGCCGGGCCGAAATTTGAATACCCTTCACCATTTGGAACGAATTTGGAAATTTTCAAAAAATAAAGTCCTTATAAAATGCTGTTAAAATTTTAAAAATACCGAATATAGTCGTTATATTGGGGTCTACACGATGTTTGCCTACATAGGCAATAAACCATTACCATATTCATAAACCATTACCATATTCAAATTCGAAACTTGAAATAAACGGTGAATAATGTAGCTAAAATCATCAAAATATCGTATTTAGGGAGGCACCGTTATATCAAGCCTGTGCGAAGACATGGGCCAGCATTACGACATCTCAAAAAATTTTCCGTCACAGACTGTAGTTTCGATTACGAACTCTAAATATGTAATTTAAAAAAAGAATCCTTTAAATAATGAGGCTAAAATCATCAAAATACCGAATTTTGGGAGGTACCGTTTTATGGGGGCTATACGAAGACATGGACCTGCACAGACAATTTTCTGTCTTAGGCTGTAGTATCCATTTCGAACTTCAAATACAAAAGTTGAAACAATTCCGGTGAATAATGTCGCTATAATCATAAAAATACCGAATATCGGGAGGTACTTATATATGGGGGCTATATGAAAACGTGGACCTACATGGCCCATTTACGAACATAAATAAACACGTGTGCAAAATTTTAGCCTTCTATCTCAATTCGTTCGAAAGATAGCGTGATTACAACAGACTGGCAGACGGACATGGCTAAATCGACTTAGAATTTTACGCTGATCAAGAATATATATATACTTTGTTGGGTCTGTAATGAGTATTTCAAACGGAATGACAAAATTAATATACCCTCCATAGTATGGTGGAGGGTGTAAAAATAGAAAAGGCTAAAATAAATAGAATATCTAAAATAGAGACTGAAAATTTAATTTTACAAAAAAGAAGTAAAACTTTATATTAGAAAAACTTAGAAAATATCCAGGAACGTGAATTGGTTCAGCAAAATGCAAAATTGCACAATTTGTAAGTATAGAAAATTGGATTTTGATTGATTAATTCACTACTTTGCAAACTATTAATACTTAAATAATTTTTTGATAATCTATTTCCAGAAAGAGTTTATTGCAAAAAACGCTGGTGAAAGACCCCCACAATTCTTTCGGGCTGCCGTTTTAAAGCTTTTTTCAGTTAATTTAACCTGCCAATACAGCAGGAAGGGGACCAGTGTAAATCTGATTGCAGAAAAGTGCAATTTAGAGACAAAAGTTAGTTTGTCTTTTTAACACGTATATAAAGAATTAGTAAAATGGACAGACTTGTACATATTTTATTTCAGATATTTGTCATTCCAAATACACTAGCAACGATAAGGATATGAACACAATCCATCAGAACCACTTTGTTCGCGCTAGAGACCGAGTTACGAAAAGACAACGATCCGATTACAGTTCTTGATTTTTAATTTTTTTTTAGCAAATCGAGAAAAATTGTGATTTATTGAAATTGAGAATGTTGTTTATATTACTCATGAAAATGAACATGGAAAATACTAGTACAAATTATTTTTATTAAAGCTGAATTGTTTTTATTTTAAATAAACTGTTATATAAACATATATGAACGTATTCTTTTTTTACATCCAAACATTTAGAAATCACGTACGTGATTCGTAAAAACCTAATCACTCATACAAGACTCATAAATGACTCGAATTTAAAACAAAGGTGACATAAAAAATACTGCTAAATCGATATACATATGAGTGATATATGACACTTAGAAGTCTAATAAATAACTCACTAAAGACAAATAAATGATCAAAAAAAAAAAACGACTTGAAACAGACTACAAAAAGACTCACAAATTAAGAGTATTAGCGCAATAAATGATTAGAAAACGATTCGAAAAGAAACTTGTAGAATGATCAGAAAATGGTCGAAAAAGACTCCTAACTAATCTAGAGGAAGACTCATATGTGATTTATTTGGAAGAGTCAAGGGAGATCACGTTTTTCTCCCGACAAATGTGTCTTTTATGATCAGAAATTGAGCTCATATTCCAGCTTTTTAATTGAGCTACAGGATCAAAAAAGACTCGAATGTGATTAAAAATTTCAAAAAATGCTGACTAGGAAAAGACTCGAATTTAAAACAAAGGTGACTTAAAAAAGATTACTAAATGAGTATACATATGAGTGATATATGACACTAAAGAGACTAATAAATTTCTCACTAAGGACTCATAAAAGATAAAAAAAAAGACTTAATGCTATTAGAAAACGATTCGAAAAATACTTGTAGAACGATCAGAATATGGTCGAAAAAGATTCTTAACTAATCTAGAGGAAGACTCATACAGGGTAAGATGAAAAACTACAACCAACTTCAGACTGCTGTCATTTCTAAGCCACTCGTCCGATAGCTGTTAAAATTACCCCAGTGACAGCTCATTACATGGTTTACAAGCGTACAAAAGCATTTTGGTGAGAATTTTCCAGAAAAAATGTTATTCATGATGGAATTCAATCGTGATAGTGTGATTTCTTTATATTTGGCTGGAAAACCACAAGTGGCTATCGTTGGAGCACTCCAGCATTTACATGTGAATAAATCTTTTGAGTCTCGTATCATCCCACGTCACCGTGTAGCCCGATGTCAAGGAAGTGGACGAAAAAAAAACAGCAGCATCAGAAGAAATGGTTCTAAAAATAAAGAAGCAACTTGATCGAAACCCGCGTCGTAGTTGCCAAAAAAATGGGACGTGAGCTAAACATATCGCAATATTCCATTTAGCAAATATTGAAAAAGGAGCTCAAGGTAAAGCCATTGAAATTCCAAAAAAATGCATGAACTAACGCCACAACAGAAAGAAACCAGTAAAGAAAGTCTTAAAATCGGGTGGGGCCGACTTTATGATACCCTACACCACTTTGCTAATTCAGTAGAGCTCCACATAACAATTAAAAGTTTTTATGGTAGAATTCAATCATACACGCTATTATAATAATAATAATTTAAAGTTCAAAGGACTAAATATGCCGAAGCATTTGTATCTTTTAAATTCGGAATTGTATTGTCCATTTGGTGCACAATTAACTTGAAATCGGATATAGATATATATGGGAGCTATATCCAAATCTGAACCGATCTCGATAAAGTTTGGCAAAGATATTTCTGAGCTGTATTTGATATATTTCCCTGAATATCGTTCTTACGGAGTAAATATTACGGTTGTGGGTAACAACTATAACAAAGCGGATGAATAATATATATGGAAGCTATAGCTATATCTGAACCGATCTTCACCAAATTTGACATACTAGCTTCTAGACTCAAGTGCCAAATTCCATCCCACTTGGACAAATATTAGACGTTTGGTGCACAATAAAAGGTAAATCGGACGAAGTTTTATACGGGAGCTATATCCAAATCTGAACCAATCTCGATAAAATTTGGCAAATGTATTTCTGAGCTGTATTTGATATATTTCCCCAAATATTCTTGTTACAGAGTGCATATTACGGCGGCGGTGGACAAAAAATAACAAATCGGATGAACAATATATATGGGAGCTATAACTATATCTGAACCGATTTCGATCAAATTTAGCATACATATTTTCAGGCCTAATTTGGTCTAATTCGGGCTGATATTACACGTTTGGTGCACAATAAAAGGCAAATCGGACGAAGATATATATATATATATATATGATCTATATATAAATTTTGACCGATTATCTCCAATTTCAATAGGGTTCGTCCTTGGGCCAAACAAATGATCTGTGCAAAATTTCATTTGGATCGGGCAATAAATGCGACCTGTACTTTGTTTACAAAAATACATGGACAGACGGACGGACATGCATAAATCGACTCAGAATGTGATTCTATGCAGATCATCAAAAGGAACTATGGGTCTATCTCGTTTCATTTTGCCTGCTGCAAACAAATGCACAAAGACATAATACCCTGACCACCTTGTGGTGTAGGTTATAAATAGACTCATAAAAGCTAAAGAGTTGCTTCGCTTGGCCGAAAGCGGTGAACTGCCGAATTTGGTTTTCTCCGATGAGAAAACATTCGTTGTCCAGCAGTTTGTAAACAAACAAAATGATCGTGTTTACTTGCCAAAGAGGTCAGCTGAGAATTTGCATCTTCTGTTGGCCACTAGAACTCAAACGCCGGCCATGGTGATGGTGTGGGCCGCCATAACAGCCGATGGTCGCTCTCCGCTCGTATTAATCGACCGTGGCATCATATTCTGGAGGGTGTATTAAAGCCTTGGGTACGCACACATTTTGGCCGCAGGCCTTGGACATTCCCACAGAACTCGTCACCATCGCACTCAGCACCCACCAACCAATAATGGTTACAAAATGAGGTTCCTTGCTTCATTTCCAGCGCACAATGGCCACTAAAATCTTCGCATACCAATCCGTTGGACTATTGTGTCTGGAGTATTTTGGAAAGCAAGGTTGGCACTAAAAAATACCAAAGTGTCGATCACTTCAAGCAAACGCTTCGCCGGGAATGGGCCAAAATACCGCAGAGCAACATTTGGGCAGCGTGTGACGGTTTCATTGGCCGTTTGAAGGCCATAATTCGTGCCAAAGGTGACCAATTCTAACAAATCTAAACTTATTCTAAAACTTGATGCAATTTTCGACATTTTTTGCTTTCATTCAATAAAATGAAAAAAAAAATGTAAAACTTATGGTGTTTGACAATGTTGCAGTTTTTTTCTCACCCTGTAGAGGAAGACTCGTATGTGAATTTTTTAGAAGAGTCGCGGGAGGTCACATTTTTCTCCCGACAAATGTGTATTTTATTATTAGAAAATGCATTCATATTCCAGCTTTTTAATCGTGCAACAGGATCAAAAAAGTCTCGAATGTGATCAAACATTTAAAAAAAATTCTGACTGGGTATGCGGCTACTGTGTGCAAACGAAATTACAAGTTTAATACAAATTGTCCTTAAATTCCAAAAAAGAAAATTGTTTGCATCCTAAAATATTAACTCCGCATCCGCATTAAATGTATTATAATTTTATTACCCCATCATGGCAGTTGGATTTAGTGTTTTGGGTTATTGACCTTCCGACGGGCAACAACATGCCTGTGTAACATGTCAATTGCCTTTCGTACGTTCACTTCTTTTTTTTTTTTCAACATTTTGTTACTGCTCCTGCCTGTTTACATTTTTCGTTTGTGTGTGTGTGTGTGTTTAGTCATAGAAAATGTGCGTAAGTTTTCTGCCTAGACGTCTCCGCCTTCACCGCCAGACATTACCTAGCCATAGTACATGCGACCACCGCAAGGATTTGATTGCGTATATTTTTGGATTCTGTGGAAGTGGTTTAAAAGGGTCACAATATTCAGTCGGAAAATAAACCAAAATAAATGGTTTATTTTCCGAAAATTTTTTTGTTTTGGAAAAATATATACTATGTATGTATTTCATTTGAGCATATCATGATGGAAAACGTTCCTCACCTTGGCATCTAATGTGTATTGAAATCTTTAGTTTTTGCTGGTTTTATAAATTTATTTTTGAGTTAAGTTCAATGAACTCGAATACCTGCCCTTTTTCATGGAGTGTCCTTTGGAATTGTATTTTTCAATATTCGAGAAAGGAAAGTTTTGCTATACAATTTGTTCATTTGTACAGGTTTTTGTTCGAAAAAAAATATTTTTTTTTTTTGTTAAAATATCAGAGAAAATTGAAAATTTAGTAGTAACTGAGAGAATTGCATTCAAATTAAGGTTCTGCACAATTTTAGAAAACAATATCAATTTTGGAATACATGACAGTATTGCAAGTAGAATCGGATTTCGAAAAACAAATGTTGTGCAGCTACTTTAAGTTAACGACATTGGCGACACTGTCGCTTCTGCAACTTAAGCTCATTTCATTTTGATTGCAACACGCGCTTCCGATCCAATTTCGATATTGCAAGCGATGAGAAATTCTTTCTGCAGTATCAGCACCTGCATACTGGCGCGTGTTGGTCGAACGGAATCAATCGAACCATCGAGGCAACAAAGTTGGAAGGCAACCAGCAGTCTTGGCTTTGGCTATTTCGAGTTCAGTTCGTTAAATATTAATATCTTCTATGTAATTAATTATTTTGAGTATCATTAGAGTGTGAATTAATTATTTTGAGTATCATTAAATTGTGAATCGTTATAATTGTTAAAAAGTTAAATATCCGTGTTTTATTTAATCAGGCGCAGTTGGAAGCGCCTTGGAATTAATTTTTTTATTCGCGATCGTGTAAAATCCTTTAACTGGCGCCCGAGCAGGGACCCTGACTTAAGTGCTTAGTGGTCCTGTGAGTTATAAATTAATTCACAAAATCTAACTCCTCCTTCGCTAATCCGGTATTCCTGATAGTTATCCAACCGAAACATATAACCGTAGGTTACCGAGGCGGAAGTGAAGTAAACCGTACCTCAGTAGGTATCCACGATCATAAAAGTGGATCTCCAAACCGGAGAAATACGGTCCTTCCGTGAGGAGTAAAAGGGTTTTAAACGGTCGCGTCGCGCTGCCTAGCCAAGGCTCACCAAAATATAAAAATTCAAAAAAAGAATTGAAAATTAAAAAAAGAAAAAATCCAAAAAAAAAAAATTGAAAATTCAAAAAAATAATAAAATTGAGAAATAAAAAAGTATATAGAAATAAAAGTATATAAAAAAAGAGAAAGAGTTGAAGACAAAAATAAATGGAAAATTAAGAAAGAATAAATATAAAGAAGAATTTTTTTATAAAAAAAGTCAAGTAAAGTGAAAACAAAAAGGATCTTCTTCATAAAAAGAATTGAAAATTAAAAAATAATAAAATTGATATATAAAGAAGTTTTTTATTTAAAAAGAAGAGAAGAAGTTAAATACAGAAATAAATTGAAAATTACAAAAGAATAAATATAAAGAAGAATTTTTTTTATATAAAAAAGTAAAGTGAAGTTAAAACAAGAAGGACCTTCTTCATAAAGGACATAACAGGTACGTGAATATTTTTATTTCTCCCCCTTGTCAACAATTAGAAATGGAAGAACTTAGGGCCACGGTAACGACCATGACTGGAGCCATAAATCGGTTTATGGAACAGATGAAGTCGATAGAAAACAGGATAGGGACGATAGAAGCTAGTTTGAGCAACAATGCTTTAGGAAATGTCTTGGATAGAATAGAGCGTCTAGAAAATAGGCAGGTGGCCGCGATACCACCACTGGTCACCGACGAAGGATCTCTTCAACGACCGCGGACTGAAACAGAGTTGAAAGATATAAGTCGCCTCCCCGACAGTGTGAAAGAGTTAAGAACCTTTGAAGGCAATCCCACTCAGTATATTTCCTGGGTTCATTCAGTGGAAACTATACTGAAGGACTTTGAAATAGTTAGGGACAAACCTATTTATCGAGCAATTATACAAAGTGTCCGTCAAAAAGTTACGGGCGCTGCCGACACAGCCCTGGTATCCTACAATGTATTTGACAGTGATTGGACGGAAATAAAAAGAATACTTTCCCTGCACTACGCTGATAAACGGGATATTCAAACTCTGGAACATCAGCTCAACCAGCTGTCCCAGGGATCCTCAAGCGTAGATGAGTTTTATTCGACAGTCAACCATCAACTTTCACTCATCATTAATAAATTAAAAACAGAGTCCCACAGTGAGGAAACGATCAAAGCCTTAGTAGGAACATACAGGAATAGAGCGTTAGACATATTCATACGCGGATTAAAACCAGAGCTTTCCCGTATGATTATAATACAGCGGCCAGGAACGTTGCCTGAAGCGTATTCCGCTTGTTTGGAGTTACAAAATCTGACCATGCGAAATAACATAATTTATTCGAAGACGAAGGCTTATGATTCAATCTCCACAGAAACGACTTATCGTCCTGGGCCTTCAAGACCTCCAAAATCATTCCCTAAGCGATCGGGATGGCTGAATAAAAATTCTCAGCCTAGAAATTGGGAGCATAATAACAATAATTCTAACTTTCGGGTAAATGAACATGCGAATTATAATAATCCAGCGTTACCTCCACGGTATCCGGCCATAAAACACGAACCAATGGATATTGATAGGATAATACAATCTCGTCGGGTAAATTACATTAACCATCCTAGGATAGCTGAAAAAAGAGGCGCTTATGAAGAAAGAACAGGGCATAAACAGGCAAAACTTTATCACATAGAAACTTTTTCTGACGAGGACCTCATGGCTGAAAATGGGCTGGAGAGAGACTCTTGTCAGGAAGAAACTGTAGGCGAAGTAAATTTTATGGGGGAAGGCCATCAAGCTTACCCTATATAGAATACCCTTCTGTTAATGGCGGTACTTTATGTTTTTTGATCGACACGGGTTCTAACAAGAACTTTTGCAACCCACACTTATCACATGGTAACATACTATTAGAAAAACCAATAAAAGTTCGATCAGTGGGAGGAGATATTAACATAGATAGGAAAGTAATTGGACCATTTTTTAAATTATTAGGGATAAGTGAGCCCGTTGAGTTTTATGTTTTGCCAACGCTTAAAACCTTTGTTGGTATAATAGGAGACGACACCCTTAAAGAGTTAGGTGCTTTAGTTGATAGAAAGGAGAATGTTTTAGTTTTGAAAAATTGTTTTAAAATTCCATTAAAAGAAAAGTAACAAATGAATCAAATTATGTATTAGGCGAAGAGTATGCACCAGAGGTCAGGAAAAGAATAGAAAGCCTCATTGATAAATACAAACCACTTTTTGGACCACTTGATGGTAGCGAACTTGCCTCGACAAACGTTCAAGCAGAAATAAGGACAACTACGGAGGAACCAATATATACTAAAAGTTATCCTTACCCAGTCTGTATGAGGGAAGAGGTAGAACGACAGATACAGGAATTACTTTCGGAAGGAGTTATAAGACCTTCAAAGAGTCCTTACAATTCACCTATTTGGGTAGTGCCCAAAAAACCTAAACCTAATGGTGAAAAACAATACCGAATGGTAGTGGACTTTAAACGCCTAAATGCTGTGACAATTTCAGATACCTACCCAATTCCGGACATTACGTCGACTTTAGCTAGTCTAGGTAAATCAAAATATTTTACAACGATAGACCTTACATCAGGCTTTCATCAAATATCCATGAAATCAAGGGACATCCCAAAGACTGCTTTTTAAACGGCAAACGGTAAATATGAATTCTTAAGATTGCCTTTTGGCCTTAAGAATGCGCCTGCAATATTTCAGAGGATGATAGATGATGTCCTCCGTGAGTATATAGGAAAACTCTGTTTTGTATACATTGACGATATAATAGTAATTGGAGAAAATATAGAAAATCACTTGAGGAATATAGAAATTATTTTTGGGAGACTTCGCGAGGCTAATCTTAAGGTGAATCTTGATAAAACACATTTCATGAAATCGGAGGTGGAATTTCTTGGCTATATCGTTGGTTCTGAAGGAATCAAACCGGATCCAGCCAAGGTAAAGTCCATTGAAAATTTGTTACCCCCCACGAACTTGAAAGAGTTGAAAAGCTTTTTAGGAATGACTTCCTACTATAGGAGATTTATTCGAGATTATGCTAAAGTCGCAAAACCCCTTACAAATCTTACAAGAGGCGAATATGCCCAAGTAAAAGCCAGTCAATCCAAAAAGGTGCCAATTACACTAAATAACGAGTCCTTAAAGTCTTTCGATAGACTGAAATCTATGTTAACTACAGCAGAGCTACTATATTTCCCTGACTTTGAGAAGCCTTTTAACTTAACAACAGATGCCTCTAATACCGCGTTAGGTGCCGTTTTGTCACAAGGCAAAGTGGGAAAGGATAAACCCATAGCATACATATCTCGGTCTCTCAATAAAACTGAGGAAAACTATGCCACGAATGAGAAAGAGATGCTGGCCATTGTATGGGCCCTTGATAATCTCAGAAATTACTTATACGGGGCAAAGAAAATCAGGATCTATACTGATCATCAGCCTTTGACGTTTGCACTAGGGAATAGGAATTTTAATGCCAAATTAAAAAGGTGGAAGGCACGTATAGAGGAATATAACCACGAGTTGATTTATAAACCTGGTAAATCAAACTATGTGGCTGATGCTCTTTCAAGGTTAAAGACCGCTTCACATCATTTAAAAGAAAGTTAATACGGACCTCATGCAGTTACTTAAAAAACACATGGCAATGCAAAAATGAATAAAAGAAGGCAGTGCCCAAAAAATATAGAAAGGGAGATAGAATATATGTAGCTATTAAAACCATCAAAGGGAAAAACAAAGCGCTATATAGAAAAGAAATAGTTGAAAAAGACAATAGAGTAACGGTGTTGACAAGGAGTGGATGAAGGATTCACAAAGAACATATAAAAAATTTGAATAGTAAAAGTCCAAAGAAAAATCTAACTTTATAATTTTTTTTGATCCTTTTTGTTTCGTTCACGTAAAGTATACATCTTGCATATAAATACAGAAAAGATTACGTATTAAAAATGAATACAATAAAATGGAACAAAGTAAAATGGAACAAATTGTACGAGTCCATTGAGAATTAAAAAAATTGTACGAATCCATTGAGGAAAAAAATAAAATGGGACAAAATGTACGAGTCCATTGAGAATTATGAACATAAGACAATAATGAATAGTTGAGGATAACTACCATTAACAAGAGCTTTCCTGTAAGTGGGATGGATAAATCGTACCCTAGTAGGTTGGGGGAGGCATGCTTGCTCCCGACTAAACCGGGCCAATACGAAGTCCCCATGGTACGTTCGAGAAAAAGGTCAGTTTCCAAAACTAAATGCTACTACTACAGAAATCTCGGCGGAAGTGATTGATACTGATCGTAGAATGTAAACATGGTCCATGGCTTAAGAGACCATTGATTGCTCATCTACTAGAAAGTTGATAATAACTCTGCTATTGAAGATTCAGAAAGAAATAAGCATATTAAAAAAAAGAGAAAATATGAAAAAAATAACACAAAGAAAAGAAAGAATGAATAAATATACTAAATGCTACTACTACAGAAATCTCGGCGGAAGTGATTGATACTGATCGTAGAATGCAAACATGGTCCATGGCTTAAGAGACCATTGATTGCTCATCTACTAGAAAGTTGATAATAACTCTGCTATTGAAGATTGAGAGGGAAATAAGTACATTAAAAAAAAAAAAAAAGAAAATATGAAAGAAATAACACAAAGAAAAGAAAGAATGAATAAATATGAATATAAAAATTGTATATACAATGCAAAAAAATATAAGTAAATCAGCTCAGATCGGTTAGCTTCCGTATGATGCACTAAACCATGGTCTGGCGAGTTGCATCACGGGCTACAGATGCGACGGCGGCATGGTATTAGATCATCATTTAGCGTTCAAAGTAAACCAAGGAAGTATCCATATTCTGGCTCATAAAGAAATCTCACATATTACTGCATAATTGCAACAAAAAATATAATCGCATCTAAAAAAAAAAAAAAAAAAAAAAAAAAAAAAAAAGGATTTCATATACAAAAATCTAAATTTAACTAATTATCATTAACACATTTCATTGTCATATCACCGCCTCATCCCTATTGACATAACTACATTATACTATTTTCAGAAATTATATTTCTTTATAACCATGCATCTCGGGTCATTTTTCCTCATTGCATTCAACCTGATTGGTTTTATAAACGGTTTACAAATCTACCAGTACAAAACATCGCTGGTTGCATTAAAAATTGGTAATGGATGGATAGTCGATGGTAACTTCAAGATAATACATGTCATCAACTTGAAACAATACATAGATGCGGCAGCAAATATCTCGTCTCTTATTGAACGAATTCATCTTATACCACATATTGCAGATGCAGG
The DNA here is from genome assembly GCF_030504385.1 of Musca domestica. Classification (NCBI taxonomy): domain Eukaryota; kingdom Metazoa; phylum Arthropoda; class Insecta; order Diptera; family Muscidae; genus Musca; species Musca domestica. The sequence goes on along the minus strand of NW_026712192.1, from coordinate 8,407,889 downwards.
AACGCCTTAATGAGTTGATGAATGTACAAAGAAGAACGCTTAGGTCAATCGATTGGATCGGATCAGCGTGGAAATGGCTTGCTGGAAGTCCTGATTCAACAGACTGGAACAATATACTACGCAGCTAAGAAAATATCATCATGAACAATAATGAACAATACAGAATTAGTGAAGAGCTTGGGCAGAAGACGAACCAGGTTATCAAAAAGATCATTGAATTAATTACCAAGATAAATAATATCACGAGTGGAAAAGATTATACCTTTATAGAACAAGGAACCATCAACGAGGAAACTAAATCTCCCAAAGCTACGTATCCAGCTACCCTCTATAGATTCGCAGATCTGCGGGACGCAGATATTTAAGGAGGGAGGAGTTAACGACATTGGCGACACTGTCGCTTCTGCAACTTAAGCTCATTTCATTTTGATTGCAACACGCGCTTCCGATCCAATTTCGATATTGCAAGCGATGAGAAATTCTTTCTGCAGTATCAGCACCTGCATACTGGCGCGTGTTGGTCGAACGGAATCAATCGAACCATCGAGGCAACAAAGTTGGAAGGCAACCAGCAGTCTTGGCTTTGGCTATTTCGAGTTCAGTTCGTTAAATATTAATATCTTCTATGTAATTAATTATTTTGAGTATCATTAGAGTGTGAATTAATTATTTTGAGTATCATTAAATTGTGAATCGTTATAATTGTTAAAAAGTTAAATATCCGTGTTTTATTTAATCAGGCGCAGTTGGAAGCGCCTTGGAATTAATTTTTTTATTCGCGATCGTGTAAAATCCTTTAACTTTTATCTTGTGCCCTTTAATTTTGTTCGAGATATGCCAATTTGAAAACAAAAACAGGTATTAATCTACCGTGGCATCAGAATAAATGCCGAATATTATCGCGAAAATATTCTGGAGGGTGTATTAAAGCCTTGGGCTCGCAAATATTTTGGTCGCAGACCTTGGACATTCCAAAAGGACTCAACACGCGCCAGCCAAAAATGGTTACAAAATTTCCTCGGTTCCTCGCTTCTCTTCCAGCGCACAATGGCCACCAAAATCTCGGATACCAATCCATTGGACTATTGTGTCTGGAGTATTTTGGAAAGCAAGGTTGTCACTAAAAAATACCAAAGTGTCGATCACCTTAGCAAGCGCAGGGCAACATTCGGGCAGCGTGTGACGGTTTCATTTGTGACCATTTCGAACAAATCTAAACTTATTCTAAAATTTGATGCTATTTCCAACATTTTTTGCTTTCATTCAATAAAATTTTAAAATGATAGCCTGTATGTTTCATCCAATATTTGATACCGGACATCAAATACACCTCGAAAATATCTCTTCCAAATTTTGTCGAGATCGGTTCAGATTTATATATACCTCCGATACACATCTTCATTCGATTTTTCGAGTTGATAAAATTTTACTCAAATATGTGTGTTGTCAGGACTCGCTATCGGTTCAGATATAGCTATAGTTCCCATATATATTGTTCATCCGATTTGTTATTTTTGTCCTCCGCAGCCGTAATATGCACTCTGCAACAACAATATTTGGAGAAATATATCAAATACAGCTCAGAAATATCTTTGCCAAATTTTATCGGTTCAGAGTTGGATATAGCTCCGATATATAACTTCGTCCGATTTACATTTTATTGTTCATCAAACGTCTAATATTTGTCTAAATGGGATGGAATTTGGCACATACGACCAAATTGAGTCTAGAAGGTAGTATGCCAAATTTGGTGAAGATCGGTTCAGATATAGCTATAGCTCCCATATATACAAAATTAGCAAAAGGTCCCGCCCGACTTTAGGACTTTCTTTATATATTTTGCAAGTTCTTTCCAAATGGATGGAAGTATTGGGGCTATAGTAATTTTTTTAGTTTTTGGATTTTGTCCCCATCTTGAACCCATTGTCCCTCTACAGAATGGCCAACATCTCTAAGTATTATTTGCTCTTTCACAATATGGTCCTTGTCTTCAGCACCGATTTGACAAAATAAATTCAGTCCAATAGGTAGGTTTTCATTACACCGATTTTACCTGCTTTCAAATGCTCCCTTTGCCAATTATATTTTTCAATTCTGCCAAAGAACTCCAACAAATCATTGAAATTTCTAGGTCATAAATACGATAAATAAACAAGCAAACACAGATTTTAGCCGACAAAGGATTGTTGTCGTTATCACATTGGATCTTATTAACGATTTCAATACAGTACACCATTATGCTGGCTCTTTTATTCCTCTTCTTCTTGTGTGCGGGTGATAAATGTATGCTGCTTCGAAATGGGAAGCAAAGTCAACCATTGTTGTAGCACTCTCCTATTTCTCACCACCAATTAGATATCTACTTTGAATCGAAACTCTGGATTTCGAACCAAGTTAAAAGTCATAAATGCGTTCAATGTTCAACAATTGCCTTCTTCAATCCCATTTGCCCTTTGCATTTCAATGGCGGTAAGTTGGCCGTAGCTGGTAAAGCGTGACATCGCCACAAAAGGACATATGAGACACCTATTAAAGTGTTAAATGTAGTAGAACAATAAACCGGCAGTCGGCAAAAAAACAATGTGATTCTTACTGCTTTATTCGAAACCGCTGAGTAATAAATCATTTTCTTAATAAGCCGGCGCTAGAAAAAAAAAAACTAAATAAATCCAAATGTTTAGCTAAACAAGTAAAAACGAAGCCAAGTTCGACAGGGCCGAACTTTTAATACCCTCCTTCATTTGGAAGGAACTTAAAAAACATTAAAAAAAAACTTCCGGAAACTACCAATTAAATTATTACGAACTTCAAATACCAAATTTGAAATAATTCCGGTAAATAATGTCGCTAAAATCATGGAAATACCGAATATCGGGAGGTACCGTTATATGGAGACTATACGAAAACGTGGACCTGTATACAAAAATTATTGTCATAGGCTGTAGTACCGATTACGAACTTTAAATATGAAATTGGAAATAATTCCGGTAATTTATGTCGCTAAAATCATCAAAATACCGAATATATGGTACCGTTATATGGGGGCTATACGAAAACGTGGACCGACATGACCCATTTACAAACTTAACCTGACTACTGGTAAACTATGCATGTATGCAACATTTTAGCCTTCTATCTCAATTCGTTCAAAAGATAGTGTGATTACAACAGACAGACGGGCAGACAGACATCACTAGATCGCCTTAGAATTTTACGCTGATCCAGAATGTATATACTTTGTAGTGTCTATTATAAATATTTCGAGGAGTTACAAACGAAATGACAAAGTTAATATACCCTCCATAGAATGGTGGAGGATATAAAAGATCTTGGAGAGTTTCGAGTTATTTCTGCAAAACAGGTGTGGCTTCGTCACTGAGCATTCACAATGGTTTGCAGCCAAATAAATATTAACCAGAGTTTACGAAAAATTAGTAGTATTTTCTTTTAATTTAAATTTTAAAATATTTCCTGGACTTTGAGCAGTCTTTTTATACCCTACACCACATAGTAGTACGGGTATTATGTCTTTGTGCATCTGGTTGTAATATGGAGAAGGAAGCGAGATAGAGTCATAGTTACTTGAGGATCTTCATTGACTCACTATCTGATTCTATTTATGCCTGTCAGTCCGCCTGTCCGTCCATCATAGTTAATCTTAAGGATTTTCATAGAATCACTTTCTGAGTCTTTTTTTGAATGTCAGTCCGTCTGTCGATGTATTTTTGTGAACAAAATGCAGGTCGCATTTATTATCCGATTGAGATGAAATTTTTGCAAACAATATTTGTTATGCCAAAGGACGAACCGTATTGAAATTGGAGATAATCGGATCATATTTAGATATAGCTCGCATATATCTTCAACCGATTTCGGCTTAATTGTGCACCAAATGGCCAATATAAGTCCAAATGAAATGAATTCAGTCTAGAAGCAAGTACGTCAAATTTGGTGAAAATCGGTTCAGATATAGCTATAGCTCTCATATATATGTTTCATCCGATTTGGTGTTTAAGTGCCTCACATTCGTAATATGCATTCGACAACAATGACATTTGGTATCAGATATCAGATATAGCCAAGAATTCAGTCTAGAAGCACGTTCATTGAATTCGGAGAAAAAAGTTTCAGATGTAGCTATATTTCCCATATATAGGTTTCATACGATTTGGTCCGCCACATTCGTAATATGCATTCCACAAGAATGATGTTTGGTTCCAGGTATAGCACGGAAATACTTCTGCCAAATTGTATCAAGATCGGTTCAGATTTTGATATAGCTCCCATATATGTCTTCAATCGATATCGGGTTAATTGTGTACCAAATGGCCAATATCAGCCCAAGCGCTTGCTTGAGGTGATCGACACTGGCACTTTTTTAGTGCCAACCTTGCTTTCCATAATACTCCAGACACAATAGTTCCAGAATATTTTTGCGATAATATTCGGCATTTATTCTGATGCCACGGTCGTTTAATACGAGCGGAGAGCGACCATCGGTTGTTATGGCGGCCCACAACATCACCATGGCCGGCGCTTGAGTTCTGGTGGCCAACCGAAGGTGCACATTTTCAGCTGACCTCTTTGGCAAGTAAACACGATCATTTTGTTTGTTTACAAACTGCTGGACAACGAACGTTTTCTCATCGGAAATAACCCAATTTCGGCAGTTCACCACTTTCGACCAAGCGAAGCAACTCTTTAGCTCTTTTGAGTCTATTTTCTTTCTGTTGCGGTGTAAGTTCTTGCACTTTTTGGGGTTTCAATGGGTTTATACCGAGTTCATTTTTCAGTATTTGCCGAACGAGCCATTTTTCGGCCACTGCGACGCAGGTTTCGATCAAGACGCTTTTGTACGCTTGTAAACAATATAATAAGCTGTCACTGGAATAATTTTAACACCTGTCAGACGAGTGGCTTAGAATTACAGCAGTCTGAAGTTGTTTGCAGTTTTTTTCATTTCAATCTGTAAAGTTGGATATACAACATCGTGGACCTACATGGACAATTCGCTTCCAGGGGGTAAACTACTCAGAAAGAACTCCTGGTGTGGATTATGAGACAATTCCATTGAAAAATCTGGCTAAAATCATCAAAATGCCGAATATTGGGAGGTACCGTTACATGGTGGCTATACGTTATCCTAGACCGATATAGTCCATCTTCGAACTTAACCTGCCTGTAGACAAAAGACTGATCGGTGCGAAATATTAGCTTCGTATCTTAATTCTTTCGACTCTAGCTTAATTACAAAAGACTTACGGACGGACAGGGCTAAATCGTCTTAGAATCTTATGCTGATCAAGAATATATATACTTTAACTTTAACACTCTTAAATGTCAAATAAAAAAGTTGCCATGCATATTGAATATTTTATTTTCATTCAAATTTTAAATTAATGTCACATATTCCTGTAAAAGTTTTATCTTGTCTTTGGACCACTTTATACTCAATGTAGCGAAACTATCTAGGTCCCCCTTTTATACGGTCCAAACTAACAATAATAAAGACTGGTCAATGAACCCGAAACTTCTTTAGGGTTTTCATCTTCAAACGAGCACTATCAAATCGAATTGGGATTTTCCACAACCCAGACCGGTTTTTTGGTAAAATTGGGAAAAAGTGTTGAGTTTTTCAAAAATGAACAAGTTTTTTATTAACAACAATTGATAACATTTTTCTCCTCTATTTCTTCTTTAATATCTTATAATTTTACTTACCTTTTTCATTAAAAAAATATATATAAATAAAAGAACTATTATTTGTTGTTTTTTTATAATTGTTTTTATTTAAATATTTTGTTTTTATTTAATAATATTAAGATTGTTTTGTTGTTTTTCTTTTAAGGTGTAATTGAAATTAAAAAAGGAAAAATTATATATAATATGAATACACAATCTATATTCTAAATTTAATGAAGTTGTTGTTGATTTTTAAATAAATTTTTAAGGGAAAAAATGAAAGTTGCTGTGTGTTTTTATTGTTTTCAAATGTTGTTCTTTTTTTATAAGAAATGTGGAATTATTTCGGATGCGACTTTTTCAATGCAACAGAAAAGAAGAAGACGAACAATAAATTGACTGATTGGGCTGAGGGAATAGTTGGCATTGGTGATGGTAATTAATTAATATTTGTTCAGTTGGTTTGCAAGCAGTAAAAGTAAAACAAAGAAATTTCTTTACATAATAATCATCAGGTGTTTGGGAAACATATAGGTTTGCAGTTTATTTTTCTGTTCTTCTTTACAATTCTTGATGTAATACATATTTTAGCTTTTCTTCAAAAAAAAAAGTCGTTATATCCCCATAATCTTTTCTCTACTGTAAATATGTATGTTCAAGGAGCTGTTTTTTTATTTCAATATTTTTATTTTTTTTTATCAAACACCCCGCCCGGTTCATTCTTTTGTTTAAGTTCAAAAAAAAAAATGATAAAGAATCTACAAGAAGCCCTCCCCCCGCTTTTTTATTTTGCATTACTAAACATCCAAGCCAATTGCAAGTTGTCGTCACCACCAGCAGTTGTTATCACTTCTATCCACATAAGTTTCATCCCCCGACCAGCAGACCGACAGCTATTTCTTAATACGCTCCTCCTCCATCTTTTCGTTTAATTTCGTTTCTATACATATCTGGGGTAGTACTACTTCAGTCTTCGACAGCATACTTTTGGGTCCATTCACGTGCATTCTTAATGGCCTCAGCCTCATTGACTTTCCATAATTCAGCGACATCATTGGCCAAAGGATCATCGGGATTTGGGGCGCTAAGTAGTGCCTGAATCGACAACAAAATGGTGCGAATCTGTAAGGCAGGACTCCATTTATCCTTAAGTACATCCAAACAGATGCGACCCAGACGATCGATATTTGGATGATAAATTTTTGTTATGAATCTAACTTTCGGTGCCGACATTGGATAGTCTTCGGGCAAAAAGAGTTCCAATTTAAAGATGCCACCCTCGAAGGGTGAATCAGTGGGGCCGGTCACAATCACATGGAAATATCGGGCATTGTTTTCATCGGGAATGGCATTGATACCTGGTACGGGTTCTTGCATTAAACGTTGAGTTTCCTTGATAATGCGACGGGGTAAACTGGACATTTTTGTTATGTTTGTTTGGTTCTACTTAGAAAAATTTTATATATGTAATGAAATAATGCAATTATATTTTTTATATATCCCCTTGCTGGCGAACTTCTATCCGATGCACTGTAGCAGTGACTGCTTCAATTATTTCGTTGGAAACTCTGCAAATAGAAAAAAGTGCAATGGTAAGCAGAAAATAACATTTAACAAGTAAAAAAGCTTAAGTTCGGCCGGGCTAAACTTTTAATACCCTCCACCTTATGGTAAAGGAAATATTTTTATATAAAAGTATCTGAATCCAAGCGTGTTTCACGTTACACTTCATATCCCAGTAAGACCGTTTGGATAATGCAGTTAAACTTATCAATAAAACCATAAAGTGAGTAAGGCCGCTTTGGTATAGTACCAAAACGGGAACCTTTATAGACAATTGTATACTTCAAGGATTCTCATCTATCAAATCCTCCAAAATAACAAATTTGAAACAATTTAGTGGGTAAATGTGATTAGGATTATTAAAATACCGAATATCGGTAGGTATCGTTATATGTGCGCTATACGAAAACGTGGAACTAAATATTCAATGTTCTGCCACCATTATGAACTAAAAATACCCATTATGAACTAAAAATACCAATTTTTATCAAAATATCGAATATTGGCAGGGACCGTTATCTGAGCGTTATACCAAAACGTGGACCTACACATACAATTTTTAGCCATACGAATTACAAATACAAATTTCTGGACAAATCCGTTAAAAAGAAATGTGCAGAAATCATCAAAACACCGAATATCGGGAGGTATAGTTAATTATATGGGGGCTATACAAAAACTTGGACCTATACATACAATGTTTCGCCATATGAGCTAAAACCTATTATAACCCCCAAATACCAATTTTTAGACAAATTCGTGGAAACATGCGGCAAAAATCATCAAAATACCGAATATCAGGAGGTACCATTGTATGGAGGCTATACCAATACGTGGCCCTATACACATAATGTTTCGCCACCGGAGCTAGAACCCGTCATGGCCAACAAATTTCAATTTTTAGACAAATCCGTGAAAAAATGTGGCAAAAATCAACAAAATACCGAATATTGAAAGGTACCGTTATATGGGGACTATACACAAAACGTCGACCGATATGTCTCATTTTCAATACAAACCATCCTAGGCACAATACGTATTGTTCTGCTCGACGTCAAATATACGTCAAAAAATATGGGCTGTATCGTGATTTCAACAGACAGTCAGACACCGAAGACCGGCTACTTAAAATACCTCATACCTCAGAGGATAAAATCTTAAGCCCCGTCTACTTATAATGAACTTAAGCTCGTGAAGCCGGTGTTGGACATACCTTCGAGGAGAAATCTAAAGACGGCCGAAGACCGCTTACTTTAAAATTATTTAGTTCGTGGAGCCGGTGTTATACATACAGCAGAACATTAAAATCTCAAGCTATTAAAAAAATTATTAAATCTAAGAATAACTTCTTTTGGGAAAACTTTTAAAAGAGCAATAGCATTCTTTAGAGCGCGATGGAAATTAAAAAGTAAATTCTTGAAATGTGCTATGGTATCAATATTGATTTAGTAAGTACTGAAAAATCAGGTTATAACATTTTCTGCTTTGGAAGTTCGGAACCCCATATCTCGGGAAGTATGGATATCCCAAAAAAAAAAAAAAAAAATGATGTTCTTGTAATAAGGATAACATTCGATTATCGATTATCGGTTTAAAAAATAGCAAAGTAAATTCGGGCGGGATCGACTATATGATACCCTACACCACTATGTGGATTTATAAGAGCACCCGTAATAAAAAAAATGTAATGAAGCACCATCGCACTCAGTACGAGCCAACCAGCGCACAATGGCCACCAAAATTTCCAGATACAAATCCGTTGGACTATTGTGTCTGGAGTATTTTGAAAAGCAAGGTTGACACTAAAAAATACCAAAGTGTCGATTCGTTGGGAATGGGCCACAATACCGCCGTGCAACATTCGGGCAGCGTGTGACGGTTTCATTGGCCGTTTGAAGGCCATAATTCGTGCCAAAGGTACCCAATTCGAACAAATCTAAACATATTCTAAAATTTGATACTATTTCCGACAATATATGCTTTCATTCAATACAATTTAAAAAAAATGTAAAAATTATGGCGTTTGACTTTGTTGCAGTTTTTTTATCTCACCCTGTGATACCCCTACCACTAAGTGGTCGGGTGTTGTTGCCAGTTTGGAACCCTATATCCCGGAAAGTATGGAAAAAATGTGTTGTTGTAATCAGAATCAAAAGGTCTACTCTTTTGTTGTTGCAAAATGGTCAGGCTTAATCCCTTTATTGTTTTTATAAAAACAACGTTTGTTTATTGGTGGAGAACGATGGTTACGTTTACCAGGGGGTACAATCCCACGGCAGCGGGTTCTACGATACCGGATTGACCCGAAACAACAAGATTCCAGTTTCGGCCAGCGGCTGCCAACCCAGTATGTACATGTTTGTGTTTGTTTATTTTTCTGCATTGGGAGCAGCATATCCCGGAATGCTTGCTCCGGATTTTATTGGTCCGTGCCGGGATTGAGGAAAACCCCGGACCTTGGTTCTGCTCGGTTTGTCAGAACGTCATCCACCACAGATCTGTCTCGGTGCGATGTAATGGATGCAGAGAGTGGGTGCACTTCAAGAACTGTTCCGGATTAAGGCGTTTGCGAGACTACAGCGAAAGGGACTATGTTGCGACTTGCTGCAGTAACGTAGTCCCCAGCGAGTCCTCTTCTTCGTCGTCCTCGTCAGAGACGTCGTCGGAGTATGGCACTCCACCGCAGTCTCCAGAACAGCAACCAACACCGCAGCACCTAACGCCACATGTTGCTGTTCCAACTCCGGATTGTGCATCATTCTTGCAATTCAATTGCAACGGACTTCGAGGCAAAATAGATGAGATAGTGGAATTTATGAGGAATATTAAGATCGCAGCGGTGCAGGAAACCAAGCTGAATGAAAATTGCAGCCTACAACGTTGTTATGGTTACAACGTACTAAGGAAGGATCGCACCAGAAGTGGAGGTGGGGGATTAGCGTTCCTGTTACACCATTCTGTTCAGTACAGACCTATCTCGCTTGAGCTAGTCTCTAGTGACCCATACATGGAATGTGTGGGGGTAGCAGTCAAGTGTGGAACTGCCGAGGTAGAGGTGCTTAATGTGTATATCCCGCCGATTAATAGCTGTGAACCACGTTATTTGCCTGATATTAGCCCATTATTGGTAGGCAATAACCGCCTGGTACTAGGGGATTTTAATGCCCACCATGAGTTGTGGCATTCCGTCCTAGGTAATGACCAGAGGGGATCAGCGCTGGCAGAGCAGATTGACTGCTCCACATTCTGCACGGTTAACGAGGATGCCCCCACCCGAATAAGAGGAGAGTGTCACAGTTCGCCAGATTTAACCATAGTGTCACCCGGTCTGATAAATGACGTGACTTGGCAACCCGTCATTTCTCTTGGCTCAGACCATCTCCCGATAATCGTCTCCATAAGCAGGTCGCCCGATTTCATAACCTCTGAACGCCGCACTTTCCTTAACCATGGGAAAGCTCACTGGCCAGAGTTCAGAGAATTCACCAACCGCCGCTTCAGAGAACTGCCCAACCCTTCTGATGTTCGGGTAGCAGAAAGGATTTTCCGAAACATCATCAGAGCTGCAGCCGCTCGCTATATACCTGCTGGTCGAATACCCGAGATAAGACCAAACTTCCCAGCAGAGGCAGCGGGATTAGCAAACGAGCGTGATGATCTCCGTCGTACCAACCCTACTGATCCTAGAATCAGTGATTTGACAGTGGAAGTCAACCGGTTGGTACAGGAGCATAAGAGGAAAAAGTGGCTAGACCATCTGAAGTGCTGCAACATTGGAACCGATATGAGTAAGCTGTGGGTAACGGTTAAGTCGCTCTCGAACCCTGGAAAAAAGGATGATAGGACCTCAGTCACTTTTAACGACGTAACGGTGACTGATCCGAAGAGGTGCGCGGAATATTTTAACCGACAATTTGTCGAGCACCCCGAGAGTGATAGGGCGAAGCGAAGAGTACTTCGTCGTATCAGATCTCTTCCCGCCGAGGAGGAACCACCACAGTTTACGATGGGTGATGTTGCAAATGTCATCCGTAACGCTAAGTCATCCAAAGCGTTGGGCCCGGACGGAATCTCAATGGTAATGTTGAAGCAGCTGGATACGCCGGGAGTCGAGTACTTAACAAAAGTTCTCAATTTGTCGCTAGCCACCCACATAGTGCCCGAAATCTGGAAAATGGGCCGGGTGGTCCCGCTACTGAAGCCAGGCAAGGATGCCAGTAAAGGCGAATCGTACAGGCCGATTTCGCTTTTGTCGCCAGTAGCAAAGACTCTTGAGGCTTTACTCCTCCCCAGCATTAGAGGAAGCTATGCAGTTGCCAACCACCAGCATGGATTCCGTCCACAACATAGTACCACAACAGCATTACACGCCATTTCCACAAATATTAGTAGAGGACTAAACCAGAACAGGCCGTGTGACAGAACAGTGTTGGTAGCCCTTGACCTATCAAAGGCATTTGATACGGTCAATCATGCCACACTGTTTGAGGACGTACAGAGAACTACCCTCCGGCCAAGTTTGAAACGTTGGATAATCAACTATATGTGTGGACGCCAGTCGTACGTGGAATTCCGGAACAAGAAGTCCAAAGCCCGTAGAGTGAAACAGGGAGTTCCCCAAGGTGGGGTGATATCTCCGGAACTGTTTAACCTCTACCTTTCCGGAATTCCTCGCCCTCCAGACGGCATTGAGATCGTAACGTATGCGGATGATTGTACGATCATGGCGTCGGGTCCAGTGGTCGATGACATATGCGAAAGGTTGAACCCCTATCTCGCGGAGCTTGCCGCATACTTCCACGCGAGGAATATGAAAATATCCGCCACGAAATCAACGGCCACACTCTTTACCACATGGTCTGCGGAGATGAGAACACAGCTGAATGTTCAGGTCGAGGGGAATTTAATACCGACCACGAACTACCCCAAGATTCTTGGGGTAACGTTCGACAGCATGTTCAAGTCGTCCGCGCAAGCCACAGCTATCTGCGACAAGATGAAAAGTAGGAACAAGGTCCTCAAGGCGCTAGCCGGCAGCTCTTGGGGTGCGGACAAAGAAACCTTGTTGACCTCTTATAACGCGATAGGTCGGTCTGTGGTCAACTATGCGGCTCCAGTGTGGTCTGCGAATACTAGTGCTACGCAGTGGAAGAATATCCAGACCTGCCAGAACGCTGCCCTGAGAACTGCGACAGGGTGCCTCCTCATGACACCAGTGGACCATCTACATGAGGAGGCGAAAGTCCTTCCCTTACGTCAGCATAATCATATGCTTTCGTTGCAGTACCTGCTTGGGTGTTACCGTGAGAGCCATCCCAACCATCACATGGTGGATAACTCTCCCCCACCCAGGCGTGTCAGGAAGGACATACATGATCTAGAGAGGGAGGTCCAGCGCTACAAGAGAGAGCCTCTAGATCAAGAAGCCTATCAGGCAGGTCTGAGTGGCATTCACACCGATGCAGTCGCGGATGCTATTAGCAGTTATAAAGTGAATGCCGTCCTCGGAGTCCACCCCCCATCCATTGCAGCCGAAGAACGTCAGCTGCCTAGACAAACCAGGGTAGTTTTGGCGCAATTACGTTCAGGATGGTGTAGTCGCCTCAATTCGTATTGGGCACGAATTGATGAAGATGTGCGTGACGCCTGCCCGGCGTGTGATACAGGCCCGCACAATACGCTACACCTTTTTAATTGCTCAGCCAAACCTACCCAACTCACTCCAGAGGATCTCTGGCTACAGCCCGTTAAAGTAGCCGAATTTCTAAACCTGGAGCTGGAACCAGATTAGCAGAACACAAACACACACATGTACTACTGCTACAACAACAACAACAACCAGGGGGTAAGGCAGGGTATTCCCTAGGTTTTTGAAAAAAAATTGAATATTTGTAATATCTCAATGGTATTGGCATTCACACATGACGAATTCAATATAACAATTTGTTTTGACATTTAAGGACCCATCAGCTGGTTTATGCCACTGCCTAATAGATTTGCGTTGAATCTATTAGTTTTGCATTTTTTCGATATCATAAAAAAAATCGTTTATCGTAGTAAAAAAATTGTACATTCTTGCAGTTTTGGGCCAATGATATTTGGTTTTCCTACAACAACCGTTTTTTTTTTTTTTTCTTTATATAAAAAAAAATACAAAACTTTGAGATTCTTGCAGGTTCTGGGAAAGAGAATTTTTGCCACAGAACAATATTGGTGCTTAATATTTTTTTCTTTTTAAATTTTGCAAGTTTGTACATCACATGTTACCATGCCGTGCTTCACCAATGTATAGCGAAAATTTGTGCTTCTGCTGAGTGTATACCTGGCAACCCTGGTAAGTATTTAACTTTAATATTTCCCTATTTTTCAACAAAAAAAAAATAAACACAGGGCTTCCTAATTTCAACTTACAATGGATAAAAAAAAAAAAAATTTCGACTTTTTTGTAAATAAGATTTTCTTCTGTATACGATATGCTAATCTAATTAGTCATGTTTCTTTATATTTCGTTATTTTTTTTTTCTTTTGCGTAGAAACCAATAACAAATGTTTTGAACAAGGGTGGAGAGAAAAACCAACAAAAAAAAAACAGCAGCCATAACAACAATAACGACAATGAAATGTAACGCAACAAAGAAGAGGAGATGGTAAGCTCTCGTTTGGCGACTCTGACGGCGAATATTCCAGAAAAATAATAAAAAAAGAAACATTTAAACTGTTTGTTATACTTCCAAATAAAATTAAGTTTTGTTTTCCCAGAAATGACATAGTGGAAAAACATTGGCGACATGACAATAGCAGCACGTAGTACTACTGGTTAGGAGCTTAAGCAAAAAATATTAGGAGTAAAACATTTGTTTGAAATCACGTATGCATTAATTTGTTTTTGCTCTGCTGGTATAAAATTTACGGGGTTTTTCTTTAAATATATTATTTTAAGAAAAATTCCTCTAAAAATCCACAACCCAACAATGGAAAAATCATCACCAAAATAAGACACTGCCGAAGCCACACAACAACAATTGTAATGTCATTAATTATGCGGGGGGTGTAGTACTGCGATATTTCTCGAAATCAATAATTTCTCTATTGATTTTTCCATGTCTGTTCCGAATAAACACTCTTATAAATCTGCAGAATTAGATGTTCATTTATGTTGTCTGTTATTTGGAAATTCGTAAATTATTTGCAGTAATATTCGGTGCAAAAATTTACTCCAATGTTCGCATTTACCGACCGAGTAGAAAACACCAAAGAAAACTCTCACACAAATTGTGCCGTCATTGACCATGTTTCTTTTTGCTGTGCAATTTTTTCCTTCCATTTTTGTTTGTTAAGTTTTATCGAAAAGTACAATATTTGGACACCCTCACTTACCACTATTTTATGTGGCTTTTTGTTATAAACTTTTGCCGCAAATAATTAAAAGCTATTAAAATAATTTTGAAGTTTTTTCGTTCACTTTCAGAATTGGACGTTTTTTTATTCACGAACGCACCACGAATTTTTTTGCCTTTATTCTTTGTATTTTAGCTGTCAACCTCTCGTTCTCTGTGTGTGTGTGTGTGTGAATGTGTTGTGAGTACTCGTTACTCGATAGGTGCTGTACGAATAGTATAAGCAAAATAACAGTGTTGGTAAACGCTGCACTAACTTTCTCGTTAATCTTTTACAATTTGCTTGCATGAAATCTCAACTTCGACTAAATTCTTGTTGTGGTTTTAAACTTTTTTAAGGGAATAATTTTAAGAAGCTGAGAAAAAATTTATAATACGTTCATATTTACTATTGGCCAAAATGATGATATGTTTAATCAGATATGTGCGTGGTTATGGGTAAAAATATGACAGCTTTTTTAGGAGGTGAAAGCAAAATGTCAACAACAAACAATTTAACAATAGTCATATATAAAGTCTTATTGTAAGTAATGTTAGTGTCATTGTTATATATCCAAAAATGTAATGAAAACAATACATTTTCAATAAATTATTTTTAATTTTATATATGTACAGTTTTATATATTGGACTATTAATTTAAAATTAAGAACAAATATTCGTAAAATGCTTTATTATGGAGAGTGAACACAAAACGTATTTTTGTTTGATTGGCTTACAGGTGAGAATACATAAAACGCCTTGTTTCGGCAGGCTTGTTTGTAGAGGAAGAAATGAGTTTTAGGTTGGCTTAGTCCGTTTTTGGCCCTACGCTCATTTGTCCTTTCCCGAAGAAGCCTGCCGATGACTTAAGCCATTAAAAAATCCAAAAAAAAAAAACGTTTTATGAAATCATTCAAGTCAGGACTGCAAACCGATTCTTAACCGAACCGTGTACCAAACCGCTGAATCGAAAAGAAAATGGTTCGATGATTCAAGTGGTGTCAACAAACAAACAATTTCTTTATACCCTGCACCATAGTATGGAGGATATATTAAGTTTGTCTTTCCCTTTGTAACACTTCGAAACATACATTTTAGACCCCACAAAGTTTATATATTCTTGATCAGCATGAAATTCTATGTCGATTTAGCAATGTCCGTCCGTGTGTTCGTCTATCCGTCTGTAGAAATCACTCTGGCTTCCGAACAAAATGAAATAGGTTGATAAAGTTCTACTCAAATGTGTATTATGTCTGCAGGACTTTTGGTATTGAAAATGGGCCATGTGGGTCCACGTCTTCGTATAGCCCCCATATAACGGTATCTCTCTATTTTCGGTATTTTGGTGATTTAAGCGAAATTATTCACCGGAAATGTTTCAAATTTGGTATTTGAAATTCGTAATGGGCACAACAGTCTATAACAGAAAATTGTCTGTGCAGATCCACGTCCACGTCAAATTTGTTATTTGAAGTTCGAATTTGACACTGCTGCCTAAGACAGAAAATTGTTTGTGCGGGTCCACAATTTGGTATAGCCCCCATATAATAGTACCTCCCTATATTGATGATTTTAGCTACATTATTCACCGATTTTTCTTCCAGTTTCGCATTTTAATTTTAATAGGAGGTGGGCAGTTTTGTACGCAACAATTTCGGCAAGACAGACCACCTTTAGAGTGGAAATACATAAAGCGCTTATCTGGGTGGCTTAAGTCATCGGTTGGCTTCTTCGGAAATGAACAAGGGAGCCTAGTGCTAAAATGGAACTAGGTCAACCTAAAACTCCTTTATTCATCTACGAAGAAGCCAGCCGATGACTTAAGCCAGCCAAATATGCGCTTTATGTATTTCCAGCCTTACTGTCAGACATTTTTGCGTATTTGTAAAGGCTCCAGCAGGCGATATGTTTTTTACATATGCAGTGTCAATATTTCCATGTACATACATACATACGTACTTTTTCGACTGCATCGGAAGAATATAATTCAAGGCAGATCTACTAAGTAGTCGCATCAGTCCAGCTGACGGCACCATTTAATGTCAAAACAATTTGTTGTATTGTTGAAGTCGCTCTGGTGAATAAAACGGTAGAGGAATAAAGGCATATACATCAGTACTAGCTAATATTGAAATATCAAAAATAATTAAAAATTATCTGGAAAAATACATTGATTGTTAAATGATTTACTATACAAACGAAAGTGAAGGTGGGAATACATAAAGCGCTTATCTGACTGGCTTTTTCGGAAATGAACAAAGAAGCCTTGGGCCAAATTCGAACTAATTCAACCTAAAAATACTTTGTTCATCTACGAAGAAGCCAGTCGATGGCTTAAGCCAGCCAAATATGCGCTTTATGTATTTCCAAAGTTATATTTCCTTTCGTGCTTCTTTAAAATATAACAAAGTACTCACAAAAAAGGATTTTCTTTTGTGGATTATCAGACAATTCCGTTGAAAAATGTGGCTAAAATCATCAAAATACCGAATATCGGAGAGTACCTTTATATGGGGGCTATACGATATCGTGGACCGATATAGCCCATCTTCGAACTTGACCTGCCTGCAGACAAAAGAGAGATCCGTGCAAAATTTTAGCTTCCTAGACAGAATCTTAGAATTTTACGCTGATCAAGAATATATATACTTTGTTGGGTCTAAAATGATTATTTCGATGAGTTACAAACGGAATGACGAACTTAATATACCCTCCATACTATGTATGGTGGAGGGTATTTAAAACTGTATGTTCCACCATTTGGAAAGAATTTGGTAACTTTCAAAAAAATAAATTCCGTTAAAAAATTCTGTTAAAATCCTAAAAATACCGAGTGTAGCCGTTATATTAGGGTCTATACGACAACGTGGACATACATAGGCAACTTTTGTCATAAGCCATTACAATATTCAAATGCGAAACTTAAAAACAAATCGGTGAATAATGTAGCTAAAATCATCAAAATACCGAATATGGGAGGTACAATTGTCAGTCATTGGCAGTAGTATCCATTACGAATTTTAAATACCAAATTTAAAACAATTCCGGTGAATAATGTCGTTAAAATCATCAAAATACTGAATATTAGGAGATACCGTTATATGGGAGCTATTCGAAGACGTGGATCTGCGCAGACAATTTTCTATCCTAGGTTGTAGTATCCATTGCGATCTTCAAATACCAAATTTGAAACAATTCCGGTGAATAATGTAGCTAAAATCATCAAAATACCGAAGATAGGGCTATACGAAGACGTGGACTTGCATACACAAATTTTTGTCATAGGCTGTAGTACCCATTTAAAACACTTTCGGTAATTAGTGTCGTTAAAATCATGAAAATATCGAATATCGGGTGGTACCGTTATATGGGGCCTATACGAAAATGAGGACCAACAAGTCCCATTTACGAACTTAACCTGACTATGGGTAAACTTTAGCAAACAAAACTTTAGCTTTCTATTTCAATTCGTTCGAAAGATAGCGTAATTACAACAGACAGACAGACGGACACCTCTAGATCGTTTTAGTATTTTACGTTGATCCAGATATACAGGGTTGCCATATTCGACAGACCCATCTGGCAACGCCATAACTTTTGACAGAGATGTCACATCGCTTAATGACATACCGCGTTTGAAGCGTCAGTCCAAGCAGATTTTTACCATGAAACAATACACGCCACGCGAGCGCTCTGAAATAATTGAAATTTACATTCAACAGAAGAAGTCAATTGTGAAAACTCAACGTGCTTCTAAAACATTCAAAAATGTGAGAAGTGCGCCTTCTAAGGGACCGTAAATAAGCAAAATTGCCGATTTTACGCCACTGAAAATCCTCAGGAGATTCAAGAAGTGCCTCTTCATGACGGAAAAGTCACAGTTTTGTGCGGCGTTAGTGCGAAAACGGTCATTGGGCCGTTTTTCTTCCAAAATGAAAATGTCCATGCTGTTACCATCAACCAGGAGCGTTATCGCGACATGATGACCAATTTTGTGATGCCAATTATTCGTCGAAAGCGTATGAGGCAGTTCTGGTTTCAACAAGACGGCGCTCCACCGCACACAAGTCGCATAACAAAACATGGGTCCGTCGAATATGGGCAACCCTGTACAGGGTGAGATGAAGAAAACTGCAACCAACTTTAGACTGCTGTCTTTTCCAAGCCACTCGTCCGATAGCTGTGCTTTTGTACGCTGTTTACAAGCGTACAAAAGCATTTTGGTGAGCATTTTCCAGAAAAAAGTTATTCGTGATGGAATTCAAGCGTGATAGTGTGATTTCTTTATATTTGGCTAGAATACCACAAGTAGCTATCGTTAGAGCACTCTCTCGTTACCGTGATACTGGCAGCGTAGCCCGACGTCAAGGAAGTGGTCGGAAGAAGACAGTAACATCAGCAGAAATGGTTTGCAAAGTAAAGAACAGAACCGCAACAGAAAGAAAATAGACTCAAAAGAGCTAAAGAGTTGCTTCGCTTGGCCGAAAGTGGCGAACTGCCGAGTTTGGTTTTCTCCGATAAGAAAACATTCATTGCCCAGCAGTTTGTAAGCAAACAAAGTGATCGTGTTTACTTGTGCACCTTCGGTTGGCCACCAGAACTCAAGCGCCGGCCACGGTGATGGTGTGGGCCGCCATAACAACCGATGATCGCTCTTCGCTAGTATTAATCGACCGTGGCATCAGAATAAATGTCGAATATTATCGCGAAAATATTCTGGAGGGTGTATTAAAGCACGCAAACATTTTGGCCGCAGACCTTGGACATTCCAACAGGGCTCAGCACCATCGCACCCAGCACGCACCACCCAAGAATGGTTAGAATGGTTACAAAATTAGGTTCCTCGCTATATTTCCAGTGCACAGTGGCCACCAAAATCTCCGGATACCAATCCGTTGGACTATTGTGTCTGGAGTATTTTGGAAAGCAAGGTTGGCACTAAAAAATACTTAAGTGTCGATCACCTCAAGCAAGCGCTTTGCCGGGAATGGGCCAAAATACCGCAGAGCAACACTCGGGCAGCGTGTGACGGTTTCATTGGCCGTTTGAAGGCCATAATTCGAACAAATCTAAACTTATTCTAAAATTTAATGCTATTTCCGACATTTTTTGCTTTTATTTAAAAAAAAAAATTAAAAAAAAAAATGTAAAAATTATGGCTTTGACTTTTTTGAAGTATTTTTTGCCTCACCCTGTATATAAGTGATATTTGACAATAAAAATAAAAATACATTACTTACTGAGGACTTGTAAACGATCATAAAATGACATAAAAAGACTCAGAAAAAGATTAACAAATTAAGGGAATTCGTGCAATAAATTATAATAACAAGATTCCAAAATCGTAAACTATCAGAAAATGGTCGAAAAAAATGCTAACTTATCTAAATGAAGACTCATATGTCAGAAGAGTCGCGCGAGGTCATGTTTTCTCCCGGCAAAAGTATCTTTTATGATCAAAAAATCATAAAAATGCCGAATATAGCCGTTATATTGGTTCGTTATATTGTAGTTCTCATTACGAACTCTAAATACGAAATTTGAAACAACTCCGGTGAATAATGTCGCTAACATTATCAAAATAACGAATATTGGGAGGTGCCGGTATTGGGAGGTAAAGTAACGAATATAGGGAGTTACCGTCATATGGGGAATACACGATATCGTTGACCTATACATACAGTACTCTTCCAGGGGGTAAAGTACTCGGAAAGAATTCCTTATGTGAATTTTCAGACAATTTCTTTGAAAATTGTGGCTACAATTTTACGCTGATCAAGAATATGTACATACTTTGTTATGTCTAAATTTATTATTACGATGAGTTACAAACGGAATAACGAACTTAATGTACCCTCCATACCTTAATGTACCCTTCATACCATTTTTCTTTTGGTGTCCTTATTCTGTAAAAACATATACACATTTTGTGTATGTGTGTGTATAGTTTCGAATAAAAAATACAATAATTTGAAACTATTTCAAATTTGATTGCAAAATGTATGCATATTTTCGACGTTCACACATTGTAAAATTTTGGGATGAAACTGTATTGTGCCACAATTTTAGATTCAATCTTGTGGAATAACCCCAAAAATTCCATTCTTGTTTCGCGGGTTTTCCCCAATATAAGAATTTTGTTAAAACAAGTAAGATAGCTGTAAGTTCGGTTGGGCCGAACTTTTAATACCCTCCGCCATTTAGAACGAATTTGGCAATTTCCAAAAAAAAAAAAAAAAAAAAAAAAAATAAGATCCATTAAAAATTCTGTTAAAATCTTAAAAGTTGCGAATGTAGCCATATGTAGCTGCATATGCAACTTTTGTCATAAGCCACTACATTCTTTTCAAAATGCAAAACATGAAAAAACTCAGTGAGTAATGTAGCTAAAATCATCAAAATATCGAATATAGGGTACCTGCACCAAAACGTGGGGGGCTGCACCAAAACGTGGACCTGCACAGACAATTTTGAAACGATTCCGGTGAATAATGTCGCTAAAATCATCAAAATACCCCATATCGGGAGGTGCCGTTATATGGGGCTATACGAAGGCGTGGACTTGCACAGACAATTTTCTGTCATGAGCTGTAATATCCATTACGAACTTCAAATACCAAATTTGAAACAATTCCGGTGAATAATGTCGCTAAAATCATTAAAATTCCGAATATCGGGAGGTGCCGTTATATGGGGCTATACAAAGGCGTGGACCTACACAGACAATTTTCTGTCATAGGCTGTAGCATCCATTACAAACTTCAAATACCAAATTTGAAACATTTCCGGTGAATAGTGTCGCTTAAGTCACCAAAATACCGAAAATAGGGAGGTACCATTATATTGGGCCTATACCAAAACGTGGACCTACGTGGTCCATTTTCAATACCAAAGGTCCTGCAGACATAATATACATTTGAGTAAAATTTTATCAACCTAGTTCATTTCGTTCGGAAGCTAGAGTGATTTCCACAGACGGACGGACATCGCTCAATCGACATAGAACTTAATGCTGATCAAGAGTATATGTATATACTTTGTGGGGTCTAAAATGTATATTTCGAGGTGTTATACCCTTCATACTATGGAGGAGGGTATAAAAATGAACAAGTAAAAAAGCAGCTAAGTTTGGCCGGGCCGAACTTTTAATACCCTCCACCATTTCGAAGGAACTTGAAAATTTTCGAAAACTACCACTTAAATGAAAACCGTTATATGGGGGTTAAAAGAAGACATGGACCTGCATACAAATATTTTTGTCATAGGCTGTAGAACCCATTACGAACTTCAAACACGAAATTCGAAAGGATTCCGGTAAATAATGTCGATAAAATCATGAAAATACCGAATATCGGGAGGTACCGTTATATATGGGCTATACGAAGACGTGGACCTACATACGAAAATGTTTGCCAAAGGTTTTAGTACCCATTAAGATCTTCCAATGAGACTTTTGAAACAATTCCGGTGAATTATGTACCGAATACCTGGAGGTACCGTTATATGGGTGCTATACTCTCAATCTATCTATCTCAATTCGTTCGAAAGATAGCGTGATTACAACAGACAGACAGACGGACGGACATCGCTAGATCGTCTTAGAATTTCACGCTGATCAAGACTATATATACTTTGTAGGGTCTATTATGAATATTTCGAGGAGTTACAAACGGAATGACAAAGCTAATATACCCTCCATAGAATGGTGGAAGGTATTAAAATAAACAAGGCCAACTGTTGCCTATTCCAAAGTCTATTTGACCAGCACAGAGTTGAATTTTTCTAGTTACGTTGAAGTTGAGCAACCTTTCTTATTGAGCCACGCTCCACAACTGCATCTCTCTCGCTTGCACTAATACAAGACATATGCGTTATATTAATACCTATTAGCCAGCAATTGCCGCTGACTAATGGAGGCCTCAAAGTATTAAATATTCAACAACGAAATATTTTGATTTGCTGCCAGACTCAATCTACGATGACAATAGTGATTATTGGCTAAAAAAAAAACATCAAGCGGGCATTAAATGGCTGCACCAAAAAAAAGCAACACAACGCACACCAGCACAACAAGTGCATACAAAACAAAAACAAACACTTAACAAGGGCGGCCAAAATTGGCGCTATGGTCTTTAGCTATAATGCAGTTGGTTTGTTTGTTTTGCTGTGGTTTCATTGTTGCTATTCATTTTTTTACTTTTCTTCTTTGCTGCAGCTTATTTTTATTTTTCGATGTTTCCTTCATTTTCTCTTGCTATTTTATTGGGTGTTGATATTGCCGACCAGCCGCCAGACAGTCAAAGCTACAACGTATACACAGACACAGACACAGACACACACTCACACAACATATGCCTTCTGTACGACCAACCGACGACGAACGTACAAATAGTGCACACACGAAACCCAGCCCACTTTTACTTTACGAAGTATGCACCTAAC
This sequence comes from Musca domestica, assembly GCF_030504385.1. Taxonomy (NCBI): domain Eukaryota; kingdom Metazoa; phylum Arthropoda; class Insecta; order Diptera; family Muscidae; genus Musca; species Musca domestica. The sequence goes on along the minus strand of NW_026712192.1, from coordinate 8,384,825 downwards.
AATATTTTCAATATGTGAGTGAATGGCTACGTATGGCTAAGGTAATGTTGATTGTTGTCTCCGTTTTGTTTGTTTTTATCGTATTGTTTGTGAGTTTTCGTATTTCTGTTTTGGCCACATAGTTGATGCGTTTGAATATGAGAGGAGATGGTTGCTCTTTTCATGGTAAGTAGTGAGAGACAGAAATATAGTAAAGAGAGTGAGAGAGGGTGGTTGAGAAGAAGTTACCATTACTAATATTTTACATTCAGTCAATTATGAATACAATTGTGCAATGCAAAATTAATTTTGGAAAATAAGTTGAAATGTCACAGAAAAACGTAGATCAATGAATGACCGAGCGAGAACGAATAATATACAGGGTGAGATAAAAAACTGCAACAAAGTCAAACGCCATAATTTTTACATTTTTTATGTTTTATTGAATGAAAGCAAAAAATGTTTATGAATTATGAATTACACGAATTACGGCCTTCAAACGGCCAATGAAACCGTCACACGCTGCCCGAATGTTGCTATGCGGTTTTTTTGGTCCATTCCCGGCGAAGCGCTTGCTTGAGGTGATCAACACTTTGGTATTTTTTAGTGCCAACCTTGCTTTCCAAAATACTCCAGACACAATAGTCCAACGGATTGGTAACCAGAGATTTTGGTGGCCATTGTGCGCTGGATATGAAACGAGGAACCTCATTTTGTAACCATTCTTGGGTGCATTGGTGCTGAGTCCTGTTGAAATGTCCAAGGTCTGTGGCCAAAATGTTTGTGTTTCCAAGGCTTTAATACACCCTCCGGAATATTTTCGCGATAATATACCGCATTTATTCTGATGCCACGGTCGATTTATACGAGCGGAGAGCGACCATCGGCTTTTATGGCGGCCCACAACATCACCATGGCCAGCGCTTGAGTTCTGGTGGCCAACCGAAGGTTTACTTTTTCAGCTGATCTCATTGTAAACGCGATCATTTTGTTTGTTTACAAACTGCTGGACAACGAATGTTTTCTCATCGGCGAGGTCTATTTTCTTTCTATTGCGGTGTAAGTTCTTGCACTTTTTGGAATTTCAATGGCTTTAGCCCGAGCTCATTTTTCAATATTTGCCGAATGGAATATTGCGATATGTTCGGCTCACGAGCCATTTTTCGGCCACTGCGACGCAGGTTTCGATCAATTCGCTTTTTTATTTTGTCGAACCATTTCTGCTGATGTTGCTGTTTTCTTCCGTCCACTTCCTTGACGTCGGGCTACGCTACCAGTATCACGGTAACGAGCGATGGTACGAGACACAAAAGATTTATTCACATTTAAATACTGGAGAGCTCTAACGATAGCCACTTGTGGTTTTCCAGCCAAATATAAAGAAATCACACTATCACGCTTGAATTCCATCACGAACAACATTTTTTTTTTGGAAAATTCTCACCAAAGGGCTTTTGTATAATAAGCTGTCACTGGAATAATTTTAATAGCTGTCGGACGAGTGGCTTCGAAATGACGGCAGTCTGAAGTTGGTTGCAGTTTTTTCATCTCATCCTGTATATTTCTTTTTTTTTCATAATACCCATCTTAAAATTCTAACCCCTCACCCATGGCACGCATGCCAGACAGAAGAAAAACATTTCCCCCTAAATTGACGACCCCAGGAAACTTTATAAAGGCGAGAATACATAAAACGCTTTTCTGGCTGGCTTAAGACATCGGCTGATTTCTTCCGAAAAGAACAAAGGAGCGTTGGGCCAAAATCGAACTAAATTAACCTAAAAGTCCGTTGTTCCTATACGAAGAAGTCAGTCACAAAAGCGTTTTATGTATTCTCACCTTTAGTTCGATATTGGCCTTACACTCCGTTGTTCCTTTCCGAAGAAGCCAGCCGATCACTTAAGCCTGCCAAAAAAGCTTTATATTTATTCTCACCTTAAGGGTGACGTACTGTATTACAGCTGCTATGGGTTTGTAGTTAACAGAAGACTTAACAACCTCTTCTCTACGTTCACCCCCGGTGGATGAACGACTACCTTCAATCGGTATAATAACTAAATTCTTCAACATCAGTATTATCTGGGCCCATGAACGAAGGTAAGGATGAGCTGACCAAAGATATGGACAATATAGAAAAGACATATAATAACTGTCCTACCCAAGGTATTAAAATTACTCTAGGCGATTTTAATGCGAAAATTGGAAAGCAGAATATCTTTGGCCCAAATAATGGCAAGTTCTGCCTCCTTGGGTACCAGAGGCACACACCAATGAAGTATGATCGCTACCAAGGGAAAATATGCGGTATTTAGCGCTATTCTAGAGTCAGTAGCGACGCTTAGCTCACGAGTGGGTTGTCCAAAAAATGGAGGAGGGAGAAACGTATTTTCCTTGGAAAATTAGAGAAATAGAAAAACGGGATTGCATAAAAATTAAAATGTACAGAATTCAGAAGGAAGTTTGATAACGTTAATAATGAACAAACTGATGGCTTTGGTGCACCTACAACATCGTATAGGCAATCTGGTAACAGATACGGATATTGTGTTCGGAATATGGAATGAGCCCTTCTCCAACCAGTGAGTATTTAAAAATGGTTATGACGAAGATACAGCAAGCAAAAATTTCAGAGAATGGTATCGAATGTATACCAGGCGAAGACGTCTGAAGATCTAAAAAGGCAATAGGGGCCGACAGGTTCCCAGCCGAATTGTTCAAGACCGGAGGTAATAACCTGATAAAGTGTATGCATTAGTTAGTTAGAAACGTTTGGCAGCTGAATCGTATACCTGATGATTGGAAATTGTTCTAGGCGATTTCAATGCCAAAATTGGAAATGGAAAGGAGAAAATCTTTGGCGCAAAGAGGCCCACACCAATGAAGTCACGTTATGACTGTGACGCTACCATGGAAAGAAATGCAGCATTCAGGGCTACTCTAGAGTCAAGTAAATAAAAGTAAAGAAGCGACTTGATCGAAACCCGCGTCGCAGTGGCCGAAAACTGGCTTGTTAACTAAACATATCGCAATATTCCTTTCGGTAAATATTGAAAAATGAGCTCGGGGTAAAAAAGTGCAAGAACTTACACCGCAAAAGAAAAAATAGACTCAAAAGAGCTGAAGGGTTGCTTCGCTTGACCGAAAGTGGTGAACTGCCGATTTTGGCTTTCTCCGATGAGAAAACATTCGTTGTCCAGCAGTTTGTAAACAAACAAAATGATCGCGTTTACTTGACAAAGAGGTCAGCTGAAAATGTAAACCTTCGGTTGGTCATCAGAACTCAAGCGCTGGCCATGGTGATGGTGTCGGCCGCCATCCGCTCGTATTAATCGACCGTGGCATCAGAAGAAATGCTGAATATTATCGCGAAAATATTCTGGAGGGTGTATTAAAGCCTTGGGTACGCAAACATTTTGTCCGCAGACCTTGGACATTCCAACAGGACTCAACACCATAGCTCTCAGCACGCGCCACCCAAGATTGGTTACAAAATGAGGTTCCTCGCTTCATTTCCCGTGCACAATGGCCACCAAAATCTCCGGATACCAATCCGTTGGAATATTGTGTCTGGAGTATTTTGGAAAGCAAGGTTTGCACTAAAAAATACCAAAGTGTGCGGTTCGCCGGGAATGGGCAAAAATACCCCTGAGCAACATTCGGGCAGCGTTTGAGGGTGTCATTGGCCATTTGAAGGCCATAATTCGTACCAAAAGCGACCAATTCGAACAATATTCTAAAATTTAATGCTATTTCCGAAATTTTTAGATTTCATTCAATAAAATTTAAAAATAAAATGTTAAAATTATGACCTTGACCTTGATGCAGTTTTTTAATCTCACACTGTAGTTCCCATTACAGACTCTAAATACGAAATTTGAAACAACTCCGGTGAATAATGTCGCTAACATCATCAAAATACCGAATATCGGGGTGTACCTTTATATGGGGGCTATACGATATCGTGGACCTATACAGACAATTCTCTTTTAGGGGATAAGGTACTCACAAGGAACTTCTTGTCAGAATTTTCAGACAATTCTATTGGAAAATCTAAAATCATCAAAATACCGAATAAAGGGGGGTACCGTTAATTGTGGACTATAAGATATCGTGGATCTATATAGACAATTTTCTTTCAGGGGGTAAAGTACCCATAAGGACCACCTTGTGTAGAATTTCAGACAATTCCATTGAAAAACGTGTATAAAATCATCAAAATATCGAATATCGAGGGGTACCGTTATATGGGGGCTATATGATATCGTGGACCTGAATTTTTATATGAGGGCTATACGATACCGTGGACCTATATATTCTTTATTATTCTCTTTTAGGGGGTAAAGTGCTCACAAGGAACTCCTTGTGTAGAATTTCAGACAATTCCCTTAAAAGATGTGGCTAAAATCATCAAAATACCGAATATCGGTGGGTACCGTTATATTGGGGCTATACGATATCGTGCACCGACATAGTCCATCTTCGAACTTGACCTGCCTGTTGACAAAAGACAGATCTGTGCTAAATTTTAGCTTTCTATCTTAATTCGTTTTGACTGTAGCGTGATTACAACAGATGGACGGACGGACGGGCGGACAGGGCTAAATCGTCTTAGAATTTTACGCCGATCGAGAATATATATACAATGTTGGGTCTAAAATTATTATTTCGATGAGTTACAAACGGAATGACAAACTCTATATACCCTCCATGCTATGTATGGTGGAGGGTATAAAATAAAGAAAGAGAGGGAGCGAGAGATGTATAACATGGAGCATAACAACTGTTTCGCCACCATGCCACACCAATCAACCCCTAAAAATGGTGGCAGTATCCATGCATAACATTCCAGACGCATTTCTTATACGTACAATCCAATACCTATGAATGCCTTCGATTGCCTCCCTGTCTGTCCGTCTATTCTTACACCATCTTTTATTGTTGTGTTCTATTTCTTTTTATTATTAGCTCATTTCCACCCTCTTTTCTTACTTTACTAGGCACTCTAGGATGCCATTAAATAGTTTATTCTATCCACCATTGTTGCAGCATTTTTCGTATTTACTGTTTTAATGGTTATTCTTTAAATTTTTTATTTCTTTGTTTTTGCTTTAAAATCATTTATATTAGTGTACCTACCCTGGTTTGGGAGCATGGAGTACATCCAACAACCATTACCACCACCACCATATACCTTACCTTGAAAGTTCCCATGTTATTCATTCATTGTTTGTCGATGTCGATGTTCTTGCCTTTATTCTTTGTTTGACATAGTTTTTAAAGTTACAAAAATATACGCGATAGAAAAAACAAAACAAGGAAAAAGGACACACAAGGAACGAAGAAAACACGACGTCAAACAATGCCAACAACAACAGCGAAGTCTGAAAACTGTCGGCATCTTCTTAAACGACGTTATGAAACTACTTCAAGGAAAACTTCTTCTAACTGAGTCGGGTTTCGCCACACCAAACTTACGCTTGAATTTACGCTTTGTTTTTGTATACAGTGAATACAGATACATACATACACACCCACATTTACATACGTTTACATTTTTGAGTAAGTACACTCTATAAAAAATCAATCGAGCTCGACTCCATTAAGAACCAGTAAAGAAAGTCCTAAAGTCGGAAGGGGCTGACTTTATGATACCCTACACCACTTTGCCAATTTAGTAGAGCTCCACATAACAATTAAAAGTTTTTATGAGGGAATTCAATTATACACGCTATGATTATAATTTAAAGTTTAAAGGACTAAATGTGCCGAAGCATTTGTATCTTTTAAATTCGGACTTGTATTGCCCATTTGGTGCACAATTAATTTGAAATCGGATAAAGATATATATATTTATGGGAGCTATATCCAAATCTGAACCGATCTCGATAAAATTTGGCAAAGATATTTCTGAGCTGTATTTGATATATTTTTCTAAATATCGTTGTTACGGAGTGCATATTATGGCTGTGGGTAACAAATACTACAAATCGGATGAACAGTATATATGGGAGCTATGGCTATATCTGAACCGATCTTCACCAAATTTGACATACTAGCTTCTAGACTCAATTCGGTCATTTGTACCAAATTCCATCCTATTTGGGCAAATATTAGACATTTGGTGCACAATAAAAGGTAAATCGGACGAAGTTATATATGGGAGCTATATGTAAATCTGAACCGATCTCGATAAAATTTAGCAAAGGTATTTCTGAGCTGTATTTGATATATTTCTCCAAATATTGTTATTATTGAGTGCATATTATGGCTGCGGAGAACAAAAATAACAAATCGGATGAACACTATATATGGGAGCTATAGCTATATCTAAACCGATTTCGATCAAATTTGGCATATTTATTTTAGGGCCTAATTTGGGTGTCTATTCGGGCTGATATCAAACGTTTGGTGGACAATAAAAGGCAAATCGGACGAAGATATATATGGGAGCTATATCTAAATTTTTACCGATTATCTTCAATTTCAATGGGGTTCGTCCTAGGGCCAAACAAATGATTTGTGTAAAATTTCATCTTAATCGAAAACAATGCGACCTGCATTTTGTTCACAAGAACACATGGACAGACAGACGGACTGACATGCATAAATCAACTGAGAAAGTGATTCTATGGAGATCCTCAAAAGTAACTATGGGTCTATCTCGCTTCCTTATCCATCCTAACCAAAAAATAAAATAAAAAATAATGCTTTCGGTCTTAGACAATAGATCACACATTGGAGGTATTCATAATTTTTATACGCTCCACTATTGTATGGAGGGAATATTAAGTTTGTCATTCCGTTTGTAACACCTCGAAATATACTTTTTAGACCCCACAAAGTATATATATTCTTGATCAGCCCAAAATTCTATGTCGATTTATCAATGTCCCTCCGGACGAAAAGAAGTAGGTTGATAAAATTTTACTCAAATGTGTATTATGTCAGCAGGACTTTTGGTATTGAAAATGGGTCATGTAGGTCCACGTTTTGGTAAAGCCTCCATCTAATTGTACCTCGCAATATTCGGTATTTTGGTGATTTAAGTGACATTATTCACCGGATATGTTTCAAATTTGGGTTTTGAAAGTCGTAATGGGTACTACAGCCTAAGACAAAAAATTGTCTGTACAGGTCCACGTCTTCATATAGGCCCATATAACGGTATCTCCCGATATTTGGTATTTTGATGGTTTTAGCGACATTATACACTGGAATTGTTTCCAATTTGGTATTTGAAGTTCGTAATGGGTACCACAGCCTACGACAGAAAATAATATGTGCAGGTACACGTCGTCGTATAACCCCAATATAAGGGTACCTCCATATATTCGGTATTTTGATGATTTTTAGCTAAATTTTTCACCGATTTCTTTTATAGGGTATATTAACTTTGTCATTCCGTTCGTAACATCCCTAAATATCAATCGTATATATACAGGGCGAGATAAGAAAAACTGCAACAAAGTCAAATGCCATGATTTTTACTTTTTTTTTTTAAATTTTATTTAATAGCATCAAATTTTAGAATAAGTTTAGATTTGTTCGAATTGGCCACCTTTGACACGAATTATGGCCTTCAAACGGCCAATGAAACCGTCACACGCTGCCCGAATATTGCTCTGTGATATTTTGGCCTATTCCCGGCGAAACGCTTGCTTGAGGTGATAGACACTTTGGTATTTTTTAGTGCCAAACTTGCTTTCCAAAATACTCAAGACCAATAGCCCAACGGATTTGTATCCGGAGAATTTTGTGGCCATTGTGCGCTGGAAATGAAGCGAGGAACGTAATTTTATAACCATTCTTGGGTGGCGCGTGCTGAGTGCGATGGTGCTGAGTCCGGTTTGGAATGTCCAAGGTCTGCGGCCAAAATATTTTCCCGATAATATTCGGCATTAATTCTGATGCCATGGTCGATTACGATACGAGCGGAGAGCAACCATTGGCTGTTATGTTGGCCCACACCATCAGTATGACCGGCGCTTGCGTTCTGGTGGCCAACCGCAAGTGCACATTTTCAACTGACCTCTTTGGCAAGTAAACACGATCATTTTGTTTGTTTATAAACTGCTGGACAACGAATGTTTTCTCATCGGAGAAAACCAAATTCGTCAGTTCACCACTTTCGGCTAAGCGAAGCAACTCTTTAGCTTTTTTGAGTCTATTTTCTTTCTATTGCGGTGTAAGTTCTTGCACTTTTTGGGATTTCAATGGCGAGCTCATTTTTTAATATTTGCCGAAATGGGATATTGCGATATTTTCAGCTCACGAGCCATTTTTCGGCCACAGCGACGCGGGTTTCGCTCAAGTCGCTTCTTTACTTTTCGAAACATTTCTGCTGATGTTGCTGTTTTCTTCCGTCCACTTCCTTGACGTCGGGCTACGCTACCAGTATCAAGGTAACGAGCGATGGTACGAGACACAAAATATTTATTCACATTTAAATGCTGGAGTGCTCTAACGATAGCTACTTGTTGTTTTCCAGCCAAATATAAAGAAATCACACTATCAAGCTTGAATTCCATCACGAATAACCTTTTTTCTGGAAAATTCTCACCAAAATGCTTTTGTCCGCTTGTAAACAATATAATGAGCTGTCACTGGAATAATTTTAATAGCTGTCGGACGAGTGGCTTAGAAATGAAAGCAGTCTGAACTTGGTTGCAGTTTTTTCATCTCACCCGGTATATGTATGGCACTCGCCTTATGAACCCTCCATGAAATACTGAATGCCACCGTAAGAACTACTGACAATGTCACTTCGGACTGAGAAGCTTATACAAAATGTCTGTAGGAAAAAGAAAAACATTGCTTGTCCACACTGGTGACCGAAATACTTTTGACAAAATCAGTAGCAGGAATGATTGACTGTGTTCATTATCCATAGGATATATAGAGATCGGGATAGATTGGTATTGAAAACATTGGATTTGTGGCCAGATATATGAATTCTTTCAGTGTACAACCCTATGTATGAACGTAAATAGTCCTTTATATATACATACATATATTTGTTTACGTGGCAGTGAATATGTCGGAGTTGTTCTTCTTATCTTAATAAACTTTTACTTGGAAAGTACGACACTTTCACTTTTTGTGTGAAAACTCTGTTTTAAAGTGGAGTCAACATCACTGCTGCCACAGACACCAGTAACATCATTGCCACTTGCCTGCCTCAGCACTTTTAGCTAACGCTCATAACTTATACGACGTTTTGTTTGCTACGGGACTGAGTTTATGGCAATTGTGTCTTCTAAGCTATTCACAATATTATCATTTTTTCCGGTCCTTGTTGTTGTTATTGTTTATTGCATTAAACTTTAAATTGTTAAAAAAATCGTTGAATTAAAAAAAAAAATGAATTAAAAATGTCAATTACCTGGTCATCAATTGTTGTTGCAATGTGCCATTGATGGCCAATGATATTTTTCCTTCTCAGAAAAGAGGTACCATAAATTCCAGAAAAAAAATCTAAGAAAAAAATTCTAGATTCCAAACCGAATTACGCTAGAGTCAAAAGGAATGAAGAAAAAATTTTGCACAGATCAGTCTTTTGTTCGAAGTTGGGCTATATCGGTCCATGATGTCGTATAGCTCCCATATAACGGAAAATACCCCGATATTCGGAATTTTGATGATTGCAGCCAAATTTTTCAATGAAATTGTCTGAAAATCCATTCAAGAATTTTCTTTTGAGTACTTTACCCCTTGGAAGAGTTTTGTCTATATAGGTCCACGATATCGTATGTATCCCCAAATAACGGTAGCTCCCTATATTCGCTAGCTTTATGACTTTAGCTACATTTTTCAATGAAATTGTTTAAAAATCCATACTAGAAGTCATTTCTAAGCACTTTATCCTCTTGAAGAGAAATGTCTATATAGGTCCACGATATCGTACAGCCCCCATATAATGGTACCTCCCTATATTTGGTATTTTGATGATTTTAGCGACATTATTCACCGGAATTGTTTCAAATTTGGTATTTGAAGTTCGTAATGGATATTACGGCCTATGACAGAAAATTGTCTGTGCATGTCCTTGTCTTCGTATAGCCCTCATATGACAGTACCTCCCGATTCTCGGTATTTTCATGATTTTTGCGACATTATTTACCGGAATTGTAACAAATTTCGTATTTAGAGTTCGTAATGGGTACTACAGCCCATGAGAAAAAATTGCGTATGCAGTCCCACGTTTTCGTTAGCCTCCATATAACGGTACCTCCCAATATTCGGTATTTTGATAATTTTAGCGACATTATTCACCGGAGTTGTTTCTAATTTTGTATTTGTAGTTCCTAATAGGTGCTACAGAAAATTGTCTATGCAGCTCCACGTCTTCGTGTAGCCCCCATATAACGGTACCTCCCGATATTCGGTATTTTGATGATTTTAGCTACATTATTCACCGGATTTTTTTTTTAAGTTCCGTATTTGAATATTGTGATGGCTTATGACAAAACTTGACTATGCAGTGCCACGCCTTCGTATAGACCCCAATATAGCGGCTATATTCGGTATTTTTATGATTTTAACAGAATTTTTAACGAATTTCCAAATTCTTTCAAAACTAGCCGCTTCAGAGAAAGTCAGCCGAATTCAAACACGAGGATATACTCGGAAGATATTAAGGCCATCCTTGTGTGTGTGTGCAGCTATGGAAACTAAAGCGGCTAACAAGGAGGAAGAACGTCAGGGCAAAGCTTTCAAAGCAGAAAATATCAGCAAAGACGAAAGACTTGGAATAGAAGATAAAGTATATGGGGAGAAACAAGAATCAAATTCTGGAAACTTCATTGGACAGGTATCAACGACTGAAGAATCGAAGTGGAAAAGAAAACCACGTGGTAACGGAACACTACAGAATTCAAGAATGAACTGTTCGTTAGCGAGATGAAAACAAAGAAGAAGGATGGAATAATAAAATGCTGCAGGAAGCTCAAATTGTGATGAAGATGTCTCGAGGAAGTGCTGCAGCGAGTAGACTACAGGCCGGAGTAACTGGACATTATAAACGCTGGAAGGGTAAGCTGTGCAAGGAGGGTTCAGCTTGGCATTTGTCCACAATTTCCCAAAAGTTAGCTAATAATAACTCTCGAAGGGAGCATCCGATTTGATTCAAGCTTGGCACAATGTAGAATTATTGTTCAACTTTGATCAAGTTTGGAGACGGGCAATATCGGTCTAGTCCTTCTGGTACCACTCCGCAAAAGGTCAACATTTTCACAAAAAATAATTTTCAGTATACAACAAGAACGGATCATGCCACTTGGGAAATTCCCATATTTATATTAGTGCTATGCCAGATGAGAAAATTGACAATATCGAACCACTCCCTTATGTACCTCCCGCACAAAGGGTCAAAAAAGGATAATTATAACTTATAAAATACGACGTAAGCAGTAGCTTCTCTTGAAATTTACACATCCCAATATTTTTACTAACACAAGACCACTCCTTCTGATACCTGCCCCACAAAGGGTCAACATTTTGAATAATTACAACTCTTATAAAATACGAAGCAATCATCCGATTCTCTTCAAATTTTACATATGCTGAGACTTCTAACATCACATAATCAGGTGAGAAGATGAAATATATCAGATCACTCCTTCTGGTATCTGCCCCACCGAGGGTAAAAATTTTAAATAATTATGTCTTTTGTAATTTGCGAAATAAACATCCGATTCTCTTCAAATTCCACACATCCTAGGATTTCTAACAACACATTATCAGGCCCCACAACCGGTCAACATTTTGAATAATTACATCTCTTATAATTTGCGAAATAAGCATTCGATTCGCTTTGAGTTTCACACATCCCAATATTTTTACTAACACAAGAGCTGGTGTGAAAATGGAATGTATCGGTCCCCTCCTGCTGGAACCTCTCCTATAAAGAGTCAACATTTTAAACAAGTAAAAAAGCAGCAAAGTTCGGCCGGGCCGAACTTTTAATACCTTTCAAGGAACTTGAAATTTTTCAAAAAAAAAACTTCCGAAAAGTACCACTTAAATGGAAACTGTTATATGGAGACTTACGAAATTTTTTGTCATAGGCTGTAGTCGGCCATTACGAACTTCAAACATCAAATTTGAAATGATTCCGGTAAATAATGTCGCTAAAATCATGAAAATACCGAATATCGGAAGGTACCGGCAGGAGGTACGTGGACCTGCATACGAAATGTTTTTAAATAGGTGGTAGTAACCACTAAGATCTCCCAATACGAAATTTGAAACGATTCCTGTGAATAATTTTGTTGAAATCATCAAAATACCGAATATCGGGAGCTACCGTTATACGGGGGCTATACGAAGGCGTGAACCAGCATACAAAAATTTTTGTCATAGGCTGTAGCACCCATCACGAGCTTCAAATACGAAATTTGAAATGATTCCGGTAAATAATGTCGCTAAAATCATGAAAATACCTCCCAATATGAAATTTGAAACGATTCCAGTGAATAATTTTATTGAAATCATCAAAATACCGAATATCGGAAGGTACCGTTATATGGGGGCTATACGAAAATGTGGACCTGCATACAAAAATGTTTGTCATAGACTGTAGTACCCATTACGAACTTCAAATATGAAATTTTAAATAATTCCGGTAAATAATGTCGCTGAAATCATGAAAATACCGAATATCAGGAGGTACCGTTATATGGGGGCTATACGAAAACTTAAACCGACATGGCCCATTTACGAACTTAACCTGCCAACATGTAAACTATGCATGTATGCAAAATTTTAGCCTTCTATCTCAATTCCGAATCAGAATTCGATTACCTTCAAATTTCACACATCCCAATGATCTGGGATGTGACGAAAGATGTCGGCTATCTTGTTAACCTGAGATCTGATGTGAATACAGATTTCAGCGGATCACACCGTTTGGGCACCTTTCCCACAAAATGTTTAAAATTTGGTTCGACTCTTATCCTAATATTTTTTCATCATTAGATGAAGTGTAATACTTCGATCCGCTATTTTCCAAAAATTATTATATTTCCTCAGAACATTGGTTTCTGTGAAATATTTTGATAATGAAATTAAATCTTTTTTCTTTTTATTTATCTTAAATATATTTCAACAACAATTGACGAAATTTGTTTTGAAAATGAAATAAAAAGTCAAAGCCCTAAATGAACAATGAACTTTGTCTGAATAAAAATCGGTCTAAGGACACAAGAAGGCACGCAAAAACAAGATGATGACAGAGCAGACAAATTCTGCACCCCCACCTGCGCGAACGCACACACACACACAGACGTACATCCGCCTAACGGGATAAAAGAAAAATGAGTTCATTAACTTAGAGACCCTAAAGTTATACAGACATTCGTACCTACCTACCACTCATGCTCTTGGCTAACGGTGCTTGGTTTTTGGTTGTTATTCGGCAGCGAAAAGGATATTCTCCATTTACTATATACCAAAAAAAAACGCAGTATACACACGCAAACAAGAACGCAGTTAATGGATTTTATGGCCAAGTCAAAACAAAATAAACCAAAAAGAAGACATTTTCATGATTCTAAGAGAACAAGGCGTGCGAAATTTCTCTTAATTTTCACAAAGGACATTTCAAGTTAGCCTGGGAACACAAATACAGAGACATTATCAAAAAAATGCGAATAAAACGAGCAAAACAAAACTAAAATCGAAAAAACTGCGTTCCGTACCGACCCCGAGCGGCTTGTTGAAATTCAGGACTACATACAGTCATGAGCGAGGCTTGCTTTCTGGCGTAATTTTCACACACACACACACACACCATGCGAAAGCTAAGCAATACACGTAGTACATGAAACCTATACAGATAATATATAGACACACAGACACGCACACACAGGACAAAATAACAAATATAAATGTGGTGGCAGTCAGCCAGCCAGCCGGGCAAAGGCGAGACAACCAGTCAATCAGGCAGACAGTCTGCCAGCCAGCCAGCCAGCCAGCCAGCCAGCCTGTGAGGTGAGCCGAGGCAATGGTTGTGGATGGGAAACCTGCCTACAAGTGGTGTTGATGGTGGTAGCTGAACACAATGAGAAGGGGCCAAGTGGAACCTGGCCATAATCAGGAATGTGCAAAGAGCAATGTGTGTGTGTTTGAAGATTTAGCGTTCGAATTTTGACAGTGGATTTGAAATTGTAACTTACCGAGGCCCGAGGAGCGGAGGGGAGGGAGGAGCAGCACACACACACTCATGTAAACAACAAAGGAAACCCTTGGTAACGCAGGCCCGACTCAACAACAAGAAGTGGATGATGAAACAAGAAAATAAAAACAAAGACCTAAACTCCAGGAACGAGCAAAAAGAAAAAAAAAAAATAAAAAAAGAAACAGGACGAAATACATGTGCAGGATATAGGCAAGGATATCCTTTAAGTATGTGGATGTGCGTGCAAGAGTGTGTGGACAGTATATAGCACTTACGACTACTGTCTAGGCCGATTGGTAAAGAGTAGGAGTAATTTTGTCTGCTTTTGGTTTTTACCAACAAAGATGACGATGATGATGATGGCGATGGCGATGATGATGATTTTCAGGCCAAAGGTGTATCTAGAAGAGAAACCCACTCACACACACACGCACAGATACTTGGTTGGATATATTCGGCAAAACAAAGCATAGGCAAACAACATGGACATGCTGATATGTGCCTGTATTGAAACGAACCGATTGGAATAGAAATCGTTTTGGGGTTAGGGTTAAGGGGTGGATAGATAGGATAAATAACCGGCTGCGAAATTCGTTTCACACACACACACACACATACTCGTGCACTCTTACCACCTACCCTTAGTTTTTCCATTTCCAACCAAAATACTGCAAAGGGATTTGATATTCATATCGTAGCTATGTATAAATGTTTGTACATATATATGTATATACAAATGTACTTCGATTTTCTGGAGCAAACAAAGGAAACATTTTTAAGTTTTATCCAAATACACAAAATTTCGGCAATACGGTTGAGTGTGTATGTGTGTGTGTGTGCGTTTTTGTGTTTTCCAGGATTATGCCTCTTTGGCCAATAGACACTTGTGTGTGCGTGACCAAAGTAAACATACACATAATACCGTCCACCCTACCGAGTATTTTTAGAAATTGAAATATTGATTATATTCGTCTGTCTGCCCGGGAGGAGGTCAGCAGACGGGTGTATCTAATAAATTAACCACTTTATGTAAAAGTGCCTTGCTGAGTTCTCAGAAAGTCTTTTCCACACGATAAACCTCCCGCTAGTCTTCTCCGCTTAAAAGGTCTTCCGGATTCTTCTTTCTTCCGGATTCTTCTTTTTTCTTTTGTTCATATACAACCCTATTTGAAGATCGTTTACTTCCCTCTTCTCCGCTTTCTATAGGGTGATTTTTTTTAAAACTGTAGAGGAAAGTAAGAAAAAAAACCAAAAAAATGGCAAAACCATGAAATCTCCATAACCGTGACCCCGCCTTGTCCATATACATATATGTACAGGGTGAGATAAAAAACTGCAACAAAGTCAAACGCCATAATTTTTATATATTTTTTTTTAATTTTATTGAATGAAAGCAAACAAGTTAAAAAACAGTAAGTTCGGCCGGGCCACCATTTGGAACGAATTTGGAAATTTCAAAAAAATAAAATTCTGTTAAATTTTAAAAATACCGAATATTGCCGTTATATTGGGGTCTATACAACGTGGACCTACATAGGCATTGTTTGCCTTTAGCCATTACCATATTCAAATTCGAAACTTGAAATAAACGTTTAATAATGAAGATAAAATCATCAAAATATCGTATATAGGGAGGTACCATTATATCGGAGTTGTGCGAAGACCTGGACCAGCATAGACAATTTTCTGTCTCAGGCTATAGCATCCATTACTAACGTTAAATACGATATCTCAAACAATTTCGGTGGGTATTGTACCTAAACTCGTCAAAATACCGAATATAGGGAGGTACTGATATATGGGGCCTATACGAAGATATGGACCTGCATAGACATTTTTCTGTCACAGACTGTAGTTCCCATTACGAACTCTAAATACGTAATTTGAAACAATTCCGGTGAATAATGGCGCTAAATTCATCAAAATGCTGAATATAGGGAGGTACTGTTATATGGGGGCTATACGAAGACGTGGACCTGCCCACATAATTTTCTGTCTTAGGCTGTAGTATCCATTTCGAACTTCAAATACCAAAGTTGAAACAATTCCGGTGAATAATGTCGCTAAAATCATCAAAATACCGAATATTGGGGGAAAAAAACGTGGACCTACATGGCCTATTTACGAACTTAACCTACCTACTGGAAAAATAAACACGTGTGCAAAATTTTCGAAAGATAACGTGATAACAACAGACAGACAGACGGACATGGCTAAATCGACTTAGAATTTTACGCTGATCAAGAATATATATATTTTGTTGGGTCTGACATGAGTACTTCGAGGAGTTACAAGCGGAAGGACAAAGTTAATATACCCTCCATATTATGGTGGAGGGTATAAAAATGTCGGAAATAGCATCAAACTTTGGAATAAGTTTAGACTTGTTCGAATTGGTCACTTTTGGCACGAATTATGGCCATCAAACGGCCAATCCGCCAAACCGAAAACGCGGTGCCCGAATGTTGCTCTGCGGTATTTTGGATCATTCCCGACGAAGCGCATGCTTGAGGTAATCGACACTTTGGTATTTTTTAGTGCCCACCTTGCTTTCCAAAATACTCCTGACAAAATAGTCCAACTGATTGGTATCCGGAGATTTTGGTGGCCATTGTGCCCTGGAAATGAAGCGAGGAACCTCATTTTGTAAAAATTCTTGGGAGGCGCGTGGTGAGTGCGATGGTGGTGAGTCCTGTTGGAATGTCCAAGGTCTGCGGCCAAAATGTTTGCGTGCTTAAGATTTTAATACACCCTCCAGAATATTTTCGCGAAAATATTCGGCATTTATTTTGATAGGTCGATTAATACGAGCGGAGAGCGACCATCGGCTGTTATGTCGGCCCACACTAGCACCATGGCTGGCGCTTGAGTTCTGGTGGCCAACCGAAGGTGCACATTTTCAGCCGACCTCTTTGGCGATCATTCTGTATAACGAATTTCAGGATTCCAGCCCTATTCCTTCCCCCAATACCCAACTAAGTACCACTTGGTACTTTTCGAACAATTATAATAAACATTTCTAAAATCATCTCCCAGATACCAACAGATAACTTAATATAAAATATGAAGATTCCAGTTCTTTCATTTCCCTCCTTTACGAAATTAAGTACCAATTAGTACTTCTCGTACAATTATAATACACGTTTTCGAAACCACCAC
The DNA here is from genome assembly GCF_030504385.1 of Musca domestica. Taxonomy (NCBI): domain Eukaryota; kingdom Metazoa; phylum Arthropoda; class Insecta; order Diptera; family Muscidae; genus Musca; species Musca domestica. Next base: position 8,367,511 of record NW_026712192.1, on the reverse strand, counting down.
ACAACTCAATATCAGAAACCAAGAGAGACCTCAAAATTAAATTTCAGGATTCCAGCTCTATACCTTTACCTAATACGAAATTTAGTACCATTCTTATTTGAATTTCTTCACTCAATACCAAATTTAGTACTTTCTAGTACCTTTCGTTCAATTATAGTACACATTTCCGTAACCACCTCCGTATATCCAGGATACACATGAATAGCGACCCTAATAACAAAATTCAGATTTCAAGCACTATTTGGCTCATCAAATACAAAGTTGTTCCAAATAAAGTACTATTTAGTACTTTTCGTGAACTTATAGTTCGCACCAAAACCATCTCTTTATCACAAACCCACCTGCAACAGGCAGCTGAATACAAAATTTCATAATTCCAGCTTCATTCGTTCTCCCTAAACCAAAGTGTCCCAAATTTAGTAACATTTAGTGCAGTTCGCACATTTAGAACACATTTCCAAAAGCACCTTCATATGTCCAACTTACTTTCCAACCTTGATCCTCGTACCAAATTTCGAGTTTTTATCACTATATCATATGTAATCATAGTATCTCTACATCTCCATATCATAATTATACCAAAATTGTACCATTTTAGCAGTTTAGTACCGCTTTTCATAACCTTATTCCAAACGCCATTTGGTGCATCTATGCCGCACTTCATCAATGATTTTCATGCCAAATTTCAATTCTAGCTTATTCGGTTTGTCCAATTCCAAATATTATATTTTCTGTACATTTTAGTACTTCTCGTGCCCTTTTAGTAAGAATTTCGCACTGGACCTAGTTGTCATATAATTATTACGATGTACCAAAGTTGAATTGAGTCGGATATTTGGATCAAATACCCTGAGCGCGTTGTCTATACTAAATTGGCAATTCTGCCGATTAGAACTCTTTATCTCATTCTCTGTCTCTCTCTCTCTCTCTCGACGACGACTGCATCGTGCGAACCCAATATAAGTCGTTACCTTTTATTTGGTATATTTTCAATGTTTCCTTTCCTATTCTACATATCTATGCACATAAGTATGTATGTCCGTATGTATGTGAGTTAGACACGTTGTATGAAGTCTGATAGTAGTTACCCGAACACAATGCATGTTTTATTTTAATTGATTTTAAATAATAATGTGATTCTTTCTAAGGAAGAGATTACATCCATACATAACACAGCCGATGTACATGCATGTGAAGTATGTTTGTACAATAACTATAACTACATATCATTGTAAAGTATCGGTTCGAGAATCATGTTGGTTTCTATCTCCTGAAATATATTTAAAATTACATGTGTATCGGAGTTTTGATAGTTTACATGGCAAAGTGATCCATATGGAGGGGGGTGTATTAATAATCTTTTGAACCCTTGCATTTCAGACAAACAATGTCTTCGGCAAAAATACTCAAAACCGAACGTCACAAAGGGAACTTTTAGGTTCTGTTTTCAAAGACAAAAAATTAATAAAAACAAGTAAAAAAGATGTAAGTTCTGCCAGGCCGAGAGCATTCAAACTCTCCACCATTGGGAAGGAATTGGGGAATGTTAAAAAAAATTCGTTAAAAATTCTGTTAAAATCTTAAAAATACCGAATGAAGCCGTTATATTAGGGTCTATAAGAAGACGTGGACCTGCATAGGCAGCTTTTGTCATAAGCCATTACAATATTCAAATGCGAAAATTGAAAAAATTGGTGAATATTGTCGCTAAAATCATCAAAATACCGAATATAGGGAAGTACCATTATATAGATGCTATACCAAAACGTGAACCTGCACGGATGATTTTCAGACTAAGGCTACAGTACCCATTACGAACTTCAAATACCAAATTTGAAACATTTCCGGTGAATTGTGTCGCTTTAATAATCAAAATACCGAATATCGGGAGGTACCGTTATATGGGGGCTATACGAAGACGTGGAACTCCACAGACAATTTTCAGTCATAGGCTGAAGTATTCATTACGAACTTCAAATACCAAATTTGAGACAATTCCGGTGAATAATGTCGCTAAAATCATCAAAATACCGAAAATTGGGAGTTAACATTATATGAGGACTATACGAAGACCTAGACCTGCACAGGCAATTTTCTGTGCTAGGCTGCAGTATGCATTACGAACTTCAAATACCAAATTTGAAACAATTCCGGTGAATAATGTAGCTAAAATGACCAAAATACCGAATATAGGGAGGTACCATTATATGGGGGCTATACCAAAACGTAGGACTACATGGTCCATTCTCAATACCAAAAGTCCTGCAGACATAATATACATTTGAGTAAAATTTTATAAATCTACTTCATTTCATTCGGAAGCTAGAGTGATATCCACAGACGGACGGACTTGCTAAATCGACATAGAATTTTATGCTGATCAAGAATATATACACTTTGTGGAGTCTTAAATGTATATTTCGAGGTATTACGAACGGAATGACAAACTTAATATACCCTCCATAGTATGTTGGAGGATATAAAAACTTAACTGAAAATACCATATTAAAGGAAGAACAAGATACAACCAAATTAGGCCTGAAAATAAGTATGCTAAATTTGATCGAAGTCGGTTCTGATATAGCTATAGCTCCCATATATATTGTTCATCCGATTTGTTATTTTTGTCATCCGCAGCCGTAATATGCACTGTGTAATAACAATATTTGGGGAATTATATCAAATATAGCTCAGAAATACCTTTGCTAAATTTTATCGAGATCGGTTCAGATTTGGATATAGCTCCCGTCTAATATTTGCCCAAATGGGATGGAATTTTCACTTTCACGTCCGAATTGAGTCTAGAAGCTAGATATAGCTATAGCTCCCAAATATAGTGTTCATCCGATTCGTTATATTTGTTATCCACTGCTGTAATATGCACTCCGTGTATGATTGAATTCTCCCATAAAAACTTTTAATTATTATGTGGAGCCCTACTAAATAAGCAAAGTGGTGTAGGGTATCATCAAGTTGGCCCCGCCCGACTTTAAGACTTTCTTTACTGGTTTTTATTTGGCCTTTTAGTTTTTTTTTCTTTTTTACATCATGTCGAGAATATGCTGTCATGTAAATGGCCACCGCCACAGATTGTTGTCATTTGAGCCTTTTTTATGGCATTTTCCATCACTTTGGCCAAAACTTCCGGCCATAGGTCCTCACATTCTTGACGGATATTGTCCTTAAGAGCAGAAAGAGTCTGAGAGTTATGTATTTGCTAAGACAAAAATGGTCCTCACCACTCATGATTTTTTTGATGCAAAATTATCTTCTTCTTGGTGGTGATTAAGGATGGCTTGAGTGTATGTTAGACGCGATTGAACATTCAACATCTGAACATTGTTTATTAACGTGTATTTCGCATGATTTTATTACAGAACTGACATTACGGGCCAATTGATAAAATTTATAGTATTTTCTGATAGGAGGATTACCACATTCCGAAGTTTGGTTGTGTATGTCCACAGGGACCTGTGGCGATGTTTTCAATTTTAATAAAAATATAAAATTTTTAATTCCCTCATCAGCCCTTTTTCGAAATTCCACATGATAGTATATGGTTTCTAAAAAAAAACTTCAAAAGGGGTTTTGGGATACAGATTAAACTTTGTTTAGGGCCCTACATATAGAGCCTTAGGGAATGTTAACGTTGAAGCTCTTTTCCGGGTTAACCTTCTGTATGAGGATTCCTATGAGGTATATACAATGGAATTAAATTAATTTAAACCGACTGGCTTTTCTAGATCCTTTATAACTTAAACCGGCTATTAACCTCTCTGTAAAAAATACTTTGTACATAATTATGGGTGCGGTTGATGCGCTGGGAAAATCTATCCATATACAATAAATATTCTAAAATTACATATTTCCCAGCCGCCATAAAACACCACATGCGAACAATTCGGTGATCTTGTGCGCTGACGCTTGCGATAATGTGTGAGATAATAAAGGTTATGACCCACACGCACAGATATCGATGCTCTCAGTAGATGTACAAGACCACTTGAATGAAATGACAAGCAGCCCTGCAATGTTCTCCATTCAACATAAGAATAGATAAGCATAATTGTGTGGTTGCGATTATGCTAAGTTAGATTAGTTTCAGTAGTACTTAAGGAATATATTTTTAAATAAAAACTAGAATTGAATCTACACCCAAGCGAAGCGGTTGTATTCTTTTCTCATTATTTTACATTGCTCCAGTCGAGCCGATTAGAGAATAAAGTTGACAATCGAAGAGGAAGATTGGATTCTCTTCTCATTTAAACTCTCATAGGAGACATTAATATTTTGTATGCACTCCTTTACTTTTTTACAATTTGTAGCATATTTGGCATAGTTATAACAAGTTTTTTGCAAGGTAGGTTCTATTCTTCCAACAAAACTTTCTTCAAATCTTCTTTGCAAGATATGGTATGCTAGCGGATTTTTCCATGGAAATAGCTCCATAAATTCTCTGTGGGGTTTATGTCTGGACCCTGGGCTGGTGTATTCATGACGTGGGGACAATTACATAGCCGCCATGACCGCACTTTATAAGCCGTGTGTTTCGGATCATTGTCTTGATAATAAATAATAATCTTCGCCAAAGCCGACATTTTCCTTACAGAGCGGCAAACTTTCTTTCAAAATGTTAAGATAAATTGTCTGATCCATAATACCCTCAGTAAAATGCAGTACATCAGGTCCAAAGGCTGAAAATGGACCCCACACCATTACTAACCCACCACCGTGCTTCACTTCATATTTTTGACAAGGAGCGCTTCATTTGCCATAAGGTCTGCCATCTGAACCAAAAATTTGCTCTCGTCCGTGAACAGCACATTCTTCCAAAATCTTTTGATATGTGCTCCTTGGCAAATCGCAATCTTACTTCTTGATTCCGTTTGCTGATTAGAGGTTTACGACTAGTTCTTCTTCCCTTTTAATTCGACTTATGCTGTATACTTCCTATTGTTCGAAAGCAACATACTTTTCCCAAATTCTTTTCAGCAATTTTTGCGAGCTTCTGTGTTCTCAAAAATGGATCCTTTTTGATCTGCCGTAAAATATACTTCTCATCACTCAAGGTAAATATTTTATTATATGAAGTTTTTGACTTATTTTCTAAACATCCATCTGTTTTGGACCGTTTTATGATGCTCTGAACTGTAGACTTCTATTAACAATCTCAGATATCTTACTTAGCGATTTATGATTTTTGTAATGTTTAATTATTAAATTTCTCACTTCAACAGTGGTTTTTCCTCGTTGTCTTCCCATTTTTTAATATTTACGTTAGTAAATTACACAACACGTGGAAATTTCTGATAAATTAGCTTCCCCAAATACATGCGTGAAGTTGGGCGCAGTTCGAAACAGGATTGCCGTATAAATGTAAGCTGTACGAGTTTAGCGTTTGCATAGAAGTTTGTGAGTTTTAAAATAAATGTCATTATTTTGTTAAATAAACTTTTGTTCTACGTCTATGTCCTGTTGGAATGTCCAAGGTCTGCGGCCAAAATGTTTGCATGCCCAAGGCTTTAATACACCATCCAGAATATTTTCGCGATAATATTCGGCATTTATTCTGATGCCACGGTCGATTTATACGAGCGGAGAGCGACCATCGGCTGTTATGGCGGCCTACACTATCACCATGGCCGGCGCTTGAGTTCTGGTGGCCAATCGAAGGTGCACATTTCAGCTGATCTCTTTGGCAAGTAAACACGATCATTTTGTTTGATTATAAACTACTGGACAAGGAATGTTTTCTCATGGGACAAAACCAAATTCGGCAGTTCACCACTTTCGGTCAAGCTAATCAACTCTTTAGCTCTTTTGAGTCTATTTTCTTTCTGTTGCGGTGTAAGCTCTTGCACTTTATGGAATTTCAATGGCTTTACCCCGAGCTCATTTTTCAATATTTGCCGAATGGAATATTGAGATATGTTCAGCTCACGAGCCATTTTTCGCTTCTTTACTTTCCGAACCATTTCTGCTGATGTTGGTGTTTTCCTCCGTCCACTTCGTTGACGTCGGACTACCCTGCCAGCATCAGGGTAACGAGCGATGATACGAGTCACAAAAGATTTATTCACATTTAAATGCTGGAGTGCTCTAACGATAGCCACTTGTGGCTATCAAGCCAAATATAAAGAAATCACACTATCACGCGTGAATTCCTGTCACTGGCATAATTTTAACAGCTGTCGGAAGAATGGCTTAGAAAAGAGAGTTTTTTCATCTCACCCTGTATTTGGTTCGGATGGTAGGTCTTTAGTGTGGCGAAAACCCAATACTCAGCTCCAATTAATAGAGAAATGGAATAAAATAACTCCAGCAACAACACTAAATCTTGTCGAATACATGCCAAAGAGATTGTCGGATGTTCTTACTCAAAAAGGCTACCACATCAAATAATAAAATTTTGGAAATAATTAACTTTTTTGTTAATTTCATCAAATAAGCTGCTCAAATCGAAAAACCTGTTTTTTTATATTTTTTTACAACAACAACAAGTATGGAAATAAATGAACTATATAAATTAAGGTACAAATTCTGAAATAAAAATTTGCTTTTAAATTTTATTTTGATATATAACATAATTTAAAAGATTACGGCTGTATTATGATTTTTTTCCACCTGCATCAAATAAGGTGACACTCACTGTAAGTCAGTCCAGTTTTGGTATAGCCGCTTTCTTAGAGAACTCAGTATGAATTGTCCTAACAACAAAGTTTGGAGGAAACAATATTTGAATTCGGCCAGTCAATTTGTTTCTCTCCCGGCACCCACTCCAATGCTACTCTAAAGAGTAAAATAACAGGTGCTGCTCTTGTGTGCATTATACAAAAACAATCGGATTAGAATTACTCACACATACTGTGGCTATTGCTAAAATTTTGCAGCGAGAGTATCTTTGAATAACATGGTTCTCAGAGCATTTCAAGTATTTGCATTAATTGTTGAATAGAATTTGAATATTTTTGTTGCCTGTTTGTGCATTCAAATGTTCGACTGATTGCATTCCCCTCAGAACATAATATTATCAAGAGAAAGATGTACTTTTTTGATTGTGGACTCTCTTAAGACGATGGTTTTAAGGAAGTGGAATTCGTTATGAGCGCAAAATGGTGAAGTAGAAATTGTTAAGAGAATTTTAAAATAAATTTCCTTGTTTAAAACTTTCTTCAATAAAAATAAAAAAAATAAGATCAGAAATAGATCTTAATGGGAATTCTGAATTAACGAATAAAAAAAGTGGGTAGACGAACATAACATATTAAATTAATTCTAAGCAGGGTTCAGATCTGTTTCACAATATTTATAATATCTTTTCAATTGTGCAACTCAAGTTTTATGAAAAGAAGAAAAGTCTATGCGATTTTCAGTGGCTTTTGGTATCCAGAAAGCTTTTGATCTATAAGTTCCATAACCTGGGAATGCCAGCAAAAATAAATACAATTATTATTTCGATGAGTTACAAACGGAATGATGGTGGAGGGAATAAAAAGACAAAGAGCATATGCAAGAGAAAACAGATTTTACCGTTTGCTGAACCCAGATGTTGATACTGATTACCAGGTCAATATATGGAATTTGGACAGAATTTCAACTACAATGAATGCCACATTTCATAGCCAAACCTTACGTGCAAATGGAAGAAAATATCGCAGCTGTATCGACCAGGGTAAATGATGATCATCAATTAACGATTTGTGTCCATACATAGCGATTGTTCTTCCGTACTTAACAACGTGGACAATTTTGTGGAACTATTTAGATGTGAAGCATCTTAAAATACAGCTGGTGCAATACATAGCAACACCGAATTTTTGAGTTTTGGGTCATATTTTTTTTTTATCGAAAAATTGTTTTTAGCCACGAAGCTCATTTTTGGCTCTAAGGGTTCATAAATAAGCAGAATCGTCGGTTTTGGGGTAAAGATCAGCCAGAAACATTTCTCCAAGCTCTAGCCTATTTTTGTGCGGCTTTTTTTTATCGCATGTCGATACAGACGATTCCGCTTCAATTGACGCATTAGAAGACAACATAGACGCACAGGCACTGGCCGAAATGTTGGTAAGAGTATGCCAAAATTGGACTAAGCGGATGAACCATTTGAGGCGTATTCTCGGTCAACATTTGGATGAAACAATCTTCAAGGAAAACAAACAAAACAATCTTAAGGATTTCATGCTTGTTTTCTGAATTATTTTTGTGTTTTCCTATACCTCTTACAAATCTCCCTTTATCAATTTAAAGTCGGATTGGTATTGACATGAGATTACCTTGTAGCGACTTTCTTCTCCGGAATTATTTCAAATCTCGTATTTGGAATTCCCAATGGATACTACAGCCTATGATAGAAAATTGCATATGCAGGCGCAGGTCTTCGGATAGCCTCATAAAACGCTACCTCCCTATATTCGGTTTTATGATGACTTTAGATTCTAATTTCGCATATGAATATCGTAATGACCTATTACGAAAATTGCATTTACAAGTTCTCGTCTTCGTATAGGCTCAACATAACGATAACTTCCTATAATCGATATTTTACAACGCACTTTTATACCATCAGCCATATAGCTACAGAGGGTACTTATCATTTGATGCGGCCAAAACGAGCCACATCGACATAACGATTAAGATCTCCATTAAGATCTCCCAATGCGAAATTTGAAACGATTCCGGTGAATAATGTTGCTGAAATCATAAAAATACCGAGTATAGGGAGGTATCATCAAAAGGGGGTCTATACGAAGACCTGGACCTGCATACGAAGTTTTTTCCATAGGTTATAGTAACCATTAAGATCTCCCAATACGAAATTTGAAACGATTGCGGTGAATAATATTGCTGTAATCATCAAGATGCTGAATATCGGGAGCTACCGTTATATTGGGGCCATACGAAGACGTGGATCTGCATACAAAAATGTTTGTCACAGGCTGTAGTACCCATTACGAACTTCAAATACGAAATTTGAAATAATGCCGGTAAATACTGTCGCTAAAATCATGAAAATACCGAAAATTGGGAGGTACTGTTATATGGGGGCTATACGAAAACGTGGATCGACAGGGTTCATTTACGAACTTAACCTGCTTACTGGTAAAATATGCATGTATGCAAAATTTTATCCTTCTATCTCAATTCGTTCGAAAGATAGCGTGATTACAACAGACGGGCAGACAGACAGACGGACATCGCTAGATCGTGACAAAGTAAATATACCCTCCATAGGATAGTCACTATCCTCCATTATTAGTGGAGGGCATAAATTTTTTATACTATATAAGTTATGTAAAACATATTTTTAGTTTTCTCTTAAATAATCTCTTTTTATCGGTTTGCTCTGTCCAGTTAACATTGTAATGTTGACACTGTAAACTTGAGAGAGATGTAACAGAGCGCCAGCCGAAGAGAACGAGACTAATGCTCTTTAGAAAAATTGTATAAAATAAAAAAACAAATAATTTTTTTTGCAGAAACGTGAGAAATATATTTTCCTTAAATTGCAATTTGCAACATGAGTTTTAGATGGAGGTGGGAAGATCTCTTCTGGTTTTGCATTATTGTATTGTACTTTGCAGAAAGAGAATTTCTCTTAGCTACTGTGTTGTGCCAAACAATTATATTGGGAAGTGAGTCGCAAAAGTATGGAATGATTTTTTTTATTGTTGTTGGCTATCAAGTTGGTAGAGTAGAGAGAGCATTTGTGCAGTATTTTGGTCATCTCTCAGGTTTTTGTTGTGTTTTTTTTTTGAGGGGGTCTTGCTGCTGAGAAAGTGGGATTCCTTTGCTGCACATTGCTACTCTATTACTTGGTTTGAAATACTAAAATAGTAAAGTTTTTTTTTTATTTTTTTTGTTGTTGTGCGGATGACGTGTAATATTAACATGCTGTTTACTATAAGTGCTGCGACTTGAGATTGGAGTGCCTAATTTTTTTGTGGGCATTGGCCAAGTATTGGCTGTTAGAGGCCCATAAGAGATAATTTGGCAGAATTTCCCCTGCAAATTGAAACAGTTGACGCACATTAGTTGGCAAAATTAAAAAAAAAAGTATTGGTTTAACTTCGCATATGGCATGGATTTATTTTGGGTGAGATGGGGTATGGTTTGTGTGGGAGCTCATTAAGCATGTCATCAGTTATAGACATTCCGCGGAATAATGAGTTTACGTTATAGACGTACCTATCTTAGAAGGTGAACTCACTCTTGATGAATGTGTGACCAAGTGACTACCAATCGTTTTTTTTTGTTGTGATGGCCTAAGGGTGGCTGGGGGCTAAATGTATTTTGTTGGTGTTGTTGCATACAACATAACTTATTTTTGTTGTTTCCTCTTTCAAATAGGAATTATAGTTGGTAGTGTGATAGGATTGTTGCTGCAGTCGCATATTTTTCCGTTTCGTTGTTCGATTGAGCCACAGTAGTGTTCTAATGCCATTGCCGCCACCCCTGCTCTCTTGCCATAAAACCATGTATTTTGTCTTGTATTGGAGGACAGACTCCCGACACGTTTTGTTTAGTGTACCTATTCATTTATTTGTTTCTGTTTTTTTTTATTTTTTTTTTAACACGCTGTAGTTTTTTGGCATAGAGTACGGCCAGAATTTACTCGTCTCACACAACGAATTTAGCTGCGATTGCAACAACGCAATTTTACCGGGATTTCGCTTGTTGTGTTTTCCACATGCCGATTACGATATATTGACAAAAACAACAAAATACAGCCCAAAAATTTTGGAATTTTTGAGATTTTTTTCCAAACGTAATTGTGAGAACCAAGTCGGAGTTTATAAAAATTAAAAATATTTATAGAAAAAATATAAAAAATTAATGATGTGATTAAAAATTAAGTTTGCAGAGCCAAGAATAAAATTGAATTAATTTAACAACGAATTACCGGGATTCATGCTATTAAAATACGATAATACCAAAGAACAAACACAAGCGGGTACTATAACAAACAACCACCAAAGTCGGAGTAGACTATATGATATCCCGCATTACTTTGGGTATCTAGCAGAGGTGTTTTTGCTAGTAGTAAATCCAAAATCCATTGAAACAAAAAAATAATGTTTGGAAAATATGTCTGATTCTACATTACTGTGCCGCGTAAATCGGAGATCGAATGAAAAATAAATGCAAAAGAATGAAGATTCCCCTAAGAAACACACCTTTATCTACTACCAAATAGAGGCAACAGTTGAACCTAATTGCTCCTCTTTTCGAATAATCGTCATAGATTCGGAATCAATATTTACCAAAAACATACGATTTCTACAGTAAGCAGTAAGTTTGGCCGGGTCGAACTTTGAATACCCTCAACCGTTTGGAACGAATTTAGAAATTTTAAAAAAGAAAAAAATACATATAATCCGTGAAAAATTCTGTTAAAATCTTAAACATACCAAATACAGGGAGTTGACATTAAATAGGGGTCTATAGGAATACGTGGACCTGCAAAGGCAATTTTTGTCATAGGTCAATAAAATATTCAAATACGAAACTTGAAAAAAATCGGGTGAATAATGTCGCTAATATCAATTAAATACATAATATAGTGAGGTTCAGATATATGGGGGGATATACGAAGACCTGGACCTGCATAGACAATTTTCTGTCACAGGTCCATTTCGGTGAAAAATTTAGGTAAAATCATTAAAATACGTAATATAGGCAAGAACCGGGGTATCGGGGCTATACAAAGACACCTTGACCTGTATAAACAATTTATTGTCACAAGCTGTGGTACCTCTTAGACACTTCAAATAAAAATCAATTCCGGTGAATAATGTCGCCAAAAGTATCAAAATACCGAATATAGGGAGGTACACTTATATGGGGGCTATACCTAAACGTGGACCTGCGTAACTCATTTTCAAAGCCAAAAGTCCTGCAAACAAAAAACACATAATGCAGAGGTCCACGTTTTTGTATAGCCCCAAATAACTGAATCACCTGATACTCGGAATTTTTATACCCTACACCACATAGAGGTAGAGGTATTGTGACTTTGTTTATTTGTTTATAACATGGAGAAGGAAGCGAGATAGACCCATAGTTATTTTTGAGGATCTTCATGGAATCACATTCTGAGTCGATTTATGCATGTCAGTCCATCTCTCCGCCGTCCGTCCATGTATTTTTGTGAGCAAAATGCTGGTTGTATTTATTATCTGATTGAGATGAAATTTTGCAAACAATATTTGTTTGGCCCAAGGACGAACCCTATTGAAATTTGTGATAATCGGATTAGGTTTAGATATAGCTCATATATACCTTTAACTGATTCCGGGATAATTGTGCACCAAATGGCTAATAAAATTCCAAATGACCTGTATACTTGTCCGTCCCACCGAATTCAGTCTAGAAGTAATTACTTCAAATTTGGAAAAGAAAATAGTTTCGGATGTAGCTATAGCCCCCATATATATGTTTCATCCGATTTGGGGTTTTAACTCCCTCACATGCATAATATCCACTCCAGAAGAATGATATTTGGTACCGGATATCAGATGCTGCTCAAAAATATTTCTGTAAAATTTTATCGAGATCCGCTCAGATTAGGATATAGCTCCTATATACATTTTATTCGAAATCTGGTTTATTGTGCATCAAATGGCTAAATCAGCCCATATGAACTGAATTTTGGCAAATACGACTGAATTCATCCTATATAGTAATTTTTGTGTAAATTTTGGTGTAAATCGGTTCAGATGTAGCTTCAGGCCCCATATATATGTTACATCCGATTTGGTGTTTAAGTCCCTCACATTCGTAATATGCATTCGACAACAATCATTTTTGGTACCAGATATCTTATAGAGCTGAGAAATACCCCTGCCAAATTTTATAAAGATCGGTTCAGATTTGAATATATCGTAAATTTCGGATTATTGTGCACCAAATGGCCAATATCTGTCCAAAAATCCTGAATTTTTTGTACATCTTACCGAATTCAGACTAGAAGAAAGTACATTAAATTTGGAGAAAATCGGTTCAGATATAGCTATAGCTCCCATATATATTTTTTATCCGATTTGGTAGTTATGTTCCTCACATTCGTAATATGCATCCGACAACATTTATATTTGGAACCAGATATCTTATAAAGCTCGAAAATACATTTGCCGAATTTTATCGAGAATGGCAAAGATTTGGATATATCTCCCATGTATCCGATTAATCTGATTTCAGGTTTATTGTGCAAATTATGGTAATATCAGCTTAAATGGAGTGAATTTCGGGACGTACGTTTCCATTTTGTGCAACTCGGCTCCGATATATGTTTTTTTAATATAATCCTCCTCCAAGTGATATCATGCACTCTATAGCAAACTATTACTACTCTAAAGCCAAATGTTGATAGATGGTATGACCTACGTAAAATAAATTATTTTGTTACGGGACCTTTACTAAACATGCATGGTGGTGTTGGGTATCATATAGTCGGCCTCGCCCGACTTTTGACTTTTCATTACTGGTTAAAATTATAGCGATGTTCCTTCCAATTTGTGGAGAATAGAGTTGTGCCCATCTAGTTTGAACGAACAAACAATTCCTTATCTGGTTCCGTGCACCCGTCGTTTGTGTGAAAACTCTGCGTATGAGTGATATTAAATAAATGAAATTTATGAAATCACTCATACGTGTGGATACTGGAATACTGAACTATATTGACACAACTATATTGGAGAGTAATAATGGAAAAAACACAATTGTAAAGTTTCAGGTGATGTGATTGGAAATTGTGGCACAAAGAAAAGGAGACGGTAAAAGTAGAGTGGGCCGACTATATGATACCCTACACCACCTAGAATTCGGTGGAATATGAAAAAATCTCTTTAATATGGGCTGATATTACATATATGGTGAGTAATAACCTACAATTTGATGAGGCTACATAAAAATCTGAGCCGATCACGATAACATTTGGCAGAGGTATTTTCGAGCAGTATCTGATGCCCGGTATCTTATATCATTGTTGTGCATATTATGCATGTAAGGGACTTTAAACCCCAAATCGGATGAAACCCATATATGGGAGCTATAACAATATCTGAATCGATTTTCAACAAAATTTGAAGTACCTTCTTTTTGGCTGAATTCCGTTGGAAATGCCGAAATTCAGATTATTTGGACTGATATTGGCCATTTGGTGCACAATTAACCCGAAATCGGTTGAGGATATATATGGGAGCTACATTCAAATCTGAACCGATCTTGACAACATATGATACACGTATTTCAGAGCTGTATCTGATATCTGGTACCAAAGATCATTGTTGTGCAATGCATATTACCCATGTGAGGAACTTTAAACCCCAAATCGGATAAAACACATACATGGGAGCTATAGCTATTTCTGAACCAAATTTGATGTACTTGCTTCTAGACTGAATTCAGTCGGATGTGCCGAAATTCAGGTCATTTGAACTAATATTGGCCATTTGGTGCACAATAAACCCGAAATCGGTTGAAGCCATATCTAAATTTGAACCGATTCTCACCAATTTCAAAAGGGTTCGTTCTTGGGCCAAGCAAATATTGTTTGGAAAATTTCATCTTAATCGGATAATAAATGCAACCTCCATTCTGTTCACAAAAATACATGGACAGTCGGACGAACGGACAGACAGGCGGATTGACATGCATAGATTGACTCAGAAACTGATTCTATGAAGATCCTCAAAAATAACTATGCGTCTATCTCGCTTTCTTCTCCATGTTACAAAGAAATGCGCAAAAGCATAATACCCTTAACACCATGTGGTGTAGGGTATAAATACCGAAAGAACGGAGGTGCCATTATATGGCGGCCATACCAATTAGTGGACTTGTAGCGAATATTTTTTGCTGGGAGAGAAACGACCTACCAAGAACTTTCAATGTAAAGTTTCATTTAATTTGGTTGTAAATTGTGGCAGAAAACTTAAAAATACCGAAAATCTGAAGGTACCGTTATATGGGACCATAGCAATCAGTGGACGTGAATCGAATATTGTTTGCAAGGATAAAACTTAACGAGAACCCCAAATGTTAAGTGTTAGCTAATTTTTTTTGTAAATTGTGGCAGAAACCTTCAAAATCGGTAGGTACCATTATATAGCGGTCTTACCAATTAGTGGACCTGTAGCGAATATTTTTTGCGGGGAGAGAAGAGACCTTTCGAGAACCCCAACTGTCAAGTTTCAGTTGATTTGATTGGAAATTGTGGCAGAAACTTTTATCATACCGAATATCGAAGGGCTCCGTTGTATGGGATCTAAACAAATTAGTGGACCTAGAGCGAATATTTGTTGCAGGGAGAGAGGTGAACTGCAGAGAATCAGCTTGAATACAATGTAAACCTTTGTGCTAAATTTCAAATTAGAATTTTATCATATGGCTGCAGAGGGTATATGCAGGATGAAATAAAATAAACTGCAAAAAAGTCAAACGCCATATTTTTTACATTTTTTTTTAAATTTTATTGAGTGAAAGCAAAAAATGTTGGAAATAGCATCAAATTTTAGAATAAGTATGATTTGTTTGAATTGGTCACCATTGGCACGAATTATGACCTGCACGGTCAATGAAACCGTCACACGCTGCCCGAATGTTGCTCTGCGGTATTTTGGCCCATTCCCGGCGAAGCGCCTGCTTGAGGTGATGGCCACAATAATCCAACGGATTGGTATTGGACGATTTTGGTGACCATTGTGCGCTGGAAATTAAGAGAGGAACCTAATTTTGTAACCATTCTTGGGTGGTGCGTGCTGAGTGCCATGAGTCCTGTTGGAATGTCGAAGGACTGAGGCCAAAATGTTTGCGTGCCCAAGGCTTTAATACACCCTCCAGAATATTTTTGCGATAATATTCGACATTTATTCTGATGCTACGGTCGATTAATACGGGCGGTCAGCGACCATCGGCGATCCACACCATCACCATGGCCGGCGCTTGAGTTCTGGTGGTCAACCGAAGGTGCACATTTTCAGCTGACCTCTTTGGCCAGTAAACACGATCATTTTGTTTGTTTACAAACTGCTGGACAACGAATGTTTTCTCATCGGAGAAAACCGAATTCGGCAGTTCACCACTTTCAGCCAAGCGAAGCAACTCGTTAGCTTTTTTGAATCTATTTTCTTCTGTTGCGGTGTAAGTTCTTGCACTTTTTGGAATTTCAATGGCTTTACCCCGAGCTATTTTTTCAATATTTGCCGAATGGAATATTGCGATATGTTCAGCTCACGAGCCATTTTTCGGCAAGTTGGTTGCAGTGTTTTCATCTCACCCATGATTTCGTATCAAATTGGATAAAAATGTTCAATTTCCTTTAAATTTTGCAGATTTTTCAATATTTTTATCTATTTTAGATTAAGTGGAAAAATTCGGTCCGCTATACCTGTTACATCACGCATTATTCCACATTTTCCAAAAATTTGCATATATCTCATATGAAGTATAGAAAGTAGACGATATGGCCCGTTGTAATATTTATATCAGATAGGTCAGATACGAATTGGACAATATTAGCCAACTGCTTCAGAAGCTCCCCCATAAAGGATCAACAATCACAAATCAAGGCTGGCGATATACATCTGTCGGCATAATCGTCTGATGCTGTTTAACTTGTTTATATTAAAATTGAATTTAAACCTGACATAAATTTGAATAAAACTTCTTGAAAATTGTTGTGACAACAATTGCCCTTTTCTATAAGTTTGTTTGCATGTATGTATGCAATTCCTGTCTAACTGACCTACCTCGCACACAGTTAGTCGGTTGTTAGTTAGACGACTTCTTTGTGGATGTGTGTGTGTGTCTGTGCATGTTCTGTCTGAGAAGTTTGTTCAAGAATTTCACACAGTGTGGCAGCAGCAGCAGCATCTCAAAGTAAGTCATCAAGAAATTTAAGAAAACATTTTTCGCGCCAATATTTTGCAACAAGGAAAACAATTCTTAAAGAGATACGACTAGCGCGCGATCCTTTGTAAGTGAGACATAACGTAAAATAGCAACAACAACAACAACCAACCAACAGTGAAAAAGTTCCTTTTTATTCATGAATGAAGTCTGTCCGTGTGTAAGTGTGCGAATAAAACAACAACAACAATAACACAACGAAAAAGACTGATTTAACGTAGTTTTATGAAACATGCTAAGCATCCAATGTCACCCAACAACAATCCACCTTACTCCACCACAAACACTCACGCGCTCTCACTCTCTCTCTCTCTCCGGCTCACAGAATTTGGTCCGTGTTGTAACTCAGTAGATGGTGTGTGTTGGTTCTCTCGGGTGGTTATCGTGTCGAGTGCATGTGTGTACTTGATTGTTTTCATTGGGGGGTGGGGGTGTGGGAGGGAGATTGAGGAGAATGCGATAGTAGAACGTGTGGCAGGCAAGCAAGCAAGTTATGTGGGCAAAGACAATCGTAGTAGAAAGCTCTCGTGCAACACATTTGATACGAACGATGAACAATGAGAATTCAAGCGTGTGTGTGTGTGCAATGTGTGGTGTGGCTTACGTTGGTTGCATGTGGCTGAGTGAGTGAGCCAATGTGTGTGTGTGTGTTTCTGCAGTCCATGAGTGTCCGTGTGCAATTTGCATTAATGTTGTTGCTGTTTTGTTGTTCTTGTCTTAACGTCGTGTCGTATGTTTATTATTTTACTGTCCCTGCTCCCACCAAAACAACAGCAACACCAACTACATTTATACGTTTGTATTTTTATTTTTTTTATTTTTCGTGTTGTTATTAATTTACGCCAAACTCATTCTGCAACAATACTCTGTGTGTAACAACAACAGCAGCCGCACCAGCAACAGCACCAGCAACGAAGAGACAGCAGCAACATCTGAATGAACATAACAGTGCCACACGTAGACGCACGTAGACGTATTGCATGTAATCGGAATAACAAACGGCGGCACTAAAACGTCAACCACTAAAATCGCTGAAACAGAAACGCGAAAATTATTTTCGAAATATTACCCACTACCACTTGCTTACTTTTCGGGGAAAAGTTTTGAGCGTGTGAAAATTTTGAAAATCAAAATAAAAAAAAAAATACAAAAAATATGATGTTTTGATTTCAATACGTGAAGAAAATAGAGAAAACAAAGAAAATAAATTAAAAAAAAAACAAAGAAAATAAATAATTTGCAAATTTTGAAAAAAGAAAATATTGCTAACAATAAATAGCAAGTACCCATAACAAATTAAAAAAAAATTTAAAAAAAAAATAAATAAAAAAATTGTTTCCAAAAAAATTAAAATTTAACAAAAATAATACTGAACGCAAATTATCTAAAATTGTGGAAATAATTGAAAAAAAAAAACCTTTTTCTGTGTAATAATAACATCCAAAGAACAAATGGTCTCTGTATGCCAATAATATCAATAATCCAAAAAGATTCTGAAATTAAATGCATAAAAAATAGAAATAATAGAGGTAAAATTATTTTAATCTTCTACAACACATACCTACATACATATGTACATAAGTGTTACCCCACAAAACGTGGAAATGTGAAGCATGGGAATTTCTCTTTTATGCTAAGAATTTCAAAACTAGCTGAAGTGTGTCACATGTTTTTGGGAATATTTATCATGAAAAAAAAAAACAAGGAATATTATATATTTAAAACTGATCTGGAAAAAATCTTAAATGAGTCCGAAATGATTTTTTTTTTTTGAAAATATTTATCTGAAACTGAATTGAAGTTAGTGAAAGTTCAAATATCTAATATTTACGATATTGAAAAAAAAAACTTCAAAAACTTTGAAAAAAAAAAACTCCAAAATAATATTCTATTGAAGAATTTTAAAGGACTTCGAAATTAATTTTATTTTGAAAACATGGTAATCTGAATTTAAATTAGTGCCAGTTCTAAATTTTTTCTTCAAAAAAAAAAAAAAAAAAAAAAAAAAAAAAAAACACCATTAAAAAAGCAGCTAAGTTCGGCCGGGCCGAATTTTTAATACCCTCCACCATTTGGAAGGAACTTGAAAAATTTCAAAAAAACTTCCGGAAACTACAACTTAAATGAAAACTGTTATATGGAGATTATACAAAGACGTGCGCCTGCTTACGAAATTTTTTGTCATAGGCTGTAGTACCCATTACGAACTTCAAATACCAAATTTGAAACAATTCCGGCGAATAATGTCGCTAAAATCATGAAAATACCGAATATTGGGACGTACCGTTATATGGGATATATACGAAAACGTGAACCTTCATAGGATTTTTTTTTTGTCATAGGCTGTAGTACCCAATACGAACTTTTAATACAAAATTTGTTACAAATCATAAAAATACCGAGTATTGGGAGGTACCGTCATATGGGGGCTATACGAAAACGTGGACCTGCATGCAAAAATTTTTGTCATAGGCTGCAGCTCCCATTACGAATACCAAATTTGAAAAAATTTACCCATTACGAACTTTAATTATGAACTTTAAAATAATTCCGGTAAATACTGTCGCTAAAATCATGAAAATACCGAATATCGGGATGTACCGTTATATACTGGGCTATACGAAAACGTGGACCGACATAGCCCATTTACGAACTAAACCTGCCTACTGGTAAACTATGCATATATGCAAAATGTTAGCCTTCTATCTCAATTCGTTCGAAAGGTAGCGTGATTACAACAGACAGACAGACAGACAGACGGACATCGCTAGATCGTTTTTGAATTTTACACTGATCCAGAATATATATACTTTGTAGGGTCTATTATAAATAATTCGAGGAGTTACAAGCGGCATGACAAAGTTAATATACCCTACATAGAATGGTGGAGGGTATACAAAGAAGCTGGAAATTGCATTGAAGAATTTTAAATAAGTTCGAAATGAATTTTGTTTTGAAAGCAAACTAATCTGAAACTATATTGACGTTATTGGAAATTTGGGCCATATAATATTCTATATACAATATTTCTCTTCGAAGAAAAAAAAAAAAAACAAAAATAATATTCCACTTAAAAAATCTTTGCTCGCAAATTTGTCTTTCCAAACTATCCGAAGTGTGCCACATGGAAACAAAAAAATCGAAAACAATATTCCATTGAAAAGTTTTGAATGAGAAAAATCATAAATGAGAAACTTTACAACTGAGAGGGAAATTAAGTTATTAGGAGTCCTATCTCCAAAAAATTTATTGAAGTGTGTGTGAGTGTATTTATATACTACAATACTATGTGATGGGAGTATTAAAAGTTTGATTGAACCAAAAAGTTTGTGATGCCTCGAAATAATGGTCAAATACATAGGAAGTTATATATGGATCTTCCTAGCTCGTCCAGCTGAGTCGATCTAGCTTTGTGTGTCCGTCTCTCCATGTCAAATTGTAATCACGCTACTCGATCCACACGAAATTTCCCATGGAGCTGGGATTAGTTAAAAAAGCTAGTAAAAAAGCTGTAAGTTCAGCCGGGCCGAACTTTGAATACCTTCCACAAATCGGCACAAATTTGGCAATTTCCAAAACAAAAAAAAAAACGTATAAAATTCTGTTAAAATCTTAAAACTACCGAATGCAACCGTTATATTAGGGTCTATACGACGACGTGCACCTGCATAGGCAACTTTTGTCATAAGTCATTACAATATTCAAATGCGAAACTTGAAAAAAAAATCGCTGAATAATATAGCTAAAATCATCAAAATACCGAATATAGGGATGTACCGTGCCTATACCAAAAAGTGCACGTGATTAATGTTTGTCATAAGAAGAAGACGTGGACCTGCGGAGAAAATTTTCTGTCATAGGCTGTAGTATTCACTACGAACTTCAAATACCAAATTTTAAACATTTCTGGTGAATAATGTCGCTAAAATCATGAAAATACCGAATGTCGGAAGGTACCGTTATATAGACCTGCAGACACAATTTTCTGTCTTAGGGTGTAGTATCCACTGTAATCTTCAAATACCGAATTTGAAACATTTCCAGTGAATAATGTCGCTTAAATAATCAAAATACCGAAAATAGGGAGGTACCATTACATGGGGGCTATACCAAAACGTGGCCTACATGACCCATTTTCAATACCAAAAGTCCTGCAGACAGACAGTATTTGAGTAAAATTTTATTTTATAACCTGCCTCATTTCGTTCGGAAGCTAGGGTGATATCCACTGACGGACAGACCGAAAGACGGATAAACGGACAGACATCGCTAAATCGACTTTGTAGGGTCCAAAATGTATATTTCGAGGTGTTACAAACGGAATGACAAACTTAATATACCCTCCATAATATATATCCCCAGGGTATAAAAAGGGTGTGTTAGTCATTTCGTTCGGAAGCTAGGGTGATTTCCACTGACGGACAGACAGATAGACCGAAAGACGGATAAACGGACAGACGGACGGACATCGCTAAATCGACTTTGTGGGGTCCAAAATGTATATTTCGAGGTGTTACAAACGGAATGACAAACTTAATATACCCTCCATAATATATACCTCCAGGGTATAAAAAGGGTGTGTTAGTTAGACAGCGTATAACTCAAGAATGGCTGGGCGGATTTAGACAATTCTCACCAATTCCGAATGTCCTTTGACAAAAAAGATTAAAATGTAGAAATTAAAATTATTTTTTTTTTTTGAGATTTTATTAAAATCCGATTTCTTTACGTTTTCAAAAAAAAAAAAAAAAAAAAAAAAAACAATCCAAAACTTGTAGACCAATATTGAATTGGGCACTTTTTTACCTTACAGCCCTACTTTTTTGGGGTATTATAATCAGTTCAAAATTACACTGGCCGATTTTCACGAAATTTTGCATGGGGATAGGGTTAGGGATAGAAGCCTATTGTTTTTGGAGATGATTTCAAAATATTTATGGTTTAAAATGGACAAAAAACCTTAAAATTGTCTAAATTTTCAGTCGCTCTACAGCTCTTAACAAAGAACAAATAGATATGAAATTTTTTGTGAGGTTAGAGTTTAGGACGGCGTTTAAGCCTATTATTATGGATTGTCATCGGATAATATTTAGCTGCTGAAATGGATTATTAATTTGTCATATAGAGAAATCAAAATATCCAAGTATTGTTTTGAATACCGATTACCATGGGTCAAATGCCACATGATCTCGTAGTTTCAGTCAAATGTCAAGATATTAACTTTACAGATCTATGTAACATTACTTCAGGAAGGAAATGGAAATAAAATGTTCGATATGGAACAAACATTTTGAAAGTGAAATTTCTGTTCTGTTCCGAAAAAAGGGAATTAGATTTTTGACGTAATAGGAACATCTGCTGCGTTATATATCGATGCTGTTTATACCCTTCGCCATACTGTGGAGAGTATATAACTTTGTCAAAAGAGTGTATATATATGAGAGAATCTCTGACTTGGGGAGTTTGAGAGGAATCGGATGCTTATTTCGCGTTTTACGTTACGAGATTAATGGCTATTTAAAATTTGGTCACTTGTGTGACAGTTGTGTTAATAGCAAGTAAAAAAGCAGCTAAGTTCGGCTTCGGAACTTTTTATAACCTCCACCATTTGGAAGAAACTTAAAAAATTTCAAAAAAAAAAAAAAAGAAATCCGTCGGAAAATACCGCTCGAATGAAAACCGTTATATAGGGACTATACAAAGACCTGATAAGTAATTTGTATTATAGGCAGTAGTAACTGCTCCGAATCATATGTACGAAATTTGGAACAATTGCGGTGACTAATATCGAAAAAATCATCAAAAAATAGAGTAATGGGGGGGGGTTCCGTTATAAGGGGATATATGATATCGTGGACCTATGTAGACAATTCTCTTCTAGGGGATAAAGTACTCACAATGGGGTACCGTTATATGGGAGATATGCTATATAGTGGATCTATGTAGACAATTATCTTTCAGGGGCTAAATTACTCATAAACAATTTCTTGTGTAGAATTTAATCAAAATGCCGAATATACGAAATGGGGGACCGAATAAGATAATTCGTTTCCAGGGGATACAGTACTCAAAGGGAACTCCTTGTGTGAATTTTCAGACAATTCCATTGAAAAATATGACTAAAATCATCAAAATACCGAATATCGGGGAGCATACGATATCGTGGACCGTGGCATGATAAAAAAACTGCATCAAAGTCAAAGGCCGCAATTTTTACACTTATTTTATAATTTTATTGAATGAATGAAAATATGTCGGAAATAGCTTCACATTTTAGAATAAGATTAGATTTGTTCGAATTGGTCACCTTTGGCACGAATTACGGCCTTCAAATGGCCAATGAAACCGTCACACGCTGCTCTGCGGTATATTGGCCCATGCCCGGTGAAACGCTTGCTTGAGGTGATCGACACTTTAGTATTTTTAAGTACCAATCTTTCTTTCCAAAATAGTCCAGACACAATATTCCAACGGATTGGTATCCGGAGATTTTGGTGACCATTGTGCGCTGGAAATGAAGCGATAAACCTCATTTTGTAACCATTCTTGGGTGGCGTGTGTTGAGTGCGATGTTGGAATGTCCAAGGCCTGCGGCCAAAATGTTTGCATACACCAAGGCTTTAATACACCCTCCAAAATATTTTCGCGATAACATACGGCATTTATTCTGACGTCGATTAATACGAGCGGAGAGCGATCATCGGCTGTTATGGCGGACCACACCAACACCATGCTCTGCGCTTGAGCTCTGTTGGCCAATCGAAGGTGCACATATTCACCTAACTTCTTTGGCAAGTAAACACGATCATTTTGTTTGTTTACAAACCGCTGGACAACGAATGTTTTCTCATCGGAGAAAACCAAATTCGGCAGTTCACCACTTTCGGCCATGCGAAGCAACTCTTTAGCTCTTTTGAGTCTATTTTCGTTTTGTTGTGGTGTAAGTTCTTGCCCTTTTCGGAATTTCAATGGCTTTATGCCGAGCTCATTGTTCAATATTTGCCGAATGGAATAGCGATATGTTCAGCTTACGAGCCAATTTGCGGACACTGCGACGCGGGTTTCGATCAAGTCGCTTCTTTACTTTTCGAACCATTTCTGCTGATGTAGCTGTTTTCTTCCGTCCACTTCCTTGACGTCGGGCTACGCTACCAATATCACGATAACAAGCGATGGTACGAGACACAAACGATTAATTTAGATTTAAATGCCGGAGTGCTCGCTCTAACCATAGCCACTTGTGGTTTTCCAGCCAAATATTAAGAAATCACACTATCACGCTTGAATTCCATCACGAATAACTTTTTTTCTGGAAATTTCTCATCAAAATGCTTTGGTACGCTTGCAAACAATATAATGAGCTGTCACTAGAATAATTTTAACAGCTGTCGGACGAGTGGCTTAGAAATGACAGCAGTCTGAAGTTGGTTGCAGTTTTTTCATCTCGCCCTATGTATAGACAATTCTATTTTAGGAGATAATGTACTCACAAGGAACTCCTTTGTGGATTTTCAGACAATTACATTGAAAAGTTTCACTTAAATCATCAAAATACCGAATATCGGGGTGTACTGTTATATGGGGGCTATACTATATTGTATAGCCCAGCTTAAACTTTACCTGTCTGCAGGCAAATGACTGATCTGTGTAAAATTTTAGCTTCCTATCTTAATTCGTTCTGACTCTAGCGTGATTACAGAAGACGGACAGAACGGCGGACAGGGTTAAATCGCCTTAGAATTTTACGCTGATCAAGAATATATATACTTTGTTACGTTCGAAGAGTTACAAACGAATTGACGAACTTAGTATACCCTCTATACTATGTATGGTGAAGGGTATAAAAAGTCGCAGTTTGGTGCATTTTATATGGACCGTACTTCTTCATAGATGCTGCGAATCGTAACGTAGCTGTGACTGATTGATGCTTCTGCGAGGTGATGTCCTTTATTTTGCTGAAACTTGCATGACATAACATATTTTATAAGCACAAGGTTTAGTTTAAAGATGGAATTTATTGGTCCACTCTTTCTGATACGTCCCCCACAAAGGGTCAAATATTTTTATTACCAGAACGATTACAAAATTCGAAACAAGCATCCGGTTCGCTTCATATTTCATAAATCTCATTATTGCTACCAACACAATATCTGGTGTAAAGATCGGTCTGCTCGTTGTGGTACCTCGCTCACAATGGGTCAACATTTGGAATAATTGTAGGTCTTAAAAAATGTGATGTAAGAGGTCGATTGTCTTTGAGTTACACACATCACTATATTTTTATTAACGCAAGGCAGGGTGTGAAGGCGGAATATATCGGTGCACTCCTTCTGTGATTTCTTTATATTTGGTTGGAAACCCACAAGTGGCTATCGTTAGAGCACTTTTTACCGTCATACTGGTAGCGTAGCACGACGTCAAGGAAGTGGGCGGAAGAAAACAGCAACATCAGCAGAAATGGTTCGAAAAGTAAAGAAGCGACTTGATCGAAATCCGCGTCGCGGTGGCCGAAAACTGGCTCGTGAGCTGAACATATCGCAAATATTGAAAACTGCAAATATTGAAAACTGAGCTCGGAGTAAAGCCATAGAAATTCCAAAAAGTGCAAGAACTTACACTGCAACAGAAAGAAAATAGACTGAAAAGAGCTAAAGAGTTGCTTCGCTTGGCCGAAAGTGGTGAACCGGCGAATTTGGTTTTCTCCGATGAGAAAACAAAATGATCGTGTTTACTTGCCAAAGAGGTCAGCTGAAAATGTGCACCTTCGGTTGACCACCAGAACTTAAGCGCCGACCATGGTGGTGGTGTGGGCCGCCATAATAGCCGATGGTCGCTCTCCGCTCGAATTAATCGACCATGACATCAGGATAAATGCCGAATATTATCGCGAAAATATTCTGGAGGGTGTATTAAAGCCTTGGGCACTCAAAGGTTTTGGCGCAGACCTTGGACATTCCAACAGGACTCAGCACCATCGCACTCAGTACGCGCCACCCAAGAATGGTTACAGAATGAGGTTCCTCGCTTCATTTCCAGCGCACAACGGCCACCAAAATATCCGGATACCAATCCGTTGGACTATCGTGTCTAGAGAAGTTTGGAAAGCAAGGTTGGCACAAAAAAAAAAACAAAGTGTTGATCATCTCAAGCAACGCTTCGCCGGGATTGGGCCAAAATACGGCAGAGCAACATGTGACGATTTTATTAGCCGTTTGAAGGCCATTATTCGGGACAAAGGTGATCAATTCGAACAAATCTAAACGTATTCTAAAATTCCATGCTATTTCCGATATTTTTTGCTTTTATTTAATAAAATTTAAAAAAAAAAAAAAAATATATATATATATATATATATATATATATATATATATATATATATATATATATATATATATATATATATATATATATAAATTATGGCGTTTGACTTTGTTGCAGTTTTTTTATCTCACCCTATATTCTTGATCAGCGCAAAATTCTAAGACGATTTAGCCCTGTCCGTCCTTCCGTCCATCTGTTGTAAGCATACCAGGGTCAAAACGAATGAACATAGGAAGCTAAAATTTCGCAACAGATCAGTCTCTTGTCCGATCAAGCAGGTCAAGTTCGAAGATGGGCTATATCGGTCCACGATATCGTATATCCCCCATATAACGGTACGTCCCGATATTCGATATTTTGTTGATTTTAGCCAATTTTTTTTTTCAATGGAATTTTCTGAAAATGCACACAAGGAGCTTATTTTGAGTACTTCACCCCCTGGAAGAGAATTGTCTATATAGGATCCAACATCGTATAGCCCCCAAACCACGCCCCCCATATTCGGCATTTTGATGGTTTTTAACGACATTTTTAAGTGAATAGTTTGAAAGTTCGTAATGGGCACAACATCCAATGACAAAGGATTGCGTATGCAGGTTCTCGACTTCGTATAGTCCCCATATAATGATATCTCTCGATATTCAGTATTTTGATAGTTATAGGGACATTGTTCACAGGAATTGTTTGGTATTTGAAGTTAAAGGAAACTACAGCCTATGACAAAAATTACTTATGCAGGACCACGTCTTCGCAAAAGCCCCTAAAAACGGGTTTCTTTTGAGCGGTATTTTCGACGATTTTTTTGGAAATTTTTTAAGTTCCTTCAAAATGATGGAGGGTATTAGAAGCTCGGCCCGGTCGAATTTAGTTGCTTCTTCATGTGTTTATATACTAATCATGGGTTTTGCTAACAGTATATATATATATGAGCAAATTCTTAGGTAAGGGGGTCTGTCGGAAAGCCAACTCATACTTTCGAACCTGTCTTAAGATAAAACGGTATCCTGAACTACATACAATGCCTCCTATAGGTATCTGATTGGAAAATTCCCATAATGTTAGCCCACAGAGTCAGACATACGCACAATACACAATGACAAACTTTTGTGTGTGTGTGTGCGTGCGTTTGTGTGCAACCCAACTCCCCCTCCTCCCACGTTGCTTCTTTGTGTACCCAACATAATCAAAATAATGCATCGTTAAAGGCCAAAGCCACCCACTTCAAATGAAGCATGCATGCACGTCGAGTGTTTGGTGTGATGTGATGTCCACACTCTCCCTGCTCTCCCACCCACACACTGTCATGACGATAATCCTGTTGTGTGCTGCGTTAATAATAAACAAGAAACTCTTTTAAATTAGGGAGAATTTTGTCCTTTCCATTTGTTTTGTTCTCTTGAATAGGCATTGTTGTTTTTGTTAAGAGAAACCAGAAAACTGTTCCCACAACAGTTTGCAGAAATCAAAAGAGTTTGTGTTTCTCTTTGCAAAAAACTTAAGAGCTAAATTCCTGCAATTTTGAGTCTGAATATCTTGGCCAAAGGAATTTTCTCTTTATTTTTTGTTTGGCTTTTTTCTTGGCTCTACCCCCATCATCTGGCCCAATGTTGTGTGCGTTATGCATTCGTGGGTCTGTTAAGGCCTCCTCATCACTGTTACAGTACCTTGTCGCTGGATTGTGTGTGTGGTGGCGGCATTGGTGCATGGTTTTGCGTTGAGGCTGCTTTTTGCAGACAGACTTTTTCTTGTTGTTGCTGTGTTTGAGCTGCGCTTTTATGCTTCTGCTGCTGCTGCTGGTGCTGCTGTTATTTGCAACAACAGCCGTTTTGCAGTGTGTGGCAACAATTACATGGACTACACAAACGCAGTGGCATGAACAATGACGACGCCGGCTTCCAGTGCGACGACGATGGCGATGTTAAGTTGGGGACCTTCACAGAGATTGAAGTTGCGTTAAGGCTGCAGTTCTTGCAGATACTTTCATACGTTCGTTTGTTACGCTTGCACCGGCCGAAAACCAAAAAACCAAACAACAACAAAAATCAGAAATTACCAAAATTTTTTGTAACATTTGTTTTCTTCTGTTTTGTGTTTTATTCTTCAGAACATCAGCCAGCAATACAACAAAAAACACAAAATCCATACAAAAAAAAGAAACAACAAAAACTACAAATAATAAAAAATTAACAAACAAGGAAGCAAGAATTTCTATCGAAGAAAAAGGAAAGCAAAAATCCGCGAAAGGAATATGACAACAAATCTTATACGCGCGCGTTTAAAGGATAATTACGATTTCAATTTTTATTCTCCAATCACAAATTAAAAAAAAAATAAATAACCAACTGCAACTCTCGGATTACAGTTTCCGGATTACCTGCATCTGAAGTAACCAAAAAAAAAAAATAACAAGAAAAGAAAAACCAACACAAGCCGTGCATAGCTAAAAAATTTAAATAAAAAAAATTACAATTAAACAAATACATTTTTAATACAAAAACAAAAAAAAAAATTAAACAAATTATTATATAATTGGCAATGCAACAACAAAAAAACCGCAGAATTTCTGTGAAAATTTCTAACTAAAGCAAAAATTGTGAAAAGTAACAAAAGTCAATTAAATATGGTTTTTGAAATTTATCTGCAACAACAACAAACAGATTAAAAAAGTGGATTTTAAAAAACAAGGTGGGTTTCAAATTCCTGGACCTAGAGCCTTGTCACACACAGAAACACACACCCTACGTGTGTCAGTTTTTCTCTGTTTTAAAGGGAAAAACACCTGTCCAGCACGGCAAATAAAATTGTTATTTGCGAATAAAAAATATATTAATAAATAATAATAAAAATAATTAATACATTATGAAAAATTTATTTTTCTAGGATAGTGATCAATAACGAAGTGTAGACTTTTAGCAAATGAAGAATTTTTTCTAAAAAAATATTTTGATTCTAGTGGTCGAATTTTGACAAAATAAAATAGCTTGTAATGTTTTCTGCGTTTTTTTTTGTAGAAGGAAAGCAAAGCGCCTTAAAAAATCCAAGATTTTTCCGTATAAAAAAATAAACAAAAAAATTCTTGTTGTTAAGATCTAAAATTGAAAAAATTCTAAATTTTTTTTACATCAAAAACAAAAATTTCTTTTCCTTTTTTATACCCTCCACTTAGTATGGAGGGTATATTAAGATTGTCATTCCGTTTGAAATACCTCGAAATATAGATGTTAGACCCCACCATCAACAGCATAAAATTCTATGATGATTTAGCGATGTCCGTCCGCCTATCCGTCTGTGGAAATCACTCTAGCTTTCGAACGAAATAAAGTAGGTTTTTAAAATTAAATTTTTTTTACCATATATTGGTATTGACGCTGTAACCATATCTGTGAAGTTTAGAAACTGCGAACTTAAGTTCTCGAATTTCGTTAAAAATTTGCATAGAAAATAAATTGCCTCATAGAACAAAAAAATTATAATTGCCCAATTTCGTGCAAACTTTTCAAATCCGAATAGTTTTATCAGTGCTAGGTCAGGTGCAAAAGTGGACAATATCGCCCCACTTCATCATGTACCACCCCCACAAAAGTTCAAAATGTTAAATGATTATTAATCGTATAAAATGTGAAATAAGGGTCGAATTGTCTTCAAATTTGGCAAATCGCAATATTTTTACCAGCACAAGATTTTTTTAAAAGTGATCAAAATTTGAAATAATAAAAATGTCATAAAATGCGAAATACATTTCCGATTGTTTTCAAATTTCACACATCATCATATTTTTATTAACACAAAATCTGGTGTGAAGGTGACAGATATCGGCCCACCTCATCTGGTACACCCTTAATTGTGATTGAAATCTTGAAATTGAATTAAAAAATTGAAAAAATTCAAAAATTTGTTTGATATCAAAAAATTTTTGAAAAGAAATGAAGTGATTTTTGTCCATTTAATAAATTTAATTGGAATTGGTGATATATTTCATTTGAAGTGACTTAAAAATTGTTGATATTGATTTTTGCCTAATTCGCCTTCTGTGTGACCTGAAATCTTCAAAATATCAATATTTCCTTTTTTATTTTATTTTTTGAATAAACGACAATTTTCAATCTAGGAAGAAAAACTTTGTGTAGTCGGGGAAACAAACGTTGAAAAATTCCAAATGTTATATGGAAATTACTTTTCATTAAGAATTTTTCAAAAGCAAGAATCCAGACCCTGTTGGCAGGAATTATCAGTGTTTGTAACAAAATATTGGATTTTGAAAAAAAAACCGCAGTTTTCAAACGAAAAGTAGTGTGTGTGTGGGCGCACGAAAGGATTTGCTTTCACACAGAAAACCCAACTTAGCTACCAATTTCGATGTAAAGAAAAAACTTAATTGAGATCCTGAAATTGAATTAGAAAAATACAAAAAAAAAAAAAAATAAATAAATAAATATTTTTTGGAATACAAAAAAAAAAAAGGAAAAAATCAAAAAAAAAAAAAAAAAGAAATCATTATTTTTTTTTTTTTTTTTGGAATTAACGGCAATTTTCAAACGAAAAAAGTTTCTGCGGTGGGGGAAACAAGTGTTAAAAAATGGAAAATTTTACATGGAAAATATTTTTTCATTTAAAATTTTGCAAAAACAAAAAATCTAGACCCTGCGGGCAGGAAATATCAGTTAACGTTACAAAATTTTTTGTTTTTGAAAAAAAAAATGTACGAAAAGATTTGATTGTTTTTTGTTTCAAAATCGAGGCCTATGAACGGGTCAAACAGAAGGCCAATTTTGATGTAAAATAAGTTAAAAAGCATCAATCGGCTTTGCCGATAGATGTATGCCCTTTATTTTTTTTATTTAAATAAGTTTTGACTTTATTGCGCGAGTTCCGAAGGAGTGGACCTATAATGTGCCACATTTGGAAAATATCGACTACTTCCATCACTTTTTTGGAAAGTGTTGAAATAGGAGTGAGGTACCAGTTTTTGGATGACCGAAGTGTTCCACTTCATCTAATGCCGCTAAAAATATTGTGATGTGCGAAATTTAAACAAAATTACAAATTTAAATGCATTTTTTATGCGAATAATTGCTAATAAAAATGTTAAGCAATTGGGGAGATGTGTACCAGAAAAAGTGGACCTACACTCGCAAATGCCATATTCCCATCAACTCTCTGTTTAAGAGAAATATTTAGACAAAAAAGTTTGAAAAGAGCCACTGACCTGTTTCGAAAGTTATGAGTGATTGGTTATGAGAACATTCAAAATTGTGACCTCTTGTTGGCGGGGGGTATGCCAGATGTGGTGGGCCGATATCTATCATCTTCACACCAGATTTTGTGTCAGTAAAAATATTGGGATGTGCGAAAATTGAAAACCGGATATGTATTCCACATTTAATGAATTTTTTGTTATTCCAAATTTTGATCCCTTTTATGGGCAAGTCATTAAAATTTTGTGCTGGTGAAAATATTGCGATTAGCGAAATTTCATGACAATTCCACTCTTATTTCACATTTTATACGATATTATAATAATCATTCAACATTTTGATCTTTTATGAGGGAGTTACATGATGGAGGGGGTCGAAGTTGTCCATTTTCGCACCTGATATAGCATTGATAAAAATATTAGGATTTGAAAAGTTTGCACGAATTTGGGCGATTATTTTTCTTGTTCTATGAGAAAAATTATTTTTTATGAAAATTTATAACAGAATTTGAGAAGTTAAGTTCGCAGTTTCTTAAATTCAAAGATACGCTTACAGGATCAATACCAATAGATGGTAATATATTTCTGTGTTTTGATAAAATAACAAGTAAATAAGCTGAAAGTTCGGCCGGGCCGAACATGGAATAACCTCGACCATTTGGAACGAATTTGGCATTTTTCAAAAAAAAAAAAAAAAAAAAAAAAAAATCCATTAAAATCTTAAAAATACCGAATGTAGCCGTAATATTAGGCTCTATACGACGATGTGAATAATGCAGGAGGTACCATTGGGTGCGAACTTTAAATACCATATTTGAAATAATTCCAGTGAATAATGTAGCTAAAATCACAAAATTACCGAATATGGGGAGGTACCGTTATATGGGGGCTATATGAAAACGTAGAACTGAACATACAATTTTCCGTCTTAGACTATAGTATCTATTACGAACTTCAAATACCTAATTTGAAACAATTCCGATGAATAATGTCGCTAAAGTCATCAAAATACCGAATATCAGGAGGTACCGTTATATGATAGCTATACGAAGACGTGGACCTACATGGTCCATTTTCAATACCAAAAGTTGTGCAGACATAATATACATTTGAGTAAAATTTTATCAACCTGATTCATTTCGTTCGGACGGGCAGCCGGACAGACGGTCTAGAATTGTATGCTGATCAAGAACATATACATACCCTCTGCCAATGTTCGATTATTTAAATATATTTTGACTTCAGTTACGATTATTCAAATTGTTGAACCTCTATGGAGTATGTTCCGAATGAATCGACCAATATTGTCCATATCGTATTGGATGTAAATAAATATGATATAAATATTGAGAAGTGCCAGATTGAGACTATATTGGCTACTACCCTCACCTCATATGAGATATGTGATAATTTTAAGGAAATGTTAAAAGGTTGAGGTACCAGATGGGATTCGCAGATATACATGATCTTCACAACGAATCTTGTGCTAGCAAAAATGTTGGTCTGTAGATGATATTTGAAGAGAGTCGGATGCTTTTTTCGTTTTCTTTGAGCGTTTTGTTTTTCAAAATGTTGAACCTTTTGTGGGGGAGGTACCAAAAGAAATGGTCCGATCTCTATAATTCTTATAACAGTTCTTTTCTTGATAAAAATATTGAGATGTGGCAAGTCTGAATGAAATCGAATGTTAATTCCACGTATTATGAGCTTCATGGATATTCAAAAATTTGCCCAGAGGGAGTAGACTGATATATTCCATCTTCATACCAGACCGGGTGTTAATCAAAATATTGTGATATGTAAAATTTGAAGGCAATCGGAATGTTATCTCACATTTTATTAGAGTTGTAATTATTGAAAATGTTGGCCCCTTTTGGGGGAGGTACTTGATAGAGTGGACCGATATTGTCAATTTTCGAACTTGAAATAGCACTGACGCAAATATTAGATTTGCAAAGTTGGTTCAAAATTGGATTATTGCTTTTTTTTCTGTATAGATTTTTTTTCTGAAAATTTCGACCCTTTTTGGGAGGGGGTGGGGGTGTCTCATCTTAACACCAGACCTTGGGTTAATAAAATTATTGGGATGTGTGAAATTTGAGTATAATCGGACTTTTACATCACATTTTACATCCACCGTACATAGTATAGAGGGTATATTAATTTTAGGCCAAAATTGATGATTTTTGTCATGATATTCACCGGAATTGTTTCAAATGTCGTATATAAAGTTCGGAACAGCCTATGACACAAATTACTTATGCAAGATCACGTCTTCGTATAGCCACCATATAACGGTTTTCATTTGAGCGGTATATTCCGACGGATTTTTTTGGAATCTTTCAATTTTTGTCCAAATTGTGGAGGGTACAAAAAGTTCGACCTGGTCGAGCTTAGCTTCTTTTATACTTGTTTTTTAAATAAAATGTGATTTTTTACGAGCTTTAGGAAAGTTCTTCAAAAACAAAAAATAAAACAACACATAAAATTTATGAGATTATTAGAAAGTGACTCTATGAAGATCCCCAGAAGTGACAATGGGTCTATATCCCTTCCTTCTCCCTGTTACAAACAGATGCACAAAGACATGATAATAAATATTCAAATACCAAAAATCAAGTAAACTAAAACTTATATTTTCTCTTATTTATTTTCAGGCATTTTGGAAAACATTTGGAAGAATGGACCTATTTTAATAAATAATACAAATAATAATAGTAATATGGAAAAAACCCAACAAACAAAACGTTGTCGTTTGGAACTAAAATAAAGAATTAAAAAAAAAAATTAAATATTAAAAAAACTTTACCCAACCGCAAAGGAACAACAACAGCAAATATTCAACATTAACTGACATAAAGAAAAAAAAACATAAAACTTAGAACTGTTCTATGAATCGTTTCAATAAAACAGCAATAATTTAGGCAAAAACGCCTAAAACCAAACTAGAGTTCTGTACATCAACCTTTTTAGTTTAACAAACAATGCACAAGGGAAACCAATTTCTTTAATTTAGTTTTTTTTTTAAGAAACCAAAAAAAACACCCCCTCCCATAAAACAACAACCACAACAAAAAAAAAAAAAAAATATACCAAAAAAGTAAAAAACAAAAACAACAACAAAATTCAAATTCAAAAAAATAGGAAATTTTCAAACTTTCGCGGATACGTTTTCTTTTTTCACAGAGCTCTAGTAAAACAAAAAACCAAAATCAAACACAAAAATATATCGTTTTTAAGTTTAACAAAAATCAAAACAAAATTATAAAATTTTGGATTTCAATTAAGAGAACTTTTTGAGTGTTAGTATTCAATTGTTTATTTCGAAAAAAAAAACACACACACAAACACACCAACACACATAAAACAATCAACAACAAGGAAGAACAACAAAAAACATAACTGAAAAATAAAGTGAATTAAAATTAAAAAAAGAAAAAATTGTGAAAAAATACATTTCGAAAAAAGAAAAATCAATACAAAATCTGTGGACAAAATTACTTAAAACAATTGCAATCTGTTTTGCTTGAAACTGTCTGTAAATCTTCAGAATTTCGGCATAATATTTGGAAAAAATGGTCAATTTTCAAGGATAAACCCGTTAAAAAAACTGAAAACAAAAACCGAAGAGCTGAATCCTGTGGCATACCGGAAAAGGTAAGTTATAACATTTTTTTACAAAAATTGCACACAACACAAATATATAGGTAAATTTGCCAGCGATTTTTTTTTGGCAACACTGGTTGCCACGTTTCGTGTTCTGTTTCACTGTCAAACATCTTTAGTTTGGTCTATAATTTAACCATGAAACCAAAACAAGAACAAAAGAGTAGTGAAATAGCTGACGAAATGGCTGAAGGTAGAATCTTAAAATATTGTACAAGGGTCAGTCGTGGTGCCTTGGCGTGTGATAAGTTTGGACTTTTTGAAATCCGCACTTAAAGCTTGCGAAAAGTACTAAAAGGTACAGAAAATTGAATATTTGGAAGTGGACAAACGGACTGAGCTAGAATTGAAATTTGGTATGGGAGTCATTGATGGAGTGCAGGATAAATATACCAAAGGGTTTTTTGGGAAATCTGAACTTAATGATGAGGAAAAGTTATAAAATTGTACGAAACCTCTAAAAGGTCAAAACTTGAAATTTGGTATAAGAATCGAGGTGGGAAAGTAAGTTTGGTATGTTATATATACCGATGCCATTGCGAAGGAAACTTTATAAAGCCTTCTTGGCTCATCAGCCGACTGTCAGTCTTCAATCATATCCTTGTGATAAGGCTGGGTTTTTGGAAATACGAACTTGAATACTTTGTATTGAACAATCGAAATGAGCTGGAATTCTTAAATATAGAATGAGAATCACTGATGAAGTGTAGAATTGATGTACCAAAAGGGTTTTTGGAAATCCGAACTTTAAGGGTTTGAGAAGTTCTAAAATATTACTAAACTTCTAAAATGATTCACTTTGTGAACGGATACAAAGAAAATAGCTTGAAATTTGGTATCAGAATCAAGGTTGGAAATTAAGTTTGATATACGGAAGGGGTTTTGGAAATTTGTACTACGTTTGCGAACAGTACTATATAGTACTTAATTTGGAACACCTTTATATGTCCCTATTACAAATTTCAGATTGCAGCTTCATCCGTTAACCATAAACCAAGTTAACGGATGAAGCTGAAATTTTGAAATTTTCTATTGGGACATCTGTTGGTGGTTGTTTTGTGATTAAGAGGTGTTTATGGAAATTTGTACTACAAGTGAACGAAAAGTACTAAATAGTACTAAATTAGGTAGTGGGTGAACATATAGCGCTTGAAATCTGAAATTTGGTAATAGGGACATACATATTAAGGTAGTTTCAGAAATGTGTGCAATAATTGAACGAAAAGCACTAAACCTACACAGGTAGAGATGAAAAAACTGCAACAAACTTCAGACTGCTGTCATTTCCCAACCACTTGTTAAAATTATTCTAGTGACAGCTCATTATATTGTTCACAAGCGTACAAAAGCATTTTGGTGAGAATTTTCCAGAAAAAAATGTTATTCGTGATGGAATTCAATCGTGATAGTGTGATTTCTTTATATTTGACTGGAAAACCACAAGTTAGAGCCCTCCAGCAGTTAAATGTGAATAAATCTTTTGTGCTCGTAATATCGCGCATTACAGTGATACTGACAGCGTAGACCGACGTCAAGTAAAATGGTTCGAAAAGTAAAGAAGCGACTTGATATAATCCCGCGTCGCAGTGGCCGAAAAATGGCTCGTGAGCTTGTGAACATATTGCAATATTCCATTCGAAAAATATTGAAAAATGAGCTCGGGGTAAAGCCATTGAAATTTCAAAAAGTGCAAGAACTTACACCACAACAGAAAAAATAGACTCAAACGAGCTAAAGAGTAGCTTCGCTTGGCCGAAAGTGGTGAACTGTCGAAGTTGATTTTCTCCGATGAGAAAAAAATTCGTTGTCCAGCAGTTTGGCAACAAACAAAATGATCGTGTTTACTTGCCAAAGAGGTTAGCTAAAAATGTGCACCTTCGGTTGGTCACCAGAACTCAAGCACCGGCCATGCTGATGGTGTGGGCCGCCATAACAGCCGATGGTCGCTCTCCGCTCGTATTAATAGACTGTGGCATCAGAATAAATTCCGAATATTATCGCTAAAATATTCAGGAAGGTGCACGCAAACATTTTGGCCGCAGTCCTTGGAGATTCCAATAGGACTCAGCACCATCGCACTCAGCACGCGCCACCCAAGAATGTTTACAAAATGAGGTTCCTCGCTTCATTTCCAGTGCACAATGGTCACCAAAATCTCCGGATACCAATACGTTGGACTATTGTGTCTGGAGTATTTTGGAAAGCAAGGTTGGCACTAAAAAATACCAAAGTGTCGGTCGTCCGAAGCAAGCGCTTCGCCGGGAATGGGCCAAAATACCACAGAACAACATTTGGGCAGCGTGTGACGGTTTAATTGGCCTCTTGAAGACCATAATTTGTACCATAGGTGACCAATTCGAACAAATCTAAACTTATTCTAAAATTTGAAGCTGTTGTGTAAATAATGCCTCATGGAAATAACATTGTTAGACCCTAGATTTTTTTGGACCAAGTTCGTTTCAGTACATTTGGAGTCCATCTAACGATGTTCGTTCTGTCTGTCTGGCTGCTGGGCCGACAACTCTCGAAGGGAGTATCCGATTTGGTCCAAACTTGTTAAATCGTAATATTACTGTCAAACTTAGATTGAGTTCGGAAATTGGCAATATCGGTCCACTCTTCCTGGTACCACAGATCAACATTTTCAAAGAAATTATTTTACCGCAAAGAAAGGATCATCCTCTTTTGCTCTAACTTTGCAAATCCTAATATGTGTATCAGTGCTATATCAGGTGCGAAAATAGACAATAGCGGTCCACTCCATCAAATACCTTTCCCTCAAAGGGTCGATATTTCGAATAACTAGAACTTTTATAAAATGTGATGTACGAGTCTGATTCTCTTCAAATGACACACATTACAATATTTTAATTAACCCAAGGACTGCTATGAAGATGGAATGTACCGGTTCACTCATTCTGCTATCTCCCCCACAAAAGGGTCAACATTTTGAGTATCCATGAAGCTCTTAAAACGCGAAATGAACTTTCGGCTCCATTCAGTCTTGACACATCTCCACATTTACGTCACCACAATATCTGTGATAAAGATGTTAGAGATCGAACCATACCTTCTGGGACCTCCTCCACAAAGGGTCAGAGTTTTATATAACCTAAACGGTTAAAAAATCCTCCTGGTATCTCTCCCATAAAAGGGTCAACATTTTGATTATCAATAAAGCTCCTAAAACACGAAATTAACTTTCGGTTCCATTCAGTCTTGACACATCTCCATTTTTACGTCACCACAATATCTGTTATAAAGATGGTAGAGATCGGACCATACCTTCTGGTACCTCCTCCACAAAGGGTCAGAGTTTTGTATAACCAAAACGATAATAAAATACGAAATAAACTTCCAACTCTTTTCAAATTTCACACATCCAAACTTTTTTGCTAACGCAAAATCTGCTATAAAGATACTAGATATCTGCCAACCCCTTGTGGTACCTCACTCACAAAGGAACACAATTTTCAATACTTATATCTTAATCATAAATCTGATATGAATATGTGAATTATCGGAATTTATGATTTTGTATAAAATTAGATGTAAATATTCGATTTTCTTTACATTTTGCACATACCAATATCTAGATGAAACGTATCTGTATTAGATGAGGTGGAATACTTCGGTCCTCCATATCTGGCACCTCACGCATATTTCCACATGTTCCAAAAAATTTTATATATCTAATATAAAGTATAATTACACAAAGCCCAAATATGGCATGTTGTAATATTTATATCAAACCTGCTTCCGAACCTCCCCCATAAAAGAGTCGACAGTTATAATAATCATAACTCAAAGCTGTCTGTCGTCAAAACCGAGTGATTGAACTGATTGAACTTTTTTTAAATGACTAAAAATGCAATTTTGTTGACTTCTAAAAAGGGGCTTTTTCTTTTTATTTTCTTGTTTTAAATGTTTTGTTTTTTTTGCATTTCATGCTTAGCAAACTTTTAACAATCTTCTAATTGTACTTTTATTTCCTATCGTTCATTGCATTCTCGAGAACTTTAAAATCTTATCTATTTGGAAAATCTATCTCGTAAATCAATTTGTATTACAAACAACATCACTTTTTTTTCTTTTGGCATTTCTTTTCGTTGGAAGTCTTGCTGGCCGGCCATAAACCTGGATATAAGAAGAAGCTTAATTATATTTTGCAGCACTAGTTGTTGTTTTTGGTAATATGCTGTGTTTTTTTTTTTTGCAATTTAATACGAATTTGTATGGCTGATGGTATAATGCAACAAAAATGAGTTGTGTTATTTTGAATTGCGTGCTAAATTTTGTTTTATGCAAGGTTTTATATTTTAGGAGTATTTCGTTTTGGTTTTTTTGTTTTTTATTTTGCATTTTTCTATCAAGCCTCATCTTCGTTTAAAGTCCAATTAATTAATTATACAGGAAATCGCATAATTTTTTTTGTTGCAGTTTTGTTGAATTTTTGCACAGAGAGAAATGGTCCGGTCTTATGCTGTAATACAGAAAAATAAACAAGTAAAATAGCTGTAAGTTCGACTGGGCCGATCTTTGAATACCCTTCGCCATTTGGAACTAATTTGACAATTTTCAAAAAAAAAAAAAAATAAATAAATAAATAAATAAATAAAATCCGTTAAAAATTCTGAATGTAGACGTTATATTAGGGTCTATACGGCGACGTGGACCTGTATAGGCAGCTTTTGTCATAAGCCATTACAATATTTAAATGCGAAATTTAAAAAAAAAAAAATGATAAAATCTTGGGGCTATGCGAAGACGTGGACCTGCACAGACAATTTTCTGTCATAGGATGTAGTATCCACTGGGAACTTCAAATACCAACAATACAAACAATTCCGGCGAATAATGTCGCTAGGTACAGTTATATGGGGGCTATACCAAAACGTGGACCTACATGCCTCATTTTCAATATCAAAAATCCTGCAGACATAATACACACCTACTTCATTTCGTTCGGAAACTAGAGTGATTTCCACAGACGGATAGACATCTCTAAATCGACATAGAATTTTCTGCTGATCAAGAATGTATGTATATACTTTATGGGATCTAAAATTTATGTTTCGAGGTGTTAATAACGGAATGACGAACTTAATATAGCCTCCATAATATTGTGGAGGGTATAAATTTAACTCAAATTGTGAAACCCTTTTTCTGAACTAATTTGATTGAAAATTGTGACAGAAACCTTCAAAATACCGCAAATCGGGAGGTAGCGTTATATGGGGGCCTTACCAATTAGTGAAGGTGAATCGAATGTTTTCAGCAAAGATATAACAGACCTACCAAGAACTCCAATTGTCAAGTCTCATATGATTTGGTAGGAAATTGTAAAACATACCTTCAAAATGCCGAAAATCGGAAGGTAGGTTATATGGGGGTCATAACAATTAGTGGACGTAAATCGAACTTTTTTTGCAAGGAGAGACCTGACCTATGGGGAACCTCAATTGCTAAGTTTCATATAAGTTGGTTGGAAATTGAAACAGAAATCTTCAAAATAACGAAAATCGGGAGATAGGTTATATTGGGGTTATACCAATTAGTGGACCTGAATCGAACTTTTTTTGTAAGGAGAGAACTGACCTACGGAGAACCCCAATTGTCAAGTTTCATATAATTTTGTTGAAAATTGTAACAGAAATACCGAAAATCGGAAGGTAGCGTTACATGGGAGCCATACCAATAAGTGGACGTAAATCGAATGGTTTTTGCAAAGAGATGACAGACGTACCAATAACCCCAATTGTCAACTTTCAGCTATTTTGGTTGGCAATTGTAACAGAAACCTTCAAAATACCGAAAATCGGAAGGTACCGTTACCGGGGGCCATACCAATTAGTGGACGTAAATCGAATATTTTTTGCAAGGAGAGAACTGACCTATGGAGAACCACTATTGTCAACTTTCAGCTAATTTGATTGCAGAAACCTTCAAAATACCGAAAATCGGGAGGTAGCGTTATATGAGGACCATGCCAATTTGTGGACCTAATTCGAACATTTTTTGCAAGGGGAGAACTAAACTATCGAGAGGTAGAATATCGTGTACATACAAAGACCATGAAGACACACGGACTAAACGCGTACGAAAACTTGAGTATATCCGCCTTATTTTTCTATACCCTCCACCATAGTATGGAGGGTATATTAAGTTTGTCATTCCGTTTGTAACACCTCGAAATATACATGTTAGACCCCACAAAGTATATATACATTCTTGATCAGCACAAAATTCAATGTCGATGTCTGTCCATCCGTCCGTCTACGGAAATCACTCTAAGTTCCGAACAAAACGTATTAGGTTGATAAAATTGTAAAATTATTAACCAGAATTGTTTCAAATTTAGTATTTGAAGTTCGTAATGGATACTGCAGCATGTGAGATAAAATTGTCTGTGCAGCTCCACGTCTTCGTTTAGCCCCCATATAACGGTGCCTCCCAATATTCGGTATTTTGATGATTTTAGCGACATTATTTACCAGAATTGTTTCAAACTTTGTATTTGAAGTTCGTAACGGATACTACAGCCTATGACAGGAAATTGTTTGTGCAGGTCTACGCCTTCGTATAGCCCCCATATAACGACACCTCCCGATATTCGGTATTTTGATGATTTTGGCGACATTATTCACCAGAATTGTTTTAAATTTGGTATTTGAAGTTCATAATATATACTACAGCCTAAAACAGAAAATTGTCCGTACAGGTTCACGCCTTCGTATAGCCCCCATATAATGGTGCCACCCGATATTCGGTATTTTGGTAATTTTAACGACATTACATTTTACCGGAATTATTTCAAATTTGGTATTTGAAGTTCCAAATGGATACTACAGCCTATGACAGAAATGGTCTGCGCATGTCTACGCCTTCGTATAGCCCCCATATAACGGTATCTCCCGATATTCGATATTTTGATGATGATATTAGCGACATTATGCAGCGGAATTGTATCAAATTTGGTATTTGAAGTTCGTAATGGATGCTACAGTCTATGACTGAAAATTGCCTGTGCACGTCTTCGTGTAGCCTCCATATAAGGGCACTTCCCGATATTCGATATATTCTGACATTTTTTTTAAGTTTCGCATTTGAATATTGCAATGGCTTATGACAGTTACGTATGCAGGTCCACGTCGTCGTATAGACCCTAATATAACGGCTACATTCGGTATTTTTAAGATTTCAACAGAATTAACGAATTTTATATATTTATTTATTTGTTGTTTTTTTTTTTTTTTTTTGAAAACTGTCAAATTCTTTCAAAATGGTGGAGGGTATTCAAAGTTCGAGCCGGCCGAACTTACCGCCTTTTTACTTTTTATCCGTAGCTGTACTCCTGTCCCATTTCATTAACCCTATAGAGATCGGCTGAAGTTAGGGTCACCACCAGAGGTTTTCTTTAAGCAGAAAAAAAGATAACTATTTTAAAAAGCTTCTCCGTTAGACACAATTTTTCTCAGTGTTTTCATGCCTTGTGGGGTTCATTTATCTGGTCCTGCTCTCAGAGCAACAAAATAAAATGCTCTTCGATTTGATGAATGTGTACTTAAAAGTCTTTAACTTAGAACGACTCATTTCATATCATTAAATATTCATTCAGTCAACATGTTTATGATACAATGTTGTTGTTGTTGTTGGTGGTAGTGGTGTTACTTG
Organism: Musca domestica; assembly: GCF_030504385.1. NCBI lineage: Eukaryota > Metazoa > Arthropoda > Insecta > Diptera > Muscidae > Musca > Musca domestica. Next base: position 8,324,748 of record NW_026712192.1, on the reverse strand, counting down.
TTTTTATTGTTTTTGTTTTGTGTCGGTCAATTAATACAAGGTGCTTAGATGTTGGTATCTATAACAAAAGAAAATACCGTCTTGAGATTGTGTTTTTTTTTTTGGTATGTTCTTCCCGCCTAAATTTGTCCATTTCCATGATTTTATGATCAGCTAGTAGCTGATGTTGCCAGCGCATAAGATTTCATGCCCCAACAATAAGGTGCGATATGTGTTACCTTCTGTTTGCCGTTGGGATGGTTGTTGATCATGTTGTTGCAACATTTAATCATAATTCTCTATTAATTTTAATTAGTTACGTCGTTTCAGTTACTAAGCAATTAATTTTATGGCGGTTTTTTATGAGAACCATGTGTGAAAAATGGGTTTTGAGGGGAGGGTGAGATTAGAGAGGGTGATGTTTTGGGATATGAGAGAGGGGAAACTGATAACTTACAAAGTATGATACAACACTATACAACAAAATTCAATTTCTTTGCAACATAAAAGGAAACGAGCCATAGTCAACCTATGAGGTGGGACGGGGGTTCTTAAAAAACGTCCCAACATTATATATTTACCCACAATTTGTCCACAATTTGGTATAGCCTCCGTATAACCTACTACTTTTATCAAAGTATCATCCAACTGAGTATCATTAAGCTGCCTGTTACAACACTAAGTAATCATAGAGGAGACTAGGCCACTGCCTACGTACCTTTCTTAAGGGAAAGCTTTACATATAGGTCCAAACTACCGCTCAGAGGAAACCCGTTATATAGGTGCTTTACGAAGACGTGGTCTTGCATAAATAATTTTTGTCATAGGCTGTAGTACCCATTACGAATTTTAAATACGAAATTTGAAACAATTCCGGTAAAAAATTCGGAAATACCATCAAAATACAGAATACAGGGAGGTTCCGGAAACGAGGACCTACGTAGGCAATTTTCTGTCATGGGTACTACCATTACGAGCTTCAAATACGAAATTTTAAACAATTCCAGTGAATAATGTCCCTAAAATCATCAAATACCGAATATCTGGAGGTATCGTTATATGGTGGCTATACGAAGACGTGAACCTACCTACCTACGCACGTAGTACCCATTACGAGCTTCAAATAAGAAACTTGAAACAATTCCGGTGAATAATGCCCTAAAATCTTTAAAATATCGAGTATTGGGAGGTACCGTTATATGAACGTGAACCTGCATGTGTATTTTTATACCATAGCATGGAGGGTATATTAAGTTTGTCATTCCATTTGTAACACCTCGAAATTTACATTTTAGACTCCACAAAGTATATATATTCTTGATCAGCATAAAATTCTATGTCGATTTAGCGATGTCCGTCCGTCTATATAGCGATATTATTCATCGGAATTGTTTCAAATTTGCCATTTAGAATTCGTAAGGGATACTACAGCCCATGACAGAAAATTGTCTGTGCAGTTCCACGTCTTCGCATAGCCCCCATATAACGGTACCTCCCGACATTCGGTACTTTGATAAGTTTTCACCGGAGTTGTTTCAAATTTGGTGTTTGATGTTCGTAATGAATGCTACAGCCTATGACAGAGAATTGTCTGTGCAGGTCCACGTCTCCGTATAGCCGGCATCTCCATACATTCGGTATTTTGATGATTTTAGCTACATTATTCACCATTTTATTTTTAATTTTCGCATTTGAATATTCTAATGGCATATGACAAAAGTTGCCTATGTAGGTCCACGTCGTCGTGTTGACCCTAATATAACGGCTACATTCGGTATTTTTAAGATTTTAACAGAATTTTTAACAGATTTTATTTTTTGTAAACTGTCAAATTCCAAATTGTGGGGGTATTCAAAGATCGGTCCGGCCGAACTTACAGCTTTTTTTCTTGTTTTCTCATAGGCTGTACGAACTGTAAAAACAAAATTTGAAGCAATTCGGGCAGAAATGTGGTTAAAATCCTCGAAATACCGAATATCTGGGGGGTGTATGGGGGTTATATGATATCGTGAACCTATGTAGACAATTCTCTTCCATGGGGTTAAGTACTTAGACGGAATTTCTTGTGTGGATTTTCAGACAATTCCATTAAAAAACGGAGCTAACTTCATCAAAATATCGAATATCGGGAGGTACCGTTATATGGGGCATATATAATATCATTTACCTATATTGACTCTTCTAGAAGGTAAAGTACTTAGGCGGAATTTCCACACTTTCAGACAATTCCATTGAAAAATCATCAAAATACCGAATATCGGGGGTACCCTTACATGGGGGCTTTATGATATCGTGGACCGATATGGCCCATCTTCGATCTGTGCAAAATGTTAGCTTCCTATCTTAATTCGTTTTGACTCTAGCGTGATTGCAACAGATGTTAAAATGGACAGATGGACGGACTGACAAGGCTAAATCGGCTTAGAATTTTACGCTGATCAGGTCTAAAATTATTATTTCGATGAGCTACATACGCTATGACGTACTTAATATACTCCCTATGCTATGTATTGTTGTGGAGGGTATAAAAAATACATTGGAATTATAGGTTATCTTTTCGAAATAGCTAGTCCCTGATAATTACAACTGGGAAGACATATTTTCTATACATTTGCCTACCAATTCAAATGGGGATTTAATTCCCTTTTTCCTCACAATGGAGGATAAATAAAATAAATAACTTTCCATTTTCCCAAAAATATTTGTTGAAATATCCTGGCAAAACGTATTTAAATTTCCGCCGACTCAACTGTACCTTATGGCCAAAATAGATAGATAGGCATTCACATGCACATAGGTAAGCAAAGCAAACAAGGAAGCCACGACCCTCAATGCATTTTTTTCGGTGAAATGCAACGCTATATTCACATGCATTTAAAATAATAATATTTCCTTTCGTTTATTTGTTTCTGTCAAAAAATAGACAGAAATTAAAAGAAAATAAAATAGAAATCAATAAATACAGACATACATACAAGCATACATGTAGCACACACACACAATCTCACCAAACACACATTGTGTCTATTCTCTTCACACACTCCCATATACCTGCATACTAGCTATGCATATCAAAAACCTTACTTTCCAATCCATATCCTGCCAGGCATTCGCATTGGGATACCTTCGAATGCAGCTCGAATGCGAACAACCCCCCTCGCCCTCGTAATTACCAAAAAATAAAAAGAAAACCAAGATGAATTAAGTGACACAGCAAGAGAACAAAGAAAAGAAAGCAATCCTGTTTTATATCCTCTACTTTCACTCTATCTATATTTACCGCATGTGTGTCGTTTGGCCGCTCTCACTCTCTTGTCCTTGCTGCTGCTGCTGCTGGATGGCAAAGCTCCGCAAATGGGTGTGTGTGTGTGTGAATGCGTGTTTAATGCATCGTCGGCAAAGGTTTTTGTTATCGTTTTACAACAACAACAACTTGTAGCAGCCAGCTACTGCTGGTGGTCGGTCTTCCCACACTTTGGGCTACGCATCTACTTCTGTTGCAAGCATCATTTCACAACTCATTCCACATTATCGTCGTCGTCTCTCGCAAGGCAAGTCCATGCCTGTATTTTTGCAACCATTCCAACCCGACGGTTATTTTTATATGTCGGGCCCACAAAAAACACAAAATAAGAAATTTCAGTATTTTTATATAGTCGAAATAAATGTAAAATTCTTGTTCTTATTTTTTCTTTTCTTTGTTTCATTCTGTGCTTCGTCATTCTGTTTTTCCTGTTTCCTCTAGAATTTTGAACGAATTTCCATTCTCATCACCATAGAAGAGAAACCTTTTTGATAAGCGCGAACCCACTCACTCAAACGCACACCAATGCCAAAAAGTGAAATACACACACACGATAACATGGAAATATACACACATACAAAACATTTTGAAACAGCCAAATGTATTTGAAAAAAAAAAAAAAAATAAAAGACGTCAAAAAGAACGAATGAACCAAGAAAAAAATATTTTATAATAATAACGAAAGTATGTGGAAAAAATTTATAAAAATATTAGGATGTCCTGAAACGAAAGTCAAAATAAAAATATTTTTATACCCTAGACTCCAAGGGGGTAGAGGGTATTATGTCTATTAAGATTTATTTGTAACAGCCAAAAGGTGAGATGATAGACCCACAGTTCCTTTTGGTGATCTGCATAGAATCTCTTAATACCCTTAGTCATATGGCTAGAGAGGCTATACATGGTGAGATGAAACAAGAAAAAAAGCAGTTAGTTCGGCAGCGCCGAACTTTGAATACCATATAACCATTTAGGACGAGTTAGGAAATTTTCAAAAAAATTCAAATCCTTTAAAAATTCGGTTAAAATCTAAAAAATACCGAATATCGAAAGGTGCAGATATATGATTGCTAAACGATATCGTGGACCATTTTAGATAATTCTCTTCCAGATGATAAAGTACTACAAGGATCTACTTGTGTGGATTTTCAGACTATTCCATTGAAAAATATTGCTAAAATCATAAAAATACCGAATATCGGAAGCTGCCGATATCGTGGACCAACTTAGATAATTCTCTTCCAGATGATAAAGTACTCACAAGGAACTACAATTCCACTGAAAATGTGGCCAAAATCATCAAAATACCAAATATCGGAAGGGACCGTTGTATGGGGGATATACGATATTGTGGACCTATATAGACATTTCTGTTCCAGGGGATAAAGTACTCGCAAGGTACTCTTTGCCTAGAATTTCAGACAATTCCATTGAAAAATGTGACCAAAAACATCAAAATACCGAATATCGGAAGGTACCGTAGTATGGGGATATACGACGTTGTGGATCTATATAGATAATTCTTCCAAGGGATAAAGTACTCACAGAAAATCTCCTTTCTGACAATTCCATTAAAAATGTGGCCAAAATCATCAAAATACCGAATATCGGCGGGTACCGTTGTATGGGGGATATACGACATTGTGGACCTATATTGACATTTCTCTTCCAGGGGATAAAGTACTCGCAAGGTACTCCTTGTGAACAATTTCAGACAATTTCACTGCAAACTGCGTCTAAAATCATCAAAATACCGAATATCGGGGGGTACCATTATATGGGCACTGTACCATATCGTGGACCGATACGGCTCATCTTCGAACTTAAGCTGCATGCAGGCAAAAGACATATCTGTGCAAAATGTTAGCTTCCTATCATAATTAGTTTTGACAGTAGTGTGATAACAACAGACGGAAGGACGGACATGGCTAAATCGTCTAAGAATTTTACGCGGATCAAGAATTTATCTACTTTGTTGTTTCTAAAATTATTATTTCGATCAGTTACAAACGGAATGACGAACTTAATATACCCTGCATACTATGTATGGTGGAGAGTATAAAAACTGCAACCAACTTCAGACTGCTGCCATTTCTAAGCCACTCGTTCGACAGCTATTAGTAACAACTCATTATATTGTTTAGAAGCGTACAAAAGCATTTTGGTTCTTCGTGATGGAATTCAAGCGTGATTGTGTGATTTCATTATATTTGGCTGGAAAACCACAATTTGCTATCGATATAGAACTTCAGCATTTAAATGTGAATAAATCTCGTACCATCGCTCGTTATCGTGATACTGGTAGCGTAGCAACATCAGCAGAAATGGTTCGACAAAATAAAGAAGCGACTTAATCGAAACCCGCATCGCAGTGGCCGAAAACTGGCTCGTGAGCTGAACATATCACAATATTCCATTCAGCAAATATTGAAAAATGAGTTCGGGCTAAAGTCATTGAAATTCCAATAAGGGCAAGAACTTACACCGCAACAGAAAAAAAAAAATAGACTGAAAAGAGCTAAAGAGTTGCTTCGCTTGGCCGAAAGTGGTGAACTGCCGAATTTGGTTTTCTCTCTCTCTCCGATGAGAAAATATTCGTTGTCCAGCAGTTAGTAAACAAACAAAATGATCGTGTTTACTTGCCAAAGAGGTCAGCTGAAAATGTGCACTTTCGGTTGGCCACCGAAACTCAAGCGCAGGCCATGGTGATGGTGTGGGCCGCCATAGCAGCCGATGGTCGCTCTCCGCTCGTTTTAATCGACCGTGGCATCAGAATAAATGCCAAATATTATCGCTAAAATATTCTGGAGGGTAAATTAAAGCCTTTGGCACGCAAATATTTTGACCGCAGACCTTCAACATTCCAACAGGACTCAGCATCATCGCACTCAGCACGCGCCACCAAGAATAGAAACAATATGAGGTTCTTCGCTTCATTTCCAGCGCACAGTGACCACCGTTGGACTATTGTGTCTGAAGTATTTTGGAGAGCAAGGATGGCACTAAAGTGTCGATCACCTCAAGCTACCGCTTCGCCGGGAATGGTCCAAAAAACCACAGAGCAATATTCGGGCAGCGTTTGACGGTTTTATTGGCCGTTTGAAGGTCACAATTCGTGCCAAAGGTGACCAATTCGAACAAATATAAACTTATTCTAAAACTTGATGCAATTTCCTACAATTTTTGCTTTCATTCAATAAAATGTTGAAAAAAATGTAAAAATTATGGCGTTTAACTTTGTTGCAGATTTTTTTTCTCACCCTGTAGTATGAATAATGTCACTAAAATAATCAAAATACCGAATACAGGGAGTTGTCGTTATATGGGGGCTATACGAAGACCTGGCCCTTCATATGAAATTTTCAGTGGCAGGCTGCGGGTGCTACAGCGACGACCTTATATTACGAAATTTGAAACAACTCCTATGAATAATGTCGCTAAAATCATTTAAAATGCCGAATATGGGGAGGTACGGTTATATGGTGGCTATACGAAGACCTGGACCTGCATATGCAATTTTCTGTCATAGGATGTAGAATGAGTACTACATTCTTCAGTCTTCGTATATTTTAAACTTAACACAATTTCGGTGGATGTCTTGAAATCATCAAAATACCGAAGATTTGGAGTTGCAGGTATGTGGGAGCTATACGAAGACCTGGGCCTGCATGGGCATTTTGCCGTCATAAACTGAGCTACCCATTAGGAATTTCAAATACGAAATTTAAAACCATTCCGGTGGAAAATGTCGCTAAAAACATCGAAATACCCGAATATGGAGGTTCCGTTATATGTAGGCTATACGAAGACCTGTACCTGCATACGACATTTTTGTTGATATGCTATACTGAATATAGGGCGGTAGGATCATATGAGAGATATACGAAGACGTGGGTCTGTATGAGCAATTTTCTGTCAACGGATGTATACGAAGACTTGGGCCTATATGGGCAAGGATGGCAACTATATTTCTAATATAATCGCAACATATCCTGGGAATTTTCAGCAAAATGCTTTGAAAAATGGATCAAAAATGAATTGGAAGAGAGTAACAATTGTGACAAACACACGCCAAAAAAACCTTAAATCTCTTGGGGGCTATACCAAAACGTAGACCTATATAGCCCATTTTCAATACTAAAAGTCCTGCAGACCTATCTGAGTAAAATGTTATCAACCTCCTTAATTTTGTTTGGAAGCTATAATAGAAAGGGCTTTATCTCGCGCCTACGCATCGTTAGCAATCGGCTTTTTCTAAGTCATTTCGTCATGGCATACATAAGTAGATATTTCAAATTTCAAATGCCCTTTTAATGCACACATTTTTTATACCCTCCACCATTCTATGGAGGGTATATTAGTTTTGTCATTCCGTCTGTAATACCTTGAAATGTTCATGATATTTCAAATTTGGTATTTGAAGTAATGGATACTTCAATCTATGACCAAACATTTCGTATGCAGGCCCACGTCTTCGTATAGCTCCCATATAACGGCATCTCCGATGTCCGGTATTTTGATGATTTTAGCAACATTATTCACCAGAGTCATTTAAAATTTCGTTTTGGAAAGTCTTAATGGGTACTATAACCTATGGAAAAAAATTTCGTATGCAAGTCTTCATATAACAGTACTTTCCGATATTCGGTATTTTCTGATTTTTGCGACATTATTCCCTGGAATTGTTTCAAATTTCGTATTTAAAGTTCGTAATGGGTACTACTGCCTATGACAAAAAAATTCGTATGCAGGTCCATGTCTTCTTATAGCCCCTCTATAACAGTTTTCATTTAAGTAGTAGTTTTCGATTTTTTTTGGAATTTTTCAAGTTCCTTCCCAATGGAGGGTATTAAAAGTTCGGCTCAGCCCCGTACTTAACTGCTGTTTTATATGGTTATATATGCATACAAACCAGGGACGTACGATATACATTTTATATGGAAAGTTATTACTTTGGGTCCCCCCCCCCTCCCCCCGAAATGGTTACGTCGCTGATACATACATATGTACACAAAAATTTGCCAATATATCCAGCCATGGTATAAAATATCAGTGTTTTTTCAAGAGAACCAAAAGAAACAAGAAACCCAAACGAAAAAAATGCATTAAAAGAAGACGAATAAATGTTAAAATTTTTGGCAGGATACAAATATGCCGGCATACTGCAAAATGCAATATCACGCACAACCGTACACACACACACACTTACGTATATATTTATACATTCAATTACCATGCAAACATATTCATATTCAAATATGTGTGTAATCGTTTGGCTGTGGACCGCCCTGCTTGCGAGTGTATTGTTCGAGAATTGCCAAAAATTTTGTGTGTTGCGAACCAAACAAAAGAAGGCCCAAAAAATAAAATAATCACCGACAACAACAACGACAGCGAAAAAAGACATTTGCAAAAGAAAACGGAAAATAAACCCTCATGTATTCGGTTCATAGATGTCCCTTCGTTTAATGTTTCGGTTTTTGTTTTCCTTTCTTTTTTTGGCAACATTTTTACAAACATTGTGCGAAGCTGTTAGGCAACGTTGACGTTGACAGACCCCCACCCGCCCCTTTTGCCACACACAAAACGAAGCAGCAAACATACACACAGACATACACCCAGCTACACATGTGTAAAAATTGCACGCATTTGTTCTTTTCCCCAAAAAAAAGGATCAATTGTATCCTGTCTCAAAAAATAAAGTGTGTAAAAGGAAGAAGAAAATAAATCCAAACAGAACAAAGTAATGGACATTAAGTTAAGACCTCAGATGTCGTCATTCAGCTGGCTGTTGCGTACCCTTTGCTGGAGTGGAGAACGTATATTCCCGTGGCAGTGGTGGCAGTGTGGCGCGACTGTCGTCTGATTAATTGAAGTGTGAGTTTTTAACAACGGCCACCGTGTGCTCCTCATATCACATTGCACACGGTGTGTTTCGGCACTAAATTAATTGTCTGCCAAAAATTAGTTATTTCAATGGATAGATGGATTTTCATTTGTGTAACGCCGAAATGCATTTTGGATAATAATGCGTATCTGTTAAAAATAAGTAAAAAAGCAGATAAATTCGGCCCTCCCTCATTTGGAACGAATTTGGCAATTTTCAAAAAAATAAAATCCGTTAAAAATTCTGTAAAAATCTTAAAAATACCAAATGTAGCCGTCATATTAGAGTCTAAACGACGACGTGGCTGTAGTATCTATTACGAACTTCAAATACCAAATTTAAAACAATTCCCGTGAATAATGTCGCTAAAATGGTCAAAATACCGAATATCGGGATGTGCCGTTATATGGGGCTATACGAAGTCGTAGACCTGCACAGACAATTTTCTGTCATAGGCTCTAGTATTCATTACGAACTTCAAATAACAAATTTGAAACAATTCAGGCGAATAATGCCGATATAATCGTCAAAATACTGAATATCGAGAGGTACCGTTGGATGGGGGCTATACGGAGAACCGGACCTGCACCGAAATTTTTCTGTCAGAAGTTGTAGTATCCATTACGAATTTCAAATACCAAATTTCAAACAATCCTCATAATACCGAATATCGAGAGGTACCGTTATATGGGGGCTATACGAAGTCGTGTACCTGCACAGACAATTTTCTGTCGTAGGCTGTAGAATCCATTACGAACTTTAAGTACCAAATATGAAACGATTCCGCTGAATAATGTCGCTTAAATCACCAAAATACCGAAAATAGGGGGGTACCATTATATGGGAGCTATACGAAGACGTGGACCTACATAGCTAAACCGATTTCAATATAATTTGTCAAATTTATGTTTGTACCAAATTAAGGAATTTGGAATCGGACATACGTATCGTGTTTGGTGCATCAAATAAATTAAATCGGTCGAATATATATATATATATATATATATATATATATATATATATATATATATATATATATATATATATATATATATATATATATATATATATATATATATATATATATATATAAACCTCAACCGATTTCAATATAATTTGGCAATTTTTTTTTAACAAATTCCGTCACTCATTCCAAATTACATTGGAATTGAACATAAAAATCGGTCGAAGATATATATGGGAATCTGAACCGATTTCAATATAATTTTTCAAATTTATTATTGTAACCAAATTCAGACATACATATCGTGTTTAGTGCATAACATACATGAAATCTGACGAAATATATAATTTTCGAATTTCATTGGAATCGGACATGCATATCGCGTTTGGTGCATCAAATAAACAAATTCGGGCGAAAATATATATGGGAGCTATATCAAAATCTGAACCAATTTCAATATAATTTGGCAAATTTGTTTTTGTTCCAAATTTCCTTACGCATATCATATTTGGAGACTGTATCTGCAATCGATCAATAGATATGAGCATATAAAATCTAAATTTTTTATGGCCCACATAGATCGGCACCTCCCGATTTTCGGTATTTTAAAGGTTTATGTCACAATTTTTCATCAAATTGGTTGAAACTTGACAATTGGGGTTCTCGGTAGGTCTGTCTCACCCTGCAAAAATTTTTGGATTCTGGTCCTCTAATAGGTATAGCCCCCATATAACGACACCCATCCATTTTCGGCATTTCGAAGGTTTCTGCCAAAGCTTCTAACCAAATCAGCTGATACTCGACATTGGGGGTTCTCGGTAGGTCTGTTCCCTGCCTGAAAAAAACATTCGCTACAGGTCCACTTATTGGTATGGCCTCCACAAAACGGTACCTCCCGATTTTCGGTATTTTGAAGTTTCCTGCCACAATTTCCAACCAAATTATCGGTCCACTAATTGGTATGGCCCCCATGCTATTAAATATGTCCATTTGTGCGAAATGTGGTCTTCTTCCGTTTGGTCTCCATTAGAATTGTAAAAGTAATTTTAAATTGTTAACAAATAAAAAGTATCGGTCTGTTTTGCAGTCATATGTATACCCTCAATGCCAATATTTAATTTTTTTTTAAATATTTTGACTTCAAATGTTTAACCTCTTATGCAGTAGGTTCCAAAGAAATTCCGAAGAATATTGGCCATTTCGTATCGGACCTAAATATAAATATTGCTACGTGCTATGTTTGGACTGTGTTGCTTTGATCGAAATGTTGGAATGTACCAAGTCTTGAATGGAATCGAATGTCAATTCAAAATTTTGAGCCTTTGTGGGGGAGGTACCAGAAGTAGTGGACCGATAAATCCCATATTCACAAGGGATCGGTCAGGGGAAATAATGGGATGTATGAAATATAAAGAGAACCTGATGCTTATTTCGGATTTTATAATTATTCATGGTTATTCAAAACTTTGACCCTTTGTGGAGGAGGTACCAGAAGGAATGGTCCGATCTCTACCGTTTTTTAACAGATCCTGTGTTGATAGAAATATTCAGATGTTCCAAGCCTAAATGGAATCCGATGTTAATTTCGTGTTTTATGACCTTAATGGATATTCAAAAATTCGACTTTTGTGGGAGATGTACCAGAAGGGGTGGACCGATATATTCCATCTTAACGCCAGATCTTGGGTTTATGAAAATAAACCAGTCGGAATCTTACATCACATTTTATAAGACTTATAATTATTAAAAATTTTTACCATTGTAGAGGAAGTACTTGATGGAGTGGACCGATATTATCCATTTTTGCAGCAGACCTAGATCTGACGTATATATTAGTATTTGCAAAGTTGGAGCAAACCCGGATTATTGCTTCTCTTTCTGTGCAAAAAAATATATTTTTTGAAAATTTCGACCATCTTAACACCAGACCTTCGGTTAATATAAATATCGGGATGTGTGAAATTTCAAGACAATCGGACTCTTATTTCACTTTTTATAAGAGTTGTGATTATTCAAAATTTTTACCATTTGTGGGGGAGGTACTTGATGGAGTGGACCGATATTGTCCATTTTCGCACCAAACTTAGCACTGATGCAAATATTAGGAATTGCAAAGTTGGAGCAAAATCGGATTATCGTTTCACATTCTGTGCAAAAAATATATTTTTTGAAAATTTCGATCTTTTGTGAGGGAGGTACCAGAGGGAGTGGACCGATATTGCCCATCTCCGAACTCGATCTAAGTTTGGCAAAAATATTACAATGTACCAAGTTTGGACTAAATCGGATATTCCCTTCGAGAGTTATTGTGCGCACCAGCCAGCCAGACGGAGAGACGGACATCGCTAGATCGACTCCAAATGTTCTGAAACGGATTTGGTTCAAAGATACGTAGGGTCTAAAATTGTTATTTCGACTAGCCACGTTTTGACCGTATCAAATGATATATACCCTCTGTTGCAATATGGCTGAGGGTATAAGAGAGAGAGAGAGAGAGAGAGAGAAATCTCTCTGTTCTCTGGCCATTCTAACAACTGTAAGAGCGACACACTTTTTTGCTTCGTTTTTATGACATTCGTGCCGAAACGAAAATGCAGACAAACTGCATAGCTGGCAGGATACTGTTTGCTGTTGTTGATTTGGCGGCAGCGTCCTCAGACTTTATATAATTTTCAAAATATTCTTATTTTTTTTGCATGCATACATACATACGTATGTATGTACGTATGTCCGTAAATTGCCAAAAAAAAAAAATGTTTTTGGTGTGTGTTCAATGGGTAATCAACATATGAACATGTCTCGCACATTGCTGTGTGTGTGTGAGTTAGGGGGATATTTTATTCTTCACTTGTTTTCTTTTTGAAAAGTGCAAAGTTTGTGGTGGTGGCTCATGGTTAGGTGGCAGGGAATTGCAATGGGCCGGAAGAGAGAGGGCGGGAGTGTAGTAAAAGTGCATTTTATTCATCTTCGTTTGAGTCTATTTTTTGGGGAAAAAGGAATTGAATTGCATGCCGAACAGCAACGTGTTCTTTATTTTTTGGCAACACTTATGTGCGAGCCCATTTGTTGCTGTTGTCGTGCAGTCTTTGTGTTAATTTCTTTTTGACTTGTTATTTTTTATTAGTGTGTGTGTGTGCGCCGGCTTCAAAAGGAAGTAAAAAGAAAGTAAAAGCAATGCAATGCTAAATTTTAACCCTTAATGAAAAATTGAAATTTTATTAAAGCTGTTGGCGTTTTTTTGTTGCTGAGGGGAGCAAATGCTGGCCGATGCAAAATTGTCTGATGGCAGGCAGACTGTTAAAATAAAAAAAAACTTGTGGCAATTAGAGCGGCTTTCAGATATGAAATATTTTTTTGTTTTTTTTTTTTTGCAAAAGGTCTGCATCATTGAAATGTAGTTAATAAATGCATTATGGCCAAGTCGCCTCTTTTTTTCTTCACAACCTGCCTACCTACCCATTGGTAATTAATTACATCTCTATGTCCATTTGTAATGGAAATAATTTAATCATATGCCTATTGCTAAATGTTAGGTTATGTATGTATGGTATGGACAGCGGAAGCAACAAGTCTGTTGCAAAGCCCACCGCATCCTTCAACCCCCCCCCAGCCTCATTCATCATGTTGGCCACAAAAATTGATAGTTTTGTAACATTTTCAGGCATTGAGTTACGAGATAAAGCAGAAAATGGCGAATCTTTTAAAGTGCCACAGAAACAAATCGTTTTCCATGTCCAAACATTTCCATATACAAAATGTTTGAGACTGCTAGAGACTTACAGGTTTTGCTGGGTTTTAATTCAAGACATATAACGTTGGATGTAGGTGTCGAAGATGCCGAGCGTTTTCTCAATAATTACCAGACTTTTTTTAACAATTCAGGTTTCAGGTTTTTTTTGTTCTCAACTTCATAAACCGCTCGCCATCTTCATATAAATGAATGAACTGACAAGTGTATGGATATTTTCCCGTAATTCTTTAATTTACACAGAAATAGTAGGGAGTGGCAAAAGTTTGAATAGTTATATACGGATATAAACGGGTAGATCTTAAAATTTGAAATTTGGTTAAGAATCAATGTTCGAAAGTAAGTTTGATATATGAAGATTGTTTTGGAAATTTGTACGAACTGTACTAAAGGTACTTAATTCTGAACATTTTGGTTTAGGGTGAACTAATGAAGCTGGAATTTTGGCATTTTGTATTGGGGTCCCAGTTGGTGGTAGGTTTGTGTTTACGCGGTGGTTTTGGAAATGGGTACCACAAGTGAACTAAAAGTACTAAATAGTACTATATTTGGTGCAATTTAATAGTGGGTGAACAGATAGTGCTTGAAATCTAGAATGTGGTATTAAGGTCGCTGTTCATGTGTAGCCTGGACATATAGAGGTGGTTTCAGAACTGTGTGCTACAATTGTACGAAATGTACTAAATAGTACTAAATTTGCTATTGGGTAAGGGATTAGAGCTGAAATCTTGAAAATGTATTTAGATGTCACAGTTGGTGTCTTTGTATTGTTCGAAAGGTACTTGGTGGTACTAAATTTGGTATTAGATAGACAGAGGGAGCTGGAATTTCGAAAAAGGGCATTGAGGTCTTTTGGAGTAAGATATTGAGGTGGTTTTGAAAATGTGTACTATAATTGTACGAAAAGTACTAAATGGTACTACATTGCGTATTAGGTAAAGGGGCGGAGCTGGAATGTCGAAATTTGATTTTAAGGTCTCTGTTGGTATCTGGGATTGAGATAAGAAAATGTTTTTGGAAATATGTCCTATGATTGTACGAAAAGTACTAAATGGTACTTGAGTGGGTATTGGGTGAATGGGAAGAGCTGAAATCTCGAAATTTGAAGTAGATGCCACTGATGGTGTATATAGCTGAGAGATGGAGGGGCTACATGGGTCCACGTTTAGCTATAGCACCAATGTAGCGGTACCTCCCGATTTTCGGTATTTTGAAGGCTTCTTCCACAATTTCCAATTAAATTAGCTGAAATTTTAAAATTGGGGTTCTCCGTAGGTTCGTTCTGTCCTTGCGACATATTTTCGATTAAGGTCCACTAATTAGTACAGCCCTCCAAATAACGGTACCACCCGAGTTTCGGTATTTTAAATATTTCTGCCACTATTTCTAACCAAATCAGCTGAAACGTGATGTTCAGGGTTCTTGATGCAAAAAATGTTCGACTCAGGTCCTCTAATTGATAAAGCCTCCTATAATAAAACTTTCCGATTTTCGGTATTATGAAGATTTCTGCCACATTTTTCAATCAAATTTGATACACATAGTGGTGAAGGGAATACAAATTTCGGCTCGGGCGAACTTAAAGCCTTTTTATACCCACCATATATCACTCACTTGTCACTCCGTTCCTCACACCTCGAAATATATATTTTAGACCCGACAAAGAATATATATATTCTTGTATATATAACGGTGTCCATCCGTCTGTGCAGATCACTTTAGCTTCCGAACGAAATGAGTAAGGTTGATAAAATTTTACTCAAATGTATATTATGTCCGCAGGACTCTTGGTATTGAAAATGGGCTATGTAGGTCCACGTTTTAGTATAGCCCCATATAACGGTACCTCCCGGTATTCGGTATTTTTATGATTTTAGCGACATTATTCATCGGAATTGTTTCAAATTTGGTATTTTAAGTTCGAAATGGATACTACAGCCTATGACAGAAAATTGTATGTGCAGGTCCATGTCTTCATATAGCCTCCATATAACGGTACCTCCCGATATTCGGTATTTTGATGATTTTAGCGACATTATTTACCGGAATTGTTTCGAATTTGGCATTTTAAGTTCGTAATAGATACTACAGCCTATATCAGAAAAATGTCTGTGTAGGTCCACGACTTCGTATAGCCCGGTATTTTGATGATTTAAGCGACATTATTCATCGGAATTGTTTCAAATTTGGTGTTTGAAGTTCGTCATGGATACTACAGCCTAAGACAGAAAATTGTATGTGCAGGTCCATGTCTTCATATAGCCTCCATATAACGGTACCTCCCGATATTCGGTATTTTGATGATTTTAGCGACATTATTTACCGGAATTGTTTCAAATTTGGTTTTTGAAGTTCGTAGTGGATTCTACAGCCTAAGGCAGAAAATTGTCTGTGTAGGTCTACGTCGTCGTATAGACTCCAATATAACAGCTACATTCGGTATTTTTTTTTAGATTTTAACAGAATTTTTAACGGATTTTATTTTTTTTTGAAAATTACCAAATTCTTTGCAAATTGTGGAGGGTATTCAAAGTTCGGCCCGGCCGAACTTACAGCTTTTTTACTTGCAAGCTCTGCCTTCAAAATGTTCTGGGGGTTTCTTGTTATTTTTGAAAAATTGATTTTTTTTCACAGTGAAATAGTGCGATAAGATTTTTGAACATAGATATTGGTTTGGTGACGGTTTGGTTTGGTTTCTATGAAATTTTCAGGTTAGAATAAGGGCTGTTCTAAAAGCTATGCATGTGTTTGTTGCAAAATTAACTGCTAACTTTTAGGGTCAACCTAAAACTCTTCTGGATTTCATTTCTAATCCTTACTCCAACTGAAATATCTGCTGCTGAACTTCACCAAAAAAAAAAAAAGAAATCCAGGCCTCGAGAAGCTGCTGTTAAAACAAATCCATAGAACATCTTTGTTGCTGTTGTTGTTGTTGATTTTTTAAGCCACTCTTACGTTCTACTAAAGCAATTTACAAATGCGTTTTGTGTGCGCCATCAATTATGATAATTATCAGTTTTATTGACATGGCCTGTTGAAGTAGCTAAATCCGACAATAGTAACAGAAACAAACCTTTTAAAAACTCGCGAGAGTGAATAAATCTACAGACAAGGAGCACAGCACAAGGCGGCCATGGATGCCAAATGGAAGAAAAAAAAATTATGACCATAAATCCAAAATAAGGAAACACTAACACTGCCGTCGTGGCTGATGCAAGAAATGGCAATGGGTTAGGACCAAACAGACTCAGTCCAAAACAGAGCATATGTTTGTGCGGCGGACAGACATGTGTGGACTTGAACTTATGTTTGCAGTTGAAAAAAAAAATGAAAAGAACAAAAAAAAAAAAAAAACACAAGAGTTAATCCCGTTGTCTTTACATAACTTTACATAACTTGTGGCTGGTTGTGTATCGTCGTTCTTAGTCGCACTTGAGACCATATCTGTCTCGGCGTCAGAAGCAGCAGCAGCAGACACAACAATTGCTAAGAGCCAGCAGACAACACAACAGCATTGAATGCGTGAAAAACGATCGACCTGCGTACACCACCATACGAACGAGCCGCTTATTGTCCGTCTTTCCATCCGACCGTCCGTCGGTCTGCCAGCCAGCCTGCCTGCCAGCCTATAAATGAATGAATATTTTCATCCTTCGTTGGAATGTTTTTTTTTTTTTCATTCGTTTACTTTTTGTGGTACGGACTTGAAACACGCACGCGTAAATTTAACTGCTTTTGTTAAGAATTGTTTTAGATTGCCAAGAAGTTATGGAGCGAAAGAAAGAAAAAAAAAACGGAGGTTTTGCAGTTGCTTGATATTGATGACTGTATATGTCATTATGTTAATTGTAGCCGGCGCTTCAAGAATAAAAGATTAACGCAGTCTATTATGCTGTATGAACGTCGATACATACGAGTATGCGTAAGTATGAGCAACCCAGTGAAGAGTTTCGGAGGCGTAGGTCGTTGTATTGCTATAAAATTTCCTCAAAATCAGTCAGACATAAAGAATAGTGAAATATCTGACTGAATCTTGAAATTTTGCACGAGAGTCAGTCTTGGTGTGAAGGCGCGTGATAAGGCTGGATTTTTGGAAATCCGTACTAAAAGGATACGAAAAGTACTAAAATATAATAAAAATTGAATACTTTGTAGTGGACAAACGGCATGAGCTAGAATTCTGAAATTTGGAATGGGAGTCTCTGAGGGAGTGCAGGATAGCGTTTCTGGCAAAATCGAACTTAAAGCTGAGGAAAAGTTATAAAATGGTACGAAACCTCTGAAATAGTACCATTTATGTCAACGGATAGAGGTAAAAACTTGAAATTCGGTATAAGAATCGAGGTTGGAAAGTAAGTTTAATATATGAAGGTGATTTTGAAAATGTGTACTAAGTATGCGAATTGTACTAAATGGTACTTGCATTTGTGTATTTGGTACAGTTTAGGCTGAACGGATAGAGCTGGAATTTTAAAATTTTGTATTAAGATGCTGTGGGTGGTTTGTAAGAAGGTAGTTTTGGGAATATGTACTATTATTGTACGAGTAGTACAAGATGGTACTAAATTTGGTACTCGGTGAACGGATAGAGATAAAATTCCGAAATTTGATATTTAGATAACTGTTGGTATCTGAGAATGAGATTTAGGAGTGGTTAGGAAATGCGTCCTTCAATTGTAGGAAAAGTACTAAATGGTCCTAAAATCCTAAAATTTGATATTGAGGTCCCCGTTGGTATCCGAAATTGAGATATGAAGGTGATTTTGGAAATGTTTACTATTATTGTACGAAAAGTACTAAAACTGGTATTATTTGAAGGGATAGAGATAAAAGTCCGAAATTTGATATGTAGAAAACTGTTGGTATCTGATATTGATATTTGGAGGTTTTTATACCCTACACCACAAGGTGGTCAGGGTATTATGTCTTTGAGCATTTGTTTGTGACATGGAGAAGCAAACGAGATAGACCCATAGTTCCTTTTAATGATCTGCATAGAAGTCGTTTTATGCATTTCCGTCCGTCCGTCTGTCTGTCCATGTATTTTTGTAAACAAAATGCAGGTCGCATTTATTATTCGGTTGAGATGAAATTTTCTAAATAACATTTGTTTGGGTTAAGGACGAACCCTATTGAAATTGGTGAAAATCGGTCCAAATTTAGATATAGCCCCCACATATATCTTCGTCCGATTTTAAGTTTCTTATGCCTCAAATGGCTAATATCAGTTCAAATGGTGGGAATTTTGTTAAATCCGACCGAATTCGGCCTACAAGCATGCGCTTCAAATTTGGTGAAAATCGGTTTAGATATAGTTAGAGCTCCTATATATATGTTTAATCCGATTTTGGTGTTTATGTCCCTTACATTCGTTATTTGAACTCCACAAGACTGATATTTAGCACCAGATATCAGATACAGCTTGGCAATTCATAGATCAATTTTTCAAGTTCGTTTCAGATTTGGATATAGCTCCCCTATATATCTTCCTCCGATTTTAGGTTTCTAGTGCACCAAATGGCTAATATCAGTCCAAATGGTGTGAATTTTTGCAATTCCGACCGAATTTAGTGTAGAAATAAGTACTTTAAATTTGATGGAAATCGGTTCAGATATAGCTAGAGCTCCCATATATATGTTTCATCCGATTTGGTGTTTAAGTCCCTCACATTCGTAATATAGCATGGTTTAGCCCAGCAATACATGGTTCAAATTTTATCAAGATCGGATAAGATTTGGATATAGCTTCCCTATATATATTAGATTTCTTGTGCACCAAATGGCTAACTTCTGCCCAAAGTAAGCGAAAAGTTACACTTCCGAGCGAATTCATTCTAGAAGTTAACATTTAAAACTTGGTGAAAATCGTTTCAGATATAGCTCTAGCTCCATATATATGTTTCATCCGATTTGATGTTTAAATCTCCAACTTTCGAAATATGCACTCTACCATAATCAGTTTTTGTACCAGATATCTCATAGAGCTCAGAAATGTCCCATATAAACCTTTCTTTTACGAGAGCTCTACTAAATATGTATAGTGGTGTTGGGTATCATATAGTCGGCCCCGCCCGACTTTTGAGCTTCTCTTACTGGTTGTATTTGGGATAGTTTAGTTTAGGCTGAACGGATAAAGATGAAATTTTAGAATTTTGTATTGAGATGCTGTGGGTGGTTTGTGAAGAGATATTTTTGGAAATGTGAACTATTATTGTACGAGAAGTACAAAATTTTGTACTTGGTGAAAGGATAGAGATAAAATTCCGAAATTTGATATTTAGATAACTGTTGGTATCTGAGATTGAGATTTGGGAGTGGTTAGGAAATGCGTCCTTTAATTGTACGAAAAGTACTAAATGGTACTAAACTCGGCATTTGATTGAAAGAATAGGCCTGGAATCCTAAAATTTGATATTAAAGGTCCCCGTTGGTATCCGAAATTGAGATATGAAGGTGATTTTGGAAATGTTTACTATTATTGTAGGAAAGGTACTAAAATTGGAATTATTTGAAGGAATAGAGATAAAATTTCGAAATTTGGTATTTATAAAACTGTTGGTATTTGATATTGAGATTTGGAGTTTTTTTTTCGGAAATACATTCTATATTTGTACGAAAAGTACTAAATGGTACTAAACTTAGTATTGGTTGAAGGGTTAAGACTGGAATCCTTAAATTTGTTATTGGGGTCATTGTTGGTATCTGATATTGAGATATAAAGGTGATTTTGGAAATGTTTACTATAATTGTACGAAAAGTACTAAATAGTACTAAAATTGGTATTGGGTGAAGGGACAGTGCTGAAATCCTTAAATTTATCAGATATGAAGGTGGTTTGGAAAAGGGGCCTACTTTTGTGCGAAAAGTACTAAATAGTTCTAAATTTGTTATTTGGTAAAATGATAGAGTTAGAATCTTCATATTGGATATTGAGGTCTGTGTTGCTATCAGGAATCGAGATATGGAGGTGACGCCGGAAATGTATAAAAAACACTAAATAATAAAAATTTAAAAAAAATAGAGCTGAAATCCTAAAAATTGATAGAGGGTGTCACTGTTGGTGTCTGTGGTTGAGAGGAGGTGGTTTTGGATATGCTTATTATATTTGTAGTACATTTGGTATTGGGGGAAATTACAGAGCTGAAATCCTGAAATTTGATATTGAGGCCACTGTTGGTTTCTAGGGTGTACATATGGAGACGATGAAATACTTTTGGACAGAAAATTTTAATGTGGGGTCATTGTACAATGGCTTATCGTAGCGCAATTTTAGTACTCGAAGCGAAGAAGAGGCACTTGCTTCATTCTTTGTATATTGGCGATTTCCTCTTGGTAGTGCAGGAATTTTTTCACTATTCTATTTACCACGTCTTGGCACGAAATTCTCAATAGTGAAGTCGTCTATCCGGCTGAATTCTGTGGAGTTACAGATGTTCCTCAATTGTTGGCCTTATTCCTAAAAACGATGCCAAAATCATTCTTTCCCTTATCCTTAATATTTCTATTTGAAGCAAGCGGCAGAGGAATAGGTCGGATAACTTGCTTGTCGATGAGCAGTTTTACATCCGACGACAGTCCTTCTAGCATCCGGAATAGCCTCAGGTGGGCGTAATTCATCTTTTTCGCCTTTAACAACACAAAGTCCATGTGACGACAGAAGTTATCCTATCGGAAGTACCAATTATTTGGTACTGACCTGACCTTGATCGTAGGGATGTATCTCCGGAAGGCGTAATTCATCTTTTTGGCCTTTAACAGCACATGGTCCACGTGACGACTGAATTCATCCTATCGGAAGTTCCATTTAGTTGGTCATCGACCTTGATCGTAGGGATGTATCTCCGAAAGGCGTAATTTATCTTTTTGGCCTTTAACAGCACATAGACCACGTGACGACAGAATTCATCCTATCGGAAGTTCCAAGTAGTTGGTCACCGACCTTGATCATAGGGATGTATCTCCGCAAGCTCTTTGCTGTAGATTGTGGTTTGCTTTTGAAAAGATGTGCACCTTCCGAAGTTGAGGTTAAGTCCCCGTTTGTTGAATAAGTTGTGGAGCGTATTCATGTACGCTTCCAATCTTCTTTCCACTATGCTTCCAAAACAACCTCGTAGAGCCAATAAAATGTCATCAGCGTACATTAGCAGTAATACTTCTTCAGGTGCCCTATGCCACCTATGTCGCTAACAAACATGTTGTACAAGACCGGTCCCATTTGGGATCCCCTAGGAACCCCCTCTCTTGCCAGTCGTTGTTAAGAGTCTGCCATCAACTCTGACCCGAAAGACTCGATCCTGGAGAATACTTGCTACCATGCGACAGCTTTGTCCATCGAATCCAAACGATTGCAACCTCGAGCAACCGGGCGACTTTTATTTGACAGGGCTAACTTTTGTATCATAGCTTTACGATAATGGCATTAAAAACTCCATATTACACCCCGAATCGTCGATTACGATCAAGGACGTAAAATTCGGCGAAAAAATAGTTCACAACAACGTTTTTTGCCTTAATATTGGAAACGTCTGGATGAGACGGGCAGGTATAAAATGCAAAAATAAAAACTTGTCATCAAACTAATGTCACAAATGGTTGGAATCCCAACTTCGACACATCTTCGCTTTGAAATTGTTTACTGGACATAACGTCTTCAAAATAATTTTATCTACTACATCAAAATCATAACAAAACTGCGTGAGCGTTTGTAGTTTGGCTGCTAGTTAATATGTCTAGATTAGAAGAGAAGCATAGCAGCAGGGTTGAAGAAGAAGAAAAAAAAAACACATTTGAATTAAAGTAGCGGTGCCGACACTCATGATCTGTCTATGGTATTTTGAAGCAACAAAGTTTACGTGTTTGCCAACAATTTTTTAAAACGAAATATGAAAAAAAAAAAAAACGCTTTAACGCATTCGAGAAGGACGTTCTTTCTGCATTTATTTTTGCAATGATTCATGTCTAGATGAATTCTACATTTATGGTGTTATCTTGTCGAACTAAGTTTAGATGCTTCATAATTTACAATGCATGAAATTATCTCTAGTATTTCTATCGTATGAAGTGGTATAGCTGCCGATGCAGCTTTGCCCATTGCCAATAAGAAGCATATGAGAATAAAGCATAAAGGGAGGGCATATTTAGTTTGGCATTTTATTGGTAACAGTTGAGAGTCATAGGAGTTCCACATGTTCCGGGTGGCCTATATGTGCTGGCATGCGAAGAAAACGGTAAAAACTTGGGATAATCCGGCAGCGTTAGGGAAAAGTACTTACAGGGTGAAATGAAAATACTGCAATCAACTTCAGACTGCTGTCACTTCTAAGCCTCTCGTCCGACAGCTATTAAAATTATTCCAGTGACAGCTCATTATATTGTTTGCAAGCGTGCAAAATCATTTTGGTGAGAATTTTCCAGAAACGAAAGTTATTCGTGATCAAGCGCGATAGTGTGATTTCTTTATATTTGGCTGGAACCCCACAAGTCGCTATCGTCAGAGCACTCCAGCATTTAAATGTCAATAAATCTTTTTTGTCTCGTACCATATCTCGTTACAGTGATACTGGTAGCGTAGCCGGACGTCAAGGAAGTGGACGGAAGAAAACAGCAACATCAGCAGAAATAGCTCGAATAGTAAAAAAGCGACTTGATCGAAAACCGAGTCGCTGTGGCCGAAAAATAGCTCGTGAGCTCGCAATATTCCATTCGGCAAATATTGAAAAATGAGCTCGGGGAAAAGCCATTGAAATTCCAAAAAGTGCAAGAACTTACACCGTAACAGAAAGAAAATAGACTCAAAAGAGCTAAAGAGTTGCTTCGCTTGGCCGAAAGTGGTGAACTGCCGAATTTGGTTTTCTCTGATTAGAGAACATTCGTTGTCTAGCAGTTTGTTAACAAACAAAATGATCGTGTTTTCTTTGCCAAAGAGGTTAGCTGAAAATGTGCACCTTCGTTTGACCACCAGAACTCAAGCGCCGGCCATGGTGATGTGGTGTGGGCCGCCATAACAGCCGACGGTCGCTTTCCGTTCGTATTAATCGACCGTGGCATCAGAAAAAATGCCAAATATTATGGCGAAAATATTCTGGAGGGTGTATTAAAGCCTTAGGCACGCAAACATTTTGTCCGCAGACCTTGGACATATCAACAGGACTCAGCACCGGTTACAAAATGTGGTTCCTCGCTTCATTTCTAGTGCACAATGGCCATCAAAATCTCCCGATACCAATCCGTTAGACTATTGTGCCTGTAGTATTTTGGAAGCAAGGTTGGCACTAAAAAATACCAAAGTTTTGATCACCTTAAGCAAGCGCTTCGCCGGGAATGGGAAAAAATACCGCAGAGCAACATTTGGGCAGTGTGTGACGGTTTATTGGCCGATTGAAGGCCATAATTCGTGCCAAAGGTGACCAATTCGTACAAATCTAAATATATTTTAAAATTTGATGCTATAAATGAAGGGCATGTAAAATTCGACCTAATCGATCTGCTGAACTGCCATTTGGCCATACATACATTTAATGCCTTCTCTGACTGCCTGTCATTATGTAAGATGGTAGATACGCTGCCGTTCTTCATAATTGATGATGATTAAATCAATGCTACTGCGAATAGTTTTTGCTTTGCTACTGCTTCGACTCCGGCTATGCCTAGACTTTTATTGTTTCGGTTTTTATCTCACACACTTAATGGCTAACCATATTTATTCACGCATTTTTTTCGGTTTTTCTTTTTTGCTTTCTTTCCTCGGCTGGTTGCACTGGCTCTTCCTAATCCACGCACATACATATGTATGTATTTACAGTGGTGTGAAACATTATGTGAACAAGCACTGTTTAGGTGGGTATGGTTTGAGATATGAATGAGAAATGAGATATTTAAAAAATATACATTTGTGCTCGAAAATTGAATACCCTCCATCGTTTGGAAAGAATTTAGAAACTTTGAAAAAAAAAAAAAAAAAAAAAAATCCGTTAAAAATTATCTTAAAATCCTTAAAATACCGCATGTAGCCGTTATGTTTGGGCCTATACGACGACGTGGACATTCATAGGTAACTTTTGGCAAAAGCCATAACAATATTCAAATGCGAAACTTCAAAAAAAAAATCGGTGAATGATGCATCAAAATGCCGAATATAGGGAGGTACCATAATATGGGGGATGTACAGTGGAGGATGGACCTGCACCGACAATTTTCTTTCTTAGGCTGTAGCATCTATTACGAGCTTCAAATACCAAATATCAAACAATTCCGGTGATGTAATGTCCGTAAAATCATCAAAATACCGAATGTCGGGAGGTACGGTTATATAGGGGCCATACGAAGACGTGGACCTGCACAAACATTTTTTGGTCATAGGCTGTAGTGTTCAACTTCAACTACTAAATTTGAAACAATTCCGGTGAATAATGCCGCTGAAACCATTAAAATACCGAATAGTACCGAATAATACCGGCAGGTACCGCTGTATGAGAGCCATGCGAAGACGTGGACCTGCACAGACAATTTTCTGTCATAGGCTGTAGTATTCATTACGAACTTCAAATACCAAATTTGAAATAATTTCGGCAAATATTGTCTCTAAAATCATAAAATACGGAATATTTGTAGGTGCCTCTTTTATGGGGGCTATACTAAGACGTGGACCTGCATAGACAATTTCCTGTCTAAGGCTGTGGTATCCATTACGAACTTCAAATACCACATTTGAAACAATTCCGGTGAATAATGTTGTTAAAATTATCAAAATACCGCATATCGGGAGGTACGGTTATATGGGGGCCATACGAAGACATGGACCTGCACAGATAATATTCTGTAATAGGCTGTAGTATCCATTACGAACTTCGAAAACCAAATTTCAAACAATTCCTGTGAATAATGTCACTAAAATCATCAAAATACGGAATATCGGAAGGTACCGTTATATGGGGGCCTTACGAAGGCGTGGACCTGCACAGACAATCTCCCGTCATAACATGTAACAATTCCGGTGAATGTTGTTAAAATCATCAAAATACCGAATATCGGGAGCCGAACCTGCGCAGATAGTTTTCTGTCATAGGCTGTAGTACCCATTACGAACTTCAAATACCAAATTTGAAACAATTCCGGGGAATAATGTCGCTAAAATCATCAAAATACAGAATATTTGGAGGTGTCTTTATATGGGCGTTATACGAAGGCGTGGACCTGCACAGACAAGTTTTTGTCGTAGGCTATAGTATCCATTACAAACTTCAAATACCAAATTTGAAACATTTCCGGTTCTGAAGTACATCCCAATATGTTCTGCAAATATATCCACCTAAACATTAGAATGGGTGGTGGTTGAAATAAGCTGTGAGCCACTGTATGTATGTGTTGGTTTTTAACCAATTTAATTCATTTTTTTTTCTGAGCGGCATGGAACACCACAGCCGGCCTTTATTAAGCCATTTGATCTTAAGTGTGCAACATTGCACATTTTAACATTGGAACTTTTGATCTTTGGCGATAGCATCAGACCCTTTGGTTGATCATTGCTTCATGCAGCAGCAACAGCAACACAGGTGCAATTTTATTGAAATGCCTAGCGCTGATGGCCAGTTGAAGCGCCAGTTGTACACGTGATGATGTTTCTTCAGGTGGTCCTCGTCCCCACCAGACCAGACTAACGTCCGCGTAGATTACCGTTCCGTTCTACTCAAACATGACCACGTTGTAATGAAAATTTCTCTAGCTATGCGTAGAAAATAATTATTTAATAGAATTGTTCTTGTTGTTCTTTTTCGTGTTCGGTGTCTTCGCCATAGCTTTAATGATATCTTCTCAAATAGTTTTGTGTAATTTGATGGCATTAAAATAATTTTAATTTCTTGCAATTCGTTGTTTGTGAATTCCGCAGATATGTCAATGTGTGTGTGTGTGTGTGTGTGTGTGAGGAAGCTTAATTTTATTAGTTTTTTTCTAAACGATAACTTGTGTGACATGAAAATCGAATAAGTTTTTGCCAAAGCCGAATTATTTCTAATTTGATATTTCAATATCATAGTGGGAACAACATTTAAATGGTAAGTTAAGGCTCTAATCCTCTGATGAAAAAAAATTGAAGCCTTTGAAATATGAATTTAGCCGGTGCGAACTTTTAATATCCTCCACCATTTTGAAGGAACTGGAAACTTTTCCCAAAACATCAGTCGAAAAATATCGCTCAAAGGAAAAGCGTTATAAGGGGGCTATACGAGGACATGGTTCGGCATGAGTAATTTTTTGTCATAGTACGAGCTGGTTATACGAAATTTGAAACAATTTGTGGACCTGTATAGACAATTCTCCTTCAGGGGGTAAAATACTTCTTGTGTAGAATTTCAGAAAATTCCATTAAAAATGTGGTTTAAATCGTCAAAAAAAAAAAAAAAAACGAATATGGGGGCGGGGGTGCTATCGTGGACTGATATAGGCCATCTTCGAACTTGACCTGCCTGCAGACAAAAGACTGATCTGTACAAAATGTTAGATTCCTATCTAAACTCGTTCTGCTTCTAGCGTGATAACAACACATGAACGGACGGAGTTAAATCGTCTTAGAATTTGAAGCTGATTAAGAATATACAGGGTGAAATGAAAAAACTCCAACCAACTTCAGACTCCTGTCATTTCTAGGGCATTCGTCCAGTGACAGCTCATTATATTGTTTACAAGAGTTCTAAAATTTGATGCTATTTCCGACATTTTTGCTTTCATTCAACAGATACTTTGTTAGGTCTAAAATTTTTATTTCGATGAGTTACAAACGGAATGACGAACTTAATACACCCTTCATATTGTGTATGGCGGAGGTTATAAATATATATAAAATATAATACATTGCATTTGACAAACGGAATGAGCTAAAATTCTGAAATTTAGAATGAGAGTCACAGTTGTAGCACAGGATAGATGTACCATTGGGTTTTTGGAAATTCGTACCTTAAGGTTACGGAAAGTTCTAAAATGGAACCACAATTCTAAAATGGTACCATTATGGTGAATGGATAGAATTATAAATCTGAAACAAAGTCAAAGGCCATAATTTTTACATTTTTTTTTTAAATTTTATTGAATGAAAGCAAAAAATGTCGGAAATAGCATCAAATTTTAGAATAAGTTTAGATTTTTCACCATTGGCACGAATTATGGCCTTCAAACGGCCAATGATATCCGAATGTTGCTCTGCGGTATTTTGGCCCATTCCCGGCGAAGCGCTTGCTTGAATTGACCGACACTTTGGTATTTTTTAGTGCCAACCTTGCTTTCCAAAATAATCCAGACACAATAGTCCAACGGATTGGTAACCGGAGATTTTAGTGGCCATTGTGCGCTGGAAATGAAGCGAGAAATCCCATTTTTCAGCTGACCTCTTTGCAAGTAAACACGATCCTTTTGTTTGTTTACAAACTGCAGGACAGCGAATGTTTTCTCATCGGAGAAAACCAAATTCGACAGTTCACCACTTTCGGCCTAGCTAATCAACTCTTTAGCTCTTCTGAGTCTATTTTCTTACTGTTGCGGTGTAAGTTCTTGCATTTTTTTGAATTTCAATGGCTTTACCCCGAGCTCATTTTTCAACATTTGCCGAATGGAATATTACCACATGTTCAGCTCACGAGCCATTTTTCGACATTGCGACGCGGGTTTCGATCAAGTAGCTTCTTTACTTTTCGAACCATTTCTGCTGAAGTTGCTATTTTCATTTATCCACTTCCTTGACGTTAGGCTAGGCTACCAGTATCACGGTAACAAGCGATAGTACGAGACACAAAAGATTTATTCACATTTAAATGCTGGAGTGCTCTAACGATAGCCACTTGTGGTTCTCCAGCCAAATATAAAGAAATCTCACTATCACGCTTGAATTCCATCACGAATAACTTTTTTTCTGGAAAATTCTCACCAAAATGCTTTTGGACGCTTGTAAACAATATAATGAGCTGTCACTGGAATAATTTTAACAGCTGTCGGTTGAGCGGCTTAAAAATGACAGCAGTCTGAAGTTGATTACAGTTTTATCATCTCACCCTGTATTTGTACGAAAAGTACTAAATTGGGTATTGGGTGAAGTTATACAGCTGTAATCCCGAAATTTGATATTAGGGTCTCTGTTGGTATCTGGAGTTGGGATCTGCTGGTGGTTTTGCCAAAAACGTACTATAATTGTACATACTACTAAATTTTTTATTGGGAGAAGGAATACCGCTGAAATCTTGAAAGCTAAAAATGTCGGAAATAGCATCAAATTTTAGAATAAGTTTATATTTGTAGGAATTGGTCACCTTTGGCACGAATTATGGCCTTCAAACGGCCAATGAAACCTTCACATGCTGCCCGAATGTTGCTCTGCGGTATTTTGGCCCATTCTTGGCGAAGCGCTTGTTTGAGGTGATCGACTCTTGATCGCGAAATTTGTTATTTAGGTCTCTGTTGGTACCTGTTGTTGGGCGATGTCAAAACGTCTCTTTAGCCATGTTTCATTATTTTTGCTCTACTTTCATAAAAAAATTAATTTTTTCCTGCAATTATTTTTTGCCTATTTTTAAAACCCCCTAATTTTTACTTCTATTTTCAGGGTAAGTCCAGTTTCAATTTGTGATGGCAAAAAAAAATTCCGACACGTAAGTAAACTAAATTTGTATGATTTGTAAATATTGTTGGCGACTTTTCGTCTTCGTTAGCTGTAGCTTTTTCGATTAACCTGATAAATATCCTGCTATTTGTGGAAACTTCTTGTTGCCACGAAGTTGCAACTTGCAGTAATGGATTCCCCCCTGTCTGGCCTATTTGCTTGGAGTTGCAGTCGAAATTAAGCAAATGAGGCCAGACGATGGCTCATTGAGGACGACTGCATGCAGCCATGCACAAACAAAAAAAAAGGAGTAACAACAACAGCAACAAAACTTTATTATACCATGGTTAACTGTTTCTCATTTCGGTTTTTGGCAAGTCCATTTTCGCCTTGTCTTATTTTTGTCGAGGGTTGTTTGTTTACCTTACCCAGCGTGCAAATAACGTAAAATGCAAATCATTATTAATGCCAAGTTTTATTTGGTTTTTGTTGTTGTTGTTGTCTGTATTTGCAACGTTTTCTTAGCGTCTGCGGCACAGTGATGGTGGTGTTGCTGTTAATATTTGTCTGGCCTGACATGGTTAATGAGAAAGACAGACAGAAAGGAAGGAAGGATGAATATCTCACCCCCATGTCTCGTCCAGTGTGTCCAGTAATTTCACCTTAGCGTTGTTTGCTGGATGTGTCGCTTATACATTTTTGTTGCCAAAATTCGTAGTTTTGCCACTTTGGACCATCAGGGCTTTGTTTGATATCGTTAATTTTCCTTCATTCATTTTAAGTTTTTTTTTTTTTGTTTTTTAAACTTCAGCGTTACTTGTTTTTTTTTTACCTGGCTGTGCCTTATATATTCTGTTGATTATTTTCCGAGTATTTAGAGCGTAAAGTCAATTAAAAATAGTACAACAACAACAAGAGAAGGAGCGATGCCGCTAATTTACAATACGGAAAAGTGTAGAGATAATCGGTCTTTGCCCAATGAATTTATAATATGGGATCTTTGTCTGTAGTTTCATTTCGGATATTAAATTAAAACTTCATTATTCAATTTTGGAGTAAATACTTTTTTCCGAAAGTTCTGTTAAATATGTATGCCAGCTGGGAGAAACTTTGAGAAGAAATAGTTGATAAAAAAAATTGTGCAAATTGGGGAATATTGCTCTGTTGATCATCCGAAAATTCGCGGTCAAAACAAAAATCACTCTTGATCCCTAAACATATATAACAAAATCAAAAAAAAAAAAAATACTCTCTTAATCCATTAAAAATTCTATTAAAAATCTGCAAATATTACCCTGATTATCCATCATAAATAAAAATAAAACAAGTAAATGAAATAAAAAAAAAACAAGTAAAAAAAACATTAAGTTCGGCCGGGCGAACTTTTAATACCCTCCACCTCTGGGTAAAAGAATCCATTTGACCCACAAATCCATTATGACCCACAAATACCAATTTTTAGACATATTTGTGGGAAAATGTGGATAAAATCATCAAAATACCGAATATCGAGAGGTACCGTTATATGGGGCTTAACCAAAACGAGGACCTATACATGCAATGTTTCGCCAACGGAGCTAGAACCAATTATGAACAACAAATACCAATTTTTATGGGAAGATTTCGTTATATGGGGGCTATACCAAAGCGTGGGCCTATACATAAAATGTTTTGTCACACGAAGTAGAACCTATTTTGACCCACAAATACCAATTTTCAGGCAAATCCGTGAAAAAATGTGGAAAAAATCATCAAAATACCGAATATTGGGAGGTACCGTTATATGGGGACTATACCAAAACGTGGACCGATATATCTCATTTTCAATACCAACCATCCTAGATACAATACAAATTGTTCTGTTAAATTTTGACGCTCTACGTCAAATAATGTGAGCTGTATCGTGATTTCAACAGACTGACAGACGGACAGACGGACAGACGGACATCGTTAAATCGACTTAGAATTTTATGCTGATTATGAATATATATACTTTAATGGGGTCTACGACGAATATTAAGGGATGTTACAAACGGAATGACAAAGTTAATATACCCTTTCTAAGGTGGAGGGTATAAAAATCACGGTCATTGGTTTCTCCAAAAATTAAAATCTAACGCTCATTGGCGATTTTTAAAAAAAACTTTAATTAACTCAGGATCATTGCTAATCCTTGGAAAATTAACCTTAGAAATTTCATAAAAAAAAATCCGCCATCCTTAAAAAACAATTATCCTTTAAAAATCCATTATCCTTTTTTAAGAATATTTTTTAAAAATCCACCATCCTTTCTAAAAAAGATCTTTAAAAATCCATGATTCCTTTTTAAGAATATTCTTTAAGAATCCACTATCCTTTAAAAAACCACGATCCTTTCATAAAAAGATCTTTAAAAATCCACTGGTCCTTTTTTAAAAAGATCCTTTATTAATCCACGGACCTTTTAAAAAAAAAATAATTGTAAATCCAAGAACCTTTTTCAAGATAATCCTTTGAAAGTCCACCATTCTTTAAAAATACTTTAAAAAAGATCCTTTAAAAACCCCCTATACTTTCAAAATAAACGATCCTTTAAAAATTTACTATTCTCTAAAAATCGAAGATCCTTTAAAAATCCACTATCCTTTAAAAATCCTAGATTATAAAATCCGCAATCCATAAAAATGCACGATCTTTTTAAAATCCACGATACTTTAGAAATCGGCGATCCCTAACAAACTACTATCATTTAAAAGTCCACGATCCTTCTTTAAAACATTTTTTTTTTAAAACCCACGATATCCTTTTCTAAAATCATCCTTTACAAAATCACGAGCCTTTTTTAAAAAGATCCTTTAAAACCCCATAATTTTTTCTTTTTAAAAACCCTTAAAAAATCCACGATCCTTTCTTAAAAAGATCTTTAAAAATCCACAATTCTTGTTTAAGAATTTCATTTAAGAATCCACTCTTCTTTAAAAGTCCACAATCCTTTTTTAAAAAGATCCTTTATTAACCTACGGTCCTTTTTTACAAAAGATCCTTAAAAAATCCATGATCCTTTTTTTAAGATAATCTTTTAAAAATGCACTATCCTTTCAAAATCAACGATCCTTTAAAAATCCACTATCCTTTCAAAATCAACGATCCTTTAAAAATCCACTATCCTTTAAGAATCCTAGATTCTTTAAAAATTTACAATCCTTTAAAAAAATGCACGATCCATTTAAAATCCACGATACTTTAGAAATCGACGATCACTAACAAATCATTCAAAAGTCCATGTTACTTCTTAAAAAAAATGAAAAAATCCACGATATCCTTTTCTAAAATCATCCTTTACAAAATCCCGAACCTTTTTTAAAAAATCCTTTAAAACCCCATAATTTTTTCTCTTTAAAAACCCTTAAAAAATCCACGATCCTTTCTTAAAAATATCTTTAAAAAGCCAAGATTCTTCTTTAAGAATTTCCTTTAAGAATCCACTATTCTTTAAAAGTTCACAATCCTTTTTTAAAAACATCCTTTATTAACATACGGTAATTCTTTAAAAGTCCTTTAAAAAAGATCCTTTAAAAACCAACTAATCTTTCAAAATCCAGGATCCTTTAAAAATCCACAATCCTTTCAACAGCAACGATCCTTTAAAAATCCACTATCCTTTAAAAATCCAATATCCTTTTAAAATCCACGATACTTTAAAAATCGAAGATCCCTAAGAAAGTACTACCATTCAAAAATTCACGATCCACGAAAAATTCTTGAGAAAATCCATCCTTTAAAAAATCACGATCCTTTTTAAAAAAAATCCTTTAAAAACCCATAATTTTTTTCTTAAGTATCCTTAAAAAACTCTTAATCCTTTTTTAAAACGATCCTTTCGTTCTTTTATTTTTTTTTAACCATGATCATATTTTGAAAATATTCTATAAAAATCCCAGGACTATTATTTTAGTGATCTTTCAAAATCCTTTAAAAATCTAGAAATATAACTTTGTTGATCCCTAAAAATCCTAAAAAATATCACGATCAATGTTTAGAATTCTTTAAAAAATCCACAAATCGACAAATATTAATCTAGCGATTCGAAAAAATCCTTTAAAAAATCCACCAATATTAATCTGGTGATTCGAAAAAATCAATAAAAAATCTCCGAATATTACTCTGGTAATCCTTAAAAATCCTTTAAAAATACACGAGTATTACTCTGGTGATCCTTAAAATCCTTTAAAAAATCGAGGAATATTTCTCTGGTGATCCTCAAAAGTCCTTAAAACATCTACGAATTTTAGTCTGGCAATTCCCAAAAATCCTTTAAAAATCCACGATCCTTAATTAAAAAAAATTATTTTAAGACCCCTTTAAAAATTCACCATTATTAATCCTTAAAAATCCTTTAATATTTCAATATTCAAAAATGAACAAATCGACGAACATTTCTCTTTTGATCCTTCAAGAAATTACTAAAAATTTACAAAAATTACACTGGTGAACCTTTCAAATGATTTTAAAGATCCAATAATATTAATATGCAATCCATAAAAATCCTTTAAAACACCACGGTCCTTGATAAAAAATTTAAAAACCCATTCTTTTTCTTGGCGATCCTTAAAAATCCTTTAAAAATTACACTAATATTTCTCTGCCGATCCTTCAAAATCCAAGAATATTTCATCGGTGATTCTTAAAAATCGTTCAAAATATCTACGAATATTTATCTAGCGACCTTTTAAAAGCCTTCCTTCTGGCTATACTTAAAAGCCCTCAAAACATTCCATGAATATATCTCCGGCATTCCTTCAAAATCTTTCAAAAAATGCACGAATACTTTTCTTGTGATGCTTTAAAAATCTACCAATATTACTTTGGCGATCTGTAAATAAACATTTAAACAATTCTGGAATATAGCTCTGATGATCCTTAAAAAAATACACTATACTTGTTGAATAAAAAACCCACAATCACGGTTTATTCTCTAAAAATCCACTATTTTTGATCACACATATTTTGACAAATACACGAGCTTTGGTGATCGATTACAAAATCTTCGATTCTATGTAATCCTTAGAAAACTACGATTTTGGTCCTCTGGTGGTCCTTAAAAATCTGTAAAAATCCCAAATTTGTTGATTCTATTAAAATAAGTAAGAGAATTTGATTCTCTGGTTATGCTTTAAAATCCTTTAAGGATACACAAATGTGATCCTATAGATTTTTTATTCAAGAAATTTGATATTTTGGTGATCTTTAAAAATCCACGAATACACGAACTTTATTCTCTTGTGACCCTTAACAAAAACCCTTTAAAAATCCACGAATTTGATATTCCGTTTATCCTCCAAAAATACAGGATTTTGATCCTCTGATAATCTTTTAAAAATCCACGAATTTGATATTCCGATTATCCTTCAAAAATCCATGAATTTCATATTCCGGTTATCCTTCAAATTTTACTATGAGTCACCATAGAAAAGAAAATTACACTTTGACTGCATGTTCAAGCAATTAAAAAAGGTGTAAGTTCGGCCGAGCCAAACTTTGAATACCCACCACCATTTGAAAGGAATTTGGCAATTTTCAAAATTAAAAATTCTGTTAAAATCTTAAAAAATCAGCAAAAAAATTTTCTTTTTTTAGGCTGCAGTATCCATTACGAACTTCAAATACCAAATTTGAAACAATTCCTTGAATAATGTCGCTAAAATCATTAAAATACAGAATATCGGGAGGTAGCGTTATATGTGGGCTATACGAGACGTGGACTTACATGGCCCATTTTCAATACCAAAAGTCCTGCAGACATAAAGTACATTTGAGTAGAATTTTATCAATCTATTCAATTTCGTTCGGAAGCTAGAGTGATTTCCACAAACGCATAGACAGACGGACGTACGGATACCGCTAAATCGACATAGAATTTTATGCTGATCGAGAATATATATACTTTGTGTTACAAACGGAATGACAAACATAATATACCCTCCATACTATGGTGGAGGGTATAAAAATATGAGCGGAAAAAAGTCGATATTTCCTCATTGTTTCGAGGGGCGATTCCTTCCCCCGCCCCTTCTGTTAGTTACATACTAATGAAACTACTAAAATGTAGCCATTCTTTTCCTAAATAATACATATATTGCAGTTTTTTACCCGCCCCATAGTTGGTCATTTAACACCACTGGCAACAATGGCCCCCAAAAATACGTTCATCCATTTTTTGTGTATCTTGGCCTCCAAAGCAAGCCGAAATTGCATTCAAATAATTTATCTGTTATGTGAGATCTTCAATGTGTTATTATTTTTTTGCTTCTTTTTTTTTTTTTTGATTGATGGTTCATCATGCTTTCTGTTTTCATGCTTTGGACTCAAGGTGTTCTTCGTTGCTGTTTAAAGTGTGTGCAATTTGTGATAGCACTTTTTGTGTAGAACAAAAAAAGAGGGGAATGGCGATGGGTATAGCCGGATAAAGAAATAGAAATTAATTTCCGTAATGTAATAAAATGACATTTAAACTAAATTATGGAAATTATAATATTTCATGTTGGTGTGGGACTTTTGTGTTCTCTTAATGGATATAGTTTTTAGTTGCCTTGAATGCCATTCTATTTAAATGTGCAGTCTGGTCGCTTTCTACTCTAGGAAGAGGCGAAAAGAGTTGTGGTGTTAAGAAAGGTGTTTCTATTTCAATTATTGATTTTAGATTAACCCCTTCCTTCAGATAGACCTCTGAAATAACAAGTTAAATAGTATCAGTCGCCTTTGCCGACAGCTATATACCTCCAGCCTTGAGTTATGGTTATTTCAACATGGGACCATTGATCGGGGGAGGTTCCGAAGCCGTTGGGCAATATTGACACAATGTGCCAGGTTTGGACTATATCGACTACTCCCTATAGTGTATGTGAAATAGGTGTAATTTTTTGGAAAATGTGGAAATATGCGTAAGGTGCCAGATATAGCGGACCGAAGTATTACATTTTCATACTTCATTTAATACAGATAAAAATATTGGTATATTGGTAAACTTTGAGGGAAATCGAACATTTATATCCAGAAGAAATTGTCCGATCTCTACCATCTTGCATTTGTGAAAATTTTAAAATGTGCCAGGTCAGATGTTAGTTACGTGTTTTATGAGCTTCATGAATATTCGAAATTTTAACCCTTTGTGGGGGAGGTACCAGAAGGAGTGGACCGATATATCCCATCTTCACAGCATATATTGTCTTAGTAGAAATAATGGGACGTGTGCAATATGAAGAGAACCGGATGCTTATTTCGGATTTTATAAAAGGTTTGGTTATTTAAAACTTTGATCCTTTGTAGGGGAGGTACCAGAAGAAATGGTCCGATCTTTACCATCTTTATAACAGATCTTGTGTTTGTGAAAATATTGAAATGTGCCAAGCCTGAATGGAATCGGATGTTAATTTCACGTTTTATGAGTTTCATGGATATTCGAAATTTTAACCCTTTGCGGGGGAGGTACCAGAAGGAGTGAACCGATTTATTTCATCTTTACAGCAGACCTTGGATTAATAAAAACCAGTAAGGAAAGCTCAAAAGTCGGGCGGGGCCGACTATATGATACCCTACACCACTATGCATATTTAGTAGAGCTCTCGTAAAAAGGTTTATACAGGGCATTTCAGAGCTCTATGAGATATTTGGTACAAAATCAAAATCTATCTAATTCTATCGTGCATTTTACGAACTATAGCTATATCTGAACCGGGTTTCTCCAAATTTGACGTATTAGCTTCTAGACTGGTGATTTGGGCTGATATTGGCCATTTGGTGCACAATTAATCCGAGATCGGATGAAGATATATATGGGAGCTATATCCAAATCTGAACCGATTTCGATAAAATTTAAAACAGCTATTCCTGTGCTCCATCTAATACCTGGTACCAAATATCACGGTTGTGGAGTGCATAGTAGGAATGTGAGGGACTTAAAGATCGGATGAAAGATATATATGGGAGCTATAGCTATATCTGAACCGATTTTCTCCAAATTTGATATACTTGCTTCTAGGCCGAACTCGGTTGGGTGTGCCAAAATGTAGGTAATTTGGACTGATAGTGGATATTTGGTGCACATTTAACCCGAAATCGGATGAAAATATATATATGGGAGCTATATCTAAATTTGATCCGATTCTCACCAATTTCAATAGGGTTCGTCCTTGGGCCAAAAAAATATTGTTTGGAAAATTTCATCTCAATCGGATAATAAATGCGACCTGCATTTTGTTCACAAGAATACATGGACAGACGGACGGACGGACGGACAGACGGACTGACATGCATAAATCGACTCAGAAAGTGATTCTATGAAGGTTCTCAAAAGTAACTATGGGTCTATCTCGTTTCCTTCTCCATGTTACAAACAAATGCACAAAGACATAATACCCTTACCACTATGTGGTGTAGGGTATAAAAACTGTGATGCGTGCAATTTGAAGCCAATCGGACTCACATTTTATGAGAGTTATAATTATTAAAATGTTGACCCTTTGTGGTGGAAGTACTTGATGGAGTTTGCCGATATTTTCGCACCTAACCTAGCACTGATGAAAATACTCGAATTTGCAAAGTTGGAGCAAAATCGGATTATCGTTTCTCTTTCCGTGCAGAAATATAATTTTTTTTGAAAATTTCGACCACTTGTGGAGGAGGTACCGGAAGGAGTAAACCGATATATTCCATCTTCACACCAGACCTTGGGTTAATAAAAATATTGTGATGTGTGTAATTTGAAGA
Organism: Musca domestica; assembly: GCF_030504385.1. Classification (NCBI taxonomy): domain Eukaryota; kingdom Metazoa; phylum Arthropoda; class Insecta; order Diptera; family Muscidae; genus Musca; species Musca domestica. The sequence goes on along the minus strand of NW_026712192.1, from coordinate 8,286,538 downwards.
CAATCGGACTCTTATATCACATTTTATAAGTGTTGTAATTATTCAAAATTTTGCCTCTTTGTGGGGAAAGCACTCGATGGAGTTTACTGATATTATCCATTTTCGCACCTTACCTAGCATTGATGAAAATGTTGGGATTTGGTTGAAGTTGGAGCAAAATCGGATTATACTTTCTCATTCTGTGCTGTAAAATATTGTCTTTGAAAATTTTGACATTTTGTGGTGGGTACCAGAAGCAGTGTACTGATACTGCCCATCTACGGACACGTTCTAAGTTTGACAATAATATTACGATGTACGAAGTTTGGATCAAATCGGATACTCCCTTCGAGAGTTATTGTGTGCGCCAGCCAGCCAAACAGACGGACGGACATCGCTAGATCGACTCCAAATGCCCTGAAACGGATTTCGTCCAAAGAGACGTAGGGTCTTAAATCGTTGTTTCGACTAGGCACGTTTTGGCCGTATCAAAATCAAATATATATTCTCTGTAGCCATATGGCTGAGGATATATAAAATGGGTTCCTGAACCGTTATTTCATTGAACTACACTGAGTAGTTACTCCACTCATTGCCTCTGTTCTGACTTAACATGGCAAGTTTCACTTTATGGCGGTTTTTGATTTTATTATGTGTGTGTGGCGATTATAAATCACCGTTAAACGTTGAGAAAAGTGTTAAATTGATTTGTTGTTGGTGTTTTTGTTGCTGCCGCTGATTTCGGCGTTGGATAACTGCTTCTTTGGCTCGTCATTTTATTATGCTAATTTTGAGCGATCATCAAGCGCGGGAATCAACACATACAGTCATAACTAAGCTCTATTCAGCCACCACCACCACCACCACTACCATCAACAGCCACCATCATGATCGTCCGTCATTATAATTGCGATCATCACTTGGCGTTTTAATCATTGCCAAGTTGAATGATGGATCATGATTTGAATCATCATTGTTTTGCAGTTTTCTTTTTTTTTTTTCTATTTTTTTTTTTTGTTTTTTTCGAAACTTTGTTAAGTCTTGGCGTTTGATATTTGCAAGACTTTTGTATTAGCCCAGACAGACCTTGACTTTGACTTTAAGTTTTAACTTTAAATGAATTACTATAAAAGTTTGATATTCAATAGTTGTTGTGTGGTAGTTGTTATTGTTGCCGTTATTGTTAAATGCTTTGATCGAGGAAAACGAATTGTTATTTTTTTTTTTGGTTTAATTTTAAGTGGCAGGGGATTTTTTTCTTCTTAAAAAAATAATGGAGAAATTTTCAAAAAAGCCAGGGGTAGGGAGATTGTCACAATGTAAAGAAAATGTGGATCGATTGAATTAGAATTGCTCTAAAACACTGTGCGACGAAATTTAATTTTTTCAATAATTACAAAAAAAAAAAAAAAAAAATACCAGCCTTTCTAGACTTAAAGAAAACACCAGTCTTTGCAAAATCTGGGATATAATTTCGAATATAACGATATCAAAAGAATTCTATATATATATATATATATATATATATATATATATATATATATATATATATATATATATATATATATATATATATATATATATATATATATATATGGATGCTACACGGAAACTAATATAAAGCCAAATCGATTGGAAACATTAGGGCAGTAAAAATGACAAAAATTCAGAGTTATCCTCAAAGGGGGCTACTCCAAAAAGTGGACGGATATGACAAATTATTATACCTTCAACCATATGACTACGGCCAAAACGTACCTCATCGAAATAACTGTTTTAGACCTTAGGTCACTTTATACCAAATCCGTTGCGATCTAGCGATATCCGTCCGCCCATCTGGCTGGCTGGTCCAAACGATAACTCTCGAATGAAATATCCAATTTGGTCCAAACTTGGTACATCATAACTTCGATCACCTTCGGAGATGGGCAATCTAGGTCCACTTCTTCTGGAGGTACCAGAAAAGGTAAAAAATTTCAAAAAAAAAAAAACAAAAATATATTTTTTACTGCACAGAAAGAGAGGGATAATCCCATCCGAGGGATAATCCGATACTCCAACTTTGCAAATCCTATAGGTCAGATGAGAAAATGGACAATGTCGCCCTACTCCATCAAGTACCTCTCCCACAAAGGGCCAAAATATTGAATAATTTTAACTCTTATAAAATGAGATCTAAGATGATATGTCTGAGGTCTGATTTGAAGATGGAATATATCGGTCCAATACTTTTGGTAACTCCCCCACAAAGAGTCAATGTTTTGAATAATCAAAACTATAATAAATCCGGAATAAGCATCCGGTTCTTTGTATACTTCACACGTCATATTATTTCTACTAACACAAGATCTGCTGTGAAGATTGGATATATCGGTCCACTTCATCAAGTATCTCCCCCCCAAAAAGGGTCAAGATTTTGCATAATTACAACCCTTATAAAATGTGATATAAGGGTACGATTCTCTTCAAATTATACAAATCATAATACTTTTATTAAAGCAATGTCTGGTTAGAAGGTGGAATTTATCGGTGTACTCCTTTTGGTATCTCCCCTACAAAGGTCAATATTTGGAATATCCATGAAGCTCATATGACGCTAAATTAACATCCAATTCCATTCAGACTTGGCACATTTCAATATGTCCTTCACTCCAAGATATGCTATAAAGATGGTAGATATTGGAACATTTCTTCTGGTACCTCCCCCACAGAGGGTCAAAGTTTTGAATAACCAAAACTATTATAAAAACCGAAATAATCATCCGGTTCTTTTCACTTTCACACATTCCATTAATTCTACTAACACAAGATCTGCTGTGAAGATGAAATATATCGGTCCACTCATTCTGGTGCCTCCCCCATAAAAGGGCCAACGTTTTGAATAACCAAAACGATCATAAAATCCAAAATAAGTAACCACGTTTTCTTCATATTTCACACTTTCCATTATTTCTACTAATACAATATCTGCTGTAAAGATGGAATATATCAGTGTACTCCTTCTAGTATCTCACCCACAAAGGGTCAAACTTCTGAATATTAATGAAGCTCATAAAAAACGAAATTTCATTCCGATTCCATTTAGACTTGGCACATCTCAATATTTCCTTCAATCCAAGATATGCTATAAAGATGGTAGAGATTGGAACATTTCGTCTGGTACCTCCCTCACAAAGGGTCAAAGTTTTGAATAACCAAAACTATCATAAAATCCGGAATAAGCATCCGGGTCTTTTCAAATTTCACACATCCCATTATTTCTACTAACACAAGATCTGCTGTGAAGATGAAATATATCGGTCCAATCCTTCTGGTGCCTCAGGTCGGGCGGGGCCGACTTTATGATACCCTACACCACTTTGCTAATTTAGTAGAGCTCCACATAACAATTAAAAGTTTTTATGGGAGAATTTAATCATACACGATATGATTATAATTATAATTTAAAGTTCAACAGACGGACAGACGGACTGACATGCATAAGTCAACTCAGAAGGTGATTCTATGGAGATCTTCAAAAGTAACAATGGGTCTATCTCGCTTTCTTTTGGCTGTTACAAACAAATGCACAAAGACATAATACCCTTACCACTAAGTGGTGTAGGGTATAAAAATTGTAGAGATCGGACCATTTCTTCTGGTACCCACCCCACCCATCCCCCAACATAGGGTCTAAGATTTTGAAAAACAAGGATATAAATGTTTAATTTCCTTTAAATTTTATTTTTACCTATATTAGATGAAGTATGAAAATGGAATACTTCGGTCCGCTATATCTGTTACCTCATGCTTATTTATACATTTCTCCAAAATTTGCACATATCTCATATAAAGTACAGGCAGTAGTCGATATAGTCCGAAATCCGTCACATTGTAAAGATTATATCAGTCTTAGGTCAGATACGAATTGGTTAATATTGGCCAACTGCTTCGGAAACTCCCCATATAGAGTCAACAGTTTAATAATAAATCAAGGCTGGTGGTATACGTCTATCGGCAAAACCGACTGATACTATTTTACTTATGTTCTTTGAAAATTATGACATTTTGTGGTGGAGGTACCAGAAGAAGTTATCGGTCCACTTGGCCATCTCCGAACCCGTTCTAAGTTTGACATTAATATTACGATGTACCAAGTTTGAGTCAAATCGGATACTCCCTTTGAGAGTTATCGTGCGCGCCAGGCAGACATCGCTAGATCGATTCCAAATGTCCTGAAGCGGATTTGACAGAGACCTAGGGTCTAAAACCGTTATTTCGATGAGGCACTGTTTGGCCGTATCAAATGATATATACCCTCTGTAGCCTTATGACTCAGGGTATAAATAACTCATGGAACCCATGAAGATTGGTGGTCCTTTTCGAAACTATAGTCTTGCCATTTCTCCCTTATAAATCCACGTCAGAGGGAATAAGTCTGACGATTTTAGAATATATTTCCTTTATATGCTTAATTTTTCAGACACAATTTTATTTGAGGAATACTAAATGTGTTGATATGATGGGGGATGTGTGTTCGGTTTTGACTTTTTTTTGAATGTGTTTTGTTTTTGTTTTCTTTTTTAACTTTTTTTGTGCCACTGCCTTTGTCCCAATTTTTTGGTCGTTGTTTTTTGTGTGAATTCTGTACTACATAGCCTTGTTGTTGTTGTTGCTGCTGTTATTAAAAGCGAGGTTTGGGGCAAAAGAGTTATCGTGGCTGAGAGAACTTCTCCTGCGGCTGCTGCATGGAGCCGGCGTTGGTGGTAAAGTTGTTGACTGAGTGCAGGATAACATGTGAATTTGATGATTTTTATGTGACGAGATTTTTTTTGGCATTGTGTTCGGGTACATGTGCAAATGTTTGAATGTGTGTGTGAGTGTGTGTGCATAGTGCCGAATACTTTTTTGAGTTAACGCCTGGTACGCTTGCATTTTGAGGTTAAAAGCGGTGTGGTATGAAAATTGCATCAAATGTAGAAGAGGACTTTTTGAGCTTTTTTGCGGGAGACACCAGAAAGATTGGATTCAAAGGATTTCCCGCCAAATTATTCTAATGTTTAACCCCTTATGGAGTAGGTTCCAATGGAATGGTACAATATTGGCCATTTCGTGTCGGACTTAAATAAATATGATATAAATATTACGACGTGTCAGGGTTGGACTATATCGGTAACTTCCTTCACTTTACATGACATAAATGAAATTGCGAAAATGGACAATATCGGTCCACTCCATTAAGTACCTCCCCCACAAAGGGTCAAAATATTGAATAATCACAGCTCTTATAAAACGTGATGAAAGAGTCCGATTGTCTTCATATTTCACACATCCGAATAGTTTTATTAACCAAAGGTCTGGTGCGAAGATGGAATATATCGGTCCACTCCTTCTGGTACCTTCCCCATAAAAGGTCGAAATTTTTAACAATTGCAAAAAATTATCAATCTCAAAGTGGAGGAACCAAAGTAGTCCAAGGCTGGCACGTCTCAATATTATATCATATATGTTCCGGTCCGATACGAAATGGACAATACTGGCCCATTCCTTCGGAACCCACTCCAAAGTTTGAATAATCATAACAGAAGTCAATATATATTTAAATAACCGATCGTTGGCTGAGGGTATACATCTGTCTGGAAATTTTAATAAAATAGCCTTAGACAGGAAACTGTCTGTGCAGGTCCACGTCTTTCTATAGCCCCATATAACGTTACCTCCCGACATTCAGTATTTTGATGATTTTAGCGACGCTATTTACCGGAATTGTTACAAGTTTGGTATTTGAAGTTCATAAAGGATACTACAGCCTTAAACATAAAACTGTCTGTGCAGGTGCACTTCTTAGTATAGCCTCCATATAACGGTACCTCTAGATATTCGCTATTTTGATGATTTTAGCAACATTATTTACCGGAATTATTCCAAGTTTGGTATTTGAAGTTCATAATGGATACTCCAGCCTATGAATGAAAATTGTCTGTGCAGGTCCACGTCTTCGTATAGCCCCCATATAACGGTACCTCCCGATATTTGCTATTTTGATAATTTTAGTGACATTATTCACCGGAATATTTCCAAGTTTGGTATTTGATGTTCGTAGTGGACAATAAAGCCTATGACAGAGAATTATCTGTGCAGGTCCAAGTCTTCGTATAGCCCCATACCTCCCTATTTTCGGTATCTTGATGATTTAAACGACATTATTCACCAGAAATGTTTCAAATTTGGTATTTGAGGTTCGTAATGGATACTACAGCCTAAGACAGAAAATTGTCGGTGCAGGTCCACGTTTTGGTATAGCTCCATAAAAAGTACCTCCCTATATTCGGTATTTTGATTATTTCAGCGGCATTATTCACCGAAATTGTTTCAAGTTTTGTATTTAAAGTTCGTAATAGATACTGCAGCCTATGACAGAAAACTGTCTGTGCAGGTCCACGTCTTCGTATAGCCCCCATATGACGGTACCTACCGATATTCGATATTTTAATGATTTTAGCGACATTATTAACCGGAATTGTTTCAAATTTGGTATTTGAAGTTCGTAATGGATACTTCAGCCTATGACAGAAAATTGTCTGTGCAGGTCCGCGTTTTGGTATAGCCTCATATAATAGTACCTCCCTTTATACGTCGTCGTATAGACCCTAAAAAATGGATTTTATTCTTTTGAAAATTGCAAAATTCGGTCCAAATGGTGGAGGGTATAAAAAGTTTGGTTTGGCCGAACTTATATCTTTTTTACTTGTGTTTATTAGAGGATATTGGATACATCGGTCAGTTAAACTGACTGATGCCTTCTATCTTTTGTTTTCAATTTTCCTATAACTCAAAAAAAAAAAAAAAAAAACACACTCTCTTTATCGAGGGGCTACTTCTCAAAATCATTATACCTTCCTTGTGTGATATTAAAATATTTATGCGCCACTACAAATACCCTCCGAATAGCTGGCAACGTAAGCTGTTCGTACATGCACTTGAGAGAGATGTACATGACACACACATAGTGAAGTTCAGCTCAGTTCGGCTTAGCTATAACTTTCGAATTTTGTGGTGACTTTGTTATATTCACTTGAATTTTTATTAGGTTTCCTGCGTTATATTTCTTTCCCCCCCCCCCCCCCAAAAAAAAAAAGGCAAGAGCAAAAAAAAAAAAAAACAAAAACAAAACTCAATAATAACAGCAACAACAATGCCAGTGAAACGTAAGTCGAATTTTTGGCAATTTAGAAAACTATGGAATGGTGTTGTGTGTGTGCGTTTGCCGGTACTTTTTTTTGTCAAAAAAAAAAAAAAAAAATTGTTAAAACCGTTCGTTTGTTCGCTCTTGTTCCCAGGCTGAAATTTGTGTCGCCTGTGTGAATGAGGCTTTTGTGTGTAACAAAAAAAAAAAAAAAAAAAAAAAACAACCTGGCTACCAACCGCTACAGTCATCCTGCAAGCGTAGACGATGACAATGCCACTCTGCTCTGCACCCGGCTCTGCTGCCACAAGTTGTGTCCACACAGAAAGGGTTAAATTTCCATTAACCAAAAAAAATATATAAAAAAACACCGACAAACTGAGTGGAGTTCTCTTCTGAATGATGCAACTGAGCAAACATTTGAATAAAAGTCGCTGGCGTTGGTCTCTCCGAGCTTTTCGAGTGCACAACAATGTAATATTTCTTCCTGTTTCTTTCTTTCTTATATATGTTGTTGTTGCTGTTGTTGGTGTTTCAATGAATTTAAAATTTTTGGCAATATTTTGAAGTTATTTTTTTTGTTCTTTGTTTTAAAGTGTGTTTGTGTGTGTGCGCGTTGCTCACAAAGCCCCTTAGCCAGGCAACAACTAACCCCTTTTCGTTTGCCTGGCTGGGTTATTTTTCGGCGCTATATAAAAAAACACTTTTTGTGTCCTGTAAGAGACATGTGGTTTGAGGTAGCTTTATTTTTGGCAGGACCACTGTCACAGGGCTGCAGTTCTGCTGCTGTCGTTCGTTACCAGGTCCCATGCAAAAAAAAAAAAAAAAAACATAAAAGTGAATGAATGAATCAGAATGTATTTTACGCATTTCCGCTCAGATACGCTACATATTTTGTTACATTTTATTTCAAATCATCCATCAGAAATTTAATGTTTTTTTCAAATCCGATTTTTGATTTTTGTTTCTCTTTCTCTTAATTAACAGCCAACAAAAGGTATATTGGCAAGTCCCCTTCATGGTAAACAAATGAAACTAATACCACTTAAGCACGCACCCTCTATTAGAACAACGCTGGCTTTCACTATGAAAACCAAAAGAAAAGCGATGTAAATATGAACGTAATCACGAGCTGGATACTTTGCCACTAATAACAAGTGGGAAAGTTTCGCAAGTTACGCGAGATATAAGCATTTAAAATTATTACCCTTTGTGAGGGAGGTTCCAGAATGGGTAGGCCGATATCTATCATCTTCATGCCAGAAGAGCATTAAATGATTATTTCGCATTTTGTGAGAGTCATAATTATTCAAAATATTGACCCTTTGGTAGGTACAAGAAGGAGTGGGCCGATATATTCCATCTTCACACCAGATCTTTGAATTTGAGGACAATCGGTCTTTTATTTCACATTTTTATACCCTCCACAATAGTATGGAGGGTATATTAAGTTTGTCATTCCGTTTGTTACACATCGAAATATACATTTTAGACCCCACAAAGCATATATGTTCTTAATCAGCGTAAAATTCTATGTCGATTTAACAATGTCCGTCCGTCTATCCGTCTGTGGAAATCACTCCAGCTTCCGAACGAAATGAAGTAAGTTGATAAAAATTCGCTCAAATGTGTACTATGCCTGCAGGACTTTTGGCATTGAAAATGGGCTATGTAGGTCCACATCTTCGTATAACCCAAATGTAATGGTACCTGGCGATATGCGGTATTTTGATAATTTTAGCGACATTATTTACCGGAATTGTTTCAAATTTGGTATTTTAAGTTCGTAATGAATATTACAGCCTATAACAAGAAATTGTCTGTGCACGCCCACGTCTTCGTATAGCCAGCCCTCATATAACTGTACCTTCGATATTCGATATTTTGATGATTTTAGCGGCATTATTCACCGGAATTGTTTCAAATTTGATAATTGAAGTTCGTAATGGATACTACTGCCTATGACAGAAAATTTTCGGTGTAGGTCCACGCCTTCGTATAGCCCCCATATAACAGTACCGTTCGGTATTCGATATTTTTATTATTATAGCGGCATTATTCACCGGAATTCTTTCAAATTTGGTATTTGAAGTTCGTAATGGATACTACAGCCTGCGCAGGTCTATGTTTTGGAATAGGCCCCAAATAATGGTACCTCTCTATATTCAGTTTTTTATGATTTTATTTTTTGACTTATTGTAAAGCTTATGATAAAAGTGCCTACGCAGGATCACGTCGTCATATAGACCCAAATCTAGCGACTACATTCGGTATTTTTTATTTTATTTTATTTTATTTATTTATTTATTTTTTTTTTTTGAAAATTGCCAAATTCTATTACTACTTCGTATGCGGAAAACGGTATTTATATCCAAAGTTCAGAATTCCAATTCTACCGGTTCGCCCAAAATTTAAATTGTACCAAATTTGGTACATATCTACACATCTCAGTTCTACAAAGCAATAGTAATCTTATTTCTAAATTTCCGAATTCCAACCATTTTGGTTCTCCCAAAATTTAAATTGTATCAAATTTGGAATCATTTAGTACACAAACATACGTCCTAATTTCCAAAACTACCTACATTCCTCAACACTAGAATGCAATATTAAACTTATTTTTAAATTTCAGAAATTCCAGCTCTATCGGTTCACCCAAATCGAAATAGTACCCAAATTAGCACCAATTAGTACTTTTCGTGCACATAAGTACACATTTCGAAAACTTTCTCCATATAACAATCCTACACGCCACAAGTAATGTTAATTTCAAATTTCAGAATTCCAGCTTCTCTATTCTTTCCTCCGTATTCATATTGTACCAAATTTAGTGCCGTTTAGTAATTTTCGTATACATGAGTACACACTTCCAAAACTAACTCCTTACATCAACTCTACTCCTCAACCTTGATTCCCATTCAAAATTCCAAGTTTTTAGCTCTAACCCTTCACATGTTACGAAATGGTACCAAATGTAGTACACTTTAGAACTTTTCGTACTCTTATAGTACAAATTTCCTCCTTTGGCACATCTATTATACACACCATCAGTGACCCTAATTTCAAATTACTACTGGTTCGTCAAATATTAAGTTTACCATATTTTGTACCTTTTAATACTTTTCGTACCGTTCTACTACGCCAATGTAGAGGTTACCCAAAATTGTAGGTATTTTCTATCATATTTTTATACCCTACAACACTATGTGTTGGGGGTATTATAAGTTTGATTGGGCCAAAAATTATGTAACACCACGAAATATTTGTTTCCCATATAGGAAAGTATATACGGATCTTCCTAGCTCGCCGAGCTGAGTCGATCTAGCTATGTATGTCCGTCCGTCCGTCTGTCCGTCTGTCCATGTTAATTTGTAATCACGCTACAGGTCGCAATTATGGCCCGATCCTTACGAAATTTTGCACGAAGCTGGGGTTTGGGTCAGAATAGAACCCTATTGCTTTTGGAGATGATCGCCAAATGTTTAGGGGTTGAAATGGACCAAATACTGAAAAAAAGTCGGATTTTGCAGTAGCTATACAGGTCGCAATTATAGACCAATCGACGCGGAATTTCGCATGTAGCTAGAGTTTAGGGCAGGGAAGAAGCCTACCAATTCGGGTGGCCATCGGATAATATTTAGCGGGTAAAATAGACCATATCTTTTTTGTTGAAAAAATTCAAAATTTTTCATTAAATCGCGAATATTTTAAATCCCGGCGAAATCACAAAGCCATGACAAGGTTACTTCTGATCTTTACATTGATGTTAACATACAACAAATCGGATATATAGCAAAATATGTGCGATATATATGTCTATGTCAAAGAAGATATGCTTGAAAGATCTCATATATGTCGAGAATGTTCGACAGTTCTCATTAATTCAGAATGTCCTCTTGGCAGGAAAGAAAAAACGTCTAAAAATCGCATAAAAATATCTCTCTAAAGATGAAAATATTGATTTTCTAAAATTTTCTCATATTTTTTCAATTTTGTCATATTTTTGGCATATTTTCATTTTGAATTAAACATTTGGTAATATTTCTACAGCTAACAAAACTAAGTAGTTAGGATATCAGGATATCATATACAGATCGCATTTATGGCCCGATCCTTACGAAATTTTGCATGGAGAGGGTCAGAATAGAAGCCTACTCTTTTTGGAGATGATCGCCATATATTTAGGGGTTGAAATGGACCAAAAAACTGCAAAATTGTCAGCAGATCGTAATTATCGCCCGATCCTTACGCACATTTGAATGGGGATTACCGGACATTACAAAAGCCAAGCAGTTTTGAATGGCCATCCAAAAATATTCAATGTGTGAAATAGTTTGCCAACTTTTGTAGACAAAATACGAAAATGTCCATTCCAGTGACTTTTTGGAGAATTCACAAATACAGGAAAGACGCACTTCTGACTATTTCGTTAACGCTCATTTCTTTGAAGAATATAGTCAAATGTCTGTATCTCATATAGATGCGTTTCAGTCAAAAACCAATAATAAATGTTAATCTTTTGCCACTTCTGAAAGATTATAGGTCTTTGGGAAATATTGGTTCCAGATCTAGGATGACCATTTATGTGCAACATCTAGCAATAAATCGGAAATGAGCAAATTAGCTTAAGTTGCTATTATTCGAAAATTAGAGAACGAAACCTGATGGTTTTCTTTTATTATTTGTCACAATATCTTGCGGAATTCATTCGAGTATCTCGCCTATATAAACTGTATCACTTATTATAGTGTTGTAGGGTATTCAACGGTCGGCCCCGCTCGACTGTAGCCTTTGCTTACTTGTTTTAATTGTAATTATTCTTCGCCAAAACCCAAACCCAACCACAAATGGAAATTGGTCGCCACCATCAGGATGGGTGGCCACTTGTATCTTTCTCTTTTTATGCAAGGGAAAGTCAATTGTTTGAGTGTGCATCAGATACAAAAAGCAAACCTCGTCGACTATTCTTTGAATTGTAATTATTCTATAGTAGGGGGAGTTCATTTTGAAATGCGTACGTAGGCACTTGAGCGTCATATAACTAGAAATACGCACTCTTGGACACACACTTGATGACGCACACACACACACCCAGAGTTTGCTAAGTTTCATTGATTTATATTATATACTTGCTGGCTATTGTAGATTTCTTAATAATATAAGGAGGGTCATATGTTGAGTTTGGTTCCAAGACCAAACATGGTAGTTGGGCATTGGCGAACATATCCTTCTTTCACCAAGTTTAGTACCTCATCAATAAAATATCTTACCACACTTATCATACCGCTCTTTTCACGCACACACACACACACCCACCCATGACACCATGTGTCATCATTATTATAAACGTGCATAATTTTAGTTTTGCCAACGTGGCAACACACACTACGCTCAGGCCGACATTAAAGTGATTCTATGAACCCATAGAGTATATGGATGGATGAATGGATGTATGAATGAATTTTTCAGATATCCTTTGTAAACATGTCAAGAACACTTGCGTTACGATATTTTGTACGTACATTATTATACACATGCACATGTGTATGTTTGCAACCTCCCACATAATACTGAGTGCGTTTGCATCCTTTTATATTTTCTTCTTCACAAAAAGGGGATCTTTTCTAGTTATGCCGCCACCTACTTGTCATATGTGCCAGCCTGAACCCTGTTGCAATATATTTTGAACTTTTGGCGAGTGAAAATTATCAAACGCCAATGTCCTCTAGATGTTGACTTTTTTACTAAAGCGTAATTAAGTTGGGAGGATGCAAAAAAAGCTGCAACAAAGTCAAACGCCATAATTTTACATTTTTTTTGTTTTAAAATTTATTGAATGAAAGCAGAAAATATTCGGAAATACCATTAAATTTTAGAATTAGTTTGGATTTGTTCAAATTGGTCACCTTTGGCACGAATTATGGCCTTTAAACGCCAATGAAACCGTCACACGCTGCCCGAATGTTGCTCAGCGGTATTTTTGCCCATTCCCGGCGAAGCGCTTGCTTGAGGTGATCGACACTTTGGTATTTTTTAGTGCCAACCTTGCTTTCCAAAATACTCCAGGCACAATAGTCCAATGGATTGGTATCCGGAGATTTTGGTGGCCATTGTGTGCTGGAAATGAAGCGAGGAACCTCATTTTGTAACCTTTCTTGGGTGGCGCGTGCTGAGTGCGATGGTACTGAGTCCTGTTGGAATGTCCACGGTATGCGGTCAAAATGTTTGCGTGCCCAAGGCTTTAATACAACCTCTAGAATATTTTCGCAATAATATTCGGCATTTATTCTGATGCCACGGTCGATTAGTACGAGCGGAGAGCGATTATCGGCTGTCATGGCGGCCCACACCATTACCAGGCCTGCGCTTGAGTTTTGGTGGCCAACCGAAGGTGTACATTTTCAGCTGCCCTCTATGGCAAGAAACACGATCATTTTATTTGTTTACAAACTGATGAACAGCGAATGTTTTCTCATCGGAGAAGACCAAATTCGGCAGTTCACCACTTTCGGCCAAGCGTAGCAACTCTTTAGCTCTTTGAGTACATTTTCTTTGTGTTGCGATGTAAGTTCTTGCACTTTTTGGAATTTCAATGACTTTACCCCGAGCTCAATTTTTAATACTTGCCGAATGGCATATTGTGACATTTTCAGCTCACGAGAAATTTTTAGGCCACTGCGACGCGGGTTTCCACAACTGGTCAACATTTTGAATAACCATGATGCTCATAAAAGCGAAATGAGTATCCGATTCTTCTCATAAATAACAATTCCTAACATTTACATCAGCACAAGATATTTAGACCCTAGGTCTCTTTGGACCAAAGTCGTTGCAGGACATTTGGAGTCAATCTAGCCATTTCCGTTTGTCCATCTTTCTGTCTGGTGCGCACGATAACTCTTGAAGGGAGTATCCGATTTGATGTAAACTTGGTACGTCGTAATATTATTGTCTAACTTAGATCGAGATAGGAGATGGGCAATATCGCTACACTTCTTTCTGTACCTCCCCCACAAAGGTCGAAATTTTCAAAAAAAAAAAAAGATATTTTACTGCACAGATAGAGAAACTTTGCAAATCCTAATATTTCCATTAGTGCTAGGTGAGGTACGAAAATGGACAATATCGGTCCGCTCCATCAAGTACCTGCCATCCAATGGGTCAAAATTTTCAATAATTGTAACTCTTATAAAATGTGATGTAAGAGTTCGATTGTCTTCAAATATCACACATCCGAATATTTTTATTAACCCAAGGTCTGGTGTTAAGATGGAATATATTGTTCAAAATTTTCAAATAATATATTTTCCGCACAGAAAGAAAAACGATACTCCGATTTTGCTCCAACTTTACAAATTCTAATATTTTCGTCAGTTCTAAGCCAGGTGCGAGAATGGACAATATCGGTTCACTCCATCAGTTACCTCCACCACAAAGGGTCAAAATTTTGAATAACTACAATTCTTATAAAATGTGATGTAAGAGTTCGATTGTCTTCAAATCACACACATCACAATTATTTTTTAAAACTCCAGGTCTGATTTGAAGATGAAATATATCGGTCCTCCCCCATAAAGGGTCAAAATTTTAAATATCCATAATGCAAAATTAAGATCAGATTCCATTCAGATTCCGCACATTTCAAAATTTCTATCAACACAAAATCTGTTATAAAGATTCTAGAGATCGGACCATTCCTTCTGGTACCTCCCCCACATAGGGGTCAAGATTTTGAAAAACGAAATGAGATTTAGCCCTGCCCGTCGGTTGTAATCACGCTAGAGTAAAAACGAATTACGATAGGAAACTAAAATTTTACACAGATCTGCCGGCAGGTCAGGTTCGAAGTTGGGCTGTGTCGCTCCACTATATCGTATACAACGGTACCTCCCGATATTCGGTATTTTCATGATTATAGCCACAGTTTTCAATGGAACTGTCTGAAATTCTACACGGGGAGTTCTTTGTGAGCACTTTACCTGCTGAAAAAGAATTGTCCATATAGGTTCACGATATCGTATATCCCCCATGCAACAGTACCTTCCGATATTTGGTATTTTCATGATAATAGCCCCAGTTTGGAATTGTCTGAAAATCCACACCAAGAGTATCTTCTGAGTAGCTTACTCCCTGGGAGAATTGTCTATGTAGGTCCAAGACATCATATAGCCCCCATATAAAGGAAAGCCCGATATTCGGTATTTTGATGACTTTAGCCAGATTTTTCAATGGAATTGTCTGAAAATCCGCACCCCCTGGAAGAAAATTATCTATGTAGGTCCACGATATCATATAGCCCTCATATAAAGGTAACACCGATACTCGGTATTTTTATGGCTTTAGCCACATTTTTCAATGGAATTGCATGAAAATCCCCACAAGGAGTTCCTTCTGAGTACTTTGCCCCCGGAATAGACTTGTTCTTATAGGTATACGTCCTTACAATTGCAATCCCGATATTCAGTGTTTTGATGATTTTATCGACATTTTTAACGGAATTGTTTCTAATTTTGTAATTAAAGTTCTACCATCTGTGACTGAAAATTGCTCAAGCAGGTCCATGTCTTCTTATAGCCTCCATATAACGGTATCTCCCGATATTGTGTATTTTGATGATTTTAGCGATATTTTTCATCGGAATTGTTTCTAATATCCTAATTTTTAGTTTGTAATGGGTACTACAGCCCATGACAAAAAAAAATGCGTATGCAGGTCCACGTCTTCGTGTAGCCCCCATATAACGATACCCCAGATATTCAATATTTTGGTGATTTTATGAACATTATTCATCGGAATTGTTTCAAATATCCTGTTTTTAGTTTGTAATTGGTACCAGAGGCTATGATAAATAAGTAAGCAAAGGCTACAGTCGAGCGGGGCCGACCGTTGAATACCCTACAACACTATAATAAACGATACAGTTTATATAGGCGAGATATTCGAAAGAATTCCACAAGATATTGTGACAAATAATAAAAGAAAACCATCAGGTTTCGTTCTCTAATTTTCGAATAATAGCAACTTCAACTAATTTGCTCATTTCCAATTTATTGGTAGATGTTGCGCGTAAATGGTCTTCCTAGATCTGGAACCAATATTTCCCAAAGACCTATAACCTCTCAGAAGTGGCAAAAGATTAACATTTATTATTGGTTTTTGACTGAAACGCATCTATATGAGATACAGACATTTGACTATATTCTTCAAAGAAATGAGCGTTAACGAAATAGTCAGAAGTGCGTCTTTCCTGTATTTGTGAATTCTCCAAAAAGTCACTGGAATGGACATTTTCGTATTTTGTCTACAAAAGTTGGCAAACTATTTCACACATTGAATATTTTTGGATGTCCATCCAAATCTTCTTGGCTTTTGCAATGCCCGGTAACCCCCATTTAAATGTGCGTGAGGATCGGGCAATAATTCCGACCTGCTGACAATTTTGCAGTTCTTTTGGTCCATTTCAACCTCTAAATATATGGCGATCATCTCCAAAAAGAGTAGGCTTCTATTCTGACCCTCATCTGATCCTCATGCAAAATTTCGTTAGGATCGAACCATAAATGCGATCTGTATATGATATCCTAACTACTTAGTTTTGTTAGCTGTAGAAATATTACCAGCTGTTTAATTCAAAATGAAAATATGCCAAAAATGTGACAAAATTGAAAAAAATGAGAAAATTTTACAAAATCAATATTTTCATCTTTAGAGATATATTTTTATGCGATTTTTAGACGTTGTTTCTTTCCTGCCAGGAGGCCATTCAGAATTAATGAGAACTGTCGAAATCAGTTCAGCCGTTCTCGACATTTAAGAGATCTTTCAAGCATATCTTCATTGATAGACATATATATCGCACATATTTTGCTATATATCCGTTTTGTTGGATGTTAACATCAATGTAAAGATCAGAAGTAACCTTGTCATGGCTTTGTGATTTTGCCAGGATTTAAAATATTCGCGGTTTAATGAAAAATTTTGAATTTTTTCAACACAAAAGATATGGTCTATTTTACCCGCTAAATATTATCCGATGACCACCCAAATTGGTAGGCTTCTTCCCCGCCCAAAACTCTAGCTACATGCGAAGTTTCGCGTCGATTGGTCTGTAATTGCGACCTGTATAGCTACTGCAAAATCCGACATTTTTTCAGTTTTTGGTCCATTTCGACCCCTAAATATTATGCGATCATCTCCAAAAGAAATAGGGTTCTATTCCGACCCTAGCCCCACCTCCATTCTAAATTTCGTGAAGATCGGGCCATAATTGCGACCTGTAGAGTGATTACAAATTAACATGGACAGACGGACAGACGAAAGGACGGACATACATAGCTAGATCGACTCAACTCGGCGAGATAGGAAGATCCATATATACTTTCCTATGTGGGAAATCAATATTTCGAGGTGTTACAAAATTTTTGGCCCAATCAAACTTATAATACCCCCAACACATAGTGTTGTAGGGTATAAAAATGATGAATTATGCAAGACCTCGTCTTCGTATAGGCCCCATATAACGGTTTTCCTTTGAGCGGTATTTTTCGACGGAATATTTTTGAATTTATTCAAGTTCCTTTAAAATGATGTAGAGTGATAACAGTTCGACCCGGCCAAACAAAGCTTCTTTTTACTTGCTTACTTTTTTATAGCCCTTAAAAAATTACACTTTATGATATTGCTCAAAACTATCCATCGATGTTGTTAGAGCAAAGGAAATATCAATACTCTCCATATTATCATCGATTGTTTGCCATCTCTGACCAACAACTGCAGGTGGCATTTTTGTTGTAGTTGTGTTTCGATTACAAGAATTGTCTCGCCCACGATTTTCTTTAAAAGTTTGCATTTCCTTTGAAGAACAAAAAAAAAACAAAGAAAATAATAATGAAAAATTGTCGATCTGTCATTATATAGAAACGTCGTCTGATGGCAATGGGCATATGGCTTGACTACAACACCAATCTGTTTATTTTTTAATTTTTTTTTTCAAAATTTTGCTTCAAATTCCTAGAAAACTACTTGGCAAAATTGCATTTCTTGGATAATGCAGTGGTTGGCTGCAAAATAAATGCTCAAATGAATAGCAACTGGCAACACAGGCGACAAAAAGTGTTGATATTGTTTTCAGTTTTGGAATTGATTTCAAAATAAGTTGTCCGCCATAACATAAACATCACCACAGAGAGTAAATCTAAAACTTTAAATATTTTTATTTTATTTCACCAGAAATTGACGTCATCGGGGTTTTTGATTTTTTTTGCCCATTTTGGGTTTAGACGACATCTGAAAGATTCTGAAATTCAAACGTAGATTGTAAGACACTGCAGTCTACCATAATATTAGCTTGCTCATAATTTCCTCTCATACCACCTCTTCCACTATAGAGAGAGAGAGAGAGAGAGAGGTAGCGAGTAGTTGTAAATGCAAGCATCGCTGCAAGGCATTCCGCGCTACGCTTCACATTTAAATCTAGCCATGAAAGACGAGACTTTGTAAATGAATGAATGAATGTCAGACTGCTGACTGTCTCACTAAATGTTCTTCGCAATATTCCTTCGTCTGCTGTACGTACGCATCGCCCTGCTATTTGTTGTTGTTGTTGCAATTTTCTTCACAATTTTCCCCCAAAAACAAATGTCTGACGTCTTTAATGTCAACGTTGTGTCAGGGATTCAGGCATTTCGCTAACCTTTACCTTTTATGTGTGCAACTGACGACTTTGCCTCTGTCGGTTGTATGTTTTCTGTTCTCTTGCCTAAAACGCAACTTTGTTCGAAAGTAACAACAACAACGGCAACAACAATGCAATACAGAAACATAAAAGCTTATCTCTAGTACTTATACGCATTTTTTACAGTTGTTCATTGTTTGACTTTTCTTTTGTGCATTTGTTCATTCATGTCTCTGTTGTTTCGTTATCTGTCTCATGAAATTTGTCAGAAAATATCACTGCCTCCTTTGATTTCATTTCTGGGTGGGTGGGTGTGTGTGTGCGCGTTATATCTGTGAATTAGCTCCCACACCCACATTGTAAATGATACCAAATGTAGTTGAGTAGATGGATAATAAAGCGACTGGAAAATCTTAATGGTCTTTGCATAGAGAACCACTGTGGTCTTCGCATGGAGCACCACTGTGACCTTCTTATAGAAGACCAAATCGGTGTTCATATAGAGGATCCATTTGGTCTTCTCTTCATAGAGGAGAAAATAATACCACATTAAAAATCCACAACTTTTTATTAGGTGGGTGGGTGGTATTTTTTCTCAGGCGGTCCGCCAGTTTTGGCCAGCAGCTTCTTTCGAACATTTTTTTTAAATGTAGTTAAAAATCTTTTTTTCTGGAGGTCCTTAATGAAGTTTCTTAATGTACTTACTTTTGTCAGCACATTTTTTAGAATATTTTGATAAACAAAAAAAAAAAAAAAAAAAAAAAAAATTGCGGTACTTAACAACATTTTGTTTTAAAAACAAATAAAAAAGGTGTTAGTTCAGCCGGGCTGAACTTTGAATACACTCCACCATTTGGAATGAATTTGGCAATATTTTGAAAAAATAAAATCCATTAAAAAAAGTGGCTATATTCGGGTCTACACGAAGACGTGGACATGCATAGGCAAATTTTGTCAGAGGCTATTGCAATATTCAAATGTGAAACTTAAAATTAAGTCCATAATGTAGCTAAAATCATCAAAATGCCGAATAACGAGAGGTACCATGGCGGTTATACCAAAACGTGGACCTGCACAGACAATTTTCTTTTATAGGCTGTAGTATTCATTACGAACTTCAAATACCAAATTTGAAACAATTTCGGTGAATAATGTTGCTAAAATCATCAAAATGCCGAATATAGGGAAGTATCGTTATATTGGAGCTATACGAAGACATGGACCTGTACAGACTATTTTCTGTCCTAGGCTGTAGTATTTATTAGGAACTTCAATTTGAACAATGTCGCTTAAACAACAATGTCGCTAAAATTATCAAAATATCGAATATGGGGAGGTAACGTTATATGGGGGCTATTCGAAGAACGTAGAACTACACAGACAATTTTCTGTGTTAGACTGAGTATCCATTACGAACTTCAAATACCAAATTTAAAACAATTCCGGTGAAAAATGTCGCTAAAAGCATCAAAGTACCGAATATCGGGGGTACCATTATATTGGGGCTTTATCAAAACGTGGACCTACATTGCCCATTTTCAATACCAAAAGTTCTGCAGATATAATACACATTTTTAGTAAAATTTTATCAACCTACTTCATTTTGTTCGGAAGCTAGAGTGATTTCCACCAGACGGACATTTGTTAAGAAAATTCTCGATTTTTTTTGCAGGCGATTTTTTTTTTGAAATTTTTTCTTTGTTGTTTAAAAACAACTAATTTTTCAGAAAGTTTTGAAAAAATTCATTTTTTTAATCTTGTAACATTTGTTATGAAAACCCTCAATTTTTACCAGCTGTTTCATTAGAAAATGTTGTGTTTGAATGTTGTTTTTTCAGAAAGTCCTTGAAAAAAATCCACAATTCGGAATGTCCTTGACGAGGTGTTGTTTAAAATATACACAATTTATTGTCAATAGGTCCTTAAAAAAAGCTTTTCTTCAACAAGTTTTATTAAAAAATTTAAAATTTTCTGACAGGAGCTTCTTGAAAAATGTTTACCCGTCAAAAAAATCCACGAATCTTTGTCAAAAGTATATTGGAAAAATTTTGTCTTTAAAAAATATTTTAAAGAATTCGCAATTTATGGATTTCAGGAGTTCTATGAAAAAAATGTATTAAAAATATCCATATTTTTCCTAGAAGGTCCTTCAACAATTTTTGTCAGAAAACAAATTTGTTAAAATCGACGAGTTTTGATTAGAAGAACCTTAAACAAATTAAAAAATAAGCACAATTAATGTCAAGAGCTCATTTGAACAAGTTAAGCAAGTCAGAATGTTCTTTATCAGATTTTATAAAAAAAATTTAAATTTTTGAACACATTTTATAAAAAAAAAATACTCATGGTTTCCGGTCAAGAGGTTATTGGCAAGGGTTTGTCAATAAAAAAAATGTTGTTAAAAAAGCCACGATCTAGGTCGGGAGTTACTTTAAAAAAAATTGAAAAAAAAATCAATAATTTTTGTCCAGGGTCATTGAGCGTATATTGTCCTTGAGAAGATTTTGTTTAAAAATCCCCGTTTTTTTGGCAGTCCCTAGAAAATTTTGCGTTTAAAAGTCCAGATTTTTTTGTCGTGAGATTCTTGAAGAATGAAGTTAAAAAATCACAATATTCTCTCATGAGGTCTGGAAAGAGTTTATTGAAAAAATGTTGTTTTAAAATTCTTGAGTTTTTGTTTGGAAGTCCCTGAGAAGTTATTGTCCTTGAAAAAATGTTTTCAAAGAATCGATGAATTTTTGTCAGGAGGTCCTTGACATTTTAAAAATAAGTTTTAAAAATCCTCGATTTATATTAATTTTAAGTTTCAAAATTTCAGCTAAATTTTAGTACCGTTTAGTACATTTCGGGTACATGAATACACACTCTTCAATCTATCTCCTTACATCGACTCTACTCCTCAACCTTGATTTCCACTCCAAATTTCAAGTTTTTAGTTCTAATCGTTAACATTATACGAAATGGTACCTGATGTAGTACATTTTAGTACTTTTCGTGCACTTATAGTGCAAATTTCCACAAGTCATTTAGTACATCCATCATACACTCCATCAGAGAGCCTCAGTTCAAGTATAGGAGTTCTAGCTTTACTCCTTCCTCAACTACATATGATACCATATTTAATACCTTTTAATATTTTTTTTTTACCGTTCTAGTACGAATTTCCAAAAACCCAGCTTTATCGGATCGCTACGGACTAAACGCGACCCTCACTAAAAATTTCAAGATTCTAGCTTCAGCCGTTACGTTTGGGCGTTGATGAATCGCTAAGTCAGTCAATCAGGGATTGAACATTCTGGTTGGTATTTGGAAATACAATACTCCCAGCCATTGTTAGGAACATTAATTTTAGTTTACCGACCTGTAAGTGCGTCGGCAAACTCTTTGCATTTTCTATTGTTTGATTCCCTTCTTGGATCGAACGTAGAACCAAAAATTTTAGTTTTTGTGGTCGGGAGTTCACACTCTATGCCGTCGTTACTCATTACTTGGTAAGATAAAAGTATGCTAATGAGATTTATAGGAATAACTTATCATATCTCACCTTACTCCTAATGCAGTGAGTACTTTAGATGCCATTATTTTTGAGATACAAGTGTAATGCAACATTTTGCGGATTATCATGCGCCTCTACAGGGTGAGATAAAAAAAACTGCAACAAAGTCAAACGCCATAATTTTTACATTTTTTTTTAATTTTATTGAATGAATCAAAAAATGTCGGAAATAGCATCAAATTTTAGAATAAGTTTAGATTTGTTCGAATTGGTCACCTTTGGCACGATTTATGGCCTCCAAACGACCAATGAAACCGTCACAAGCTGCCCGAATGTTGCTCTGCGGTATTTTGGCCCATTCCCGGCGAAGCGCTTGCTTGAGGTGATCGACACTTTGGTATTTTTAAGTGCCAACCTTGCTTTCCAAAATACTCCAGACACAGTAGTCCAACGAATTGATATCCAGAGATTTTGGTGGACATTGTTCGCTGGAAATGAAGCGAGGAACCTCATTTGGTAACCATTCTTGGTTGGCACGTGATGAGTTCGATGGTGCTGAGTCCTGTTGGAATGTCCAAGGTATGCGGCCAAAATGTTTGCGTGCCCAAGGCTTTAATACACCCTCCAGAATATTTTCGCGATAATATTCGGCATTTATGCTGATGCCACGGTCTTTAATACGAGTGGAGAGCGACCTTCGGATGTTATGGCGGCCCACATCAGCACCATGAGCGGCGCTTGAGTTCTGGTAGCCAACCGAAGGTGCACATTTTCACCTGACCTCTTTGGCAAGTAAACACGATCAGTGTGCTTACAAACTGCTGGACAACGAATATTTTCTCATCGGAGAAAACCAAATTCGGCAGTTCACCACTTTCGGTCAAGCGAAGCAACTCTTTAGCTCTTTTGAGTCTATTTTTCTTCTGTGGCGGTGTAAGTTCTTGCACTTTTTGGAATTTCAATGGCTTTACCCCGAGCTCATTTTTCAATATTTGCCGAAGGGAATGTTGCAATATGTTCAGCTAACGAGTCATTTTCGGCCAGTGCGACGGTGGTATCGATCAAGTCGCTTCATTACTTTTCGAACCATTTCTTCTGTTGTTGCTGTTTTCTTCCGTCCACTTCCTTGACGACGGCCTACGCTACCAGTATCACGGTAACGAGCGATGGTACGAGACACAAAAGCTTTATCCATATTTTAATGCTGGAGTGCTCGAACTATAGCCACTTGTGGTTATCCAGGCAAATATAATGAAATCAAACTATCACGCTTGAACTCCATCACGAATAACTTTTTTTCTGGAAAATTCTCACCAAAATGCTTTTGTACGCTTGGAAACAATATAATGAGCTGTGACTGGAATAATTTTAACATCTGTCGGACGAGTGGCTTAGAAATGACAGCAGTCTGAAGTTGGTTGCAGTTTTTTCATCTCACCCTGTTGTTGACATTGCGGCCGAATAACATTGTACGCAAACCCTGGCGTTGTTATTAAAACGCCTAAACACATATCGGACATTTTTACTGAATTTTGTGTAACAATAGAAGTTTTGGCCACCGTATTTGCACTCATAATTTTTTAAATACTCATATTTCCAACACACACATACGTGCATACATACACACGCAAGTAGTTGGTGGTGCTGGCATCCATTGAAAAACGGAAAGACAGCAACCATTGGAGGTGGTCGGCATCACTGACCAACAACACTAAAATTTGAATGCAATCTGTCTTGTTGTTGGGTATATTGTTGTCATCATCATTAGCCGACTCAATCATTGTGGTACTTTGTTGTTGTTGTCGTTGGCTATGTACTTATAAGCCCAGTGTCGCCAAATTGCTGGTTCTGCGCACACATTGTGGGTTTTTGTTAATAATAATATGGATAATGCCTCTGTGTGTGTGAGAGTGTTTTTTTTTATTAAAAGTCTTTTTTGTTTAATTTCATATTTCTTTTGGTCATTTCTTAACTTTAATTCTATGGAAGTTTTGTTTGCCCCCACACTTCGCTGCCACCGAAAAGATTTTGTTGTTCGTTTGGTTTTCATTTCAATTCGTTGCGTTTCGCTTTGGCTTGGTTTTGGTTTTTCGGTTCTTGAGAATTTTATGAAATTTTATACTTTGCAAGTGTTTAGTTACGCCAAACAATGTTGCTTACAACAAGAGTAGAATGCTTTTGTTCCATTTGTTCTTATTGTTGTTGTACCTATGCAGGCTACTCTTTTGTTGTGTGTGACGATAATTTTTATTTTTTTTTTTTTTGGATTTTGTTGTTCTTATTAAAAATATCACTTAATAATCTATATATGTGTAAGTGGTATATGTGTATGTGAGTTATTGTTAATTTCAATATTGTTAAACATTTCGGTTTTATGTCTTTTTAATACTTTTGAGGAAGTTTTAGGTTCAGAGATGGACAACTATCAGCGAAGTCATCATCATAACCCAGAAAAAATTAGAAGCCATATTTTCCATTTTTCGTATTACTACCCTCAGCATTACCAGTGGGCTAAAAAAATAATCATTTTTATACCCTCTACCCTAGTATGGAGGGTATATTATGTTTGTCACTCCGTTTATAACACATCGAAATAAACATTTAAGACCCCACGATGTCCTTCCGTCCAATGGATTATTCGCCTCCTAGAGTTTCTAAGATTTTACGGGGCCTTTGTAGAAAGTATATCTATTTCCTGAGAACTTTTTATACCCTCCACCATAGTATGGAGGGTATATTATGTTTGTCATTCCGTTTGTAATACCTCGAAATATACATTTTAGACCCCACAAAGTATATATATTCCTGATCAGCATAAAATACTATGTCGATTTAGCGATGTCCGTCCGTCCGTCTTTGGAAATCACGCTAGCTTCCGAACAAAATGAAGTAGGTTGATAATTTTACTCAAACGTGTATTATGTCTGCAGGACTTTTGGTATTGAAAATGGACCAGGTAGGTCCACGTTTTGCTATAGCCCCCATTTAATGGTAATGGAATTTGAAGTTCGTAATGGATACTACAGGCTATGACATAAAATTGTCTGTGCAGGTCCACGTCTTCGTATAGCCCCATATAACGGTATATCCCGATATTTGATATTTTTATGATTTTAGCGGCATTATTTGCGGGAAATGTTTTAAATTTGGTATTTGAAGTTCGTAATGGATAGAACAACCTAAGGCGGAATATTGTCCGTGTAGGTCCACGTCTTCATACAGAGGGTACCTCTCGATATTCGGTTCTTTGATGATTTTAGCGACATTATTCACCGGAATTGTTTCAAATTTGGTATTTAAAGTTCGTAATGGATAGAACAACCTAAGGCAGAGAATTGTCTGTGGAGGTCCACCTCTTCGTAAAGCCCCCATATAACGGTACCTACCGATATTCGGTGTTTTGATGATTTTAGCGAGATTATTCACCTTATTTCAAGTTTCGCATTTGAATATTGTAATGGCTTATGACAAAAGTTGCCTATGCTGGTCCACGTCGCCGTATAGATCCTAATACAACGGCTACATTCGGTATTTTTTAAATCTTAACAGAATTTTTAACGGATTTTATTTTCTG
Organism: Musca domestica; assembly: GCF_030504385.1. Classification (NCBI taxonomy): domain Eukaryota; kingdom Metazoa; phylum Arthropoda; class Insecta; order Diptera; family Muscidae; genus Musca; species Musca domestica. Next base: position 8,260,650 of record NW_026712192.1, on the reverse strand, counting down.
AAAATTACCAAATTCGTTCCAAATGGAGGAGGTATTCCAAGATCGACCCGGCCAAACTTACAGCTTGTTTCCTATTAAATTTACGAGGCAAAACAGGCTACGTTTATTGATTTTTGAGGAAGTTGATATGCCCGCAGATTGGCAACCTACGGGCTAAGTGAATATCATAACCCATCAAAATTTTGGTAGACGTATTTCTCAAATTTCTGCATTGTCAATATCCCAAAAATAATGACTTCCACTTACCCTCCGCATTAGACTAAAAAAGTATGAGTTTTATCCATAAAATTTTCAAGGCAAAATAGTTTGCTTTTATAATACCAGGTAATGAGTAAGGGCGGTACGGAGTAAACACGTCCGACATCACAATCAAAAGACATTGTATCCAGCAAGTAAGACTGAAAAACAGTAAGGAAAAGTCAAAAGTCGGCCGGGGCCGACTATATTATAGCCTACTTCCGAAGCAAAAAAGTTTATATTAAAAATTTATGTGAAGTAGATCATACCAACTATAAACCTTACTTGAATGCGTATAATGGCTTTAAAGTAATCACATTTTGGGAACTATATCCAACTCTGAATTGATTTTCAACAAATTTGACGGAGGTTTTTGTATCTCTAGTACCAAATTACATTGCTGTATAGTGCATTATATGACTTCGATTAGAATTATATTAAAAAATATTTAGTGGAGCAGTAGATATGTCGGAACCAGTTTCACCAATTGGAAAAATTCGGTAGAATATTAAAAAATCTATCCAATTTGGTATGATATTACATATATGGTGGACAAATACCGTAAAATCGGATGAAGTAGGTATATGGAAATCTTAACTGATCTCGATAAAATTTGGCAGAACTATTTTCGAGTTGTATCTGATGTCTGCTATCAAATATTCTTGTTGAGGAGTGCATATTACGAATGTGAGGGACTTCAACACCAAATCGATGAAACACACATATGGGAGCTATAGCTTTATCTGAATCGATTTTCAAATTTGAAATGAAGTGAAGTAACTCTGGACTAAATTCAGTGCCAAAATTCAGTGGAAGTGCCAAAATTTAGTCCATTTGGGCTGATATTAGGCGATTGGGGCGCAATGAACCTGAAATCGTAAAAAGATGTATATAGGAACTTTATCTAAGTCTGAACAGATCTTGACAACATTTTAGGCATTTATTTCTGAGCTCTATCTGATATCACAAGATCATTGTTGAGGAGTGCATATTACGAATATGAGGGACTTCAACACCAAATCGGATGAAAAATACATAAGGGAGCTATAGCTATATCTGAACCGATTTTCTCCCAAATTTTATGTACTTGCTTCTAGACTAAATTCGGACGGATGTACCAATATGCAGAGTACTTGGACTGATATTGGCTATTTGGTGCACAATTAACCCGAAATCAGTTGAAGATATATATGTGTGCTATATCTAAATTTGAACCGATTCTCACCAATTTCAATAGGGTTCGTCTTGGACCAAAAAAAAAATATTGTTTGGAAAATTTCATCTCAATCGGATCATAAGTGCGGCTTGCATTTTGTTCACAAAAATACATGGAAAGACGGAGGGACTGGCATGCATAAATCGACTCATGGCCCCCAAGAACACAAAATGTTGGCCCACTCTCTGCACTGTTCGAACGCATATTCTTCAAAATAGTTGACAAACAAAAACAAAAAACAGAGACAAGGTTTTTTTGGATTATTGTCGCCTGTAATCTGAGCATAATTCGTGCTTACACATGTTAAATAGACATTGGAATGTTTTTGTCATGAATTATCAAATTTGAAATTTCGACTCAACGCTGAATATTTTATAATTTTGAAGATTTTGAAAAAAAAAGACAGAGATTGAAATCCACTCGATACTGCATAATCATACGTATTTTAATGGTATATACAAATGTTGGACGGTATATTAAGTTTGTCATGGAGGGTATATTAAGTTTGTCATTCCGTTTGTAACACCCCGAAATATCATCATAAAATTATCATCATAAAATTCTTCATCATAAAATTCTATTTCGATTTAGCGATATCCGTTCGTCTGCGGAAATCAGGAAAGGTTGATACAATTTTACTCAAATATGTATTATGTCTGCAGGACTTTTGGTACTGAAAATGGGTCATGTAGGTCGACGTTTTTGTATAGCCTCCATATAACGGTACCTACCGATATTTGATATTTTGATGTTTTTAGCGACATTATTCACCGAAATTGTTTCAAAATTTGTATTTTTAGTTCGTAATAGATACTACAACCAATGGCAGAAAATTATATTTGTAGGTCCACGTTTTCGTATAGCCCCCATATAACGGTACCTCCTGATATTCGGTATTTCGATGATTTTAGCGACATTATTCATCGCAATTGTTTCAAATTTGAAGCTCGACATGAATGCTACAGCCTATGACAGAAAATTGTCTGTGTAGGTCCACGTCTTCGTATAGCCCTCTCGGTACCTCCCGATATTCGATATTTTCATAATTTCAGCGACATTATTTACCGGAATTATTTCAAATTTCGTATATAAATTTCGTAATGGGTAGTAAAGTCTATGACAGAAAATTTTCTGTGCAGGTCCATGTCTTCGTATAGCCCCCATATAACGGCACCTACCTATATTCGGTATATTAATGATTTCAGCCGATTTTTCAATGGAATTGTGTGAAATTTTACACAAGGCGATCTTTGTGAGTATTTTGTACCCTGCAGGAGTATTGTCTATATAGGTCCAGGACATCCTGTAGCCCCCATATAACAGTACCCCCCAATTTTCGGTATTTTTATAATTTTTCTAATCAAATTATCTGAAATTCTACAAAAGGAGTTCTTTTTGAGTACTTTACCACCTGGAAGGAGTTGTCTATATAAGCCCTCGACATCGTATAGCCTCCATATAATGGCACCCACCGTTATTCGACATTTTGATGCTTGCACACAAATTTGTCAATGGAATTTTCTAAATGTCCACACAAGAAGTTTCTTCTGAGTACTTTACCCCCTGAAAGAGAATTGTCTATATAGGTTCATGATATCGTATAGCCCCCATATAACGATACCTCCCGATATTCGGTTTTTTTGATGATATTAACCATATTATTAACCGCAATTGTTTCAAATTCCGTATTTGAAGCCCGTACTACTACAGCCTACCACAAAAAAAAAAAAAAAAAAAAAAAAAAAATACTTACGCAGTACTAAATCTTCGTATACCCCTCATATAACTGGTGTACTGGTGTACCTACACCACATAGTGGTAAGGGTATTATGTCTTTGTGCATTTGTTTCTAAGATGATTTTGAGGATTTTCATAGAATCACTTTCTGAGTCGATCTATGCATGTCGCATTTATTATCCGATTGAGGTGAAATTTTGAACACAATATTTGTTTAGTCCCAGGACAAACACTATTGAAATCGGATCAGATTTGGATATAGCTCCCATATATCTTCAACATATTTCGGGTTAATTGTGCACCAAATGGCTAATATTAGTCAGAATGACCTGTATTTTGGTACATCCCACCGAATTCAGTATATAAACAATTAAAAAGAAAATCGGTTCAGATATAGCTATAATTCCCATATCCGATTTGGAGTTTTAAGTCCCTCACATGCGTAATATGCACTCCTTCGGCCCCGCCCGACTTTTGACTTTTCCTTACTTTTTTTTTAATATTTTAAAAGTTTGGCCCTGCCGAACTTAGCTCCATTTTTACATGTATAAATTTACATTTGCTTATGTGGCATTTTATTGTCCAATTTTTTCAAAATTTTCCATTATTCCTTAAAGTTCCATTTCAAAATTTTCCATTATTCCTTAAAGTTCCATTTCTGAGCTGGTTTAAAGCATACCCTTAGCTCGAAATAAAACTGAAAGTATAATGTGAATATGTTTTCAATGGCATTTCCTCTTAGCCGTCTGTGAGAGCCTACATAAAAAAGAAGAAAAACCAAATAGAGGCAACAACAACAACAAAGGCATAGAAAAACCACTTGGCAGAAGTACATGTAAACTGTCTGGGAATATTAAGAAAATTATGTATCCTTCTGCTGGGCTGCAGAAAAACCCAAACAAAAACAGCCAAGGCAATAACTTCGATGTCGGCATTAGCGACTTCAACTGCAACTTCAGGCGGGACAGGGAGATAAACAAAACAGGCAACCTTTTGGATGGATCAGCAACAACAGCAGCAAGAAAATCCCATGTCGCATAATTTCCAAGCAAAAGAAAATAATGTTGGCGTAGCAACAACAACATCGTCGTCGTCTTCCTCATTGTTGTTGTTGTCGTCAATCCTTGTGAAAGAAAATAGCTTTACAGCCAGCTTTGCTCCACCATCGCCATGCAGTAGAAGAGTGTTTTTCTTTCTGTCAACCTACTACTGTATAAGGAAGGAAAGCCACATAGGCTGGGCGTCAATGTCAGCTTTCATTCTTAACCAGACCAAGTGAATATTCATAGAGAAGGAACAACAACGACAACACAGCTACTCTGCTTCAAATGCCATTGAAAAGGAAAACGACGGCATTAAAGTCCTTTTGGAGTTTGAAATAACGTAAAACGAACGTCTTAATTGCATTCCACATAAAAAAGAAATCCTGTTTTACGGGACCAAACGGTAGAATGAAATGTCCAAACACACACACACATACAAATATGCTTGTATGAATTTCTAGCCTGCACACGCTCGTCTCTGTGTGTGTGTGTGTGAGTGTAAGAATTTGCAACTAACTGCATTTGTCCTTGCCACCATAAACAGCATTTCCGTTTATATTCATTCATCCGTTTTTTCTACCCGTTTAGTGGCTGGCTTTCTATCTTCACTTTTATTTTATGCTTGCATTTTATGGCTTAAATCCGAACGAACAACTTTGCCGTCGCAAATGAACGACATGCATTTGCGGCGAATCATTGACAAAGGTTGCTGCAATGGTTCTCCAAAATCTTGTGTGGAGAGTAACGGAGCTTGTGAGGATTAGTAGGAAGTTTGCTGTAAGGAGAGTAGAAAGGTTTTTGGTGCATTTCTTTGTAACATGGATAAGGAAGCGAGATAGACCCGTAGTTACTTTTGTGGATCTTCCCAGAATAACTTTCTAAGCCGATTTATGCATGTCAGACCGTCCGTCCGTCCATCCATGTATTCTTGTGAACAAAATGTAGGCCGCAATCCGATGGAGATGACATATTGCCAAGAATATTTGTTTGGCCCAAGAACGAACCCTATTGAAATTGATGATAATCGGATCAGATTTGGATATAGCTCCCATATATATCCACCGATTCCGGGTTAATTGTAAACCAAATGGCTAATATAAGTTAGAATGACCCCCCGAATTCAGTCTAGAAGCAAGTAAATCTAATTTGGAGAAAATCATTTCAGATATACTATAGCTCCCATATAAATGTTTTATCCGATTTGGGGTTTGAAGCTCTAAGAAGCGTAATGTGCGTTCCACAACAATGATCTTTGGTACCAAATATCAGATACAGCTATATATATATATATATATATATATATATATATATATATATATATATATATATATATATATATATATATATATATATATATATATATATATATATATATATATATATATATATATATATATATATATATATGTTTCATCCTATTTGAAGTTTCAAGTCTGATTTTTGGTACCGGACATCAAATACTGCTCGAAAATACCTTTGCCAAATTTATACCTTTGTCAAGATCGGCTAAGATTTGGATATTGCTTCCATGAATATCCTCAACCGATTTCGGGTTATTTGTGCACCAAATCTTCAATATCTGTCCAAAAGTCCTAAATTTTGATGAATCCAACCAAATTCAGTCTAGAGGCAAGTACATTGAATTCAGAGAAAATCGGTTCAGATATAGCTATAGCTATAAGTTTCATCAAATATGAGTTCCGCACATGCGTAATATACACTTCAGAAGAATGATATTTGGTACCTGACATCATATACTGCTCGAAAATACCTTTGACAATTTTTATCACGATCGGTTCATATTGGCATATAGCGCTCCCATATATATATCTATCCGTTATCAGGTTTATTGTGTACCAAATGACAAATATCGGCACAAATGGACTGAATTTTGGCAATTACAACTGAATTCATCCTATAAACCACTACTTCCCATATATACGTTTTATCCGATTTGGGGTTTAAAGTCCCTCACATTCGTAATATGCACCCAATAACAATGATATTTGGTACCACATATCCGGTACAGCCAAAAAATAGCTCTGACAAATTTTGTCAAAATCGGCTTAGATTTAGATAAGGCTCCCATATATAACTACAACCGATTTCAAATTAATCGCGCACCAAATTGCCAATATCAGTCCAAATGACCTGAATTTTGGCACATCCGACCAAATTCAGACTAGAAGCAAGTACATTAAATTCGGAGAAAATCGGTTCAGATATAGCTATTGCTCCCATAGATATGTTTCATCTGATCTAAAGTCACATGTTGATAGGTGGTACGATCTACTTGAAATAAATTGCTTTGTTACGGGAGCTTTACTAAATATGCATTGTGGTGTAGGGTATCATATAGTCGGCCCGACTTTTGACTTTTCCGTAATTGTTTTTAACTGTAGCGTTTCAACATAAAAAGAGTTCAAAACGAAAAAATTCTGGTGAAATTTAACTAATAAATTAAAAATTCTAGAAATCTTGGGGGTTTAGCTCAGTATCAATTGTTCTTGAAGTAATTCAAAGCTCTCCATATATTTTCAAAGCTCTATATTAAATTTAAAAATCATAAAAAGTAAAAAAGCTCTAAGTTCGGGCGGGCCGAACTTTTAATACCCTCCATTTTGGCAATTTTCAAAAAAAAAATATATAAAATTCGTTAAAAATTCTGTTAAAATCTTACAAATATCGAAATTATATTAGGGTTTATACGACGATGTGAACCTGCATAGGCAACTTTTGTCATGAGCCATTACAATATTAAAATGCGAAACTTGAAAAAAGTATAGGTGAATAGTGTAGCTAAAATCATTAAAATACCGAATATAGGGAGGCACTATTATATGGGGACTATACCAAAACGTCGACTTCCACAGACAATTTTCTGTCATAGGCTGTAGTATCCATTACGAACTTCAAAAACCAAATGTGAAACAATTCCGGTGAATAATGTCGCTAAAATCATCAAAATTCCGAATATCGGGAGGTACCGTTATATGGAGGACATAGAAAGACGTGGACCTGCACAGACAATTTTCTATCTTAGGCTGTAGTATCCATTACGAACTTCAAATACCAAATTTGAAATAGTTCCGGTAAATAATGTCGCTAAAGTCCTCAAAATACCGAATATCGGGAGGTTCCGTTATATGGGGGCTATACGAAGACATGGACCTGCACAGACAATTTTCTGTTTTAGTCTGTAGTATCCATTACAAACTTCAAATACGAAATTTGAAACAATTCTGGTGAATAATGTCATTAAAATACCGAATATTGGGAGGTACCGCTATATTGGGGCTATACGAAGACGTGGACCTGCACAGACAATTTTCTGTCACTGGATGTAGTATCCATTGCCAACTTCAAATACCGAATTTGAAACATTTCCGGTGAATAATGTCGCTAAAATCATCAAAATACCGAAGAAAGGGAGGTATAGCTATATGGGGGCTATACGAAGACATGGACCTGCTAAACATAAACGTACCACAACGTAAACCTACATAACCCATTTTCAATACCAACAGTCCTGCAGACATAATACACATTTGTGTAAAATTTTATCAACCTACTTCATTTCGTTCTGAAGCTAGAGTGATTACCACAGACGGACAGACGGGCGGACATCGCTAAATCGACATAGAATTTTATGCTGATCAAGAATATATATACTTTGTGGGGTCTAAAATGTACATTTCGAGGTGTTACAAACGGAATGACAAACTTAAAACACCCTCTCTAATGTTGGAGGGTAGTAAAATTACGGCCCCGCCGAACTTAACTGCTTATTTTTTCTACTTTCATAATATACTGGAGTTTTCTTGTAGTTATTGGAAGAATGGCATTTTGTTGTCCAGTGTAATGAATGGCAGGGTATCAAATTTTCGACCCCCTCGAACTGAACTGCTTATTTACTCTACTTCCATAATATACTGGAGTTTTCTTGTAGTTATTAGAAAAATTAAATTTTGTTGTCCAGTGTAATGAATCGCAAAAAAAAATTAAAACTTCCAGCATACCCCACGCAATGGAAATGCAGCCAGGAAAATATCAACCATGTTTTTTGCATAATGCATCACTGGCGATACAAACCAGTCAACCAAACGACCTCCAGACAGACGGACGGCCGGCCATCCAGGCAGCCAGCAAGAAAGTCCGCCAGCCAGCCAACCATCCAGACACCGGCAACCAGACACACATTTCAAATTCCTTGTTCCCTTTTATGGTTTATCCTTTCTCTGGTTAAGTTTCATGTCTGTGTTACGTTAATGTTTATGTTTTGGTTCATGTTTTTTCGTGTTTTTACTTTTATTTTCATGTTATTATCATCATCGTTATTATTATGCACTTATTATGAATATGAAACGGAGACGGAGACGCTGATGACGGCTATGCTAAGGACGCATGGTAACAAATACATACATACGTACATACGTTCACATAAATAACCAAGACAATGATACAAACAAACAAAAAAAAGCTCTCTCTACTCCAGACGGAAAACTTTGGAAGAAGCAGCAAACTGTAAACCCGGCAGACAGACTAACAGACACACTAACGGATCGATAAGAAGGACTACTACCATATGTATGTGGGCATTTTGTGACAAGTGTAAGACCCGTTGGCGACGGCTGGTTAACTGAATGTTTTCAAACATACCTATGTATATACAGACATACAGCCTGACAGACAGACAAACAGACATACGACCCTTTTGCAGTTGCAATGGCAACAACGAAACAACCAAACAAACAAGCCAAATTTTGTGTTTCATTATATTTCACTTTCCTTTGTGCGCCTCCCTTTCTCATCCTGCCACAGACAGACGGCTATGTTGTCTGTCGTCTGCTGCGAAATAAAAAATAAAAGTAAAATTTCCAAAAAAGCAACAAAAAAAATTCACCTGCAGTATGTTGTGACAAATGAATGCATTTTAGCCGATATCGTTTTACATGATTCACAAAGTTTGTTCCTTTTTTTGTTGTACTTGTTATTGTTGCTTGTTGTTGTTGTATTTTTGGTGATAATGTAGCAGATATTGTGTTGTAAAATATGTATTGTAAGGAAATATTATTATTGAACAAAAACATCAATTTTTCAAATGGCAGAATAATAAAAGTTTATATTTTTATTGGAGAAAAGAAAAAAAATCCAAATGTCCTCAAACGAGATTGTTCCAAAAGGTATTTTTATACCCTATTAGCTGCACCCGGCGCGCTTCGCTACTCCTTTCGCAAGAACAGCAGAAACATGACAAATTTAATCCGCATACACGAAGAGGTTTTCCTTCGGATTTATTTATTTCATAGCAAATGCCATGAGTGCAGGAAACTGCAATCTTTTGAAGTTGAGTGGCATTTCCATTGCAATTAGTGAATGCGAGGTAACAACATACTTCCCCGTAATAATCGTATTCTCAATTAAATTGTTGTGTAGTTGTTTACTGTTAGCATAATACCATTACAAGGCTGTTGTAGGTCAATTCTTCTTAATAAAATCATATTCCAATCTGAAACGATTTCAATACAATTTGACAAAATTTACTTTTAAACCAATTTCCGTCACACCTTCCATACTTCACTGAAATACGTTGTTTGGTGCATCAAATATGTGTATCGGCCGAAAATATGTATGGAAGCTATATCCAAATCTGAAATCGGTCGAAAATATATATGGGAGCTACATCCAAATCTGAACCGATTTCAATATAATTTAACATATTTATTATACCCTCCACCATATATAGTATGGATGGTATATTAAGTTCTTCATTGCGTTTGTAACTCATCGAAATAATCATTTTAGACAAAACAAAGTATATATATTTTTGATCAGCGTAAAATTCTAAGACGATCCGTCCATCCGTCTGTCCGTCTGCTGCAATCACGCTATAGTCTAAACGAAGTAAGATAGGAAGCTAAGATCTCTCTTTTGTCTACAGGCAGGTCAAGTTCGAAGATGGGCTATATCGGTCCACGATATCGTATAGCCCCCATATAACGGTACCCCCGATATTCGGTATTTTGATGTTTTTAGCCACATTTTTCAATGGAATTGTCTGAAAATCCACACAATTAGTTCCTTGTGGGTACTTTAGGTATTTTGATGATGTTAGCCACATTTTTCAATGGAATTGTCTTAAAATCCACACAAGTAGTTCCTTGCGAGTACTTTACCCCCTGAGAAAGAATTGTCCACGAAATCGTACATCCCCCATATAACGGTACCCCCCGATATTCTGTATTTTGATGATTTTACCCATATTTTTCAACACAAGGAGTTCCTTGTGGGTACTTTATACCTCGGCAGAGAATTATATTTATATATGTAGGTCCACAATATCGTATATCCCCCATATAACGGTACTCCCCTACATTCGGTATTTTGATAATTTTAGCCACTTTTTCCAATGGAATTATCTGAAAATCCACACAAGGAGTTTCTTGTGAGTACATTACACCACGACATAGATTTGTCTTTATAGGTCCACAATATCGTATATCCCCCCATATATCGGCACCTTTATATATAAGATATTTTAAAGATTTTAAAAGAATTTTTAATGGATTTTATTTTTTGAAAATTTTTTAATTTGTTCCAAATGGTGGAGGGTATTCAAAGTTCGGCCCGGCCGAAATCACTGCTTTTTTACTTGTTTTCTGATCATATCCCGTCACACATTTTAAATTTCATTGGAATCGAACATACAAACCGTGTTTGGGGCATTAAATAAACGTAATCGGTCGATAATATATATGAGGGCTATATCCAAATCTGTACCGATTTCAATTTAATTTGACAAATGTATATTCGTTTTCAATTCCGTTACACAATCCATATTTCATTGAAATTTAAGATACATAGCGTGTTTGGTGCATCAAATACATGAAATGGGCCGAAAATATATATGTGGGAGCTATATCCAAATCTGAACCGATTTCAATATGATTTTGCAAATTTATTTTTGTTTCAAATTCCATTACGCATTCCAAATGTCGAGACTGTATCTGTAATCGATCAATAGAGGTTTGCATAGAGGTACCTTCGATTCTGACCAAGTGGAATTTCAACAATTTATATATCCTATGTTATTTCCAGGCGATGTTGTAGTATATTTGGAAATGTTCAGGAAAATCTGTTCAGTGGTTTTTCAGTCTATAAATTACAAACATACAAACATTTTCCTATTTTATAGATATAGACAACACTATTTGTTGGGGGGTATTATAAGTTTGATTGGGCTAAAAATTATGTAACACCTTGAAACATTGGTCCCCGACATAGGAAACTATATATCAATCTTCCTATCTCGCCGAGCGGAGGCGATCTAGCTATGTATGTCCGTCCATCTGTCTGCCCATGTTAATTTGTAAGGCCGCAATAATTTTGCATGGATGTGGGGTCAGAATAGAATCCTATTATTTTTGAGATAAACGCAAAATGTTTAGGGCTTGAAATGGACAAAAAACAGAAAGTTTTCCTGATTATGCAGTTGCTCTACAGGCCACAATTTAAGAACAATCGACGCGAAATTTAGCATGGAGTTAGAAGTTAGAGCCGGGCACAAGCCTACAAACTTGAAAAGTCATCGGACAATATTTAGCGGGTGAAATAGACCGTAATTGTTATATAAGAAAACAAGAAAATTTTCTATTAACCGCGGAATCTTTAATCCTGACGAAACAGACCAAGAGGTCACTTCTGAACATTGTATTGAAGCTGATATCCAAAATATCGAATATATAGCATATTAGGTACAATACATATGTAAAAGAATTTGATCTTAGTTATTTATCTTCTATGTCATTAACAGCTGAGATGATAATGTCCATTCTCACCAATTCGGAATGGCCTCTTGCCAGAAAAAGATAAAATCTAATAAAATCGCGGAAATATATGCCAATGAAATAGTGCATTTTTTTAATTCTTGTCATATTTTTTATCGCATGCGATTTTCATACCCTCTACCATTTTATGGATATTAACTTTGTCATTCCGTTTGTAACTCCTCGAAATATTCATAATAGACCATACAAAGTATATATATTCTGGATCAGCGTAAAATTCTAAGACGATCTAGCGATGTCCTTCTGTTGTAATCACGCTATCTTTCGAACGAATTGAGATAGAAGTCTATATGACGGTACATCCCGATATTCGGTATTTTGATGATTTTAGCAACATTATTCACCGGAATCGTTTCAAATCTCGTATTGCGAGATCTTAATGGTTAAAACAACCTATGGAAAAAAATTTCGAATGAAGGTCCACGTCTTCGTATAGCCCCCATCACCGGAATTATTTCAAATTTCGTATTTGAAGTCCGTATTGGGCGCTACAACCTATGACAAAAAATTTCGTAAGCAGGTTCATGTCTACGTATAGTCTCCATGTATCAGTTTTCATTTAAGTGGTAGTTTCCGGAAGTTTTTTTTTGAAATTTGGGGTTTGGGGGGGTTTGCAGGAGGAGTGGACCGATACATCCCATCTTCACAGCAGATCTTGTATTAGTAGAGATAATGTATTACTTGTATTAGTGTGAAATATGAAGATTATCGTTTTGGTTATACAAAATTTTGAACTTTTGTGGGGGAGTTACCAGAGGGAGTGGACTGATATATGCTCTCTTCACAGGAAATCTTGTGTTAGTAGAAATAATGGAATGCGTGAAATATGAAGGGAACCGAATGCCTATTTCCGGGATTTTGATCGTTTTGGTTTTTCAAAACATTGATCCTATGTGGGGGAGGTACCAGAAGGAATGACTCAATCTATACCATCTTTATAACAGATCTTGAGTTGATAGTAATATTGAGATGCACCAGGTCTGAAAGGAATCAGGTGTAAGTTTCGCGTTTTATGAGCTTCATGGTTATTAAAATAAACTGTTGACCCTTTGTGGGGGAGTAGGCCGATATAACCCATTTTCACAGCAGATCTAGTGTTAGTAGAAATAATGGCATGCGTGAAATATGAGGAAAACCTGGAACATCTTTGAGATTTCATAATCGTTTTAACTATTCAAAATTTTGACCCTTTGTTGGGGAGCTACCAAAATGAGTGGACCGATATATGGGATATATTCACAAGAGATCTTGTGTTAGTAGAAATAATGGGGTGTGCGAAATATGAAGAGAACTGGATACCTGTTTCTGTTTTAATAAAAATATTGTGCTGTGTGTAATTTGAAGACAATCGGATACATACATCACATTTTATTAGAGTTATAATTATTCCAAATTTTAAAGACTTGTGGAGGCTAATTTGGAACAAAATCGAATAATCCATTCACTTTCTGTGCAATAAAATATTTTTTTTTTGAAAATTTCGCCCTTCTGTGGGGGGAGGTAGCAACAGGTTCCCATCTCGGAACTTGATCTTAGTTCGATAATGATATTACGATGTACCAAGTTTGAATCAAATAGGACACACCCTGCGAGAGTTATCATGCGGACGGATGGACTTACAAGCCTAGATCGACTCCAAATGTTCCGAAACGGATTTGCTCCAAAGAGACCTAGAGTCTAAAATAATTATTTGTATGAAGCACGTTTTGGCGATATATTCCCTCCGTAGCCATATGGCTGAGGGTAGAAAAAGCAGTAAAAAACATTAAGTTCTTTAGATGTTAAAATCTAAAAATTTGGAAAAAAAGATAAAATGAGATTTGCAGAAAAAAAGTAATTGTTAACTCAAAAAAACTAATTTTTTGAGATATAACACCCTTTGAATAAATGCGCGAAAAGCATTTGTTTCAGTTGCTTTCGTAGTTCCAATATTTCTTTGAATACCCTTTTGGTTTTGGCCTATGTACGTTCACAACTAGATGAAATGCGCTACCCATTTCCATTAACAATGAATTTAAATATTTGACATTTTCCACTTTAAAATATGGAGAAATCAAAAGAAAGCTTTCATTTCGCTGTTCTTCGTGACGAAACATAGTTTTCCCCATAACAAAACTAACAAATTTTCTTCTCTGTCAGTCTGTCTGTCTATCTTCTCCGACTTGCTATAACTTAAAGCGTTGTGTGTGTGTTTGTGTTTATTTGCAACAAAGTTGCATCATGATTGTTGTTCTCAACGCTCTAGACATGTTGCATGCTAATTAAGAAATGTTCCTTTCGCTCGTCTACTTCCGACGGCAGACAGAACTGCAGGCGTTGTGGTTAAGTCAAAGGATAATAAACCATATGCAGAGAACTTTTTCAAAGTTATATTTCGTTTTTGAGGCGAAGGTGGAGTGGGGGGAGGAGGAGAGTGGAGCCACACTTTCACACTTTCTTCCCTTCACAGCTATCAATGAACAGAACTTTTCAAAGTGAGAGAAAAGTGAAATTATAAAGTTTCTTTTTGGATTAAAAAGAGTGAAATTGTTATGTTATCTGGCAAGGATGATGGCAGCAGCGATTTATGTCGAACTTTTACTTTTTCCGAAAGAAGCGTTTAGGGTTTTGTTTAATTTGCATACAATCTGTAAAATGTGATAATGATATTATTCAACATTTGATATGGAAATTATTGTTGTAATTGAAATTTGATTATTTAAATGTTGGGAAGATATCTTGAAGACCTAGTATTATTTTACAGATTTGTATGGTAGATACTCTTCTTTCGAAATATGTTATGCACTTTATTTGAGAAGTCTTAAAAACGTCAAAATATTTCTTATACATTTATGAGTTTGTAGTTAAAATAAGTGTTCGATTTTCTATATAAAAAGTTGTTGGCAGGTCAGCAGCATCGGAAAAACTCCAGAAGATCTTTAAATTCAGAATACCAAGTAAAGAGTGATTGGTAAAATTTTGGCAACACTGGCTTAAACAGCTTCTTTGATAGATTGCACTTTAATGCCTTTAGTCTATCTTTGTGGGGCTATGTTAAAGTTCATATTTTTACAGACTAAAGCGCTTCAATTGACACATTGGAAGACATCAGTGTCAATTGGTAATGTTTGAGATCTTGTGAAAAATATTTCCAGAATTCCAATTTTTATCAAAAAAACTACCAGTTAGGTAAACTCGGGCAGAACTTTGAATTCCCTCCACCATTTGGAAAGAACTTGGAAATTTTCAAAAAAAAAAATTCCGAAAACTTACACTTAAATAAAAACCGTTTTATGGGGAATACACGAAGACGTGGATCTGCATAAGAAATTTTTAGCCATAAGCTGTAGCTGTAAATACGAAATTTGAATAATGTCGCAAAAATCATAAAAAATACCAAGTATTGGGAGGTACCGTCATATGGGGGGCTATACCAAAACGTGGACCGCCATGGCCCATTTAGCCTTCTATCTCAATTCGTTCGAAAGATAGCTTGATTACAACAGACAGAAGATATCGCTACATCGTCTTAGATGTTTACTCTGATCCAGAATATACAGGGTGAGATAAAAAAAACTGCAAGAAAGACAAATGCCATAGTTTTTACATTTTTTTAAATTTTATTGAATGAAAGCAAAACTTGTCGGAATTTGCATTAAATTTTAGAATAAATTTAAATTTGTTCGAATTGGTCAACTTTGGCACGAATTATGGCATTCAAACGGCCAATGAAACAGTCACAAGCTGCCCGAATGTTGCTTTTGTGGTATTTTGGCCCATTCCTGGCGAAGCGCTTGCTTGAGGTGATCGACACTTTGGTATTTTTTAGTGCCAACTTTACTTTCCGAAATACTCCAGACACAATAGTCCAACGAATTGGTGTCCGGAGATTTTTGTACCCTGGAAATGAAGCGAGGAATCTCATTTTGTAACCATTGTTGGGTGTTTCGTGCTGAGTGCGATGGTGCTGAGTCCTGTTGGAATTTCTAAAGTCTGCGGCCAAAATGTTTGCATGCCCAAGGCTTTAATACACCCTCCAGAATATTTTCGCGAAAATATTCGGCATTTATTCTGATGCCACGGTCAATTAATACGAGCGGAGAGCGTCCTTCGACTGTTATGACGGCCCACACCATCACCATGGCCGACGCTTGAGTTCTGGTGGCCAACTGAAGGTGCACATTTTCAGCTGACCTCTTTGGTAAATAAAAACACGATCATTTTGTTTGTTTACAAACTGCTGCACAACGAATGTTTTCTCATCGGAGAGAGAAAACCAAATTCGGCAGTTTACCACTTTCGGCCAAGCGAAGCAACTATTTAGCTCGTTTAAGTCTATTTTTTCTGTTGGGGTGTAAGTTCTTGTACTTTTTTTAATTTCAATGGCTTTACTACGAGCTCATTTTTCAATATTTGCCGAATGGAATATTGCAATATGTTCAGCTCACGAGCCAGTTTTCGGCCACTGCGACGCGGGTTTCGATCAAGTCGCTTCTTTACTTTCTGTTGATGTTGCTGTTTTCTTCCGTCCACTTCCTTGACGTGGGGCTACGCTACCAATATCACGGTAACGAGCGATGGTACGAGACACAAAAGATTTATTCGCATTTAATAGCCACTTGTGGTTTTCCAGCCAAATATAAAGAAATCCCACTATCACCCTTGAATTCCATCACGAATATTTTTTTTCTGGAAAACTCTCAGAAAAATGCTCTTGTACTCTTGTTAACAACATAATGAGTTGTCATTGGAATAATTTTAACAGTTATCGGACGAGTGGCTCAGAAATGACAGCAGTCTGAAGTTGGTTGCAGTTTTTTATTCACCATTTTTGAACCGAATTTGCTGTAAATTGGGAGTTTGTGTTCCCAGAGAACTGTCCATATATGTCCACGTTTTGGTTTAAAACTTTTCCTCGGTATTTTGATGATTGTCGCACTTTTCACTTGAATTGTTTCAAATTTGGTATTTGGAGTCCGTAATGGTTTCTACCTCCTATAACAGAAAATTACATGTATGGTCATATAATGATACCTCATAAAATGTTACCTTCCAAAATTCGGGTTTTCCTATTTTAGTTACCTTTTTCAACGAAATTATTATAAAATTTCTATTTGAAGTTCGCAATTGGCCTTCTCTGTCAGATAATTGTATATATAGGTCAACATTTTCGTATAGCACCTATATAACTGTACCATCCGACATTCGATATTTTGATATATATAGGGGCATTTTCCGCTAAATTATTTTGCCAGTTCCTCCTAAAATGTTGGAGGATATTAAAAGTTCAGCTGGGACGAACTTCACAGCGTTTTTACCTGTTTATGACATATATGCATTCATTCAAATTCTATTCCTGAAACACGTTATAATGAGGTTGAGGTTAGCTTTGTATAAACGTTGTTTTTCATCTTCTCTAGTAGTACTGGCTGGCTGTATCCTGCATCCTGTTGCTGTTGTTTAACATTTAAAGTTCATTGACAACAAATGTGAACTATGCAAGAGTAAATTTATATAAGTATGTGTGCTTTCATGTATGTGTGACCACAAATAAACATCAGCAGCAGAACTTTCCTCCACACTGAGATGTTTATAAAGGTGAAATTGTTTTTTGGGTGGTTTTCTGTGTATGCGTGTGTTGCCACTTCTGTTAAATGCTTCCTCTCCAGCAATCTTCCATACCGTGGCATATTTTTATGCAAAACCCAAAACAACAACAACTTACAATTCCTGTAAAGGTTGATGACACTGTCAGCATCTTTTGTGAGCATAACATAAGAGTTTACAAAGGGGTTTCCAAAAATGGATATTGTTTTTTTTTTTAATTTCACCAAATTTTGGTGCTATGAGTCCTTACTGTGTTGAAATTCTCTCTGCAAAAATATTGGTCCACGTTTTGGTAGGAGATCTCATAAAAATTATATACTCCCTGATTTTAGTTATTTCAAGGCTCTTGGCCACAAGAGCTAATTGTCTTGGCTTTAACTTGGTATCTCATTGCGTAAAACAAGCCAAACACACAAATTTAAAATCAGAACTACGATTTGGAGTAGATGTAGTATTAGGAGTATTAAATTACACTGTGCGACAAAATTAAGATTTTTTTCAATAAATACAGGAAAATCCATCAGATTATGAAAGTTGAGCTAAAAATTTACTAGAATTCTTATATTAAAAAGACCCATTCTAAGGTTAAAGACATATTTGCGTCATTTTAGAAGAATGACGTCATAAACAAAATATTCTATGCCAAATTTCACTATTAGTCACCAAAGGAAAGATGGCTCTATATCCAATATAAATCAAGAAAATATTTGCATCAATGTTGCCGAAACAAAAAAAAATAGAAAAAATATTTCCTATGTCCAAATCTGAACCGATCTGATATTTCCTATATCCAAATCTGAACCGATCTTGCTAAAATTTAGTAGAGGTATTTCCGAGCTCTATAAGATATCTGGTACCAAATATCATTGTTGTCGAATGCATATTACGAATGTGAGAGACTTAAAATCCGAAATCGGATGAAACATATGTATGGGAGCTATAGCTATATCTGAGCCGATTTTCTTCATTTCATTTCAAATTTGATGTACTTACTTCTAGACTGAATTCGGTGGGATGTACCAAAATACAGGTCATTTGGACTTATATGAGCCATTTGGTGCACAATTAACGCGAAATCTGTTGAAAATATATGTGGGACCTATATCCAAATCTGATCCGATAATCACCAATTTCAATGGTGTTCGACCGTGGGCCAAACAAATATTGCTTGCAAAATTTCATCTCAATCAGATAATAAATGCGACCTGCATTTTCAAAGGAAGTATCAAGATCAAATTTCAATATGAGTCTCCGAAAAGGCTGAATACCAAAAGTGGCGAATTACAACGAAAATATGACTAAAATTCTGGATTTAGGGTTTAGAACCCAAAATCCAAAAACTAAAAACAAGTTAAAGAGTATCTGTCGGTTTTGCCGGCTGATGTATACCCTCAGTCAATGTACGATTACTTAAAAATATATTGACTTCTGTTATGATTATTCAGATGTTTAACCCCTTATGGAGTATGTTCCGAAGGAATGGGCCACGTAGCACTGATACATATATTAGGATTTGCAAAGTTGGAGCAAAATCGGATTATCGTTTCTCTTTTTGTGCCAAAGGTATTTTTTGAAAATTTCGACCTTTTGTGGGGGAGTTACCAGAAAGTACGGACCGACATATTCCATCTTAATACCAGACCTTTGGGAAATAAAATTATTGAGATGTGTGAAATTTGAAGACAATCAGACTCTAACATCAAATTTTATAAGAGTTGTAGTTATTAAAAGTTATGACCCTTGTGGGGGAGGTACTTGACGTAGCACTGACGCAAATGTTAGAATTGCAAAGTTGGAGCAAAATCGTGTTATATTTTCTCTTTCTGTGCAGGAAATATATATTTTTTAAATTTCGACATTTTGTGTGGTAGGTACCTAAGGGGTGGACCGATATATTCCATCTTAATACCAGACCTTTGGATAAAAAAATTATTGAGATGTGTAAAATTTGAAGACAATCGGACTATTAAATCAAATTTTATAAGAGTTGTAGTTATTCAAAGTTATGACCCTTTGTGGGGGAGGTACTTGATGGAGTGGACCGATATTGTCCATTTTCGCACCTGACCTAGCACTGATGAAAATATTAGGATCCGCGAAGTTGGAGCAAAATCGGTTTCCCTTTCTCTTTCTCTGCAATAAATTATTTTCTTTGAAAATTTTGACATTTTGTGTGGGAGGTACCAGAAGGAGTGGACCGATATTGTCCATCTCCGAACTCGATCTAAGTTTGAGAATAATATTACAATGTACCAACTTTGGATCAAATCGGATACTCCTTTCGAGAGTTATCGTGCGCACCAGCCAGACGGACAGACGAACGGACATCGCTAGATCGACTCCAAATGTCCTGAAATAGATTTGGTCCAAAGAGACCTAGGGTCTAAAACTGTTATTTCGATGAGGCACGTTTTGGCCGTATCAAATGATATATACCCTCTGTAGCCATATGGCTGAGGGTATAATTAAATTTTAATGAGTTAACAAATTTCTTTTGTTCAGGGACTTGTACTGAAATATAATCTCGAATATCCCTTTCTCTAAAACCTTTACCAAAGAAAAATACGTAGTTAGAGAGATTTTGACTCAAATTAGAAATGTATAAAATTTAGAGTCAAAAACGTAATCAATTAATTTTCCCCATAAATATGTGAATTTCGAATCAAATTTTCTTAAAAGCTGTTATACTGAGATATATAGTTTATTCAGATTTATAGTGAAATTAGATAAGTAATATTTTAATACCCTCCACCATTCTATGAAGGGTATATTAGCTTTGTCATTCCGTTTGAAACTCCTCGAAATATACATAATTAATTCAGTTATAATTATGAAAGCTTCTGATGTACATATATGCTTTGCATATGGAAGTAAGATGTCGCCAGCTGCCATTTGGAGTCCTGCATTCATCTCCATCTCCCCCCACACCCCACAAAAATTTTGGTTCAGATATTTATTCACCCAAACCTTTTTAAAAATATTTTTTTTTTGCATTTCGAACTGAAAAGTTTGTCAAATAAAATTCTAATAATGTTGTTGCAAAATTCTAATAATTTTTTTATTTCTTTCCTATCTTCTTACAGAACAATACAAAAATCGAAATTCAAAATTTTAATAACGGCATTTGACGAAATACAAATCAAACATCAAATTGAAATAAAATACGTCTTGGACCCCCCTCTGAACGTTTCATTGATGATCTGTGGCGAAACTCTGGCAAAATTCAAATAAAACTCGTAAACGGAATAAGAACTCTCGTTGAAAGAGGAATTTGGCTTCACTTTCGTTACCATTCTCTCGAAATTTGGACTCTTCATAAAAAAAACGGCAAATTGGTACAAGACCGAATCTTTGCGAGCAAAAATATCCATCCGTTTGATTTATATGCAATTTATAATTTTATTTTTATAAAAAAAAAACTACCAAATCAAATAACCCGACGTCTCGTAATACACGGAAAAAGACGACAAGAATAACAACAACAACAAACGTTACGGGAGAAGCGAGCAGCGGCAACAACGGCCAACATAAATAATTGTCTTATGGATTGCTGGACGGGTAACGCCCGACTGGCGAGTGTTTTAGTTTAAGGTAAGTGTTATTTGAACTTTATTTTTTAATTTATAAATAAAATAATTGTTTTTGAGACGCTTAGAAAGACTTTCGTTTACAAAAGTTCGTTGGGATTCTTCAATACATTTTGAGATTTTTAGATGAAGTTTTGTGCATAGAAAACGTCTTCAATGTCGGCTATCTTAATTAGCCATAGACATAACCCTAACTATGACCGTACACACATTAAATATTTCGATGAGAGACAACCAAAATTCTATTGGTATCTACGCTAAGGGTTATGGCGTTAGCAATTACTTAATGTCCCATAAGATTGGTTTGAACAGATTTTTTGTATGGTTTGGTTATGGCCTTCGGACCTTTAGAAGATATTTTATCAATCCAAACAATCTATCTATGCATGCATGTATCCCCCTGACTTGGAATTTTTAAAGATTTCGTGGCTCTGAAAAATTTAATTCAAATTTACTGCGGAAGTAAATTTTCGTGGCAGGCCCCCATATTTCGGCGTCTTTTTTATACCCTCAGCCATATGGCTATTGAGGGTATATATCATTTGATACGGCCAAAACGTGCCTCATCGAAATAATGGTTTTAGACCCTAGGTCTCTTTGGGCCAAATCCGTTTCAGGACATTTAGAGACACTCTAGCGATTTCCGTCCGTCCGTCTGTATGGCTGGCTGATGGTGCACACCATAACTCTCGAAAGGAGTATTCGATTTGGTCCAAACTTGGTGCATCGTAATATTATTATCAAACTTAGGTAAAGTTCGGAGATGGGCAATATCGGCCTACTCCTTCTGCTAACACCACACCCCCCCCCAAAAAAAAAAAAAAGGTCAAAGTTTTCGCAAAAAAAAAAAAATATTTTACTGCACAGAAAGAGAAAGGATAATCCGATCCACCGTTGCAAATCCTAATATAGGCATCAGTGCTGGGTGAGATGCGAAAAATGAAAATGGATGATTTCTCATGTCTCCATATTTCTGCTAGCGCATGATCTGGTATGAAGAACAAATATATAGGACCACTACCTCCGGTACCTCCCCACAAAAGGTGTTAACATTTTGAATGGCCATGATTAAAATTTTCAATGAAAATTATTTACCTTATAGAAAGAGAAAGAAAACTTCGATTTTATGCAAACTTTGCAAGTTTCAATACCATTATCAGGGCCAGGTCTGGTCTGAAAATTGACAATATCGGTCCATGGGTCCGTCCGTCTGTTGCAATTACGCTACAGTCAAAACGCATTAAGATAGGAAGCTTAAATTTTGCACAGATCAGTATTTTGTCTTCAGGCAGGTTCGAAGATGGGCTATATCAATCCACAATATCGTATAGCCCCCATATAACGGTACCCCCTATATTCGGTATTTTAATGATTTTAGCCACATTATTCAATGGAATTGTCTTAAAATTAACTCAAGGAGTTCCTTGCAAGTACTTTACTCCCTGGAAGAGAATTGTCGTATAGCCCCCATACAAGGGTACCTCCCGATATTAGGCATTTTTAAGATTTTAGCCTCATTTTTCAATGAAATTGACTAAAAATGGTGGAGGGTATTCAAAGTTCGGCCCGGCCGAACTTACTGATTTTATTTTTCTTGTTTCGTTTTTTTTACCGGCATTATTTACCGGACTTATTTCAAATTTCGCCTATGACAACATTTTTTGTATGCAGGTCCACGTCTTCGTATAGCCCCCATATGACGGTACATGCCGATATTCGGTATTTTGGTGACTTTAGCAACATCATTCACAAGAATTGTTTCAAATTTGGTATGGGTGCTACCGCTTATGACAAAAAACTTTCGTAGGCAGGTCCACGTCTTCGTAAAGTCTCCATATAACAGATTTCATTTAAGTAATAGTTTCCGGAAGTTTTTTGAAATTTTTGAAGTTCCTTCCAAATGGTGGAGGGTATTAAAAGTTCGGCCCTTCCAAACTTAGCTGCTTTTTTACTTGTTTCCATTTTCTATGGGTACATCGTGCAAGACACTATGTAACAATATTGACCATGTTCGAGCCTCATCTGTTGAGTGATTCATTCGGCTTTCCGAATTATTCAGACAAGTACCCGTATTCTTTAGAAGTAGGAGAATTATAAATGAAACACCCTGCCTTGAGAGTTCAAGCTATTATACAACAAACTCTGTTAGATTTATGTTTACTCCAAGACTGGGGAAAATTCTTACCACTTGGAGTTGCAGGTGTTGCATGACTATACGGCAAGAATCTCAAAAAGAAAAATATTCCCTTTTTCAATAAGAGAACTAAATATTTTCTCAGAAAAGTTTGTTGTTCTCAAATTAAAGCAGTCTCTGATTAGATTTTACCATTTGCATTCAATCCCCACCCTATTGTCCCAAACCCTGCACACTTAAAATTTAATTATGAACTCCATTTTTTTGTCTAATTGTTCAAAATAAAAAATAAAAACGAAATCTCGAAATTTTGGCTTTGTTTCGAGATGTTGTAGGTACGTTGGACGTCGTCATAAGGTTTGCAAATGAGTAACATGCGTTGAATTCCATACACATTGCCATCGGTGGTTGTTGGTTGCTTGGCAATGACCTTGAAATCTCTCATGCAATTCAGTTTTATAAATTTGTTTTTTTGTTGTTATTGTTTTCGAATTCATTCTCTCGCTCATGTTTTCTTTATTGTTTCATGTATTTGAGATTTTTTTTTTTTCATAAAAACACACATTTTTCGTTTAAATCTCTGTGAGAATATAAAGGCGCCATATTTACCGCTGACATTTAAATGCAACAACAACATCGTCAAACACCGATCAACAACAATGGCATGGTTTCAAACAAATGCCATTTAGAATGACGAGAAAAAAAGTTGTTTGGAACAACAATGACAACAACAAATTTGTTTTGAAAATGTTGTTGTTGTTGTTCTTGCTGCTGCTGCCGCTGCTGCTACGTATGCGCATTGTCGCATTAACTTCCGTTTTATTTTGTTTTTATGTTTATGTTCTGTTCTGTTCTGTCTGGAGTTGGCCAACCGTTTTGAGAAGTTCTAACGACCGTTCGTTCATACATGTGTACTCATACATATACGAATGTGGATGTATGAATATGACCATACGAACAGCATCCCATTAAAAAAACAATCCAGACATAAAAATAATAATTTAACGTTTCATTAATTACCTTCACACACATGTCGGATGTTATTTTGAGACTCAGATTAGAAATAAAATAATTAGACGAATTGAAATGCCTTGGCGAATGTAGTCAAGAAATATCTGATGTTGCATTATATTGAAATCATCGTTATAAATCATCATTTTATGAACCCACAAATGTACATTATCGGAACCAGTAAAGAAAGTCTTAAAGTCGGGCGGGTCGACTTTATGATACCCTACACCACTTTACTAATTAAGTAGAGCTCCACATAATAATTAAAAGTTTTTATGGGAGAATTCAATCATACACACTATGATTATAATTATAATTTAAAGTTCGAAGGACTAAATATGAAATCGGATAAAGATATATATGGGAGCTTTATCCAAATGTGAACCGATCTCGATGAATTTTGGCAGAGATATTTCTGAGCTGTATTTGATATATTTCCCTGAATATCGTTGTTACAGAGTGCATATTACGGCTGTGGGTAACAAATATAACAAATCGGATGAACAATATATATGGGAGCTATAGCTATATCTCAACCGATCTTCACCAAATTTGACATACTAGCTTCTAGACTCAATTCGGTCGCAAGTGCCAAATTCCATCCCATTTGGACAAATATTAGACGTTTGGTGCACAATAAAATGTAAATCGGACGAAGTTATATATGGGAGCTATATCCAAATCTGAACCGATCTCGATAAAATTTAGGCATCGGATGTTAATTTCGTGTTTTATGAGCTTAATGGATATTCAAAATTTCGACCTTTTGTGGGGGAGGTACCAGGAGGAGTGGACCGATATATTCCGTCTAAACACCAGATCGTGGCTTTATAAAAATATTGGGATGTGTGAAATTTTAAGACAATCGGATTCGTCCATCAAATTTTATAAAAGTTATAATTATTCAAAATTTTTACCCTTTGTGGGGGAGACACTTGATGGAGTGGACCGACAATATCGGTTTCGCACCTGACCTAGAACATTTTCGCACCTGAGCTAGCACTGAAGTAAATATTAGGATTTGCATAGTTGGAGCAAAATTGGATTATTGCTTCTCTTTCTGTGCACAAAACACTTTTTTGAAAATTTCGACATTTTGGGGGGTAGGTACCAGAAGGAGCGGAACGATATATTCTATCTTAATACTAGACCTTGGGTTGATAAAAATATTGGGATGTGTGAAAATTGAAGACAATCGGAAACATTCATCACATTTTGTAAGAAATGTAATTATTCAAAATTTTGACCATTTGTGGGGGAGGTACTTGAAGTGGACCATTTTCGCATCTGGCGTAGAATTAACGCAAATATTAGAATTTTCAAAGTTGGAGCAAAATCGGATTATCGTTTCTCTTTCGATGTAAAAAATATATTTTTTGAAAATGTCGACCTTTTGTGCGGGATGTACCAACCAGAAGGAGTTGGCCGATGTATTCCATCTTAGCACCAGACCTTGGGTTGATAAAAATATTGGGATGTGTGGAATTTGAAGACAATCGGACACTTTCATCACATTTTATAAGAATTGTAATACAAAATGTTTACCCTTTGTGGGGGAGGTACTTGATGGAGCGAACCATTTTCGCACCTGACGTAGTACTAACGTAAATATTAGGATTTGCATAGTTAGAGCAAAATCGGGTTATCGTTTCTCTTTCTGTGCAGAAAATACATATTTTTTTTAAAATTTCGACCTTTTGTGTGGGATGTACCAGAAGAAGTGGACTGATATTGTCCAACTCCAAAATCGATCTAAGTTTGACAAAAATATTACGATGTACCAAGTTTGGACCAAATCCAATACTCAGTCAGCCAGACAGACAGACGGACGGACATCCCTAGATTAACTCCAGTTCTGAAACGAATTTGGTCGAAGGAGACCTAGTGTCTAAAACCATATGGCTGACGGTATAATAAGTCCGAAATGAAACATATATGGGAGCTATGTCTAAATCTGTGCCGATCATCACCAGTCTTCAGCCAACTTTCCAAGAGCCCATTCATCAAAAGTTCAGCGTTGGCTAAAATTCTTGCACTATTCGTATTTCGAGGGGCTTGACACCCAAATCGTTCTTCACAATTTTCCACCTCGTTAAGTAATAGAAACCCAATTGATGATCAGCATTAATACTGACCGATACAGCTGCGGGTTTTTCGTCAATTCGCACTCTACGTAAGCGTGTTGCTGGTTTTATGTCCAACAATATAAATTTGATGCGAAATCTGGTCCGCTCATAAAATGGAAGAAGCTCGATGACACTTCTTAACCGAGCACGACCTTTCTTAAAAAGCAGCTATGCTTGACCGTGCCGAAATTTTAATGCCTTCCACCATTTGGAAGGAACTAGAGAGGGTATATATCATTTGATTCGGCCAAATCATGCCTCATCGAAATACCGATTTTCGACCCTAGGATTACTGTAAACAGGTAGTATTCAGGTTATGGGGTTGATTTAGAAAACCGTTCTCTATAGTGTACGACATGGTACTAAATTTGGAACAGAGTGTAGGAAACGGGCTAGAATTCTGAATATTGGTATGGGAATCAGTGAGAGTGTGTAGCATTTAGAGTAGGAGGAAGATTTGGAAATCCGATTTTTAGAATGCCAAAAAGTACTAAATGTGCTAAATTTGATACAGAAAAAATTTGGTAAGAAAGGAGATGGAATTGTTCCTTTTAGTACCAGGACCACTGTAAATATATAGCACTTAGGCTATGACGTGGATTTAGAAATCCGTGCAGTACTAAATTGTACTAAATTTAGTACAGAGTGTAGGAAATAGGCTAGAATTGTAAATATTGAAATAGAAATCAGCGTGAATGTGCAGCGTTTAGATTAGGAGGAAGATTTTGAAATCCGATCTATAGAGTTCCGGCAAGTACTAAATGTACTAAATTTGATAAGAAAAGGGGGATTGTTTCTTTAAGTTTAAGGATCACTGTAAGGGTCATTAAATTTAGACTATAGTCACTATATTTAGACCATAACGTGGTTTTAGAATTCCGTTCTGTACTAAATGGTACTAAATTTGTTACAAAGTATAGGAAAAGGGGTAGAATTGTGAATATTGGTATAGGAAAAGTACTATATGGTACCAAACATGATAAATGAAATATTTGGGTTGGAAAAAAGTTTGAATTGCTCATTTCGGTATTAGGATCAGTATATAGCGTTGAGATTAGGAGACAGATTTAGAAATTTGTTCTATGGCATGGGAGAAAAGTACTAAATTTGGTATAGAATGTAAGAGCTAAAAATGTGAATACGGCATGTAGGATATAGACAGTGGGGTGCCTTGGATATGTGTAATATATAATTTTCGGAAAGTTATACATTTGTCACAGAGTAAAGGGAGACTAAAGGGGGCGATTACAGTTCAACACAATTTTTCTCATATCGATATTTGGATTTTTACAAAATATAGGAGTTGTCCATTTTTTCGTGCCTTTCCCCATTTTAAAAATGTTTTTCCAACCATAAATTGCATAAAAATAAAAAATCAAAAAAATTTCTATACCCAACTTATGACGACAATTGTGACGATCACATCGCTGGCCTTGGCCTTGAATCATAAACGGATTTGTGTTGTTATATCTGCTGCGCTTGTGATGAATGTTCAACACACAAATCATGTTCCGTACGTAAATGTATGCAAAGCGTTTGCAGCCATGCCATGCATTCGCCCGCACCGACTATCGCATTTATCGCACAGTTGTGTCTCCAATTCGCTGCAATTTTTTGCTTGGGCGCCACAACGTTTTCTCATTGAATGAGGATGATGAGTTGGATGTTAATTGGCAACGCAACATGCTTTAGAAAATGTTCATACTTTTTAAATTAAATCACTTTTTATTACAGGTCTACACAATTCTCTGCCTCTCTCTGCAAACTTTTTTCTTTCATTTTTTTTGCCCAGAATTTATTGCTGCCTCGTGCGTATTTCACATCCACGCTATTATGCATTCATTCGGTACTTAGATACGATGTATACAGTGGCTCAATAAAGCTATGGGGCAAACATGTATTTCTATACCTTCCACCATAATTTGAAGGGTATATTAAGTTTATCATTCCGTTTGTAACATCTAGCAATATACATTTAAGACCTCACAAGGTATATATATTCTTGATCAGCATAAAATGCTATGACCATTTAAAGAATGTACTTCCCAATATTCGGTGTTTTGCTGATTTGTGCCACAAAGTTCCTAATACCGAATATCGGGAGGCACCATTATATGGGGGCTATACCAAAATGTGGACCTGCACAGACAATTTTCTGTAATAATAGGTTGTAGTATCTATTTCCAACTTCAAATACCAAATATGAGACAATTCAGGTGAATAATGTCGCTCAAAGCATCAAAATACCGAATCTCCCGATTATGGTACCATTATATGGGAGCTATACGAAGACTTGGACCTGCACAGACAATTTTCCGTCCTAGGCTCTAGTATCCATTTCGAACTTCAAATACCAAATTTGAAACAATTCCGTTGAATAATGTCGCTGAAATCGTCGAAATACCGAATATCGGGAGGTACCATTATATGGAGGCTATACGAAGACGTGGACCTGCACCGACAATTTTCTGTCTTAGGCTATAGTATCCATTACGAACTTCAAATACCAAATTTGAAACAATTCCGGTGAATAATGTCGCAAAAATCATCAAAATACCTAAAATAGGCAGGCACCATTATATGAGGGCTATACCAAAACGTTGACCTACATAGCCCATCTTCAATAACAAAAATCCTACAGACATTATATACATTTGAGTAAAATTTTATCAACCTACTTATTTTTATTCAGAAGCTAGAGTGATTTCCACAGACAGATCGACGGGCAGACGGACGGACATCGCCAAATCGACAAAGGATTTGATGTTGATCAAGAATATATATTTTTGTGGAATGACAAACTTAATATATCCTCCGTACTATGGTGGCACGAATTATGGCCTTCAAACGGCCAATGAAACCGTCACACGCAGCCCGAATGTTGCTCTGCAGTATTCTGGCCCATTTCCGGCGAAGCACTTGCTTGAGGTGATCGACGCTTTGGTATTTTTTAGTGCCAACCTTGCTTTCCAGAATACCCCAGACTCAATCGTCCAACGGATTAGTATCCGGATATTTTGGTGGCCATTGTGCGCTGGAAATGAAGCGAGGAACCTCATTTTGTAACCATTCTTGGGTAGCGCTGGCTGAGTGCGATGGTGCTGAGTCCTGTTGGAATGTCCAAGGTCTGCGGCCAAAATGCTTGCGTGCCCAAGGCTTTAATAAATCTTCCAGAATATTTTCGCAATAATAATCGGCATTTATTCTGATGCCACGATCGACTAATACGAGCGGAGAGCGACCATCGGCTGTTATGGCAGCCCACACCATCGCCATAGTCGGCCCTTGCGTTCTGGTGGCCAACCGAAGGTGCACATTTTCAGCTGACCTCTGCGGCAAGTAAACACGATCATTTTGTTTGTTTACAAACTGCTGGACAACGAATGTTTTCTCATCGGAGAGAACCAAATTCGCCAGTTCACCACTTTCGGCCAAGCGAAACAACTCTTTAGCTCTTTTGAGTCTATTTTTTGTTTCTGTTGCGGTGTAAGTTCTTGCACTTTTTGGAATTTCAATGGCCCGATGGCTCATTTTTCAATATTTGCCGAATGAAATATTGCGATATGTTCAGCTCACGAACCATTTTTCGGCCACTGCGACGCGGGTTTCGATCAAGTCGCTTCTTTACTTTTCGGACCATTTCTGCTGGTGTTGCAGTTTTCTTCCGTCCACTTCCTTGACGTCGAATTTCGCCACCAGTATCACGGTAACGAGCGATGGTACGAGACACAAAAAAAAAAAAAATAAGAAATGCTGGAGTGATCTTACGATAGCCACTTGTGGTCTTCCAGCCAAATATAAATAAATCACACTATCACGTTTGAATTTCATCACGAATAACTTTTTTTCTGGAAAATTCTCACGAAAATGCTTTTGTACGCTTGTTAACAATATAATGAGCTGTCACTGAAATAATTTCAACAGCTGTCGGACAAGTGGCTTAGAAATGACAGCAGTCTGAAATTGGTTGCAGTTTTTTCATCTCAGTCTGTATATCTTTGTTCATTTTCAGTTTGATAGGATGAATTTCCATGCGACCGAATTGAGTTTAAAAGTAAATTTATGAAATAGGATGAGAATCGGATCTGAAATACTTATATCTCCTATGTATATATGTCACATTTTAATTTTTATATTTAAGTCTGCTAAAGCCTGAATATGCACCCCATAACAAGGATATTCGGTACAATATGCTCTAGGACACTCCTTCCTTAGTGGTTTTAAAGCTATAAAACATTAATCATTTGATAATTTCAAAATTATATTGCTTTTGCCCCATTGCATTTTTGTTTGAGCCACTGTATATATGCAATTTCATGCCTGTGAATATACATACACAATGTTGTGTATTTAAATATCTACATAGGCGTTTATGACGTTTCCCACATCGACAAATGCCAGTTGTTTGTTTAGCGGCAAAATGTTTAGTTCCTGCAGTTGTTGATCTTCACATTGTTGTGGTTGCCCGCCCATAGCAATTTGCTGTTGTAGGCACTGTTTGGTATCTGATGTTTCTTTCTCTTTGGCTTTCTGTATCGTAAAAATTCTTTGGTCTGGGGTAATTTACTACCCAGTGGTGGTGGCGTTTCGTATCTTTGGAGCTTTCTTGCATTTATTGATATGCGTCTGCTGTGAAATTTATTGGTAGCTTGTTGTTGTTTTTTGGTTCATGTCCACGTGCCTTTGTTCGTGTATTCGTAGAGAGAGAAAGAGAGAGAGAATACATGAGATAGTGTGTAGGAGAAATTTACGCACTAGAATTGTTCTCTCCTCTTCTCCCACACACCTGAGCATTATTTCAATATTGATTTGCTTTACCTCACTCTCTCTTTCGCTCTGTCAATATTATCGAGTACCTGTATGTGTTGTTGCGACTGCAACTGCCATAGTATGTTGTGTGATTGCATTGGGTTCGAGGGGGTTGTATAAGATAAATGTATTGTTTATAACCCACATCACATAGTGGTGCATTCGTTTGTAACATGTAGAAGGAAGCGAGATATACCCATAGTTACTTTTGAGGATCTTCATAGAATCGAATTCTGAGTCGATTTATTGTCCGTATGTCCATGTATTTTTGTGAACAAAATGCAGACCGCATTTATTATCCGATTGAGATGAAAATTTCCACAAATCAATTGACTGGTCCAAGTAAAAAACCTATTGAAATTTGGTGAGAATCGGTTCAAAATTTAGATACAGCTCCCATATATACCTTCAACCGATAGCAGTCCAAATGACCCGAATTTTGTCACATCCAATCGAATTCAGTCTAAAAGCAACAAGTACATCAAATTTGGTGAAATTGGGCTCAGATATAGCTATAGCTCCCATATATATGTTTCTTCCTATTTGGGGTCTTAAGTCCGTTATAACCTTTATATACTCCATAAGAATGATATTTGGTACCACATAACTTACAGAGCTCAAAAATACCTTCATCAAATTTTATCAAGATCGGTTCAAATTTGGATATAAATTTTTATCCGAAAAGGACTCAATTTTGGCACTTCTGACGGAATTCCGCTTAGAAGTAGGTACTTCAAAGTTGGTGAAAATCGGTTGAGATTTTAGCTTTAGCTATAGCTCCTCTGCTAAATTTTATAGAGGTCGGTTAAGATTTTATATATACCTTATATTGGAGAGATTTGCATACCCTCAACCATAGTATGGAGGGTACATTAAGTTTGTCATTCCATTTGTTACACCTCGAAATATACATTTTGGACCCCACAAAGTATCTATACAGGGTTGCCCATATTCGACGGACCCATGTTTTAATATGCGACTTGTGTGCGGGGGAGCGCCGTCTTGTTGAAACCAGAACTGCCTCATACGCTTTCGACGAATAATTGGCATCACAAAATTGGTCATCATGTCGCGATAACCCTCCTGATTAATGGTAACAGCATGGCCATTTTCATTTTGGAAGAAACACGGCTAATGACCGTTTTCGCACTAACTTGGTGCGGCGTGACTTTTTCGTCATGAACAGGCACTTCTTGAATCTCCTGAGGATTTTCAGTGGCGTAAAAACGGCAATTTTGCTTATTTACGGTCTCTTAGAAGGCGCACTTCTCACATGTTTTAATGTTTTAAAAGTACGTTGAGTTTTCACAATTGACTTCTTCTGTTGAATGTAAATTTCAACTATTTCAGAGTGCTCGCGTGGCGTATATTGGTTCATGGTAAAAATCTGCTTGGACTGACGCTTCAAACGCGGTATGTCATTAAGCGATGTGACATCTCTGTCAAAAGTTATGGCGTTGCCAGATGGGTCCGTCGAATATGGGCAACCCTGTATATATTCTTGATCAGCATAAAGTT
Organism: Musca domestica; assembly: GCF_030504385.1. NCBI lineage: Eukaryota > Metazoa > Arthropoda > Insecta > Diptera > Muscidae > Musca > Musca domestica. The sequence goes on along the minus strand of NW_026712192.1, from coordinate 8,227,799 downwards.
CTTTGTCGATTAATCGAAGTCCGTCCTTCGATCTGTCCGTCTGTGGAAATCACTCTATCTTCCGAACGAAATGGAATAGAATGATTACATTTTCCCCAACTGTATATTATGTCTACAGGACTTTTGGTATTGAAAATGGGAAATGTAGGTCCACGTTTTGGTATAGCCCCCATATAACGGTACCTCCCGATATTCGTATATTTGTAATTTTAAGGACATTATTCATCGGAATTGTTTCAAAATTGGTATTTGAAGTTCGTAATGGATAGTACAGCCTAAGGCAGAAAATTGCCTGTACAGGTCCACGTCTTAGTATAGCCTCCATATGACGATACCTCCCTATTTTCGGTATTTTGGAGATTTAAGCGACATTATTCACCGGAACTGTTTCAAATTCGGTATTGCAAGTTTGTAACGGATACGAAAGCCTATGATAGAAATTTGCTTGTGCAGGTCCACGTTTTGGTGTTGCCTCCATATAATGCTACCTCCCTATATTCGGTATTTTGATGATTTTAGCTACATTATTCACCGATTTTTTTTTTTTTTGTCAAGTTTCGCATTTGAATATTGTAATGGCTTATGACAAAAGTTGCCTATGCACGTCGTCGTAAGGCCCTAATATACCGGCTACATTCGGTATTTGTAAGATATTAATAGAATTTTTAACGGATTTTATTTATTTATTTTTTTTTTTTTTGAAAAATATCAAATTAATTCCAAATGGTGGAGGGTATTCAAAGTTCGGCCCAGTCGAAATTACAGCTTTTTTTACATGTTTTATATAATCGTGTTCTATACAACAATGTTATTTGGTACTGGGGATACAAAAGCTCCCGTCAAATTTGTTGAAAATCGATTCGGAGTTGGATATAGTTCCCAAATCAATTCTCTTGCTTTTTGCCTGTGACATTCTCCCCAGGATTTATTTTAAAAATAACTCCTATGACAAAAGATTTTTTTTGATGGAATGGTTGAATGGAAATTTTGGAATTTTTCCACAAAAATTATAACCCCTTTCACCCGCTGAATATTATCCGAAGACCATCCAAAACCTAGACTCTGACCTCACTCAAAATTACACTTCGATCAGTTTAGAATTTTGACCAATGAGGCGTATGCAAAACCAGCAAAAAAATCAGTTTTTGTCCATTTCATCCGTTTAATATTTTGCAATCATCTCCCCCAACGATACACCTCTCTTCTGGCCTTATCCCTTAGTCCATGTAAAATTTCGTGAGGATCGGACTTTAATTGGGACTTGTAGCCTGATCAAAAATTAATTGAAATACCAAGCTATACGATTCGTCTCAGCGAGATCGGAAGATTGATATACAGGGTGAGATAAAAAACTGCCACCAACTTCAGACTGCTGTCATTTCTAAGCCACTCGTTCGACAGCTGTTAAAATTATTCCAGTGATAGCTCATTATACTGTTTACAAGCGTAAAAAGCATTTCGGTGAGAATTTTCCAGAAAAAAAGTTATTCGTGATGGAATTCAAGCGTGATAGAGTGATTTCTTTATATTTTTTTAAAGTAAAGAAGCGACGCAATCGAAACCCACGTCGCAGTGGCCGAAAAATGGTTCGTGAGCTGAACATGTATATTCCATTCAGCAAATATTGAAAAATGAGCTCGGGGTAAAGTCATTGAAATTCCAAAAATTGCAAGAACTTACACCGCAACAGAAACAAAATAGACTTAAAAGAGCTAAAGAGTTGCTTCGCTTGGCCGAAAGTGGTGAACTGCCAAATTTGGTTTTCTCCGATGAGAAAACTTTCGTTGTCCCGCAGTTTGTAAAGAAACAAAATGATCGTGTTTATGGGCAAAAGAGGTCAGCTGAAAATGGACACCTTCGGTTGGCCACCACATCTCAAGCGTCGGCCATGGTGATGGTGTGGTCCGCCATCCGAATATTGCCGAATATTGTCGCGAAAATATTCAGGAGGGTGTATTAAAGACTTGGACACGCAAACATTTTGACTGCATACCTTAGACATTCCAACAGGACTCAGCACCATTGCACTCAGCACGCGCCACCTAAGAATGGTTACATAATGAGGTTCCTCGCTTAATTTCCAGCTCACAATTGCCACCAAAATCTTCGGATACCAATCCGTTGGACTATTGTGTCTGGAGTATTTTGGAAAGCAAGGTTTGCATTAAATACCAAAGTGTCGATCACTTCAAACAAGCGCTTTGCTGGGAATGGGCCAAAATACCGCAGAGCAACATTCAGGCAGTGTGTGACGGTTTCATTGGCCGTTTGAAGGCCATAATTCGTGCCAAAGGTAACCGATTCGAACAAATCTAAACTTATTCTAAAGTTTGATGCTATTTCCCAAATTTTTTTTTCATTCAATAAAATTTATAAAAATGTAAAAATTATGGCGTTTGACATTGTTGCAGTTTTTTATCTCACCTTGTAGTAAATCCCTAAAGGTACTCTGTCTCCAGCAGTATTTACAGATGTACTAGTGTTTTATGGCAGGCCAGTTAAGTTCTAAACTCTCGGCTATGCATCGTGCATCCAGGAGGAACAAAAGCAACGACACGACGCAAAAAATTCTCACACACAATTTTCATAACCAGGTCTGTGGGTACTCATTACACAATCAACGACAGCTAATAACAACAACACCAACAACCATTCCAACAAAAAAAAAAACGTATAATGCCGGTGATAATTTCTTGAATGACTTCACTTTGCATTCATAATTGTTAAAGTCAACTGTTTTTCTATTGCCGTGGTAGTTGTCGTTGTTGCTTTTAAACCATAATTGAAAAAATAGCGGTCGCAGTTATTGTCACCGCCAACAAATGCGTTTGTTCTCCCCTATCAGTGCCTGCAGCCACCAATATACCCCCAACATTCGCATTCGTATTTATTTTTCCGCAATTATTTCATAGTTACATGGCTGCTTGTGAATTATGACATGAAGGAGATGTAAAGAGTGGCGGGAGTTTTCAACGCAACGTTGTTGTTGTTGTCGTTGTTTTTGCCATTCATTATCTGCGTAGTTTACACGTTTTTCTGCGTGTCTCACATTGCATAGCAGAAAAAATGCACACAAGTATGCGACAAAAAATCCAACAACTGTGAATTCTAGTTAATTGGGGTAAAGAGAGAGGGAGACCTAGAGGAGTAGGTTTAGGTCTGGAATATATAAATATTTACTCTACAATTCATTCAGTTATTCATTCCTCATTCATGTTACTTTATCACCACCTAATCGTCTAGGTGGCTGTCAGCCGCCACTCTCAACGAGCTGCAGATCTATCTACACACGTAGTTGCAGTCAATTACTAACTGACTAACAACAAGCCCAACTGTTGTTGTTGACAAAAACGCAAAATGAACGAAGGTCGAACCGCGGCGGATGGGCAGATATGTCCGTACATACATATTTATGCACATACATGGATGGAAAAGAAATATAGACGGCAATCACAGTGGAGGGAATTACTCGACGTATTTGGATAACTCGAAGAAAAAAATTTTTCCCTGGAAATATAGCGGCTTACATTTTATTTTCAAAAAGAGGGGAACAGAAGTCATAGAAGTTATTTTTAAAATAACTTCTGGGGAGAATATCCCAGACCAAAAACAAGGGAACTGATGAGGATTGGTGGCTCTTTCCGAATCCTAGGTATTCCCTGCCTTACCCCCTGGTAAATATTACCATCGTTCTCCACTAATAAACAAACGTTGTTTTATAAAAACAACAATAAAGGGATTAAGCCTGACCATTTTGCAACAACAAAGGAACAGAAAAGTTGCTCTCGAAATTCGATTAAATGGTAGAAATATTCGAAAAAGTGTATTTCGCGAAATAATCTAATTTTCATCTCTGGCTTCTGCTTGAGAGAAATATTTAGATATAGCAAGTTGTAAATAATCGCTGGCTTGTTTCGCAATTCATGACAGATAAAATTATTAAAAATTGTGACCCTTTGTGGCTAAGGTACCAGAACGGGTTCGTAGATATATATATTATCGTCACAACAGATCTTGAGTTAGTATGTGTTAAATTTGAAGACAGTTGGAAGCTTATTTCGCTTTCTGTGAGCGTTTTATTTTTTAAAATTTTGAACTCAATGTGAGGGAGGTACCAGAATTTTAACCCCTTTGTGTGGGAGGTGGACCGATATACCCCATCTTCTCACCAGGCCTTGAGTTAGTAGAATCAATGTGACGTGTGTAATATGAAAAGAACCGGATGCTTATTTCGGATTTTATGATCATTTTTGTTATTCAAAACTTTGACCCTTTGTGGGGGAGGTACAAGAAGGAATGGCCCGATCTCTACCATCATTATAACAGATCTTGTGTTGGCGGAAATATTGAGATATGTCAAGTCTGAATGAAATTGGATGTTAATTCTTCATTTTATAAGCTTCATAGGTATTCAAAATGTTAACTCTTTGTGTGGGAGGCATCAGAAGGAGTTACATCCGATACATCCCATCTTCACAGCTGATCTTGAATTAGTAGAAATAATGGGACGTGTGTAATATAAAGAGAACCGTTTGGTTAACTGTGACCGTTTGTGAGGGAGGTACAAGAAGAAGTGGACCGATATATCTCACCTTCACGCCAGAACTTGAGTTAGTAGAAATAATGGGACGTGTGTAATACGAAGAGAACCGGATGCTTACTTCGTATTTTATGATCGTTTTTGTTATTAAAAACTGTGATCCTTTGTGGGGGAGGTACAAAAAGGAATGGTCCGATCTCTTCCATCTTTATAAAAGATCTTGTGTTGAGAGAAATATTGAGATGTGTCAAGTCGGAATGGAATCGGATGTTAATTTCGCGTTTTATGAGCTTCAGAGATATTAAAAATTATGACACTTTTGTGTGGGAGGTACCAGAAGGAGTGGACCGATATATCCCACCTTCACACCAGACCTTGAGTTAGTAGAAATAATTGGACGTGTGTAATATGAAGCGAATCTAATGCTTATTTCGGATTTTATGATCGTTTTGTTTATTCAAAACTGTGACCCTTTGAGGGGGAGGTACCAGAAGGAGTTAACCGATATTGTCCATTTTCGCACCAGACCTTCTGTTAATAAAAATATTGTTACGGACTCTTACATCACATTTCTTAAGAGTTATAATTATTCAAAACGTTGAGCCTATGTGGGGGAGGTACTTAATGGAGTGGACCGAAATTTTCCATTTTCGCGCCGGACCTAACACTGATGCAAATATTAGGAGTTTCAAAGTTGGAGAAAAATCGGATTATCCTTTCTCTTTCTGTGCAGTAAATTATTTTCTTTGAAAATATCGACACTTTGTGGGGGAGGTACCAGAACTCGGACTCGATCTAAGTTTGATAATAATATTAGGATGTAAGAGGTTTGGAACAAATCGGATACTCCATTCGAGAGTTATCGCGTGCACCAGCCATACATATGGACGGGCGGTCACCCTTAGATCGACTCCAAATGTTCTGAAACGAATTTGTCCCAAAGAGACCTAGGGTCTACAACAGTTATTTCGATGAGGCACGTTTGGCCGTATCAAATGATATATACCCTCTCGAGGCATATGGCTGAGGGTATAATATGCAATTATGCAGATACCGTTCAAAATACCGAAAATCGGGACGTTCCCTTTTACGGGGGCTATACCAATTAGTGGACCAGTAATAAACATATGTTGAGAGGCGGGAAAAGGAATTGTGGTGAAAACCTTCAAAATACCGAAAATCGGGAGGTAGCGTTATATGGGGGCTATATCCAAACTTGGATCAATATTGCCCATTTCCAATACCAATCATCCTGCGTATGATATAAAGTTTTGTGCCAAATTTCGAAGCTCACGAATACAAAATGTGGACTCTATAATGATTTCAACAGACATACAGACAGACATCGCTAAATCGCCTTATCGAATATTTCGAGGTTATGCAAACGGAATGACAAAGGAAAGCATATAAGCCACCTTAAGAGGTCCATATTTTCAAGTCCAAGTTGGTCTTACTGCAGAATATCACATAGAATTTTTTTTGAAGACAATAGAAGTTTTAGTTATTAGGGTCCAAATGGACCGATTTCAATATTATTTGGCAAATTATTTCTAGACTTTCCAAATTTCATTGAAATTGATTAGACATAGCGTGTATGCTGCATTAAATACATGAAATCGGACGAGGATATATATGGGAGCTATATCCAGATCTCAACCGATCTCAATAACATTTGAGAAATTTATTTTTAGACAAATTCCGTTACAGATTCCAAATTTCATTAAAATTGGAGTAGTAAATGTCTGGAAAATGGAACAGAACTGAAATATCAAATCGGATGAGATATATATACACCACCACCGCCACCCAATGTGGTTAGGTGTATCTCATACGGACTAACGTTTTTTCATCTCTCTTTTTTTTCTGTGCATTAGCTAGGCTATATAGGCTTGACTTTATTTTGCGTCATTCTGTGTTAGCTTTTAAGCACTGCAAAAGTGTGAGAAATTTATTATTGCGTACTATTTACGTTGGTCGCCACCGCTGGCATATGATTGCATGCATGTTCTTTTTGTTGTTATTGTCGTTATGCATAATAGAACGCTGTTGTTGGAAATTTGCTATGAGTTGATGTTGTTAGCGTTGTCGTTGTGTAATTGTTTGCTATTGATGCTGCAGTTGCTGGCTGCCGAGTTCTTGGTTGACTGTGCTGTGTGTACTCTCAGTGTTCATTGTCATTATTACATTTTCATTAAATGTCACATTATTTGTATTTATATGTGTATGTAGGTATGGATGTTTGTATACCGTTACAGGTTTGACATCTAACGCACCCTATGATACTTCCCAGCGAACCAAATGTCGGACGTCCAATGTGTCTGGTCTGAAAGTCTGAAGTTTTTTTTTTCGACTTAGGTCCGAATTCTGAGCAATTTGTACCCAGCGGATTTTTTAGCACATACATCTTCCATCTGAGACCAATGACAATGTAGGTGCGACCCATCCAAAGCCTATATACAATTTCTACTTACATTTACACAGAGATGGCCTAGGCCGTCAGACGAGTCCGAAATCTACCGACAATGTAAGCGAATGTTGGATGGGTCCGAAATCGACCGACAACGTAAGCGAATGTTGGATGGGTCCGAAATCTATCAACATTGTAAGCGAAGGTTGGATGGGTCCGATTCCATCAACATTTTAGATTGTGGAACTTAAATTTCAGCTGTCTCTTATTAAAATATTCGTATTATTAACAGTGTTTTCAACAATAAAATATTCTTATTATAATTAGAAATAATGCATAAAAACGAAATTCATAAATCATATTCAAAAGACGTGGGAAGAAATAAAGCTTAAACTAAAGGAAAAAAAAATATTTTTCCAGTTTTTTATTGTAGGACATTGTTCGGAAGTGTCTGGCCTTAGGGAATTTGAAACAATTTCTAATCCTGTTCATTGAATCCTTCACATATGACAGCTTCTGAAATAAGGATAGAAAATATAGAACAATTTTTAAATATTAAACAGTTATACTATAGAATAGACTAATAGACTACATTTTAAGGTAATATAATATCACTTTTCAATAAATATGTAAGAAGAAATTTAACTTACCGAAAATGGCCATGATTAAAATTTATATTCCTTAAACGCCTTTTTATTTTGGGTACCATCATAGCTGTAAGATAATATTATAGAAATGTCATTAATCTTGCAGAATTTTTTAATCTGGCGAAATTATAATTTTTATGATACTAACCTGAAAGAATTTAAATTATTAATGGATTATAACGGAGAGTTTTTAATATTCTTACATATTTTCCAAAATCTTCTACAATTTTGGAATGCATGGAATCTGCTCATTTTGTAGAATATCATTGTTTTCCAAACAGTCCGTCCTCAACTGTGCATTTCTTTTTAAATTGTCTGCTTCCACTTACTATATTCTTATTTTATTAATTTATTTTATTAACTTTTGTTCAAAATTCACAACTTGCACTTTCAAAAACACTTCACAGAATAAAATTTTGCTTCAAAAAAGAAAGAAGCATCAAAAATGAATAACGGTACAACAGCAGCTGCAACAATAAACAAAAAAAGTTACAAAACAATACAAAGGCATCCGATTCAGATGCAAGTGCGATGGACAGTTTTTATTGTATTTTGTTTTGTTCTTTATTTCTAACATGGATTTTGTTTCACAATGTAATAGCAATACGACTCATCCGATTCGGATGCTAGTTGTATGCTATTAACCACTGTTATTTCATTTTTTCCTATTGACAATATAGCATACATTTGGATGGGTATTAAATTGTAATGGCCAGAGGACTGCTGGGTATGAACTATGTATTTTTCTTGTTGTGCGTTTCTCCCTCTCTCTCTCTCTCTCGCTCTTTGAGAGGATTTTTTTTGCTTACGCATTGTGGATAAAATAAATGGGTAATTGTTGTCGTGCGGTCGAGAAAATCTCCTTTTACGATTATAGAAAAATTCTGCTCAGATGAAAACCTTTATATGGGGACTATAAGAAGACGTGGTGCTGGATAAGTATTTTTTTGTCGTAGGCTGTAGTAATGATTCCGAATTTCAAATACGAAATTCAAACAAATATCATCTAAATACCGAATATCTAGAGGTACCGTTGCATGGAGGCTATACGAAGACGTGGACCTGACAATTTTCAGTCATAGGTTGTAATCCCCTTTACGAACTTCAAATACGAAATTTGACGCAATTTTGGTGAATAATGTCGCGAAAATCCTGGAAATACCAAACATCTCGGGGTAGCGTTGTATGGGCGCTATACTAAAACGTAGACCTATATAGACAATTCCCTTCTAGGGGGTAAAGTACTCAGAGGGAAATCCTCGAGTTGATTTTCAGACTATTCCATTGAAAAATGTGGTTTAAATCATCAAAATACCGAATATCGGAAGGTACAGTTATATAGGGGATATACGATATCGTAGACCTATGTAGATAATTCTTTTTCAGGGGATAAAGTAGTTACGAAGAACTCTTTGTATCGAATTTAAGCCAGTTCCATTGAAAAATGTGGGTAAAATCATGAAAATACCGAATATCGGGAGATACAGTTATATGGGGATAAAGAACTCCTTGTGTACAATTCCATGAAAATTGTGATTAAAATCATCAAAATACCGAATATCAGGTGTCTTGTTATATGGGGGCTATATGATATAGTTGACTTGACTTCATCTTCAAACTTGACCTGCCTGCAGACAAAGGACAAAAAAGATCTGTGCAAAATTAAAGCTTCCTATCTTTATTCGTTTTGACTCGAGCGTGATTAAAACAGACAGACGGATGGGGCTAAATCGTCTTCGAATTTTACGCTGATCAAGAATACATATACTTCGTTATTTACAAAGGACTTGAAAGAACTTCTAGGGTTGGGAATGATTTTTGGATGGGCCAAAATATGCCATATATTGAAGGCGAAATGGACATTCTTGTAAGCCCAAATGGGTCATCGATCTCGGATCCAAAAAAAAAAAACAATTCGGCGACACGAAATAAAAGAAACTGGAAATAAATAGAAGGTAGATTAGATTACAAGGGCAAATAGGTTATAAATGGTATATGGAAGGCCTTGTGGATAATATATTGAAAGCAAGTTGGGGCAATGTCGGAAAGAGCCTTGGGTGAAATGTAGGCTGAAGACAACGTGGAGAGTCCATTGAAGTCATTTGTTTGTTAATGGCAAAATTATCATCTCAAAGGGTTTTGACCGTATGAAATGATATATATCCTCTGTAGCCATATGGTTGAGGGTATAATAAGGGTGAGGGTGAGTCACTTTTAATCCGAAGGTAGCAGATAAGGCTGGGGTTCTGAAAATTCACACTATAAGTGTATGAAAAGTCCTAAAATGTACTGCATTCGGTAGAGTCAAAAAATTAAAATTTGAAATATACGAAAAGTACAAACCGTACGAAAATTTCGTACAATTTTAATTTGGAGATTTAATTTGGATGGAGCTGGAATCCTAAAATTTTTATTACTACCAGAGTATAGAAATGAGATACGGAGGTAGTTTTTGAAATTTGTACTTATGGGCGTACAAAGTAATAAATAGTACTATTTGGTACCGTTATATGGGGGCTATACGATAACATGGACAAGCATAGACAATTTTCGGTTACAGGTTGTAGTACCCGTTAAGAGCTGCAAATACGAAAATTGAAACAATTCCGGTCTATACTGTGTCTATAATCATAAAAATACCGAAAATCAGGAGGTACTACAAATACGAAATTTGAAACAATTCCGGTCTATAATGTCCCTAGTACCACAAAAATACCGAATATTGGGTGATTCCGTTATATAGAGGCTATACGAAAGCGCATGCAATTTTTCTTGTCATATATTGTAGTACCCATTAAGATCTTCCAATACGAAATGAAAACATTTCGGTGGATAATGTCTCTAAAATTATCAAAATACCGAATATTTAGAGATACCTTTATGTGGGGGCCATAGGAGAACGTGGACCAGCATTGACAATTTTCTGTCACAGGATGTAGTACCCGATACGAAATGCAAATACGAAAATCGAAACCATTCCGGTGAATAATGTCTCTAAAATCATCAAAATACCGAATATAGGGAGGTGCAGTTATATGGGGGCTATACGAAAGCATGCATAGGTAATTTTTATACCCTACACCACAAGGTGGTCAGGGTATTATGTATTTGTGCATTTCTTTGTAATATGGAGAAGGCAGCGAGATAGACCCATAATTACTTTTGAGGATCTGCATAGAATCACTTTTTGAGTTGATTTATGCATGTCAGTCCGTCTGTCCATGTTTTCTTGTGAACAAGATGAAGGTCGCATTTATTACTCGATTGACATGAAATTTTCTAAATAACATTTGTTTGGCCCAAGGACGAAACCTATTGAAATCGGAGATAATCGGTAAAAATTTAGATATAGCTCCCACATATATCTTCGTCCGATTTGCCTTATATTGTGCACCAAATGTGTAATATCAGCCCGAATAGTATGGAATTTGGCACTTACGACTTGAGTCTAGAAGCTAGTATGTCAAATTTGATGAAGATCGGTTTAGATATAGCTATAGCTCCCATATATATTTTTCATCTGATTTGTTGTATTTGTTACCCACAGCCGTAATATACACTCCGTAACAACGATATTCAGGGAAATATATCAAATACAGCTCAGAAATATCTTTGCCAAATTTTATCGAGATCGGTTCGGGTTTGGATATAGCTCCCATATATATATATATATTTTGCCGGTTTCAAATTAATTTCGCACCAAATGGGCAATACAAGTCCGAATTTAAAAGATACAAATGCTTCGGCATATTTAGTCCTTTGAATTTTAAATTATAATTATAATCATAGCGTGTATGATTGAATTCTCCCATAAAAACTTTTAATTGTTATGTGGAGCTCTACTAAATTAGCAAAGTGGTGTAGGGTATCATAAAGTCGGCCCCGCCCGACTTTAGGACTTTCTTTATTGGTTTTGTAATATATTGCAGTGCCCATTTTATATAGGGGCTATACGAAGGCGTGGACCTGCACACAAACTTTTCTGTCATAGGCTGTAGTATCCATTACGAATTTCATATACCAAATTTGAAACAATTCCGGTAAATAATGTCGCTAAAATCATCAAAATAGAATCGAATAGAGGGAGGTGCAGTTATATGGGGGCTATACCAAAACGTGATCAAACACACATCTGAGTAACATTTGATCAACTACTTCAATTCGTTCGTTCGCTAAAGTGATTTCCAATTTTCAATACCAAAAGTCCTACAGACATAATATACATTTGAGTAAAAGTTTATCACCCTACTTCATTTCGTTCGGAAGCCAGAGTGAATTCCGCAGATGGACGGACATCGCTAAATCGACATAGAATTTTATGCCGATAAAGAATATATATACTTTGTGGGGTGTAAAATATATATATCGAGGTGTTACAAACGGAATGATAAACTTAATATACCGTCAGTACTGTGGTGAAGGTTATAATGGAAATCTTTGTCCCAATCACCTCTCACCCAATGCGGAAAATAAGATCAAATTTGACGTGGTGGAAATATGAGTGACGCCATACACACACACATTTCCAGCTTAACCTTGTTGCACTTCCGCCTCTACTAACCAACTTCACTTACATTCAGTGACTGGGTCTGACCGGACGGCCAACAAGGCTTCGATAGATGACTTTCAAAATTGTAGCGGAAAGCGGAAAAATCTATGTTTACCGTAGAAACTTCAGTTATGTTCATTTAATTAACTTAAACGCCAGTGTGAAACTTCAGCTCCAGCTTGCACTTGCTACACCACAGCTAGGCAGCACATACACATTTACCATACACGTACACATGTGTAGACGTGTTCGCATACGGAAATATCCGGCAAATATGTATTGAACTTAAATTGCTGGAATTTAGTTATTTACGTTCCAATGACTGGCTGGCTGGCTGAATGGCTGATTACTAGAATGACTGAGAACGTGATTACTGGCGTTTAAGCGGCCTGGATGGCTAGCTAGCTGGCTATGCGACAACAAATGTGAATGTGAACTATGTAACCCCTTGCCGCCACAATGCCACCAGATTTATTCATTCATTCATACAGTAAGTAAGCTGTTTCTGAGCCAGTGAATAGCAGCTAAAACAATTATGGCATTTGTGAGGCGAGTAAAACACAAAAATCTAGAAGAAAAGAACCCAGCAAAGCTTGGCGAGCAACGTTTATGTAATTATGAAATTTATGCAGCAGCGTGACAAATCAATTCTTTGTAGTTGCCCCCCTTTTTGTTCCATGACAATTTGCTCCCAAGCTTTAAGATCACATGGTAGCTTGTAGGCATGTGTGTAGATCGGGTATCAGTGATGTCAAATGATTCTGACACACATATACATACATAACTGCAATGGGAATTTAAGCGATCAATTAATGCCCTTTTTGAACAACTTCATCTTTGTAGTTTCTCCGACGAAAATTATCCCCTTCTCACTTCTCGTCTTGACCCTAAATAGGTGGCCCATATTACCATAGATAAATGACCCACCTGGCTATCTACATGGTCCCGTATGGAATCTTAAATGTGAATTATACCCTCCACCATACAATGGAGGGTATATTAAATTTGTCATTCCATTTGCAACACCTCTAAAAATTCGTCGGAGACCCCAAAAAGAATATATATTGTTGATCGGAACAAAATTATAAGGCGATTTAGCGATCTCCGTTTGCCGGTTGAAATCAATATAGATTCCACACTTTTTAAACCAGAACTTTGAAATTTTGCACAAAGGTTTATATTATACACAGGCTGATTGGTACAGAAAATGGGCTATATGGGTCCATGCTTAATTATAGGCCCCATTTAACGGTATTCCCTATTTCAAGGTATCTGCCACAATGTACAACCAACTTTGATTAAACTTTGCAATTGGGGATTTTAGTTGGTCGGTTTCCACCCTGCAACAAATTTTTGCTACAGGTCCACCAATTGGTATATACTCATATAACGATACCTCCCGATTTTCTGTATTTTGAAGGGTTTTGCCACAATTTTCAACCAAATCAGCTGAAACTTGACAGTTTGGGGCTCTTGGTAGGTATGTTCCCTCTCTGCAACAAATTTTTGCTACAGGTCTACAAATTAGTATGGCCCCCATAGAATGGCACCTCCTCCCGATTTTCGGTATTTTCAAGGTTACTGTCACAATTCCAAATCAAATTAGCTGAAACTTTACACTAGAGGTTCTCGACAGGTCTTTTCTCTCCTGGCAGAGAATATTCGTTACAGATCCACTTATTGGTATAGTCCCCATATAACGGTACCTCCCGATTTTAGGTTTTTTTAAGGTTTCTGCCACAATTTCCAACCAAATTAGAAGAAACTTGACATTTAGGTTCTCGGTAGGTATTTACAAAAATTTTCGCAAATTTTCTCTTTGGAAAAATTTTCGCTACAGGTCCACTAATTGATATAACCATGATGTAACCGTACCTCCCAACTTTTTAGTACTTCGAAGGTTCTTGCCAGAATTTCCAACCAAATTAGCCGAAACTTGACACTTTGAGTTCTCGGCAGGTCCTTTCTCTCCTGGCAGAAAATATTCGCTACAGATGCACTAATTGATATAGCCACGATATAACGGCACCTTCCGACTTTTTGGTATTTTGAAGGTTTTTGCGACAATTTCCAACCAAATTAGCCGAAACTTGACATTTGGGGTTCTCGGCAGGTCCTTTCTCTCCTGGCAGAAAATATTCAGTACATATGCACTAATTGGTATAGCCCCATATAAATTTCTCCCGATTTTCGGTATTTTAAAGGTTTCTGCCACAGTTTCCAGGTAAATCAGCTGAAACTTTATAATTGGGGTTCTCGGTAGGTATATTCTCTCCTTGTAAAAAAGTTAGCTATAGGTCCACTATTTTGTATATAACGGTACCTCCCGATTTCTTGTATTTTCGAGGGTTCTGACTCGATTTTCAACTAAATCTGCTGAAACTTAACATTTCGGGGTTCTGGGTAGGTTCGTTCTCTCCTTAAAAAAATATTCGCTATAGGTCCAATAATTGTTGTAGCCCCCATATAACGGTACCTCCCGATTTTCGGTATTTTCAAGGTTTCTGCCACAACTTCCAACCATATTATTCTGAAGCTGGATAGTTGGGGTTCGCAGTTAAATCTTGAGAATTTTAGCCAGCTGGCGCGTTGTGTACTTTTTTTGTGGATAGGTCTCAATGTGCCCTTCGAACTTTTCCAAGTTCGAAATATTTTCCCTACCGTTCTCCCTTCATCTCTTGGAATGTCACTCACATGAGTCAGAATTTTGAAAAACGTAACGCGCCAAAGTGGCGGCAACTGAACTCTATTTTTTTCCTCCCATTACAAAATGCTAATGAACCCCACGTTCCATGAAATCGAGAACTACCCAAAAAGCGAGCCACCAACAGCCAGCCAGCCAGCCAGACCATGCCCAACGATCAGTTCATCGCAAAACTTTACAAATTCAGCAGAAATAAATGTTGTACTTGGTTCTGACTGTAATCAGATCGTATTTAGTAATTGTACTGCTTTTTATTGTTATTATTAAATATTTACAACACCAACAGCAACAGCAGCAATTGCAAAAAGAACATTCGTCAAGCTGCGAATAATAGGCGCCAATGGTGGTAGTCTTTTTGTTTCGCTTTTTTTTTTTTTTGTTGCGGCTTTGCGCTAAAAATGCGACTTTCACAATTTTTGTTACGTTGCGTAGTTTTTGTTGCTGTGGTTGTTGTTTGGTGTGTGTGTGTGTGTATGTTCTTAAGCGAGCTTCTAAATGTTTGGCGTTTTTAGTTTCATTTCATATTATTTAGCTGGTTGAGTATTAAAAACTCCCCGAATAACATACACACACATGAAGAACATAACCAAACTGAAGCAACTTTTGTTTTCCAGAACGTGATTAATTAAAACTACCAGATTATGAAGAGCGGTTATTTTAAAAAAATTATTTCGCCAGGTACAAAAATAGAATTTGAACAACAAAAAACTAGTTTTTGCCAAATCTTTTTTTTTTTGCTAAACTTATGAAAGAGGGGGAGAGAAGTTAATAATTTTATTATTTTTTTTTTTTAATTTTTGCTAGATAGTCAGTCTGCTGTTGAAACCATTAATTTGGCAATGAAAACAGCGTGAGAAATATTATAAAAAAGCCGGTCTGGGAAAATGTTAAATTGCGGGGCCTTAGAAATTTTAAAAACTCAACGGCATGCAAATCGACAATTCCAGAAAAATACATTTGAAGAGAGTTCAATTTAATTTGAGAAAGTCAGGGAGAACAGAGAAAAATCATCAAAATACTGAACTTCGGGAGGTACCCTTATATAGGGGCTATACGAAAACGTGGACCTATGAATGTTCCGCTACCGGAGCTAGAACCCATAACAAAGTACGATTAGAAAATCCGTGGAAAAATGTTGCCAAATCCATCAAAATACCAAATGTCTTGGGTACCGTTATATGTGGGCTATACGAAAACGTGGAACTTTATGAATAATTTTCCCCCACTAGAACTAGAATCCATAACGAACTACAAATACCAATTTTTAGACAATTTGGTGGAAATATGTGACTAAAACTATCAAAATACCGAATATGGGAAGGTAGCGTTATTTGGGGGCTATCCCAAAACGTAGACCGAAAAATTTCATTTTTAATACTAGACCAAATGCAAAACAACGGTGCCAAATTTAAAGCTCTACGTCAAATAGTGTGAGTCGTATTGTGATTTCAATAGACAGGCAGACGGACAGATAGAAGGACAACGTTAAATCGACATAAAATGTTATGCTAACTTTTGTCATCAGCCTTTACAATATTCAATATATACCGAATATTGGGAGGAACCCTAATATTGGGGCCATACGAAGACGTAGACCTGCACAGACAATTTTTTGTCATAGGCTGTAATATCCATTACGAGGATCAAAAAACAAATTTGAAACAATTCCGGTGAATAATGTCACTAAAATCATCAAAATACCGAATATAGGACTATACGAAGACGTGGACCTGCACAGACAATTTTCAGTCATAGGCTGTAGTATTTATTACGAACTTCAAATACCAAATTTCAAACAATTTCGATGAATAATGTCCGCTAAAATAATCAAAATACTGAATATCGGGAGGAGGTACCATTATATGGGTTCTTTAGGAAGACGTTGACCTGCACAAGCAATTTCCTGTCACAGGATGTACTATCCGTTACGTACTTCACATACCCAATTTGAAACAATTCCGGTGAATAATGTCGCTAAAATCATCAAAATACCGAATATGGAGAGGTACCGTTATGTGGGGGCTATACGAAGACGTGGACCTGCATAGACAATTTTCCATCATAGGTTGTAATATTCATTACGAACTTCAAATAACAAATTTGAAACAATTCCGGTGAATAATGTCGATAAAATCATTAAAATACCGAATATAAGGAGGTACTATTATATACCAAAACGTGGACCTGCACAGGCAATTTTCCTTCATAGGCTGTAGTATCCATTATGAACTTCAAATACCAAATTTGAAACGATTCCGGTGAATAATGTCGCTAAAATCACCAAAGTACCGAATATCGGGGGACGGGGGACAGGTACCATTATATGGGACTATACCAAATCTTGGATCTACATGACCCATTTTCAATAATAAAAGTCCGGCAGACATAATACACATTTGAGAAAAATTCTATCAACCTATTTCATTTCGTTCGGAAGCTAGAGTGATTTCCACAAACGAACGGACATGGTTTAATCGACATAGAATTTTATGCTGATCGAGAATATATACAGGGTGAGATAAAAAACCTGCAACAAACTCAAACGTCATAATTTTTACATTTTTTTTTTTAAATTTTTTTGAATGAAAGCAAAAAATGTCGGAAATGGCATTAACTTTTTGAATAAGTTTAGATTTGCTCGAACTGGTCACCTTTGGCACGAATTATGGCCTTTAAACGGCCAATGAAACCGTCACAAGCTGCCCAAATGTTGCTCTGCGATATTTTGGCCCATTCCCGGCGAAGCGCTTGTTTGAGGTGATCGACACTGAGGTATTTTTAGTGACAAACTTGCTTTGCGACTTGCGACACAATAGTCCAACGGATTGGTATCGGGATATTTTGGTGGCCATTGTGCGCTGGAAATGAAGCGAGGAACATCATTTTGTAACCATTCTTGGGTGGCGCATGCTGAGTGCGATGGTGCTGTCCTGTTGGAATGTCCAAGGTCTGCGGCCAAAATGTTTGCGTGCCCAAGGCTTTAATATACCCTCCAGAATATTTTCGCGATAATGTTCGGCATTTATTCTGATGCCACGATCGATTAATACGAGTGGAGAGCGACCATCGGCTGTTATGGCGGCCCACACCATCACCATGGTCGGCGCTTGAGTTTTGGTGGCCAACCGAAGTTGCACATTTTCATCTGATCTCTTTGGCAAGTAAACACGATAATTTTGTTTGTTTAAAAACTGCTGGACATCGAATGTTTTCTCATCGGAGAAAACCAAATTCGGCAGTTCACCACTTTCGGCCAAGCGAAGCAACTCTTTAGCTCTTTTGTGTCTTTTCTCTTTCTTGCACTTTTTAGAACTTCGATGGCTTTACCCCGAGCTCATGTTTCAATGTTTGCCGAATGGTATACTGAAATATGTTCAGCTCATGAGCCATTTTTCGGCCACTGCGACTGGGGTTTCGATCAAGTCACTTCTTTATTTTTCGAACCATTCCTGCCGATGTTGCTGTTTTCTTCCGTCCACTCCCTTGACGTCGGGCTATGCTACCAATATCTCGGTAACAAGCGATGGTACGAGACACAAAAGATTTTCTGCAAAATTCTCTTGTACGCTTATAAACAATATAATGAGCTGTCGCTGGAATAATTTTAACAGCTGTCGGACAAGTGGCATAGAAATGACAGCAGTCTGAAGTTGGTTGCAGTTTTTTCCATATCACCCTGTATACTTTGTCGGGTCAAAAATGTATATTTCGAGGTGTTACAAACGGAATGACAAACTTACAATACCCTACATAAAAAATGTCCAATTTATATCCCCTGTTCTATGGTATAAACCCTACATTGCCTGACCTTCTATTTTTATACGGCACCTTCCTATATTCGGCACCTCCCTATATTCGGTATTTTAATCATTTTAGCGACATTATTCACCGTTTTTTTTTTTGTTTTTAATTTCGCATTTCAATATTGTAATGGCTTATGACAAAAGTTTCCTATGCAGGTCCACGTCGTCGTACAGGCCCTAATATAATGGCTAGATTCGGTATTTTAAAGATTTTAAAAAAATTTTTAACTGATTTTATTTATTTTTTATTTTTTTTTTTTTTTTGAAAATTGCCAAATTCGTTGCAAATGGTCGAGGGTATTAAAGGTTCGGTTTTTACGTGTTCGGTATTTTGAAGGTCACTGCAGTAATTTCTAATGAAATTGCCATTGTTATCCCCTAAAATGCAAAATATCGTTTTGAGGAAAATTTTCGTTATATTTTAGCTGAAGTTTTAAAATAAGGACCACTTATCGGATCCCTCCGACCTTAGGGGTTTTTAAGGAGTCATGTGGGTCATTAATCACGTGGGTGTATAAGGAGTAATATTGTTGTAAGAATCCCCTCCATCTTTGATGAATTCAAATTAACAAATTATTTCCGATAATTAATTGCTGGATTTTCGCTTTGCCATACCCCACCGATTTGTGCGTGTCTGAGATTCTATAACTATTTTTTTGGTCAGAATTAAATATGCTCATATATACACATGGTGGATGTGAGAGTGTGTGCGTGCAGAATTAATAGCAATAATTTATTATAGTTTTTTTTTACATTTTGTGAAATGTGGTTCATAATTTACAAAAAAAAAAAAAAAAAGAAAAAAACTAGAACACAAAACCCCAAAGCCCCAACAACGACAGCAACAAAATTTTCATGCAATAATAACAATTAAAATTGTAGATAAATTAACCTTGTTGTTCTTTTCGCATGCGATGGAAATTTTCAATTTTATTTCCATATTTTTTTTTTTTTGCTATATCAAACAAAAGATCCATTCAGTCAAAAGGCCAACCGAACATTGCACATACGTCCCCCAGTCTCTCCTTATAGAGAGAGTTTTACGAAACGGAAATATGACATGAATTTGTTGAACACCACAGTTGGCTCTTTACTTGGGCAAACGCATTTATGTTGAAACGCCCGCCGGCCCCATCACCATATCTCTCTCGCTCGCCGGGTTGTTTCAGCGATTGATGTATGCGTGAATATATCCATTAATAGTGTACACACGCCATATAGTAGTACAGAACATCAAAGTCCTTCATCATAATTAAGTTGAAAAAAAAAAAACAACAACAACAACAACATGCATCAGTCAGTCCGTCAGTCAGCCGGTAAACTGCACAGCCAACAAACCAAGATCAATGATGAAAATGCAAACAAACGCACCATAAAAACCTTCAAATAAATCAGATCAAATGAAAACACAACAGCTTTAGATTTTTTCATAGCCTCCATCATAGTATGGAGGGGATATTAAGTTTGTAATTCCGTTTGTAACATCTCGAAATATACATTTTAGACCCCACAAAGTATATATATTCTTGATCAGCGTAAAATTCTATGTAGATTTAGCGATGTCCGTCCGTCTGTGGAAATCATTCTAGCTTTCGAACGAATTAAAGTAGATTAATAAAATTTTACTGAAATTTATATTATGTATGCAGGACTTTTAGTATCGAAAATGGGCCATGTAGATTCACGTTTTGGTATAGCCCCCATATAACGGTACCTCCCGATATTCGGAATTTTGATAATTTTAGTGACATTATTTACCGCAATTGTTTCAAATTTGATATTTGAAGTTCGTAATGGATATTACAGCCTAAGACAGAAAATTGTCTGTGCTGGTCCACGTCTTCCTATAGCCCCATACAATGCTACCTCCCGATATTCGGTATTTTGTTGATTTTAGCGACATTATTCACCGGAATTGTATCAAATTTAGTATTCGATGTTTCCAATAGGTATTACTATCTGTAGCAGAATATTGTTTATGTCAGTCCAGATCCTTGTATAACCCCCACATAATTATACCTCCGGATATTCGGTATTTTGTTGATTTTAGCGACATTATTCACCGGAATTTTTTCAAATTTCGTAGTTGAAGTTCCTAATGGGTACTACTAACTGTAACAGAAAACATACGCATATGCAGGTTCATGTTTTCGTATAGCCCAAATATAACTGCACCTCCAGATATTCGGTATTTTGAATATTTGTGTCACAGTTTTCATCAAAATTGTTTCCAATTTGATATTTGAAGTTCCTAATAGGTACTTTTATCTGTCACAAAATATTGCCTATGTGGGTCCACGTCTTCGTATAGCCCCCATATAACGGTACCTCCCGATATTAGGCATTTTGATGATTTTAGCTACATTATTCACCGATTTTTTTTTTAAGTTTCGCATTTGAATATTGAAAATGTATAGACCCTAATATAACAACTACATTCGATATTTTTAAGATTTTAACAGAATTTTTAACGGATTTTATTATTTTTGAGAATTGCCAAATTCGTTCCAAATGGTGGAGGGTATCCAAAGTTCGACATTATGTCCTGCAGACATAATGTACATTTAAGTAAACTTTTATCAATCTACTTCAATTCGTTCGGAAGCTAGAGTGATTTCCACAGACGGACGGACATCGTTAAATCGACATAGAATTTTATGCTGGTCAAGAATATATACACTTTGTGGGGTCTAAAATGTATATTTCGAGGTGTTACAAATGGAATGACAAAGTTAATATACCCTCCATACTATGGTGGAGGGTATAAAAAGACCTGTAGACCCAAACACACAAAAAAAATATCAACAAGACTTCACAGACAGATGGACCGATATCGATATCTAAATCGAAATATAATTTTATGCTGATCAAGGATATATATACTGGGGTATAAAATGTCTCTTTTGAGGTGTTACAAACGGAATAACAAACTTAAGGTACCCTACATGCTATGGTGGAGAGTATAAAAACCATACCCAAATAGTTTCACTGGGTATTACGCACATGCTGTGAAAATCTTGTAAACAAGCTCTAATTATTCACAATTTATATTGTCCCTTACACACAATTGTGGGCGTAACTTCTTGGAATTAGCACCTCCCGCAAAGTGTACCTCACTCCAGGTGAACCCACCCCATAAGGGGTGACAACCAAAGAAAAAAACTCACATCCACATTACACTGATTAGGGGGTCTAAATAAGGTTGCAGCATTGAACAACAACAAAGCTTGTCCGCTTGCATTGTGAAGAGCGCACGCAACAGCAACAACAACAGAAAAAAGAAAACAAGCCGAACACCGACAGCAATAAGGCAAATAACAATAGTGTGGGAAATAACAAATAATACAACAAGGTTATCCATTAAAGCCTGCATTTGCGGGCTGTGAATGTGTGTGCGCGTGGAGAAGAGGGAGAGGGGTGGTATAATTGAATGCATGCTCCTACTGATGTGCAACGCTTGCAACAACAACTGAATGTTTTTCTTTTCATTCATTCATGGGGATATTTTTTTGCCGTTGTTTTTGAACTCGGAGCCGGCCTGTAGAACGTTTTTTTTAACAAATATACATACCAACATACATACGTACACATATGTATGTACTTTGTTGGCGTTAATTGTGGCACAATTGTGTACATTTGTGGAGTCAAAGGCGTAACGCAATATTACGGTGTCACAGTAAAGACGGTTTTCTTTATACCCTCCACCATACATGGTTACTTTGATTGTAACTCATTGAAATAATAATTTTTAGACCTAACAAAGTATATGCAGGGTAAGATAAACAAGTAAAAATGCTGTAAACTCGGCGGGGCCGAACTTTGAATACCCACCACCATTCGGAAGGAATTTGTAATTTTCAAAAAAACAAAAAAATCTTTAAAAATTCTGTTAAAATTTTAAAAATGCCGAATGCTGTTATATTAGCGTCTATTCGACGACCTGGACCTGCATAGGCAACTTTTGTCATACGGCATTAGATTATTCTTCTAATACCAAATTTGAAAGAATTCCGGTCAATATGTCGCTAAAATCATCAAAATACCGAATTTTGGGAGATGCCTTTATATGGGGTTTTACGAAGACCTGGACCTGCATATACAATTTTCGGTCATATATTGTAATACCCATCAGATACTTCATATACGTAATTTGAAACAATTCTGATTAATAATCTAACTTAAATCATCAATATACCGAATATCTGGAGGTACAGTTATTTGGGTCTATACTAAAACTTGGACCTATGCGAAGCTTGAAAAAAAATCGGTGAATAATTTAGCTAAAATCATCAAAATACCGAATATAGAGAGGTACCGTTATATGGGGGCTATACGAAGACGTGGCCCTGCACAAACAATTTTCTATCAGAGGCTGTAGTATTCATTTCGAACTTAAAATAACAAATTTGAAACAATTCAGGTGAATAATGCCGATATAATCGTCAAAATACCGAATATCGGGAGGTTCCGTTATATGGGGGCAATACGAAGGCGTGGACCTGTCCACACACTTTTCTTTCTTAGGCTGTAGTATCCATTACGAATTTTAAATACCAAATTTCAAACAATTCCGGTGAATAATGTCGCTAAAATCATTAAAATACCGAATATCGGAGGTGCCGGTATATGGTGCCAACCTTGCTTTCCAAAATACTCCAGACACAATAGTCCAACGGATTGTTATCCAGAGATTTTGGTAGCCATTGCGCGCTGGAAATAAAGCGAAGAACCTCATTTTGTAACCATTTTTGGGTGGTGCGTGCTGAGTGTCATTGTGCTGAGTCCTTTTGGAATGTCCAAAGTCTGAGCCAAAATGTTTGCATGCCTAAGGCTTACACCCTGCAGAATATTTTCGCGATAATATTCGGCATTTATTCTGAGGCCACTGTCGATTAATACGAACGAAGAACGACCATAGGCTGTTATGGCGGCTCACACCATCACCATGGCCGGCGATTGAGTTCTGGTGGTCAACCGAAGGTGCACATTTTCAGCTGACCTCTTTGGCAAGTAAAGTCACGATCATTTAGTTTGTTTACAAACTGCTGGACAACGAATCTTTTCTCATCAGAGAAAACCAAATTCGGCAGATCACCATTTTCGGCCAAGCGAAGCAATTCCTTAGCTACTTTGAGTCTATATTTGCCGAATGGAATATTGCGATATGTTCAACTTACGAGCCATTTTTCGGCCATTGCGACGCGGGTTTCGATCTAGTCGCTTCCTTACTTTTCGAACCATTTCTGCTGATCTTTGAATATAAAGAAATCACACTATCACGCTTGAATTCCATCACGAATAAATTGTTTTCTGGAAAATTCTCACCAAGATGCTTTTGTACGCTTGTAAACAATATAATGAGCTGTCACTGGAATAATTTTAACAGCTGTCGGACTAGTGGCTTAGAAATGACAGCAGTCTGACGTTGGTTGCAGTTTTTTCATACAACCCTGTATGTTTCATAAGATTTAGTGTTTAAGTCCCTTACATGCGTAATATGCATTCGACAAAAATTATATTTGGTACCAGATATCAGATACAGCCCAGAAATACCTCTGCCAAATTGTATCAAGATCGGTTCAGATTTGGATATAGCTCCCTTGTGTTTCTTCAAGCGATTTCGGATTAATTGTGCACCAAATGGCCATGATCAGTCCAAAAGTCTTGAATTTTCTTACATCCGACCGAATTAAGTCTAGAAGCAAGTACATTAAATTTGTTGAAAATCGGTTCAGATATAGCTATAGCTCCTATACATATCTTCAACCGATTTCGGTTTAATTGTACACTAAATGCTAATATCAGTCCAAAACTCCTGAATTTTATTACATCCGACCGAATTTCGTCTAGAAGCAAGTACATTAAATTTGGTGAAAATCGGTTCAGATATAGCTATAGCTTTGATTTTCGGGTTATTTGCCAAAAATTCGTAATGTTTGATACATTCGACCGAATTTAGTCGGAGAGCAAGTACATCATATTTTTGAGAAAATCGGCTCAGATATAGCTCCCATATATATGTTTCATCCGATTTGTTGTTTAAGTCCCTCACATTCGTAATATGCACCCTACAAAAATGATGTTTGTATATTAGATATCTTATAGAGCTCAGAAATACCTTTGTCAAATTTTATCGAGAACGGCTAAGATTTGGATATAGCTCCTATATATATTCTCAATCCGATTTCAGATTTATTGTACAAAGCAAAGCCCGAATGCAGTGAATTTCCGGACGTAGGTTTCAATTTTGTGGAACTCCATTATTTTTTATACAATCCTTTTCGAAGTGATATCATGCATTTATAGCAATCTTATTTGGTATAAAATAATAAAATGTCTCCGTCAAATTTTGTGAAAATCGATTCAGAATTGCATATGCCTCCCATATATTAGTTCCCGCTGAAACCAAACTATGACTGCTCTAAAGCCAAATTTTGATAGGTGGTATGATCTATTTCATATAAATGCCTTTGTTACGGGAGCTCTACTAAATATGCATTTTGATATAGGGTAGCACATACTCGGCCCCACCCGACTTTTGACTTTTCCTCTCTGTTTTTTTTTTTTTTTTTTTTTGTAAATGTATTTTTGTTTGTCAAATAAATTGCTATCAAAATGTTATTGAGTATTTGACAAAAGAAAAAATCACATCAAAAACAAAACAAAAAACACGCAAATGCACACTGCGTGATGAAAAGCCCCCAGCCACGACATCACCAACAACTCCCAAAGGGTGTGAAGATAAAATCAATGCACTCTGTAATTTTGTGACAAAAATAAACAAACACAAATGAATGTAAAAAAATAAAAACAATATTAAATAAATATTTTACTAGTGTGACAAATTTCCACAGAAGTCATTTTATTGACATAGAAATTGGTGCGGATACCAAAGGGAACTAATGACATGCAATGGAGTTATTCACTTTTGAAATCGAAATAATTCTACACTCTCTTTGGAACCATTGCTGTGTGGAATTTGTGGATAGAGAAAATTATAATGACGGTTGACCCCTATGCCAAAGTAGTCATAAGAAAATATGTTTAAATGATTTCAATATTGTCAAAACCGCACAAGATTTTGAGTTTCTTTCAAGCATAACGCCTTATAATAACATGTTTCCATTTGTATTCGAACCACGTTATTTTCGAAGCGACCCGTTCACATGACACTTTTGGTCATTTATAGTAGAAGTATTGGGAAAACTCACTTCTCTTCGTCTTATTTATTGGATTTCGCGTTATGAAAAACATTTTTTAATTACAACGGAACCTCCCAACAGTGGACAACGACTGTCGATCGAAATTTGTCCACTGTAAGGAGGTGTCCGCCTGTTGGAGGTTAAATAGTTTGTAAATTTAATCATTTTAAACTTATTTTTGTTTATTTGTTCATTTAACATAATGTAACAAAAGGAGATCGATCGGCGGCGCATAAATTATTACAAATTATTAGGTTATCTTCCACACCCAATAGTTATATGTTTCTTCATTCCCAGCTAAAATAATTAATGAAATTTAATTTATAATTTATTGGAGCCATTTATGCCATACATTAAGCTAGTAATTATTTAAGTTATAAGTTAAATATACAAATAAATAATTAATGCTTTTCCATATTTTTAACAGAAGAATTTTATTTTTTTTTTTCAGGTAAGAAGATTCTGCTATGTTTGGCTCATATAAATATTTTGTGTTAACCTGTAAGTACAACTGGGTATATTCTTATATCTATATTGATAGAAATGTAAAAAATGAGTGACTATTTTGCTTCGCAGGAGCTAAAAAGTGAAAAATTTCCGAAAGTGTGTAAAAATAGCAAGAGAAAGTACTAATCACTGGATGATAGAAGTTTGTGTTTTTATACCCCATATTAAGTTCGTCATTCTGTTTGTAAATCATCAAAATAATAATTTTAGACCAAACAAGTAAGAACGCTGTAAGTTTGACCAGGTCGAACTTGTAATACACTCCACCATTTGGAACGAATTTGGCAATTTTCAAAAAAAAAAAAATCCGTTAAAAAATTTTGTAAAATCTTAAATCTTCAAATGCGAAACTAAATAAAAATTCGGTGAATAATGTCGCTAAAATAATCAAAATACCGAATATACAGAGGTACAATTATATGGGGGCTACACTAAAACGTGGACCCGCACAAACAATTTTCTGTCATAGACTGCAGTATCTATTACGAACTTCAAATATGGGGCTATACCAAAACGTGGACTTACATGGCCCATTTTCAATACCAAAAGTCGTGTAGAAATAATATACATTTAAGTAAAATCTTATCAACCTACTTCTTTCCGTTCGGTAGCTAGAGTGCTTTCCACAGACGGTCAGATGGACGGACATCGCAAAATCGACACAGAATTTTATGCTGATCAAGAATATATATACCTTGTGAGGTCTAAAATGTATACTTCGAGGTATTACAAACAGAATGACAAACTGACTATGGTGGAGGGTATAACAAAGTACATATATTCTTAATCAGCTAAGACTATTTAGCCTCATCCGTCCGTTTGTCCGTCCGTCCGTCTGTCAGTCTGTTGAAGCACGCTAGAGTCAAAACGAATAAAGATAGAAAGCTAAAAATTTGCACAGATCAGTCTTTTGTCTGCAGGCAGGTCAAGTTCGATGGGTAATGTCGTTCCAAGATATCGTATAGCCCCAGTATAACGTTACCCTCCAATATTCGGTATTTTGATATTTGCAGCCAAATTTTTCAATGAAATCGCCTGAAAATCCGTACTAGAGTACTTTACCCTCTTCCGAGTACTTTACTTCAAGCAAGATTATTGTCTATATAGGTCCACGATGTCGTATATCCGCCATATAACGGTACCTCCCTATATTCGGTATTTTGATGATTTTAGCTACTTTTTCAATGGAATTGTTTAAAAATCCACCCTAGAAGATCTTTATAAGCACTTTACTCCCTGGAAGAGAAATGCCTATATAGGTCCACGACCTCGTATAGCCCACATAGCCCGTAGTCGGTATTTTGATGATTTTAGGGACATTATTCACCGGAGTAGTTCCGAATTACGTGTTTGTCTTCGTATAGCTCCTATATAACGGTACCTCCCTATATACGGTATTTTGATGATTTTAGCTACATTATTCACCTTTTTTTAAGTTTTGTATTTGAACATGGCCCACGTCTTCGCATAGACCCCAATATAACGGCTATATTCGATATTTTAAAGATTTTAACAGAATTTTTAACGAATTTTATTTGATTTTTTAGTATTTTTTTTTTTTAATTGCCTTGAACAAGGTTTGGTTTGATAAAAGTCCAAGTTTTGGTTTGACTTTACCGCCCAATATTCGGTATTCGAAAAATGTTAGCTACATTTCGCAACAAAATTATCTGTCTTCTATGTGGGGTCAATACCCCATATAACGGTACTTCCCAATATTCGGTTCTTTTTTGCCAAACTTTTCACCAGAATTTTTTCAAATTCGGAATTTTGAGTTTGCCGTGGGTACCCTTTTCGGAACAGCTCTAGTTTACTAAAAATTCTCGAATTTGTGATTTTTTTCCAGAAATACAAAAGTTGTACCCTGTTTCTGGAAATTATTTTATTCTTGGGGGAAGGACCCACATATTTGACGCAAATAGTCCGTGACCCGGACCTAGTTAACCGATATGTCCATAATCCGCTTTATACAAATTAAAATCTATGAAGGTCATTAAAAAAATATTTATTATACCAACAGCCTTATGTCTACGATGGATACGTCCAAAAAAGTGCTAACCAAACGATCTCTTTGGAGAAAATCCATTTTAGAACATTTTGAGTCGATCTGCCCATGTACGTCTGTCTGGCGGTCTGGCTGATGTGATACATCGTAATATTCTTATCGATTTTGGGACGTGGGCAATATGGGTTCACTCCCTTTCGTACCTCCCCACAAAGCTCAAAATTTTCCGAATAAATACAAATCTCATATTAATTTTAATCAGGTTCAAAAATAGACATTTTGGTAGTTACAAAGGTTACAAATCGATGTCTTATTTTCATCAAATTTTGCACATCCCAGAATTTCAAAAGCGAAAGTAGTACCCACTACAGTTCAAATATCGTAACTAAATTTCAGGTGCGAAAATATACTCGCCCACTTCGCCATAATGGGTCAAGGGTGTGAAAATCGCATATATCTGTCTATTCTTTGTGGCACCTCAGCCACAAACGATAAAAAAATCAAATAAAAACATCAAAATCTTATATTGAAGGCCATCGGGATAAAACATAGGTAGGTCTGCGGCAAAATTGGACAATATCCCATTCCTCCATTAAAAACGATCAAAATTTTGAATAATGGAGATTCCCATATTTTTAATCTCAATATTATACCCTCCACAATAGTATGGAGGGCATATAAGGTTTGTCACAGCATAAAATTCTATGTCGATTTAGCGATGGCCGTCCGTCTATCGGTCTGTGGAAATTATTCTAGCTTCCGAACGAAATGAAGTAGGTTGATCAAATTTCATTCAAATGTATATTATATCTGCAGGACTTTTGGAATTGAAATGGGTAATGTAGGTCCACGTTTTGGTATGGCCCCCATATCGCAGTACCTCCCGATATTCGATACTTTGATGATTTTAACGACATTATTCACCGAAATTGTTTCAAATTTGGTATTTGAAATTCGCAATGGATACTACAGCCTAAGACAGAAAATTTTCTGTGCAGGTCCACGACTTCGTATAGCCCCCATATAACGGTACCTCCCGATATTCGGTATTTTTATAATTTGTGTGACATTATTCACCGAAATTGTTTCAAATTTCGTATTTTAAGTTCGTAATGGGTACTACAACCTATGACAAAAATGTTTGTATGCAGGTCCATGTCTTCCTATAGCCCCCATATAACGGTTCCTGCCGATATTCGGTATTTTCATGATTTTAGCGTCATTATTTACCGAAATTATTTCAAATTTCGTATTTGAAGTTCGTAATGGATACTACAACCTATGACAGAAAATTGTCTGTGCAGGTACACGTTTTGGTATAACCCTCATAGTATAAACATATTTTTTTCAAGTTTCGCATTTAAATGTTGTAATGGCTTATGACAAAAGCTGCCTATGCATTCTCACATCGTCGTATAAACCCTAAAATAACGGCTACATTTGGTATTTTCCCCACAAAAGCTCACAAATTTCGGAAAAAAAACGTGTATCACATATAAAACGAATCGAGTACTCGATATGGTGCAAACATCTTCCGTGGTAATATTTATATAAAACTTAGATCAGGAGCGACCGTGGGAAATATTGGCTCACAGCTTCTTTTAAAGAGTTTGTTTATTTTAAGGCTCAAAGAGCATATATTTTCATTTTCAAAACATTCTAAAAATTTTTAAAAACTCCAATTTCTCCTTCGAAAAATGTTCCTGAAAAAGAAATCACATCTCTTTTTTCATTTACTTGATTGATTTGTTCTTGATGTTGTTCATCCACAGCTCTCTTCGCATTCCAATACAATGAACCCTTGAGGTCAAAGACGCTTTTTTTGGTGTCAACTATGCTAGCTTATCGAATGCGGGTATTTCCATTTCCAACGAGATATGAACCGTTCTCACAACTTTGAGATGGGCTTTAAAAAAATAAAAAAAATAAAAAAAAAAAACAAATCCACTTTCTGATTGCGTTTCCGTGTAGCTAATTTTTACACCAAAATCCAATTCGATTAATAGATTCCCGCCAAATACCTGAATCAATCCGCAGAAGAAGAACGCCTTTTTTCTGTAAACTTTGATAATGATTCGTTTTTCTTTTGTTGATAATTTTTGCCGCTTTGAGGCCAGAATCAAATTTCTTGCTGTGATAGATTCGAAACGTTCGTTCGTTTTTGATCGCTATCCATATTCACAACGGTTTCTTTTTATCGGTCTTCCCTTGCAAATTTTCGCTAAATGAAATAGGAAAAAAAATAATTAAAATTTTTAATTAACTTTTCAGTCAGTATTATTAATGATGTTTGCCGATCTTTGCCAATTTTTTTTTTTGCCAAAGCCCAAAAAACGACATGCTAAATTAAAAAAAAAAAAAAAAAACGACCGAAGTTTCCAACAAAAAGAAACCAAAAGAAAAGCAAAACGAAAAAAGCGAAACTGAAAACTACAATCCCCTAATAGCCAAGATCTATGTTTCGCCACGAAACTAGTACAAAACCTATTTTCGTATACGAACTACCCATGTAGAACTGGTCGAATGTTGTTCACTCTAAGAGTTAATTTCTTTCTGCCATCGCTCGATCTTATTGCGAATCTGATATCGTTTATGTTTTTGGGCATTTTATTAACATGACGCGGTCGCGTCGTTATGTAGCTCAGAATATGCGTGAGATTCGCAACAGGGTCTATTGAACTCTGTCTGGGCAAGCCATGCTACGCTGCTAACATAAAAGTCATATTGATAAGATGCCGCCAACCCACTTCCCGCTACCCGCTTCATCCCATCCACCATCACTTGAACACGCCGGGCAATCATCCAAAGTATCCATGTTTGCAAACAAACCCAAAAAAGCCCACATAGAACTCTATCCATGTATGTCATGCCAGTCTCCCGCTCTCCGACTGACTCTCTCTCTCTCTCTCTGTGATTTCTATTCCTCTGTTACACCATACAGCGAAACACTGGTTAGCAAATGCCGGTAAATCGCCAACTTTCAGCAGAAGCAGCACGCCATCAATTTTTTTTTTCGTTTTGCCCAAAATCTTAAAACATTGGCCCCTAACAAATGTAAAAGCAAATGAAAAAGCAACAAAAATTGGCCACAACAAAAAAAAAAACTAACAACGAACGAGCGAAAAAGTTCATTGAACTCCAGCCCGCCGAGAATGTCTGTCCAAATTCGCAAAAGCAACAAAAAAATCACCACCATCACCAGGCAGACGGCCGGCTAGCCGGCCTAGAAGCAACCGAGTCATAGAGAGCATTGACACGCACGCACAAAAAATAGTTCAAACTCTCAAAAAAACACAGAAAATTTGCAAATAGCGAAACCGGCAAAAAAAGCGTATGGCGTACGCAAAATTAATCTAACAATGGATACGTCATAATGTTACGCACATTTCGACTTGCTCATAAATGCTGTCGCGTTTCGGAGCAACGTACCCTCGCATAAACACATGCTTCCCCTCACCCTCCCCCCAACGCTTGATAGCGGCACGCACTATCGATGCGTAAGCCTATCGATCAACCAGTCAGTCGCCTGTCGAATGCGTGAGTGAGCAGACGACAATGTTTGCCGGCCATTTATGGCGAGCGCCTAGGCTATGGGTAACGCTTCTGTGGTTAATAGTGTTATTATAGTCTAATGACCTAGCCGAATTCCTAATACGACCATAAGATTTTATGCAAATTTTGATTTTGCAAAAGACAAAAACTAAAAAAAAAACATAAATAAAATTTTAAAATTCGCTTGAACTTGAAATTTATTTTACCGTTATTTATTTAACGTTAGCTACTAGTTCCAGGGCGCCACTACTTATTTATGCAAAGACAGGGGTTCACTAAGGTACGACAATTCTTGCACTTCTATACTCAAGTAGGAATTGTATTTGTAGCAGAAATATCTGTAGTTTTATAGCCTCGGCCATAGGATTGGGAGAGAGAGAGAGAGGGTATATATTATTTGATACGGCCAAAACGTGCCTCATCGAAATAGCGGTTTAAAACCCCAGGTCTCTTTGGACAAAATTCGTTTCAGGACATTTGGAGTGGATCTAGCGGCGTCCGTCCTATGGTCTGTCTCTTTGTCCCTCTGACTGAATGGGAGTATTCGTTTTCGTCCAAACTGAGTCTACTTTCTTTAGTACATTCCCTACAAAAGTTTAAAATGTTCAAAGAAAAACAAGTTAAAAAGAAGTAAGTTCTGCCGGACCGAACTTTGAATACCCTCCACCATTTGGAACGAATTTGGAAATGTTCAAAAAACAAAATCCTAAAAAAATGCTGTTAAAATTTTAAAAATACCGAATATAGCCGTTATATTGAGGTCTATACGACGTGGACCTACATAGGCCTTTTTTTTGTCATAAGCCATTACCATATTCAAATTCGAAACTTGAAATAAACGGTGAATAATGTAGCTAAACTCATCAAAATATGGTATATAGGGAGGTACCGTTATATCGGAGCTGTGCGAAAGACCTGGACCAGCATGGACAATTTTCTGTCACAGGCTTTAGCATCCATTACGAACTTCAAATACTACATCTCAAACAATTTCGGTGGGTATTGTACTAAAAATAGTCAAAATACCGAATATAGGGAGGTACTGATATATATGGCCTATACGAAGACCTGGACCTGCATAGACATTTTTCTGTCACAGACTGCAGTTCCCATTACGAACTCTAAATACGTAATTTGAAACAATTCCGGTGATTAATGGCACTAAAATCATCAAAATACAGAATATTGGAAGGGGCCGTTATATGGACCTACATACGAAGACGTGGACCTATATGGTTCATTTTTTATCTTAGGATGTAGTATCCTTAGTATAGTCGGTAAAAACATCAAAATATCGCATATCGGGAGGTACCGTTATATCGGAGCTATACGAAGACGTGAACCTACATGGTCCATTTACGAACTTAACTACTGGAAAAATAAACATGTGTGCAAAATGTTAGCCTTCTATCTCAATTCGTTCGAAAGATAGCGTGATTACAACAGACGGACAGATAGACAGACGGACATCGCTAAACCGACTTAGAATTTTACGCTGATCAAGAATATATATACTTTGTTGGGTCTGGCATGAGTATTTCGAGGAGTTACAAACGGAATGACAAATTTAATATACCCTCCATAGTATGGTGGAGGGTAAAAAACTCACAGAAAGAGAAAATATCGTCCCATTTCTCAAATTTCATAATTCTATCAACTCTAGATCTGGCATGACGATAGGAGAGAGCAAAACTTTAATTTTTCAATCTCCCCAACAAAGGGTTAAAATTTTGTATAAAAATGTATTCCATTTTTTTTAAAGTTGGAACAAGCAAATATTTCTATCAACACCAGATCTAGTGTGAGAACGGGCTATGACGGACCATTCCTCTCGCCAAATTCCCTTCAAAGGATCAACATCATGAATATTTATAATTCTTATCACATGCGAACAAAAGTTAGCGATTTTCTTGAAATATGAATATGAGTCATATCGGTCCACTCCTTCTGATACCTTCCCTAGAGAAGGTCAACATTTTTATACCCTCCATCATAGTATGGAGGGTTTATCAGGTTTGTCCTTCCGTTTGTAACTCCTCGAAACATATATATTTTTGACCTCACAAAGTATATAAATTCTTGATCATCATAAATTTCTGTGTCGATTTAGCTATGTCCGTCCGTCTGTGGAAATAACTCCAGCTTCCGAACGAAATGAAATAGGTTGATAAAATTTAACTGAAATGTATATTATGTCTGCAGGACTTTTGGTATTGAAACTGGGCCATGTAGGTCCACGTTTTGGTATAGCCCCCATATAATGGTACCTCCCTATTTTCGATATTTTGGTGATTAAGCGACACTTTCCACCGGAAATGTTTCAAATTTGGTATATGACAAATAATTGTCTATGCAGGTCTACGCCTTCGTATAGCCCTCATATAACGGTACCTCCCGATATTCGGTAATTTGATGATTTTAGCGACACCATTCTCCGGAATTGCTTCAATTTTGGCACCTCTTCGATACCTCCCGATATTTGGCATTTTAATGTGTTTAGCGACATTATTCACCGGAATTGTTCAAAATTTGGTATTTGAAGTTCGTAACGTATGCTACAGCCTAAGACAGAAAATTGTCTGTACAGGTCCACGTCTTCGCATAGCCCTCATATGACGGTACCTGCCAATATTCGGTATTTTGATGCTTTAAGCGACATTATTTATCGGAATTATTTCAAAATTGGTATTTAAAGTCGGTAATGGATACCACAGCCTATGACAGAAAATTGTCTGTGCAGGTCCACGTCTTGTTATAGTCCCCATATGACGGTAGCTCCCGATATTTTGTATTTTGACGATTTTAGCGACATTATTGACCGATTTTTTTTTCAAGTTTCGCATTTGAATATTGTAATGGCTCATGACAAAAGTTGCCTATGCAGGTCCACGTCGTCGTATAGACCCCAATATAACAGCAACATTCGGATTTTAAAGGATTTTTTTTTAATTGCCAAATTCATTGTAAATGGTGGAGGGTATTTAAAGTTCGGCTCGGCATATATCCTAATGTGAATATAGGGCATATCGGTTCACTTTGGCCTGTACATCCCCTCCCCCTCCACCACACTTACTCTCATAAAATTCAAAATAATTGACCGATACATGCTATACTTTGAAGAACATTTGATCTAGTGTGAATATGGAACTGATCCACCCACTCCTTACGGTGCCTTCCCAACAAAGGGTCAACATTTTGAATAATTGTAACACTTTTTTAAAATGCAAAATGTTTTTTCAGGTCTCTTCAAAGTTTGCAAATTGAAATAATTCTGCAAACATTAGATTACATATTCGGATACGATATGAAGGTCCAAACTTTGTTGTAAGTCTAAAAAGGGTATATATAAATTAAATGGTATCAGAATCTTTGTTAACTAATGGTTATTCTTGTTGCCAATCCATATAGTATTTATCCTCCATCTTAGGCCGGAGGGTATAAAAACATAGATGTAGTTTCCCATGGGATACGATTTTCTCTGAATTTTTAAGGAATTGACTGCAAACATCCAACCGAGGGACGTTTTTTAGTACAGTACACATACGCGTATGATTTATATACCTACGTTACAAGGCCTTCCCCCATACACCATGGGACATTTTCTACTCGTTGTAACCTGGTAAAGTTTTGGTGATATTTATAATATTTATATTGTTTGTTTGTAAAACACACAGACCCAACACTTATTGTCTCACCTCCGAATATGTTATTCCCTCAGCCCTGTGGCTACAGAGTGTAAATATCACCTCTTCGAAATATCGGTTTTAGACCCTTAGTCTCTTTGGGCCAAATCCGTTTCAGGACATTCGGAGTCGATCTAGCGATATCCGTCCGTCTGTCTATCTGGATGACTGGTGAGCACGATAACTCTCGAAGGGAGCATCCGATTCGATCCAAACTTGGTACATCGTAAAGTTATAGTCAACTTTAGATCCAAATCGGAGATGTGCCATATCGGTCTACTCCTTCTAGTACCACCCCCCAACCAAAATGTAAACATTTTCAAAGAAAATAATTTACTGCACAGTATGAGAAAGGATAATCAGATTTTGCTCCAACTTTACAAAGTCGAATATTTTCATCAGTGCTAGGTCAGGTGCGAGAATGGACAATATCGGTTCACTCTATCAATTACCTCTTTCACAAACGGACAAAATATGGAATAATTATAACTCTTATAAAATGTGATGTAAGAGTCCTATTGTCTTCAAATTACACACATCACAATACTTTTATTAATCCAAGGGCTGATGTGAAGATGGAATATATTGGTCCACTATTTCTAGTACCAAAGGGTCAAAATTTTGAGAATTCATGAAGCTCATAAAACAGAAATGATTCCATCAACACAAGATTGGTTAAAAAGATGGTAGAGATCGGACTATTCTTTCTGGTACCACCTTCTCAAAGGCTCCAAGTTTTAAATATCAAAAACTATCATAAAATCCGAAATAAGCATCCGGTTCTCTTCAAATTACACACATCACAATATTTTTATTAGGCCAAGGCCTGGTGTGAAGATGGAATATATCGGTCCAATCTTACTGGTATCTCCCCCACAAAGGTTCAAAATTTTGAGTATTAATTAAGCTCATAAAAAGCGAAATTAACATCCGATTCCATTCAGAATTTACACATCTCAATATTTCTATCAACAAAACATTCATTATTAAAATGGTTGAAAATAAGAAGAGAATCCAATCTCCCTCTTCGATTGTCAATTCTATTCTATAACCGGCTGCACTGGAGCATTGTAAAGTGGGTGTACATTCAATTCTAGTTTTTATTTAAAATTATGTTCCTTAAGTACTATAGAAACCTAATCGCAGCCACACAATTATTCTTATCTATTCGAATATTGAATGGTGAACATTGCAGGGCTGCTTGTCATTTCATTCAATGGTCTTGTACATCTACTGAGCTCAACGATATCTCTGCGTGTGGGTCATAACCTCTATTATCTCACACATTATCGTATGCGTCAGTGCACAAGATCGCCGCTTTCTTCACATGTGGCGGCTGGGAAATATGTAATTTTAGAATATTTATTGTTTATTGCTAGATTTTCCCAGAGCCTCAACCGCACTCAAAAGTATATACAAAGTATTTTGTACAATGCCAGAAATCGGACCATTTATTCTGGTACCTTCCTCACAAAGGGTTAACACTTTGAATAACTAAAACGATAATAAAATCCGAAATCAACATCCGGTTCACTTCAAATTACACACATCACAGTATTTTTATTAATCCAAGGTCTGATTTGAAGATGGAATATATCGGTCCACTCCTCCGGGTACCTCCCCAACAAAGGGTCAACATTTTGAATATTCATGAAGCTCATAAAAAGCGATATTAACATCCGATTCCATTCAGACTTGATGCATCTCAATATTTCAGTTAACACAATATCTATTATAAAAATGGAAGAAATTGCACCATTCCTTCTGGTACCTCCCCCACATAGAGTTCAAGATTCTGAAAAACAAAACGCTCAAAAAACCGAAATAAACATCCAAATCCATCCATACATCTCCTCAAATTTACAACATACCAACGTTTTTGCTAACACAAGATCTGTTGTGAAGATGATATACATCTGCCAATCCCTTCTGGTACCTCACCCGCAAAGGGTCATAATTTCCAATACTTATATCTGCCATAACATGTAAAATAAGTCGGCGGCAACTTGCTATATCTAAATATTTAACTTAACCATAAACCATAAGGTGAATAATGGGAGGTACCGTTATATCGGAGCTGTACGAAGACCTGAATCAGCATAGACAAGTTTCTGTCACAGGGTGTAGCATCCATTATGAACTTTAAATACGACATCTCAAATAATTTCGGTGGGTATTGTACCTAAAATCGTCAAAATACCAAATATAGGGAGATACTGATATGTGGAGTCTATATGAAGACCTGGACCTGCGTAGACACTTTTCTGTCACAGACTGTAGTTCCCATTACGAACTCTAAATACGTAATTTGAAACAATTCTGGTGAATAATGACGCTAAAATCATCAAAATATCGAATATAGGGAAGTACCGTTATATGGGGGCTATACGAAGACGTGGACCTGCACAGACAATTTTCTGTCTTAGGCTGTAGTATCCATTTCGAACTTCAAATACCAAATTTAAAACAATTCCGTTGAATAATGTCGCTAAAGTCATCAAAATACCGAATATCGGGAGCTACCGTTATATGAGGGCAATATGTATATATATATATATATATATATATATATATATATATATATATATATATATATATATATATATATATATATATATATTAAATCGACTTAGAATTTTACGTTGATCAAGAATATATATATTTTGTTGGGTCTGACATGAGTATTTCGAGGAGTTACAAACGGAATGACAAATTTAATATACCCTCCATAGTATGGTGGAGGGTATAAAAAGGAATACTTCGGCCCGCTATAACTGTTACCACACGCATATTTCAACATATTCCAAAAATTTGACCATATCTCATATAAAGTGCAGGAAGTAGTCGATATAGTTCAAGTCTGTCACGTTGTAATATTTTTATCAGTCTTAGGTCAGATAGGAATTGTTCAATATAGGCCAACTGCTTCGAAACCTCCCCCATAAGGAGTCAAGAGTTTGAATAATCATAAGTCAGGCCTGGGGGTATGCAAAATGTTTTTGTGTAATTTTAGAGAAGAGAAACAAAAAAAACCTTCTCATAATTAAAATATTTATAACGGAGAGTGAGGATCTCCCTCTTCCCACAAAGTACAATCCCAAACAAAACCATATTGCGGTTTGTTATTATTGCGAAAATTTTGCAAATTGTGTTGATCACAGAGAGAGAGAGTGCGAGAGAGAGCTGGCTTTCGTTTGCAAAAAAAGTAAAGTAAAGAGAATTGTCTTCCGTAAGATGCGTGAGAATGGGAGTAGGACAAATAAACAAATGCGAAAAGAAAGAGCGCTATCCCATACAATTGTGCGAATTTCTATGACCGAGTGTTGATTGCTGCTGTTGGTGTTGTTGCTGTTCTTTTCATTTGTGGCGTTTGTGTTGTTGTTTTGCAAAATTAATTTTGCAAAAATTGCCTTTGCAAAAAAAAAGAAACAAATCTGTTGTGGTGGTGTTAGTTGTGTCAGTGGTTGTTGTTGCTGTTGTTTATGTTTATTGTTGGTTTCCTCGGTTTTGTTATCTCCCTGGTTGGGGCTATCTCATCATCATCCAACAATGCTTTTGTTATTGTTTGAGCGGGAGGCAGTCTGTGTGTGAGGGGGAGCAGTTGCAGATCGAAGAAATGTTTGATGTCGACTACACACACACATTTGTAATTTATTGCTATTTTTGTTA
Organism: Musca domestica; assembly: GCF_030504385.1. Classification (NCBI taxonomy): domain Eukaryota; kingdom Metazoa; phylum Arthropoda; class Insecta; order Diptera; family Muscidae; genus Musca; species Musca domestica. Next base: position 8,188,531 of record NW_026712192.1, on the reverse strand, counting down.
ATTTGCCAGTTGCGAATTTCAAAGTCAAGTTGAAGAGCGCCGGCCGCAGTGTTTGCTCATTCAGGCAGCCAGTCAATCATTTTTGCAAATTTTTGCGAGTTATCTATGCTCTTTGCCGGGCCAGGAGAATTGAGACATTCATTGTTGTAGCCATCTATGTGTGTATGTTTGTTTGTAGTTCTTTTGTTGTTGTTGTTGCTGCTGTTTCTGTTGAGACTCTTTGCGAATTTTGTTTTTTGCACAACGCCAACGCTGCGCTGGCTGCGAATGCTTTTCGTTTTTCTGTGCGCTCTGCCTGTGTCCAATTCCAACACATTTGCAAAAATTAGGTTTTTGCACATATATTGTTGGTGTTGTTGCCTTTGCAAATGTTGTCAATTTTGCTGGCATTGTTGTTGTAGGTTTGCGTTTTTTTCGCTGTTTAATTTTTCGCATGTGTGCGAAATAGTTTGTTTGGTTGGGTTTTGCGTTTTTTTTACTTTTTTTGCCATTTGCCATTTTTCCCTGAGCATATTCTTTTAAGTTCTTTTAAATTGTATTTTAGTTTTTATTTCGCCATTGTTCGCAATTGATCGCGCTATAATTTTTTTCGTTTATTTTTCCTTCCGTTTCGACAAACAAAATCATAATATTTTGGCCAAAAATAGGTAAAAAGTACCAACCTAAATAGGTGCATCTGGATTAAAATCAATTTGGAAAAATGCGCGTATCAATGCAGTGAAAAAGAAAATACCCGAAAAAAATCAAAGAAAATTCAAAATTCTCATTTGGAACCAATCGAAATTTTGTTGGTGAATATATTTTTTTTTACAAAAAAAAAAAAAAAAAACAAAACGAAGTTGTGCCAGTTTGATGGTGTGCGTGTGTGCCAGACCCTGTATTTGCCCCAAAACGTCAGTGTTTCCCTCTCTACGCAAGGTGACAACTCTCCGCCATCCCCAACCCCAACCACCATACACAACAAAAAATCACCTGCTACGAAATAAAAAAAAAACAATTTTCTTTGCCATCGCAGAAAGGTAGATGCAAATCCAATGCAAAAAATAAGTCATTAAAAATAAAGCAAAAAAAAATTGTCTCATGTTTTTCTTCCGACGGCATTTGCAAATTGTCTCATCATTGCCTCGATTGGCCGTCGTAAAGCTGAATGTTCTTATTTTTCCTTAAGAAACCATGACAAGAGAATGAAAAAAGAGAAATTTCTCAAAACATCAAATGTCCTCAGCGGTATCAAACGAGCATGAATGCTACAAAAGAAAAGTGATTCTCAGTAAAAATTCTAATTTTGTGTTAAAAAATTAAAAAAAAATTAATTTGGAAAAAAACTTGAAAATATTAAAAAATTCGATTTTATTGATCTTGCTCTTAAGAATGCAAAAAAATAAAATAAATAAAGAAATATTTTATTAAAATAAATACAAAAAACCAGATAACTTAAAAAATTAAATTAAATTGATTTAAAACAAAAAAAATAATTTTTTTACATATTTGAAAAATGTTGCCATTAAATAAAATCATGACTCAGAAAAATTGCATGGCCTTTATACCAGATCATAAAAATTGCAAGTGTAAAAAATCGAAACTTTAAATGTGATCAAGTTACAACAAAAACAATATTGAAAAAAAAAAAACATTTTTTATCGCCAGAAATTAGAATTTAAAATATAAAAAATTAAAATAAGAAAAATCTTGGCTTAAAATTTAAATAAAAAAATAAATAATAATTATGAAAAAATTAAAATCTGGAGAAAAATAATGACAAAAAATTGAAAGCCAATAATAAAAACATATAACGGCAAATAAAACAATATGAATTAACAAAGCAAATATTTTTTTTTTAAATAATAATTCCTAAAAGAAAAATTGAAGCTACAAAATCGGAAACCAAAAAAATATATATAATGAAAGTGTATATTATTTTACAAAATTAGAAATTGACAAAAAAAACAAAAAAACAAAAAAAAAATATAAAAAAATTATATTTTTATACAAAATTAAAAAGTTAAAAATAAAATCGGAAACCAAAAAACTATGATAAAATTTTATATTATTATAGAAAATAAAAGATCTGAAAAATAAAATCGGAAACCAAAAAAAAAATATATATATATATTATTATACAAAAATTTGGCTCAATTCGGCGAATAAACTGAACAAAAAATTCAAATTTATTTTTTTAAAACAAAAATTTTTAATTAAGAACCCCAAAACCAATTTGTTTAAACAATATTCATGCTCACAAATATATGTGTTACAAAAAAAAAAAAAATAATAATAATATTTATAACTGAAAATATTGCTAAAAATCTGAATATTCCAAATTAAATGGAATAAAATTTCAAAATTAAAACAAAATAAAAAAAAAACGTCACACAAAAGTTGTTGTAAACCAAGCTGAACAACTCCATGCAATTAAATAAAATTTTTTTAAAAAAATACGATTTTTTTTAAGAATTAAAAAGCAGAACTTATGCCTACCAATCTGAAAGAATCAATCCGGAGTCACTAATTCCATCGCAGTGAATTTTTTAAAAATAAAGAGTCCTCAATTTTATTTCAAGTGAATTTTCAAAAACCCACAAAAAATAAATTTTAAATTAAAAAAAAAAAATCAAAGGAAAATACCAATCTGTGTAACACTGCTCTGTTTCCTATGCCCACTGCAAAAGCCTGAGTAACTACTCTTAAAAAAAGACGTCTTTGAATTTTGTGTTCGAAAAAAATATCTATAGTTGCTGTCACCATAATATCCTGTCTGATTGTGAATTAGAGAAATTTGAAAATTGAATTCATTTCAAAATTTACTTTATTTTTTTTTTTGGATTTGCGGAATTGATGTCAAAAATCATTTACATGTCTGTTCAATTGAAGAGATCTTTATTGGATTAAAATACGGCAAGTATTAAAATATTTTGTTTTCTGTTTTCAAAATTTTTAAACGAAATTAAACAAAAATAGCCAAATCACTTTCAAACAGGACAAGTCAATGTTAAACTAAAACTAAATTAAACTAAGACAATTGATAACTCAAAATTTCAACAAAAATCGGCTTTTAACTCTAGTTTAGTAGAACCTTTTCAATTATTTCCAGTGGTAGGTATTTTTAAGCTGATCCGGGGAAACTATTTTTTTTTTCTTGTGGGACAGATCCGGGAACCACAGATTTTTGACCCGAAAGTCTGGGTTTAAGACCCCGACCCAATTACCCGATATAGACAATATAGGTATCGTTGGGAAGCTTAAATACCTTTCCAACACATGGTGGTCACATGATGGGTGTAGTATTTCGGAAAGGTAAGAGTGTCAGCTATAATTCAGCTACAATTATGGGCCTTTTTTTGACTTTTTGGGGGTTTAATAAAAAATCCGGGTCCAAAAAATCGATAATATGACTATAACTTCCGAACCATGACCACTTACTCAGTCACTTGACCACTTGTTGGATAGGTATTAATAATAAACTTTCATAAGCATAAGCTTTCAAACGATACCTATATTGTCTATATCGGGTAAGTGGATCCGGGTCCAGGCCGGGTTTTGATTCCGGATTTTCGGGGTCTTCTGGGGTCTCGGGTCCATCCCCCAAGAAAAAATAGTTTCCCGAAATCAGAGTAAAAATACCTACCTCTGGAAAAAATTTCGAAGAGAATCGAAGAGTTTTTACTAAAAAAAATCTTAAAAAATGTTGATGAAACCTTTCGCATTTTTGCTGGTAATTAAACCAAATTGTGGACCTGCACAGTCTAGTCTTAGATGAAGAAGATTTCTGTACTTAGAACCAAAAAAATGCATACGTTTAAAAGTAGGTTTTGCCGATGTATGCTTACCCTCACTCTATGTCCGTTTAATTAAACATATTTTTCCATTTCAGACCTGACCTAAGTCTGATATAAGAGACTGGTCTGAATATGGAAAAATATATTTTAATAAACGGACATAGAGTGAGTCAGTTTTGACAATTTTCGCAGAGCTCGGATGCTACCTTCGTTGAATATCACATTTTTTATACCCTCCACCATAGCATGGAGGGTACATTAAGCTTACATTCCATTTGTAACACCTTGAAATATACATTTTAGACCCCACAAAGTACATATATTCTTGACCAGCATAAAATATTATGTCAACTTAGCGATGTCCGTCCTTCTGTCAGGCTGTGGAAATCACTCTAGCTTCCGGACGAAATGAGGTAGGTTGATAAAATTTCACTCAAATGTATATTATGCCTGCAGGACTTTTGGTATTGAAAATGAACCATGTAGGTCCACGTATAGCTCCCATATAATGGTACCTCCCTACATATTTTCAGAATTTTGCTGAATTAAGGAACATTATTCACCGGAAATGTTTCAAATTTGCAATTTAAAAATCTTAATGGATAATACAGCTTAAGACAGAAAATTGCCTTTGCAGGTCCATGTCTTCGCAAAGCCCCCATATAACGGTACTTCCCGCTATTCGGTATTTTGGTGATTTTAACAACATTATTCACCGGATTTGTTTAAAATTTGGTATTTTAAATTTGAAATAGATATTAAATTGTCCGTGCAGGTACAAGTCTTCGTATAGTCCCCATAAAACGGTACCCCCCGATATTGAGTATTTTGATGATTTTTGTTAAATTATTCAACGATTTTTTCAAGTTTCGCATTTGAATATTGTAATGGCTTCTGACAAAAGTTGTCTATGCATTTTTAAGATTTTAACAGAATTTTTAAAGGGAAAATGGAATACATGTCCTGTCCTTTGCAAAAGTTTAACAATTTTGCAAAAAAAAAAGAACAAGTGAAATAACTAATAATTCGGCCGGCCGAACTTTGAATACCCTCCACCATTTAAAATGAATTTGGCAATTTTCAAAAAAAAAAAAAAAAACATTTTGACTAAAATGTTTAATGCAATTGTCTGAAAATCCACACAAAGAGCTTCCTTTGAGTACTTTGCCCCCTGGAAGATAATTGTCTATATTGGTTCATGATATCGTATATTCCCGATGGTAGCAGCCCCCCGTCCCTCCTCCGGTATTCGGTACTTGATTTCTCAATGGAATTGCCTGAAATCTCGTAATTACCGTTCGTAATGGGTACTACATCCTGTGACAAAAAATGTATATGCAGGACCATGTCTTCGTATAGTCACATTTAAATATAAAGATGTGCAAAATCTGAATAAAATCGGTTACCATATTTTCTTTTTATAAGGTACATTTTTGTGAAAGTTTTGGGGTAACGCCCCAAGAGAGTGGGACCGATTTATGATATCGTATACCACTATGAATATTTAGTAGAACTACCCGTTAGTAGAACTATAAAGTTTAGCAGAGGTATTTTTGAGCTGTATCCGACAGCGGATGGCAAATATCGTTGTTGTGGTGCCCATTTTACGGTTGTGAGGGACATGAATGCAACATCGGGTGATACATATGTTTGGCAGTTAAAGCTTTATCTGAACCGATGTTAACCAAATTTGAAATATTTGCTTCAAAGCTGAATTCGGTCGAAAAAATCCACTCCATAGGGCTGGTATGAAACATTTGGGACGCAATAAACTTGTAATCGGATAATGATTTGTATATATATTTATGCATATATATGGGAGCTAAATCTGAATTTGGACCAGTTACAATAAATTTCAATGTGGTTCGCTTCTGAGCCTAACAAATGATTTGTGGAAAATTTCGGATCAGATTTGGATATAGCTCCCATATATAATGAAGTCCAATTATATATGCATTGTGCACCAGATGCATAATATACATATATAAAATAGCTCCCATGTATATTCTCGTCAGATTTCAATTTTATTGTGCGTCATATGTGTAATACTCGTCCAAAATAGAACAGATTTCAGAATTTCCGGTTGAATTTAGCCCAGAACCAAGTATTTAAAATTTGGTGAACATCGGTTCTGATATAGCTATAGCTTCTATATATATGTTTCATACGATTTGGAGTATAGATCCCCGACATTTGTAATATGCACTTCACAGCAACTGTTATATTCCGTGCCAGACATAAGTCACAGCTCAACAATATCTTTGCCGAATATTATCGAGATCGGTTCAGATTTGAATATAGCTCCCAAAAGTCTTGAATTTTGGTACATCCGACCGACTTCAGTCTAGAAGCAAGTACATTACATTTGGTGAAAATCGGTTGAGATATAGCTATAGCTCCCATATATAATGTTTCATCCGATTTGGTGTTCAAGTCACTCACATCCGTAATATGCATTCGACAACAATGATATTTGGTACCCAATATCTTATAAAGCTCGGAAAAACTTTTGCCAAATTTTATCAAGATCGGTTCAGATTTGGATATATCTCTCACATATATATATTCCTAATCCGATTTCAAGTTTATTATGCAAATAATGGCTAATATCGGCACAAATGGAGTGAATTTCGAGACGAACGTTTCCATTTTGTACAACTAGGCTGCGATATATATTTTTATACCCTCCACCATACTATGGAGGGTATATTAACTTTGTCATTCCGTTTATAACTCCTCGAAATACTCATGTCAGACCCAACAAAGTATATATATTCTTGATCAGCGTAAAATTCTAAGTCGATTCAGCCATGTCCGTCTGTCTGTTGTAATCACGCTATCTTTCGAACAAATTGAAATAGAAGGCTAAAATTTTGCATATTTTTCCAGTAGGCAGGTTATGTTCGTAAATGGGCCATGTAGGTCCAAGTTATTATATAGCCCCCATATAACGGTACCTCCCGATATTCGGTACTTTGATGATTTTAGCGACATTATTCACCGGAATTGTTTCAAATTTGGTATTTGAAGTTCGAAAGGGATACTACAGCCTATGACAGAAAATTGTCTGTGAATGTCCACGTTTTCGTTTAGCCCCCATATAACGCTACCTCCCGATATTCGATATTTTGATGATTTTAGCGACATTATTCACCGGAATTGTTTCAAATTTGGTATTTGAGATTCGTAATGGATACTACAGTCTGTGACAGAAAATTGTCTATGCAGGTACAGGCCTTCGTATAGGCCCCTATATATCAGTACCTAGGTACAATACCCACCGAAATTTTCTATGCTGCTCCAGGTCTTCGCACAGCTCCGATATAACGGTACCTCCCTATATACGATATTTTGATGATTTTAGCTACATTATTCACCGTTTATTTCAAGTTTCGAATTTCAATTTGGTATTGGCTTATGACAAACAAGGCCTATGTAGGTCCACGTCGTATAGATCCCAATATAACGGCTATATTCGGTATTTTTAAAATTTTAACAAAATTTTTTAAGGACTTTATTTTTTGAAAATTTCCAAATTCGTTCCAAATGTTGGAGGGTATTCAAAGTTCGGCCCGGCCGAACTTACTGCTAACCAATTTGTTTTAATTTAACCCCTCTCCAAGTGATATTATGCACTCTACAGCAAACTATAACAGATCTAAAGCCAAATGATGATAGGTGGCGTGATCTACTTGAAATAAATTCTTTCATTACGGGAGCTCTACTAAATATGCATGGTGGTGTAGGGTATCATATAGTCGGCCCGCCTGACTTTGGACTTTTCCTTACTGTTTTTTTTTTTCCTTTCACTTTACATAATTACTATTTCTCCTATTACCTCACAAATAAATCTAGTTATTGAAAATTAAACTTTTTCTACTTTAGCTTTTTGTTTGCAGTTGACCCATTTTATAAAATGGCCCCTTTCGAGTCAGAACTTTTTAGAATTTGTTAAAGCGAAACCTATTGATTTTTTTTTAACGAGTTTTGGTATTTTGCTTTTATTTTCTATAGAAAATTGCACAGCGAAAAAATTCGAACAGAATAGCACGTACGCATTACGGATGAACAAAAACAATAAATTCAGTTATTTATTTTCCTTAAAAAAAAAAAAAACAAAAATATTGTCAAAAGATGCACACACACACACACCCACCGAACAGCCAGCCATTCAATTGCGTGACATTAGACCGAATTTTTTTTGTGCAAAAACCAAAACGTTATTAAAAAAAGGTGGCATACACGCCAAAGAAAAAGGGGTACCAAATTAAAAATTCAAACAATGCCACTCACATGTTGATATTCCTGCGGGTGTACGTACACATGTACGTATGTATATTTTTCAGTGTAGTGCAAAAAAATTCACAACAAACTCACAATGATATTAATATTTATGAATTGTTTGTGCGGACAGGCAGCCAGTCGTTTTAAAAAAAATCTAAAAAAACTTAAAACAAATCAATATTCACACCTACAACAACATCCTCCTTCTGATCGCTATCATCATCATCCCCGACTGCGGCAGAGAGCATTTTTATTATCATCATCATCATTATCGTGAAGATGATCACCAACCATGTGCTCATTAGTAATCAATGAGATTCCAAAGTTTGTGGGCAATTGCACTGGAAAAAATGTTACTGGGTTTTGAGAAGATTTAAATTAGCCTTGGCGATTTCAAAAATATATCCCAGCAATCGTCTTCAAAGGACGTCATTTCAAATTCAAAGAAAAAAATATTACCTTTAATACATGTCTGATCAATGTCTAATCATAATATCAAATCCTTTCCATTCCGACTGCCTTCGGATTATTCGATTCCCTTATTGAAATTACTCTTTACTTGGACAAAACTTAAAGCTAAAAATCTTTGCTAAAACATTTTTCTCTCTGTGTACCTGTGGTTGTGTTACTGATACTTCAGAGTCATGCAATGCATTTTCTATGAATATTTTAATTACTTTTTTTTGAAATATAAAAATTAATGAAAACTTGTAAGTGCAACCAAGTAAGTGAAAAGCGTCAGGAGCCAAATTTTAAGATACAAATATGTACGTAAAAGCACCAAAACGCACGTAAAGATTTATAACAAGTAAAAAAGCAGTAAGTTCGACCGGGGCGAACTTTGAATACCCTCCATCAATTGGAAAGAATGTGGAAATTTTCAAAAAAAAAAAAAAAAATAAATAAATAAATAAAATCCGTTTAAATTTCTGTTAAAATCTTAAAAATACAGGTACCCATATTTAGGGCTATACCAAAACATAGACCAGCACGGACAATTTTTTTTCATATTTTGTAGTATCCATTACGAACTTCAAATACCAAATACCGAATTTGCAACAATTCCGGTGAATAATGTCGCTTAAATCACCAAAATACCGAAAATAGGGAGGTATAATTATATGGGGGCTATACGAAGACGTAGGCCAGCACAGACAATTTTCTGTCATAGGTTGTAGTATCCACTACGAACTTCAAATACCGAATTTGCAACAATTCCGCTGAATAATGTCGCTTAAATCACCAAAATACCGAAAATAGGGAGGTACAATTATATGGGGGCTATACGAAGACGTAGGCCAGCACAGGCAATTTTCTATCTTAGGCTGTAATATTCATTACGAACTTTAAACCCCAAATTTGAAATAATCCCATTGAATAATGTCGCTAAAATCATCAAAATACCGAATATCGGGAAGTACCGTTATATGGGGGCTATACGAAGACGTGGACCTGCACAGACAATTTTCTGTCATAGACTGCAATATCCATTACGAACTTCAAATGCGAAACTTGAAACACTTCCGATGAATAATGTCGCTTAAATCGCCAAAATGCCGATAATAGGGAGGTACCGTCGTATGGGGGCTATACAAAGACGTGGACATGCACAGACAATTTTCTGTCATAGGCTGTAATATCCATTACCAACTTTAAACACCAAATTTGAAACACTTCCGATGAATAATGTCGCTTAAATCACCAAAATACCGAAAATATGGAGGTACCGTTATATGGGGGCTATACGATGGCGTGGACCTACATTATTCATTTCCAATGCAAAAAGTCCTGCAGACATAATATACATTTGAGTAAAATTTTATCAACCAACTTCATTTCGTTCGGAAGCTAGAGTGATTTCCACATACGGACAGCCGGATAGATGGATAGACGGACGGACATCGCTAAATCGACATAGAATTATATGCTGGTCAAGAATATATATGCTTTGGGGGGTCTAAAATGTATATTTCGAGGTGTTACAAACGGAATGACAAACTAAATATACCCTCCATACTATGGTGAAGGGTAAAACAATTTACGGAATTTTGAAATTTTATTCTGGGGTCCTTGTTGGGTGGGATATTTGTGATAAAGAGTTAGTCTTGGAAATGAGTACTAATAGTGCACGGAAGGTACTAAATATGGTATAATTTGGTGTGGAGTTAACAGATAGTGCTTGAAATCTGAAATTTGGTTTTAGGATAGCTGTCCATGTGTATCCCGGAAAAGTACTAAATGGTACTCAATCTGGTATTGGTTAAAGGTATTGGGCTGTTATTTTGATATTTAGATTACTGATGGCAACTGTGGTTGAGATTTGGCGGTGGTTTAGAAATCCGTCTTATATTTGTACGAAAAATAGCAAATGGTACTAAACTTGATATTGAAATATAAACGGAATCGTAGAGATAGAGATGAAATCCCGAGTATTAATATTTAAATTACTGATGGCATTTCTATTTGAGGTATGGCTATCGTTTGAAAATCCGTTCTATTTTTGTACGAAAAGTACCAAATGATGGAATCTGGAATAAAATTTCATATTGAGGTCCCTGGAATTGAGATATGGAGGTGGTTTGGGAATGTGTACTATAATTGTAGAAAAGTACTAAATTGAACTAAATTTGAAGTTGGTGTCACTGTTGGAGGTGATTTTGGGAATGTGTACTACAAGTGCACGAAAAGTACTAAATAGTTCTATATGTTGTACAATTTGGTATTGAGTGAACAGAGAGTGATTGAAATCTAAAATTTGATATTAGGCTGGTGGTCATATGGAGCTTCGGATATGTGTACTTTATTTATACGAAAAGTACTAAATGGTACTATATAGAGATACAATTTTGAAATTAGATATTTAGATTACTGATGGTATCTGTGTGTGAGCTATGGCGGTGGTTCGGAAATGCGACCTATATTTGATACTTATTTCGCATTTTATGGATGTTGGGGATATTTTAAATTTTGACCCATTGTCGGGGACGAAACGTAAGGAGTGGGTCAATATACGCGATATTCACAATGGACCTAATATTAGTAACATTTTCGTTATGTTGGAAATTTCAGGAGAATTCGTATTTTATGAGAGATAAACTTATTCAAAATTTTGACCCATTGTGAGGGAGGTACCAGAAGAAGTGGTCGAACATATTCATCTTTACATCAGATCTTTTGTTGATAGAATTTTGGGATGTGCCGAGATTGAAAGGAATCGGATAAAGCATGCGCGTTTTAGAAGCTCCATAGTTATTCAAAGTTTTCGACCCGTTGTGGGGAAGATACCGGAGGTATTATTAGTCCCTTCCATTTATTCCTCATGTGCCGAGATTGAAGGGAATCGGATTAGGAATGCGCGTTTTAATAGCTCCATAGTTATTCAAAATTTTCGACCCGTTGTGGGAAAGATACCGGAGGTAATAGTCCCTTCCATTTATTCCTCAATACAGATATTGTATTGGTAAAATTATGTTGGTGCGCGAAGCTTAAAGACAATCGGACTATTATATCACATTTTATATGAGTTATAATTATTCCAAATGCTAACCCTTTGCGGGGGACCTAACACTGATAAAAATATCAGGATTTGTAAGATTTAAATAGAATCGGATGATCCTTTCTCTTTCTATGAAGTAAAATATTATTATTATTATTAAAATATTTTCTTTGAAAATTTTGATCTTTTGTGGGGGAGTTACCAGAAGAAGTGGATCGATATTGTTCATCTCGGGCCTCCACGTAAGATTGATAATAATATTACGATGTACCATGTTTGGACCAAATCGGATGGCGCACCAGCCAGATAGGTAGACGAACCGGCAGACGGACAAACACACTGATTGGTATTTTCCAAAATTATGTAGAATAGACCTTGCGACTTTTGATAAAATAATTCAATGATTTGCAGTGTTGCCAAAAAGATAATAGTGTTCTTTTAAGTACCCCCTTCGAGTACACCTACAGAAACTCTATTTGAGGGAAATCATTTAGAGATCACCAGAAAAAGAAGTCTCTTCAAGAATATTTTTTTTTGCCAACTGTGAGAAAATTTTCACCTCTAAAAGCCTTTTCGTTCATGGCAGATCCATGAAGGATTTTCTACATTACATAGATCTCCAAAAGATTAAAATGAAAATTGTTGTTCAATGTCCTGAAGGCCTTGAAAATATGTTGAATTTTTGAAAGATCCATCACGAGTGTTAAATATGGGAATGACCTCTGATAGGTTTACTTAACTGGTAGTCCTTGTAAAAAGGTGTATAGCTCCAAGAAGACCTCCGTTTGGTCCTCTAAATTTAGAATTCCTCTCGAAGCTCTTCTCATTTTCGGTTAAGAAAAGTCGTGCATGATTAACATAGTTTTTTTTTGTTGTTGTTTTTTTTTTTCATATTTAATTTAAGCTACATACTTATGCATGTCAGACATACTTGTTGCACGTTTCTCAATGGATAATATGGCTGTTGTTATCATGTTCCGACCACGATGTGGCATAAATGATGACGCTGATGAAGATTCGTCGTAAAACGTGTGTGTCCGTTCATATATATAGAGAACAGCAGCAGCAACAACAACAACATATAGTGGCAAAGAATGACGTACAACAACAATGCCAAATGATAGATTCATTCATTAATAAAACATTAAGAATGATTTAATGAAACACGAAAACACCAAAAACAACAGCAACAACAACAGTGTTATCTCTACTGCCTGACTCTGCATCGTTGCTTATGTTGTTGCTGTACCTTAGCTATTTTGTATTCACACTTAATTCTCAAACTGCAAAGGCAATAGCAAAAAAAAAAAATAGAAATAAAAATAAAAAACATAATTTTCCGGCATGTTTTTTATAGGAATTTTATATGCAAGCATTATAAAAAAAACGACAACAAAATCATCTATGCGATTAAATAAAGCAAAGTTTAATAAATTATAAATAATGTGCTAGCTATGCTCTAAGATGGTGCTCCGGTGCAACCAACCAACCAGTCAGCCAGCCTGCCAACCAGCCATAATACTCGTATGTGGAAAGTGAATCCCATTGTGTTAATTTATGAAAATTTGTTTCGTTTTTCATACTTTTTCCGTGAGCTGTCATCGTCTCGTACGGCAGGCAGTCCGTTCATGAGGCCACATATGAAAAAAAAATCAAATATATATAATACACACATACCAACATGAAAGAACAACAACAACAGCAACTCGATCATTATAGCGCGATCTACTACTAAATCCATAACATCAGGCAACATCACATAAATGTCATTTTAATTATTTTTCTTCTTAAGATTAAATAAATACAATGTATGGAGGAGGGAGGGAGAGAGCCCGAAAAACCAGAAATGAAATATTAAATCAACGTCATATGTTTTATGGTATTCACCGGAGTCTATGGTAAAATGTCAAATGGCATAACTATATAATGTTGCGGAAAATTAATTTCAAATTTTTTTAAACTAAATACTGGTTGAAGAAATTATAGTACCTGGTCTCAATGAAGCTCGTTTAAGGAAAAGTTCAAATTCATAATTCCAAGTGTTGATACCCAGATTTTTTTTTTTTAAATTCTCAAATATACTGATGTACATTGTACATCAAGTGAAAATAAGATAAGATCGGCGAGTGTGGACCAGGAAAATTATTTGTCATTAAATTCTACAATAGGTTCGAGAAGACGTCAATGGTCTAAATATTACCTAAACGCCAGGAATTCATATATATTAAAAACCAGTAAGGAAAGGTCAAATTTCGGGTCTATATAACACACTACGCCACTATGCGTATTTAGAAGGGCTGACAAATTTGACGGAGGCTTTTGTACATCTAGTACAAAATAAATATCATTGCTGTATAGTGCATGGTATGACTTCGATAAGAATTATGTTAAAAAATATTTATTGGAACAATAGATATACCGGACCAAGTTTTACCAATGAAAAAATTCGTCTGAATATGAGAAAATCTTTCAAATTTGTGGTGATATTACATATATGGTGGACAATATCCGTGAAATGTGGCAGATGTATTTTCGAAATGTATCTGATGTCCGGTATCAAATATCCTTGTTGTGGAGTGCATATTACGCATGTGGGTGACTTTAACACCAAATCGGATGAAACATATATAAGAAAGCTATAGCTATATCTAAACCGATTTTCATCAAGTACTTGCTTCTTCCGTCGGAGGTGCAAAAATTTAGTTTTTTTGGTGCTGGAATTCGCCATTTGGTGAACAATAAGCCAGAAATCGGTTAAAGATTTATATGGGACCTATATCGAAATCTCAACCGAAAAAAATCAGTCCATTTGGGCTGAAAAAATATTAGGCACTTATTTCTGAACTGTATCTGATATCTGGTACTAAAGATCATTGTTGTGAAGTGCATATTATGAATGAATGTGAGGGGCTTGGAACCCCAAATCGGATGAAACATATATAGGGGAGCTATAGCTACATCTGAACCGATTTTCGGCAAATCTGATGTAATTACTTCTAGGCTGAATTCGATAGGACGGGCCAAAATTTAGGTCATTTGTTAGGTATTATGTATGAAAGCTGTATCTAAATTTTAACCGATTATCTCCAGTTTCAATTGGGTTCGTCCTTGGGCCAAACAAATGATTTTTGCAAAATATCATCTCGATCAGGCTATAAATGCTACTTTGTTTACAAAAATACATGGACAGACGGACAGACACTGAGACTCAGAATATGATTCTATTCAGAGAAGGAACTATGGGTCTAACTCGCTTCCTCCTCTACACAAACAAATGCACAAAGACATAACACCCTGACCACAGTGTGGTGGAGGGTATAAAAACACATTTTAGGGTTAAAGCCGTGTGATTAGGTCCACGATATCATATATGCCCATTTAACCGTACCCGATATTCAATATTCTGTTGATTTTAGCCACATTTTTTAATGGAGTTGCCTGAAATTCTACACGAGGAGTTCTTTTTGACTATTTACCCCCTAAAAGAGAATTTTCAATATAGGTCCACGATATCGTATAATTCCTATACAATATGCTCTGCGATATTTCGGCCAATTCCCGGCGAAGCGCTCGCTTGAGGTGATCAACACCTTGATATTTTTTAGTGCCAACCATGCTTTCCAAAATACTCTAGACACAATAGTTCAATGGATTGGTATCCGGAGATTTTGGTGGTCATTATGCGCTGTAAACGAAGCGAGGAACCTCATTTTGTAATCATTCTTGGGTGGCTGAGTGCGATGGTGCTGAGTCTTGTTGGAATGTCCAAGGTCTGCGGCCAAAATGTTTGTGTGCCCAAGGCTTAAATACACCCTTCAGAATATTTTCGCGATAATATTCGGAATTTATTCTGATGCCACGTTTGATCAATACGAGCGGAGAGCGACCATCGCTGTTATGGCAGCCCACACCATTATCATGTCCGGCGCTTGAGTTCTGGTGGCCGAACGAAGGTCCACACTTTCAGCTGACCTCTTGGCAAGTAAACACGATAATTTTGTTTGTTTACAAACTGCTGGATATCAAATGTTTTCTCATCGGAGAAAACCAAATTCGCCAATTCACCACTTTCGGCCAAGCGAAGCAACTCTTTAGCTCTTTTGAGTCTATTTTCTTTATGTTGCGGTGTAAGTTCTTGCACTTTTTGGAATTTCAATGGCTTTACCCCGATCTCATTTTTCAATATTTGCCGAATGCAATATTGTGATATTTTCAGCTCACGAGCCATTTTTCGGCCATTGCGCGGGTTTCGATCAAGTCACTTCTTTACTTTTTGAACCATTTCTGCAGATGTTGCTGTTTTCTTTCGTCCACTTCCATTTTTCTTCTTCCCACTGCCTTCACTTTGGGCTACGCTACCAGTGTCACGGTAACGAGCGATGGTACAAGACACCAAAGATTTGTTCACATTTAAATGCTGGAATGCTCTAACGATAGCCACTTGTGGTTTTCCAGCCAAATATAAAGAAATCACACTATCACGCTTGAATTCCATTACGAATAACTTTTTTTCTGAATAATTCTCACCAAAATGCTTTTGTACGCTTGTAAACAATATAATGACCTGTCACAGGAATAATTTTAACAGCTATCGGACGAGTGGCTTAGAAATGACAGCAGTTTGAAATTGCTTGCAGTTTATACCCTCCACCTTGGAAAGGAGGGTATATTAACTTTGTCATTCGGTTTGCAACATCCCTGAATATTCGTCGTAGACCCCATGATGTATATATATTTACAATCAGCATAAAATTCTAAGACGATCTGTCTCTCTGTCTGTTGAAATCGCCATACAGGCCACATTATTTGACGCAGAATTTAGCAGAACAATTTGTATTGTGTCTAGGATGGTTGGTATTGAAAATGAGATATATCGGTCCACGTTTTGGTATAGTCACCATATAACGGTAAATCCCTATATTCGGTATTTTGATGATTTTTGCCACACTTTTTCACGGACTTGTCTGAAAATTGGTATTTGTAGGCCATAACGGGCCCTAGTTCGTGCGGCCAAACATTGTATATATAGGTCCACGCTTTGGTATAGCCCCCATGTAACGGTACCTCCCGATATTCGGTATTTTTAGGATTTTTTCCACTTTTTTCACGGATTTAACTGAAAATTGTTATTTGTGGGTCATAATTGGTTCTAGTGTTTCCATTACCCTAATGTGGAGGGTATTAAAAGTTCGGCCCGACCGAACATAATGTTTTTTTTACTTGTTTCATCTCACCCTGTATATCCGGAAATTTAAAGAAATTGGGCATAATAATGTGACCCCATACTTGTATACCATCATTGGCGTATACTTTACAACATTAGTCATACGCAACATGTATGCCATCATACAACAGTCCATGCAACTCATGTAATAAAATATTGGATTTGTTGAAATTGCCGTTCAAACCATTTACTTGAATCTCATTCGAATTTGCAACATTGTATTGTGTCGCCCTCGAAAAATCACTTATCATTGCAAATCTGACCCTGCATTAAATAAAAAGAGAGCAGAATATGTCTGTCCATTCCAATCAAAAAAACTATGGGTATAATTCATCTTCATCACACACACTCTCACAGCTGGTTGGCCCCTCTTTAATCAGTTGCGTATCTAATGACTTTTCCTCATGATAATGGTGCTGCTGGCAATCACAATGACGATGATATGAAATGAGTGTGTGTGTATGTGTGATTAGTGTTCCATTGGACGCACCCGTTCAATTTCATGCAGTACATAATTTGTGTATGTTTGGATGTGTGTCTGTCTGCCAGTAGTGTTTTTTTTTTCTGTAGTGTAATTTAGTTTCGTTTTTTTGTTTTTGTTGTTTCTTTTCTGAATACTTTTTTGCAACTATGTCAAGGACAGAAATGTGCGAATTTTTGTTGTTGTACGTACTGGTGTCGTCGTGGTGTTTGTTGGTATTGTTAATGTTTGAGCTATTTTACGCGCGTATAGATAGAGCTTCCCTATTTAGTGTGTACATAGTCGTCATGTAGCGGCATGTAGTTCCTATTCTCTGCCTTTCTACCTCATAGCGACAGACATTCATACGTACATATCTACATAAATTGGGTGTTTGATCATTTGGTGTGGTTGTTGTTGCTGTGTGAGAAAAAATTATCAAACATAATTTTGTGGTCGTTGTATGCCGGTACACATACCTAGGCATGTGTATTCATACATACATACGAATGTACTTAATTGAATTGCCCAAAAGAGAACCTCTTTTTGATTAGTTTTCATTGAAGGGGATCAAGAGCATAAATATGGTCATACTCTCAAACTCAATCATACCACTTGTGAGTGGGTGTACACCATGATCTTTATCAGGGATGGAAAATCCGTTGTAATTTTTCCTCGAAATGTCTTGCAGATAATTTTTAATTATTTCCCTTACTATTTTTATAAATTTCCAATGCAAGTCTTCTAGAAGTGTTCTGCAGACAGACCTTCCACTGGACTTCTAACCTTCTATTGCAGAGACTTCTTATAGCGATAAGACCAACTTTCAAAGAAATTCCATAGATGGAAGACCAAAGGAAAAAGTTCAATAAATAAATTATCTCCAAAATAGCTTAAAAAGGACTTGTAAAAATTAAAATGAATTCCAGACACATTTTATTAGGAAATGATAGGAAATGATATTTAAGGTCTTTCAAATATGGAAGACTTAGCGCAAATCTTCTTCATTTCAAAAGTATTATAAAAAAAGGTTTTAGAAAAAAAAAAAGATTTTTTTAGAGCCATCCGAGCTTTATTATTATTTTATCTGGTGCCAAATATCATTGTTGTCGAATGCATACTATGAATGTGAAGGACTTAAACTCCAAATCCCATATATATATATATTGGCAGCTATAGCTATATCTGAACCGATTTTCTCCACATCGGAAGTACTTGCTTCTAGACTAAGTTCGGTCGAATTCAGGTCATTTGGACTTATTTTGGCTATTTCGTGCACAATTAAAATTAAAATAAATTCCAGACACATTTTGGGAAATGATAGGAAATTATATTTAAAGTCTTTCAAATAAGAAATATTTTCCGCAGATCTTCTTCATTTGTATTAAAAAGAAAGGTTTTAGAAGAAAAATGCTTTTCTAAGAACTATTTGATTTTTTTATCTTCCTTCCCTGGCCTTTATAGGTATTTACATTTGAGAGCTGAGAATAAAA
Organism: Musca domestica; assembly: GCF_030504385.1. Classification (NCBI taxonomy): domain Eukaryota; kingdom Metazoa; phylum Arthropoda; class Insecta; order Diptera; family Muscidae; genus Musca; species Musca domestica. Next base: position 8,169,798 of record NW_026712192.1, on the reverse strand, counting down.
CGTGTCTGCTCACAGAAAACTCATCAACTAGAGATTTTTTCCTTGCCAATTTTGCGGTCATGGCACAAGTGCGTACAAACCAGTGAGGAAAAGTCAAAAGTCGGACGGGGCCGACTATATACAGCACTATGCATATTTAGTAGGGCTCCCGTAACAAAAAAAAAATATTTTTAATTAAATCATACCACCTATCAACCTTTGGCTTTAGAGCAGTTATAGTTTGCATGATATCACTTGGAGAAGAATTATATATTAAAAACAAGTAATTTCGTACGGGACGGTTTTGGCAATTTAAAAAAAAAAATTAAATCCGTAAAAATTCTGTTAAAATCTTAAAAATACCGAATGTAGCCATTATATTAGGATCTATACGACGACGTGGAACTGCATAGGCAACTTTTGTCATAAACCATTACAATATTCAAATGCGAAATCATCAAAATATCGGGTGGTACCGTTATATGGGGCCAATAAACAGACAATTTCCTGTCATAGGCTCTAGTACCCATTACGAACTTCAAATACCAAATTTGAAACATTTCCGGTGAATAATGTCGCTTAAATTATCAAAGTACCGAATATCGGGAGGTATCGTTATATGAGGGCTATACGAAGACCTGGACCTACATAGATAATTTTCTGTCATAGACTGTAGTACTCATTACGCACTTCAAATACCAAATTTGAAACATTTCCGGTGAATAACGTCGCTTAAGTCACCAAAAGAGCGGATATCGGTTGATACCGTTATATGGGGGCTATACGAAGAGGTGGACTTACATCATCCAATTTCAATACCAAAAGTCCTGCAGACATAATACACATTTGAGTAAAATTTTATCAACCTACTTCATTTCGTTCGGAAGCTAGAGTGATTTCCACAGACGGACGGACATCGCTAAATCGACATAGAATTTTATGCTGATCAAGAATATATATACTTTGTGGGGTCTAAAATTTATATTTCGAGATATTACAAAAGGAATGACAAACCGATCTTGACAAAATTTGATATATTTATTTCAGAGCTGTATCTGATATCTGGTACCAAATATCATTGTTGTCGAATGTATATTACGAATGTGAGGGACTTAAACACTAAATCGGATGAAACATATACATGGGAGCTATAGCTATATCTGAACCAATTTTCTCCGGATTCGATGTAATTGCTTCTAGACTGAATTCGGTCGGATGTGCCAAAATTCAGGTCATTTGGTGCACAATTACCGAAACCGGTTGAGGATATATGGGAGCTATATCTAAATCTGATCCGATTTTCAACAATGTCAATAGGGTCCGTCTTTGGGCCAAACAAGTATTTTTTGCAAAATTTCATCTCAATCGTATAATAAAGGCGACCTGCATTTTGTTCGCGAGAATACATTACATGGATGGACAGGCGGACTGAAATGCATAAATCGACTCAGAAAGAGATTCTGTGAAGATCTTCAAATATAACTAAGGGTCTATATCGCTTCCTTCTTCCTGTTACAAACAAATCCACACAGACATAATACCCTTATCACTATGTGGTGTAGGGTCGTGTCACAATCTCATAAATGATAGACAAAATCGGTGACATGGCGACACATAACCCCAGGCAGCTATCTAATTTTAGGCTCAAAATTCGACAAAAATATAGGAATCCATAAGCATATATTAATGACATTCGGTTTACCGTCAAAACGCCACGCTTGCTATCATGGACTCAAGTCATATGTGGTTGGTAGTATTGCCGCATGTTTTCGAAATAAACTGATTTAAATACAGGGTTGCCCATATTCGACGGACCCATCTGGCAACACCATAACTTTTGACAGAGATGTCACATCGCTTAATGACATACCGCGTTTGAAACGTCAGTCCAAGCAGATTTTTACCATGAAACAATACACGCCACACGAGCGCTCTGAAATTTATATTCATCAGAAGAAGTCAATTGTGAAAACTCAACGTGCTTTTAAAACATTAAAAAATGTGAGAAGTACGCCTTCTAAGAACACCATTAAGCGTTTATACGAAAAATTTTCGACTGGTAAGGCTCTTTCTAATCCGAAAAGGCCATATAAAAGTAGACCAAGGCGATCGGCCGAGAATATCGCTGCCGTACGAGCCAGTGTTGAGAGGTCCCCAAGAACATCCCAAAAACGCCGTTCTCTGCAGTTGGGCATGGCTCGGTCCACTTTACAACGGATTATTCGCATTGATTTGCATTTGTTCCCGTACAAAATTCAATTGACGCAAAGAATGTTGCATGCGGACAAGCCTCGTCGATTGGAATGGGCCCAAAGGTCCAATACAGACTTCCGGTGTGGTAGTATTGCCATATGTTTTCGAAATGTACATCTTTAAATTTTACACCCGATATTGAACTCCACATGTAGGGTATATGCATCTCACTTGCCTATCGGGAATTTACATTTTCCAATATAGCTGGCATGTCAGACTTCCGGTGTTGCCTTTCAAATCCGTTAGGTTTTTTTGCTTTTCTGTTTTAAAAGTAAAATAAGATTTGGATAAAAATATCCGACGACTTCCTCCTCTAGTTTTTGCATATTGATTTATGTTTGTTCCAACATTAATCTGGTCCATGACTAAATGAAATCCTCATTTCATTTCATTTTTTTTTGTTTTCTCACATTTCTCACTTCTTCCATTATTCGTCACGTTTTTTTTTCTTCTCTTATCGTCGTTTTTGCTATTTCCTTTATATATTTTTTTTCATTTCATTTCTAATGTTTTGCGAGTGTGCAAAAATTTTTTGTTTGTTTCTTTGCTTTGCTCTTCCGCCGTCAGTTTGTTTTTTTTCTGAGTTTTTCGCGAATGTAGTGAACGCATTGCATAATCCCATCAAACACACTCGCACACACACACACGCACACCCATAGAAAGGCATACAACCAAAGTACAGTTAGACAGACAATAGTCACATTCTGGTGAATAAGTCATCCCCCCAAAGGCAAAACATAGGTTTGGTTAAGCTTCCAAAATTGGCTATATTTTTGCCTATGGATTGTATGCTTGTTGGTTCTGGTCGTCTGGCATAACCATACATAACCTTAGGCGTTTAGGCCAACAACAATATCAAAAATCTAAATATAAACATCATTTGTATATTTGTTGTTGCTGTTGGCCCATCCATGGAAACTAGTTCGTACTCCACTCAATGGCTGGTAGGCATGCCAACAACGTGTGGTGACAATAATTATTAGCCCCAACAGGCAGATTGAAGCACCCAAAAACTTTACTCTGGCTTCTTGGCTGAGTGACTGACTGGCTGATGAATTCGAAACTAATTTCTCAAAGCATTATTTGTTGCTGTTGTTGTTGTGTTTGCTTTTATTTGTCCAACAATGTTAATGAGTGTTCGTTTGTCCGTCTGTCCATTCCTACCACACAATGTTGTCGTCATCATTCTGTTGACGCAGTCGTTGATCGAGCAAGCGGCGTTAGCACCCAAGCGCTATGCGAACCGAACGTAGATTGTCGAGTGCGTGCTTCAAAACGTTTGTGTTCAAGAGCACTCTTCTTATCATTTGATGTCGTTGGTTTCGCGTTTTTATCAAAGTTTTTCTTGTCTCTAATTTATTTACTCGAGGTCTCTCTCGAACTCTCTCGTTGAGTAGATTTTTTTGTCCCTAGTAGAGGGTGCTATGGAAATTGTGGGGATTTGAGACAAAAAAAAAATAAATAAATAAAAATAAAAAAATATTAAAGACCTCCAAAAAGTAGTAGGGACCAGATTCTGTGATTAGATATGTATCTGGCAGATTTAATCAAAATCATCAAACCTCTCATGACCCCATACGATAATGGAGTATATTTTATCGAAATTCCTCCACTATTTGGAAAATGTTACGAAAATTTCGTCGAAAAATGAAAAGGAGGGCTATACGAAGTTGAGGACCGTTATTTTTACAAACTCCTCCAATGTATGGAGGGTATATCAAGTTTGTCATTCCGATTGTAACACCTCGAAAAATACATTTTAGGCCCCACAAAGTATATATATTTTTGATCGGCATAAATTTCTCGTCCGTCCGTCTGTGGAAATCACTCTAGCTTCCGAACGAAATGAAGTAGTTTGATAAAATTTCACTCAAATGTATATCATGTATGCAGGACTTTTGGTATTGCAAATATGCCATGTACGTCCACGCCTTAGTATAGCCCCCCATATTACGGTACCTCCCGATATTCGGTATTTTGATGATTTTAGCGACATTATTCAGCGGAAGTGTTTCGAATTTGGTATTTGAAGTTCGTTGTGGAAACTACAGCCTATGACAGAATATTGTGTGTGCGTGTCCACGTCTTCGTGTAACCCCTATAAAACGGTACTTCCCGTTATTCGGTATTTTGATGATTTTAGCGACATCATTCACGGGAATTGTTTCAAATTTGGTATTTGAAGTTCGTAATGGATACTACAGCATAGGACAGAAAATTATTCGTGCAGGTCCACGCGTTAGCTCCCATACAACGGCACCTCCCGATATTCGGTATTTTAATGATTTTAGCGACATTACTCAACGGAATTATTTCAAATTTGGTATTTGAAGTTCGTTGTGGAAACTACAGACTATGACAGAAAAGCCTCTGTGCAGGTCCACGTTTTATTATAGTCCCCATATAACGGTACCTCCCGATAATAGGTATTTTAATAATTATAGCGACATTATTCACCGGAATTGTTTCAAAATTTGGTATTTAAAGTTCGTAGTGAATACTAAAGCCTAAGACAAAAAATTGTCTGTGTAGGACCACGTCTTCGTATAGCCCCCATATAATGGTACCTCCCGATATTCGGTATTTTGATGATTTTAGCGACATTATTCACCGGAATTGTTTCAAATTTGGTATTTGAAGTTCATCATGGGTACTACAGCCTACAGTGCAGGTCCACGTCTTCGTATAGTTCCCATATAACGGTACCTCCCAATATTCGGTATTTTGATGATTTTCGCGACATTATTCACCGGAATAGCTTCAAATTTAGTATATGAAGTTCGTCATGGATACTACAGCCTAGGACAGAAAATTGTGTGTGCAGATCCACGTCTTCATATAGCCCCCATATAACGATACCTCCCGATATTCGGAGTTTTGATGATTTTAGCGACACTATTCACCGGAATTGTTTTAAATTTGGTATTTAAAGTTCGTAATAGATACTTCAGCCGAGGACAGAAAATTGTGTGTACAGGTCCACGACTTCGTATAGCCCCCATATAACGGTACCTCCCGATAATAGGTATTTTGATGATTTTAGCGACATTATCCACCGGAAATGTTTCAAATTTGGTATTTGAAGTTCGTCATGGATACTACAGCCTAGGACAGAAAATTGTGTGTGCAGGTCCACGTCTTCGTATAGCCCCCACATAACAGCATCTGCCGATATTCGGTATTTTATGATATAAGCGACATTATTTACCGGAACTTTTCCAAATTTGGTATTTAAAGTTCGTTGGGAATATTACAGCCTATGACAGAAAATTGTCTGTGCAGGTCCATGGTATAGCCCCCATGGTAGCTCTCTATATGCGGTATTTTGATGATTTTAACTACATTATTCACCGATTTTTTTCAAGTTTCGAATTTGAATATTCTAATGGCTTATGACAATATGTGCCTATGCAGGCCCACGTCGTCATATAGACCCTAAAATAACGCCTACATTCGGCATTTTTAAGATTTTAATAGAATTTTTAACGGATTTTATGTTTATGAAAATTTCCAAATTCGGTTCAAATGGTGGAACTTACAGCTGTATTACTTGTTTTTTTTTAGTTTTTAAGAATATACTTACCTCCCTGGGAAAATCGAAGGCCAATGTATTTCTTCGTTATATTTTAGTTGGTATAAATTTAAAAAAAATATGAATTAAAAATCAATATTTTTCCCAGACAAAATTAATTTTTTTTGTAATCGTGTGCTTCCGTTTCCCAACTGATTAAACCAACCTCGTTGAACTAAAAATAGAATTAGTGCAAACATTATGTTTGCTTTAAAATTAATACAAACTACAAAGCGTTATAATTTTAGTTCGTTTTTTTTTTGTTGTTTTTTCTATTGTTTTATTATTTATTGTTGTTGCTATTTCACGCACACTTTGGCTGGCAAGGGAAGTGGCAGCGAATGATTATTTGCAGGGAAATCGCGGAAATTAAGTTTTGAACAAAAAACGAAAAAAAAGAAACGTGTTGAAGAAATGTGGGGCCGGTGAACTACATAAATACGTCACTCGAACATGGATTTTTTGATCAGATGTGTGTACACACGTGCGCGCTCAAACGGCTTAAAAATGGGTTTTGAAGTTGGATCGCTTGATTCCCCACAAGAAGCGAATATACTAATCTCAATAAATGACTGAAATCTGTAATAGGACAGGCCAATATCATGAGAAAATTGGAGAGCTATTCTTTATCAAAGGACATCTTTAGTAGTTCGCTTTTATTTTGTAGCGGTTGTAGATGGTGGTCTTAGCATTTAAATAAAAATGTGGTATTGTAGGGACCCACACGATTAATCTGGAGCGCCCAAATAAGATATAAAGAGTGAGATAAAAAAAACTGCAGCAAAAAGAAAAAACTTCAGGGAAAGCAAAAAATGTCGGAAACAGCATCAAAATTTAGAATAAGTTTTGATTTGTTCAAATTGGTCACCTGGCACGACTTATGGCCTTCCAACGGCCAATGAAACCGTCACACGCTGCCCGAATGTTGCTATGCGGTATTTTGGCCAATTCCCGGCGATACGCTTGCTTGTGGTGATCGACACTTTGGTATGTTTTAGTGCCAACCTTGCTTTCCAAAACACTCCAGACACAATAGTCCATCGTATTGGTATCCGGAGATTTTGGTGGCCATTGTGCGCTAGGAATGAAGCGAGGAACGTCATTTTGTAACCTTTCTTGGGTGGCGCGTGCTGGGTGCGATGGTGCTGAGTCCTGTTGGAATGTCCAAGGTTTGCGACCAAAATGTTTGCGTGCCCAAGGCTTTAATACACCCTCCGGAATATTTTTGCGATAATATTCGGCATTTATTCTGATTCCACGGTCGATTTATACGAGCGGAGCGGAATTTCAATTTCTTTATCCCGACCTCATTTTTCAATATTTGCCGAATGGAATATTGCGACATGTTCAGCTCACGAGCCATTTTTCGGCCACTGTAGCTGTAGCCGCCTCAATCCTTATTGAACTAGGATTGACGTTGCTCTCTTTAACCGTCAAGCCAAACATACTCATCCAACTTCGGAATCCACCTATACAGGTTGCGTCATTCTTGAGGTTGGATTTAATGGCAGAACCAGACAAAAAATGGAATTTATAAAGAAATTACTTATGATCAGAGCTCCAGCGGGAGTGCTCGAAGAGTAAGAGTTTTAAACGAAGTTTACTCTCCACTCTTTTGTTGTATGTGAAAGCGCTCGCTATTGGTCGCTAATTTAATTTTTAAAACTTACCAACTAGGTTTGACATATTTTCCACTTTCCTTCTTAACCGTTCATTTATTCCGAAGCAGTTCTCTCAAAACGAATTAAATATTTCTCTGAATTACTAGCTTAAAAAAATTATAAAATAAAAATAAATAAATAATAAAAATTAATAAAATAAAAATAAATAATAACTAAAAAATAAAAAAAAAAATACGAAAACACAAGCATTGCTTGGCTAGTTTGAAAAAAAAATATTTGTTTATGAATTTCCTTGGCAAATATTTCTGGTTTTGTGAAATTTTGTATTTTCTTTCCTTTAGCGATTCCCTCCTATTCTTTTTTGCTGTTCTTCCGCAAAAATCATCCGAAAAAACATGTGACGTTAGATTTTTTTTGAAATTTTGCAAACCTTGCGATTGGCTAGAAACTGAGGGGGGGAATTTTTGTTTTAATGAAAATAAATAGAAAACATATGGATGGAATTGGGTCAAAAACATGAATGAGCCATTCATTGTGGGAAGGAAAAAATTTCAAAATTTTCGAAATGACAAAACAATAGCAACAACAATTAACATTCAAACCACCGTCACCGCCATTAAATTCATGGATAATAATCATGATAAATTTCTAAATGGGCGTTCTTTTTTTTCAAATTAAAATGTCTTCTCTTTTTCGTCTTTTTTGTGGGGGGTTAGAGAAAATTTCCGGCTTTGCTGGCTGGCATCACATCTGCTCATGGAATGCCTCAAATAAATAAACTTGTAATTAATTATTTTCATTTTATTTTATTGTTGATGGCGGATTTTCTTTCATTTTTATTTTGGCATAGAAAATATGACCGCTAATATCGTAAATTTCAAGTAATTTGCCAATATTCGGACTATTTGGGTGTTTAAAAGAGAATTTCTGTGGCACTTGGCGAGAGTTATGGCCGGAATGTTTGCCAAAAACAAAAAAAAAAATAAAATTAAAAAAAAAAACGTTTTAATTTGGGGTAATTAAATTCCAATATGACAAAGGGGAGATCAGAGAGGGAGGACTAAAAACTGTGGCATCTTATAATTATAAGAGAAATTCCCGGCCAGAGCCATAAATGTAAGATACGCATTAATTAGGTCAAGAGTTATATGATATGGAGGATCCAGACAGCTGGAACACATTATTTAAAATAAAAGGTTTCATTTCATATCTCTAACCGGAGGTGAACCTATTTTTTTCATATCTTCGATCATAAACTATTCATTTTTTGTTTGTCATACAAATCGAAAATGGAAACATTAATCACATCTTTGTTGTTATATTTGAATGAGGGGGCATATCTATTAATAGTATTTATTATACTTTTCCACATAGATACAAACACACACACGAAGCAACAAACCTTTTTTTGAAGAAAGTAGGTCAGACAAAATAACTAGCCTAGTGATACTCTTAATAAAAAGGTATAGTTATTTTAAACATATGGTTGGGGGTTCTAATTAATTTAAATATTTAAAGCACATTTTTGTGAGAAGAATCATGGGAACTTAACTGCGCAGGGAGTGGTTTCTTGACTATGTAGCCCCGCTCGGTATAGGCCTCCTATTTAGCATAGCCTCCATACAGCGGTTAATTCTCATTTTCTCGTTGCTATTTTTATACCCTCCACCATAGTATGGAGGTTATATTAAGTTCGTCATTCCGTTTGAAACAACTCAAAATATACATTTTAGACCCCAGCATAAAATTCTATGTCGATTTAGCGATGTCCGACCGTCTGTGGAAATCAGTCTAGCTTCCGAACGAAATGATAAAATTTGATTTGATAAAATTTTACTCAAATGTTTACTATGTCTGCAGGACTTTTGGTATTGAAAATGGGCCATATAGGTCGACGCTTCGGTATAGCCCCCATATAACGGTATCTACCTCTTTTCAGCATTTTAGTGATTTTAGCGACAGTTTTTACAGGAATTGTTTCAAATTTCTTATTAAAAGTTTGTAATGTGTACTACTGTATATGCAGGTCTACTTCTTCATATAGCCCACTTATAACGGTTTTCCTTTGAACGATATTTTTCGACGGAATTTTTTGGAAATTTTTCAATTTCATTCAAAATGACGAGGGTATTAAAAGTTCTGCCCGGCCAAATTTGGCTAGTTGTTTAATTTTTTTACGGGTTGTTGATTCAAATTTCGTTAAGTATGATACCACTGTCAAACAAATCATCATCAATAACAAAAACTCCCGTTTTTATTTAAGTTTGAATAAAATAGTGCGAAATGTCATGATTCTAATACTGAAAGTATACAAATAAGCGAGAGAGACCCATAGTTAATTTTGAGGATCTTCACGGAATCTCTTTCTGAGTCGATTTATGCATGTCAGTCCGTCCGTCCATGTATTCTTGTGAACAAAATGCAGGTCGCGTTTATTATCCGATAGAGATGAACATTTTGCAAACAATCTCTGTTTGGCCCTAGGACGAACCCTATTAAGATTGTTGATACGCGGATCAAATGTAGATATAGCTCCCACACATATCTTCAACCGATTTCGGGTTAATTGTGCGGCAAATGGCCAATTGATACTCGGATCAAATTTAGATGTAGCTCCCATATATATCTTAAACCGATTTCGGGTTAATTGTGCCGTAAATGGCCAATATCAGCCCAAATGCCCTGCATTTTGGGACATTCGACCTACTTCAATATAGACACAAGTGCATCAAATGTACTCGTATATGCTTCATCCGATTTGGGGTTTTCCCTCCCTCACATGCGTAATATGCACTCCACAAGAATGATATTTGGTATCGGGCATCAGATACTGCTCGAAAATACGTATGCTGAATTTTATCGAGATCGGTTCGGATAAGGATATAGCTTCCACATATATCTTTATCCGATATCATTTTTTAGTGCACCAAATCGACCCAAATGGACTGAATTTTGGCAATTCCGAAAGAATTCAACCTAGAAATCAGTATTTAAAATTTGTGTAAATCGGTTCATCTATAGCTCCCATATGTATGAAAGTCCGATTTCAGCTTTTTTGCACCAAATTGTTAATATCAGCCCAAACGTACTGAATTTTGGCTCTTCCAATGGAATTCAGCTTAAAAGCAAGTACATTACATTTGTTGAAAATCGTTTCAGATATAGCTATAGCTTCCATATATGTGTTTCATTCGATTTGGTGTTAAAGTCCCTCACCTGCGTAATATGCACTCCTCAACAATGATATATTATACCGGGCATCAGATTCTGCTCGAAAATACCTCTGCCAAATTTTATCGAGATCGGTGCAGATTTTTATGTAGCTTCGATATACATCTTCATCCGATTTTACGGTTATTGCTCACCATATATGTAATATCAACCCAAATTGAATAGATTTTTTCAAATTCAACCGAATTTTACCATTTGGTGACACTCAATCCGGTATATTATCTATTACTCCAATAAATATTTTTTAATATAATCCTTATCGAAGTCATATTATGCACCATACAGAAATGTCATTTGGTTCGTAGTTGGTACTTCACTTAAATTCCCAATATAATTTTTTTTGTTATGGGAGCTCTACTAAAAACGCAAAGTGATGTAGGGTATCATATTGTCGGCTCCGCCTGACCTTTGACCTTTCCTTACTCGTTTAATATAGACCCTGGCCTTTCTTGGTCTTTTAAAGTTCTAATCTACTAAAATTTCAATTTGGCTCAAATATCTTACCTGACAACAAATAAAACAATTCATCGCGTCTTGACATCTAGAAAAGTATTACCCACTTGACAAACAAAAACGTGTTCTATATCAGTAGTATTATCATTTTTGTTAGAAATTTTCCAAAACAGTTGTTCTTTTAAGTAAGACGGTGTTTTTTTCGAAATACAGTTGTTCTAATACGTTTGATTTTTCCCCAAAATAATTCCATTACCATTTTTATAACCTACAACACTAAGTGTTGGGGTTTCCCATATAGGAAAGTATATATAGATCTTCCTAGCTCGCCGAGCTGAGTCGATCTAGCTATGTATGTCCGTCCGTCCGTCTGTCAGTCTGTCCATATTAATTTGTAATCACTCTACAGGTCGCAATTATGGTCCGATCTTCACGAAATTTAAAATGGAGGTGGGGTTAGGGTCAGAATAGAAGCCTATTTCTTTTGGAGATTTTCGTATATAGCTAGAGTTTAGGGCGGGGAAGAAGCCTACCAATTAGGGTGGTCATCGGATAATATTTAGCGGGTAAAATAGACTATATCTTTTGTGTTGAAAAAATTCAACATTTTTCATTAAACCGCGAATATTTTAAATCCTGGCGAAATCACTAAGCCATGACAAGGTTACTTCTGACCTTTACATTGATGTTAACATCCAACAAATCGGATATATAACAAAATATGTGCGATATATATGTCTATCAAAGAAGATATGCTTGAAAGATCTCTGATATGTCGAGAACGGCTGAACTGATTTCAACAGTTCTCATTAATTCAGAATGGCCTCTTGGCGGGAAAGAAAAAACGTCTAAAAAAAATCGCATAAAAATATCTCTCTAAAGATGAAAATATTGATTTTGTAAATTTCTCTCATATTTTTTCAATTTTGTCATATTTTTGGCATATTTTCATTTTGAATTAAACATTTGGTAATATTTCTACAGCTAACAAAACTAAGTAGTTAGGATATCATATACAGATCGCATTTATGGCCCGATCCTTACGAAATTTTGCATGGGTATAAGATGAGGGTCAGAATAGAAGCCTACTCTTTTTGCAGATGATCGCAATATATTTAGGGGTTGAAATGGACCAAAAAACTGTAAAATTGTCAGCAGGTCGTAATTTTCGCCCGATCCTCACACATTTGAATGGGGGTTACCGGACATTGCAAAAGTCAAGCAGTTTTGGATGGCCATCCAAAAATATTCAATGTGCGAAATAGTTTGCCAACTTTTGTAGACAAAATACGAAAATGTCCATTCCAGTGACTCTTTGGAGAATTCAGAAATACAGGAAAGACGCACTTCTGACTATTTCGTTAACGCTGATTTCGTGGAAGAATATAGTCAAATGTCTGTATCTCATATAGATGCGTTTCAGTCAAATACCAATAATAAATGTTAATCTTTTGCCACTTCTGAGAGATTATAGGTCTTTGGGAAATATTGGTTCCAGATCTAGGAAGACCTTTTGCGTGCAACATCTACCAATAAATTGGAAATGAGAAAATTAGTTTAAGTTGCTATTATTCGAAAATTAGAGAACGAAACCTTTTCTTTTATAATTTGTCACAATATCTTGTGGAATTCTTTCGAGTATCTCGCCTATTTAAACTGTGTCGTTTATTATAGTGTTGTAGGGTATTCAACGGTCGGCCCCGCTCGACTGTAGCCTTTGCTTACTTGTTTCATTATTGGTTATTATAAAAATTACCAGAAGCCAAAATCCCAGTCCATGCGAATGAATTCCACTGAAATGAACCATAAAGTAGAATATCTCCATTACCAACATCAGAGACAGTGAGACGGACAAATACATGTCACACGTTTTGCATACTCTACCCACTTTGAATTTTCTGCAATTAATTTCAATATCTTTGAATACTAATGTCTACATGGAAATACAAAAAATTGTTAAACAAAACATTAATTATACAACAATTTCCAATAAATTATTTAAAATAAGAAAAAATCTTGTTTTGTTTTAATGTCACACCATTGGGAACTGGTGTGAGTGTGAGTGTGTGTGTTTGTCTTTGTGAAAACAGCAAGCCTCCCATAATAATAAATAGCCAACAATTATTTTGTTGTTTTTCGAACAAGGTTTGTTTGAACATTTTCATGTGGCTGGTGTTAGATATCGTTGTTGTTGTTTCTTCGGTACTGGCATTCTTCAATTGATTTAAGTTTAAGCCCCTATAGACATAAATTAAATTGAATGTTTAACATATTTTAAACATAAAACCTGCCATAAAGCCAGCTTAGTGTAGATTTGCTGTAAATGTATGATAACTATTTTGTCGTTTGTCGCAAATAAATGGCAACATGATTTTTTTTTTTTGACAAATTTCTGCTTGGACTTATAATTTTTGAAAAGAAAATAAAAAAACTATAATTTCGGCCTGCCATTTTCAATACCACAAGTCCTGCAGACAAAATATGCGTTTGAGTAAAATTTTATCAATCTACTTCATTTCGTTCGGAAGCTAGAGTGATTTCCACAGACGGATAGATAGGGCGGACATCGCAAAATCGACAAAGAATTTCATGCTGATCAAGAATATATATTGTTTGTGGGGTCTAAAATGTATATTTCGAGGTGTTACAGACGGAATGAAAAACTACTATGGTGGAGGGTATAAAAATAACAGTTCTACTGTTTATTATTTTATTATTTTTTGACTTTTCAGAACTTAAAGTTATAATAATTTTCAGTTTAATTAGACAATAATTATTTTCTCTCTCTCTCTCTCTCTCTTTGTATAAAATCATACTAAATAGTACTAAAAAGTGATATTATGGAAAATTCGAACTAATTTTTACTATAAACTGTGACGTTATATTCAAATTACGAACGAAGGACGCCATTGGTGCAAGGCATCGTATAAGGTTTCGTGTTTTTTTTTTTTTTTTTTTTTTTTGAAATTTCTGCTATAAACGTACTAAACGTACTAAATTGTAAACATCTGGCACAAAAACCTACCAAAAGATGTACTAAATGCAAAGGAGAAGCACTTAATTTAAGCATGGGGATAAATTCTGACGCGAAGGCACAATAGACAGCAGTGTAATTCTGGAGTCATTAAAATCTTGGTATTGCGCACAGTTTGGTTCAAAACTAAATATACAGAGTGAAATAAAAAAAAACTGCAACAAAGCTAAACGCCATAATATTAATTTTTTTAATTTTATTGAATGGAAGCAAAAAATGCCGGAAATTGCATCAAATTCTAGAATAAATTTAGATTTGTTCGATTTGTTCGAATTGGTCACCTTTGGCCTGCAAACGGCCAATGAAATCGTCACACGCTGTCCGAATGTTGCTCAGCGGTATTTTGGCCCATTCCCGGCGAAGCGCTTGCTTGAGGTGATCGACACTTTGGTATTTTTTAGTGCCAACCTTGCTTCTCAAAATACTCCTGACACAATAGTTCAACGGATTGGTATCCGGAGGTTTTGGTGGCCATTGTGCGTTGGTTCGTCGCTTCATTTCCTGCGCACAATGGCCCCCAAAATCTCATTTTGCAACCATTCTTGGGTGGCGTGCCCAAGGCTTTAATACACCCTCCAGAATATTTTAGCGATAATATTCGGCATTTATTCCGATGCCACGGTCGATTAATACGAGCGGAGAGCGACCAGCGGCTGTTATGGCGGCCCACACCATCACCACGACCGGCGCTTGAGTTCTGGTGGCCAACCGAAGCTTCACATATTCGGCTGATCTCTTTGGCAACTAAACACGATTATTTTGTTTCTTTACGAACTGCTGGACAACGAATCACCACTTTCGGCCAAGGGAAGCAACTCGTTTGCTCTTTTAAGTTTATTTTCTTTCAGTTGTGGTGTAAGTTCTTGCACTTTTTGGAATTTCAATGACTTCAAAGATATGTTCACATATAATTGCTGGCGTGCTCTAACGATAGCCACTTGTGGTTTTCCTGTCAAATATAAAGAAATCACACTATCACGCTTGAATTCCATGACGAATAACTTTTTTTCAGGAAAATTCTCACCAAAATTCCTTTGTACTCTTGTAAACTACAAATGAGCTGTCGGACGAATGGCTTAAAAATGACAACATTTGGTTTGTTGCAGTTTTTTTTTCATCCCACGCTGTAAGTGGGCGTTTTTGCCGTGTAGTACTAAAATGTACTATTAGAGCTTAAATTGTGAAATGGAGAATATTAATTTGGAAGGAATTTGGGTTTTGGTACTTGAATAGCATTAAAAGTGCAAAAATATTCTACATTTCTAATTTCACGGCATCAGCTCTACCCCTTCAACCAGTACCAAATTTATAACCATTAAGTACTTTTGGTACAAGTATTGGACATATTTCCAAACCACAGCCAAAACACATTCCAGATTTCAGAGTTCTGGGTCATTCCGTTTGTCCAATACAAAGTATTCAATTTATAGTACATTTTTGTACTTCTCGTACCCTTGTAGTACCTATTTCCAAAAAACGCAGCCTTATCACATGCCTGACCCTCGCGGAGAATTTCAAGATTCTATCTTTAGCCGTTTCGACTGCGCGTTGATATTTGAAAATAATGAAATTTTGGGAGGTACCAGCATGCCTATACCCATATATCTCGTTTGTTTTGAAATTCGTATCAATATTAAGAGGGTCATCGTCTGAAGCAAGTCTGTGACTCATATTAAAAAAAATGAGGCTAAACCTGGGGGGTGTGGTAGGTGGCCAATATTTTCGCTTTGAACAAAATAACGATACATGACGTGTTTGTTTTTATTATTTAAATAATTATTTTTAAAATTTATTTACTTATGTTCAAATTATCTATAAATCTGCATTCCTTCGTTCCACTGTTTTTAATATATTAATACATTTTTTTTTCATTATTTTTTTCAGGTATGTATGCAACTTCTTGTGGAAATTATTTTGAAATTTCAGAGATGGAAATCGTTAAGGAGTAATACTTTTGAGACATAAAACCTTACCATATTATTATTCCTTACCGATTATATACAAACGGTAAGTCAAGTGCGGTACTATTTCCAGAGATAACGTAATTTAATCAATTGAACATTGTCACAAAAGTTCGAAAGTAAAGTCCCATCATCGAAGGAGTTCTCCTCAAATTTTTCCCTTTGGAAAAATTGACTCAAACGTTTTAAGGTAATTGCTATCATCGATGAACCGTTTTTTTCAAATAAGAAATTTACCCCAAAAAATTAATCGTTGGTCATTGTGGTTGTGCCCTGGCCAGCTGTAGTTTTAGAAGGTCATAGAAGTTCTAGATATGGTTATAAACACGTTCGTTTGGTATGTATTTACAAATATCGATTTTTGAAACTTAAACTTGAGTAGTTGAGTGATGAGTCCAAAGTGCAGAGAAAAAGGTGGATTTATCGCCAGGCTTGTTTTAAAATCTCACTTAGAGTAATTGGCCAAGGCCATACATAGGTATTCCCGGGTTCGTGAAGAAATTGATTATTCGATGCTTCACGTTGGGCGCCACACATAGTCATTCAGAATTTGATCTTCAAAAATGCCGTTTTCACCAATGTTGATCATAGCAGATTTAAAAAAAAAAAAAAAACAGTTAAGATATTCGATTAAATACATATTAGAAATAACTTAGCCAAAAATTAAGTTACGATATTTAAAGGTGTGAGCCTGGCTTGCCCCTAAAGATAACTATGTTTATACCCTCAGCCTAGAGAGGATATATATCATTTGACCCGGTTAAAAAGTACCTAGCCGAAAGAACTGTTTTAGACCCTAGGTCCCTTTGGACAAAATCCGTTTCAGGATATGTGGAGTCGATCTAGCTATGTCCGTCTGTCTGTCTAGTTGGTGCGCACGATAACTCTTGAAGGGAATATATACCCACTCCTTCTGGTACCTTCCCCACAAAAAAGGTCAAAAACAAAAAATATTTTCTGCACAGAAAGAGAAAGGATAATCCGATGTTCCTTCAACTTTGCAAATCCTCATAAAAGGGTCAACGTTTTCGATATCCATGAAACTCATAAAACGCGAAATTTACATCCGATTCCATTCAGACTTGTTACATCTCAATATTTCCAACATGGTAGAGATCGCGCCATTTCTTCTGGTACCTTCCCCACATAGGATTTAAGATTTTGAAAAACAAAACGCTCAAAGAAAGGAAATAAGCAACCAACTGCCTTCAAACACAAGACCTGTTGCGAAGATGATATATATCTGCGAACCCCTTCTGGTACCTCATTCGATTTTCTTGTTATTTTGCCCATACCAATATTTTTGTCTGTATTAGATGAAATATGAAAATGGAATACTTTGGTAAACTATATCTGGTACCTCTGGCACACTTTAACATTTTCTAAAAATCATATGAAGGCCTGGCACGTCGCAATATTTATGTCATATTTATTTAGCTAAACTGACTGATACTTTTTAAATTATTTGAAATTTCGCTTAGAGTAATTGGCCAAGGTCAAATATGGTCCACACAGGTATTTGAGAAATTAAGTGTTTCCCTTCACTTCATGTTGGGCGCCACTCCCATTGATCAAGAATTTGATCTTTCTGGTCAAACGACATTTTTGATAATTACTGATTTCCCAAAAGGTTAAGGTATTCGATGTATACATATCAAAACTATGTTAACAAAAATTTAAGTTTTGAGGTGTGGGCGTGGCTTGCACCTAAAGATGTCAATTTTTTTATATTTTCCAAATATCGTTTTTTCTAATCTTTCCTTCTTATTTCCCTTGCATAATTCTACCCATAAAACTTTAATTTGGGATGACTAATGTTTTCAAAAGTTGGCACACCAAAAATATTATTGCAAAACTTAACCTTGAGCACTTAAAGGTCCAAAAAAAAAGAGCTAACATTGTCATGGTTTGTGTTAAACACAAAAAACAAAAACTGCAAAATATAATCCGTTTTTTTTTAATTCCTCTATTATTATTGTTAATGATTGTTTGTTAATTTTCGTATTTTTTTTTTAATTTTTTGCTAATGGCACAACAAAGTATAATGCAAAATTGCTGGTGCGCATGCGTTCGCATGATCACTATGCTGTGGATGACGATGATGAATGCATGGGAAAAATCAACTAATACGAGTCATTGTTTGGAATGGTGTTGCCGTCTTGATAAATATGCAGTATTTGAAATTTGGTCGATTTTCAGCGTCACAGAAGCATTTCAGGGTTTAAAAAAATGGTCTTCATGCCCAAATGACGTGCCAACATTTAACTCAGTGTGGCAACATTGTGCTAAGTAATCTTACTGCACAAAAAAAAAAAGAATATTTGCAATACACACTCATAGCCTTTGTTTAAAAGTAATTAAAATTGTTGATTTTTTGGCACAAATTAAAATTATGATGAATAGAGCCTCAGGTGGTGGTGTTGTTGTTTTTTTTCCTCTCTCTGTCAAAATGACGCTGTTTGTCTAAACCAAATCGCATTTCAATTTTTAAGTTCCGTCAGTTCACTACAATGTTGCATTCAAAAAAACCAAATCTGCTGGTTTGATATTCACCAATAACAGCATGAAAACCAGCAGATGAATTGCCAGCTCAATGCCAATGTCAAATTGTTGATTACTATTAATAAGGGGTAGTTTAGTTTTTTTTTTTTTTTTTGCTGTTTTTTTATACCCTCCACCAAAGTATGGAGGGTATATTAAGTTTATCATTCCGTTTATGACACCTCGAAATATACATTTTACACCCACAAAGTATATAGATTCTTGACCAGCATAAAATTCTATGTCGAATTAGCGGTGTTCATCCGTCTGTCCGTCTTTGGAAATAACTCTAGCTTCCGAACAAAATGAAGTAGGTTGATAAAATTTTACTGAAATGTATGCCATGTCTGCAGGACTTTTGGTCTCGAAAATGGGCCATGTAGGTCCACTTTTTGGAAAAGCCTCCATATAGTGGTACCTCCCGATATTCGGCATTTTGATGATTTTAGCGACATTATTCATCGGAATTGTTTCAAATTTGGCATTTTAAGTTCGTAATGGATGCTACAGCCTATGATAAAAAATTGTCTGTGCAGGACCACCTCTTCGTATAGCCCCCCATATAACGGTACCCCCCGATATTCGGTATTTGATGATTTTAGCGACATTACTCACCGGAATTGTTTTATTTTTTTTGGAGTTGATGCACAAAGGTTCAATTTTTTCATAGAACCTAAAACAGGTCCCAGTTTTAATTATTAAATCTGCCTAGAAGCAAGTAAAAAAGTGTCAGTCGGTTTTGCCAACAGATGTACACCCTCAGGCAATGTTCGATGATTGAAATATATGTTGACTTGTTTTATGATTATTCAAATTTTTGATTCTCTATGGAGTAGGTTCCCAAGGAATGGGCCAATATTGTCAATTTTGTATCGGACCTAAATAAATATAATATAAATATTGCGACGTGCCAGGCTTGGTCTACATTGGTCACTTCCTTCACTTTATATGAGACGCGTGATAATTTTTAGAAAAGGTTAAAATATAGTCGACCGAAGTATTCCATTTTCATAATTCATTATTGGAAATCAAAAAATCGAACATATACAGGATGAGATAAAAAAAACCGCAACAAAGTCAAACGCCATAATTTTTACATTTTTTTTTAAATTTTATTGAATGAAAGCAAAAAATTTCGGAAAAAGCATCAAATTTTAGAATAAGATTAGATTTGCTCAAATTGGTCTCCTTTGGCACGAATTATGGCCTTCAAACGGCCAATGCCGTCACACGCTACCCGAATGTTGCTCTGCGGTATTTTATCCCATTCCCGGCAATGCGCTTGCTTGAGGTGATCGACACATTGGTATGTGTAAGTGCCAACCTTGCTTTACAAAATACTCCAGACACAATAGTCCAACGGACTGGTATCCCAAGATACCATTGTGCGCTGAAAATGAAACGATAAACCTCATTTTGTAACAATTCTTGGGCAGCGCGTGCTGAGTGCGATGGTGCTGAGTCCTGTTGGAATGTCCAAGGTCTGCAGCCAAAATGCTTGCGTGTCCAAGGCTTTAATACATCCTCTAGAATATTTTCGCGATAATATTCGGTATTTATTCTGATGCCACGTCGATTAATACGAACGGAGAGCCACCATCGGCTGTTATGGCGTCCCACACCATCACCATGACCGGCGCTTGAATTCTGGTGGCCAACCGAAGGAGCTCATTTTCAGATGACCTCTTTGGCAAGAAAAAACGATCATTTTGTTTGTTTACAAACTGCTGGACAACGAATGTTTTCTCATCGGAGAAAACCAAATTCGGCAGTTCACCACTTTCGACCCGTTTTATGGGTGCTATTCGAAGGCGTGGACCTGCAACTCTTTAGCTCTTTAGAGTCTATTTTCTTTCTGTTGCGTTGTAAGTTCTTGCACTTTTTGGAATTTCAATTGCTTTACCCCGAGCTCATTTCTCAGTATTTGCCGAATAGAATATTGCGATGTATTCAGCTCAGGAGCCATTTTTCGGCCACTGTGACGCGGTTTTCGACCAAGTCGCTTCTTTACTTTTCGAGCCATTTCTGCTGATGTTGCTGTTTTCTACCGTCCACTTCCTTGACGTCGGGCTACGCTTCCGGTATCACGGTAACGAGCGATGGTACCAGTCACAAAAGATTTATTCACATTTAAATGCTGGAGTGCTCTAACGACAGCAACTTGTTGTTTTCTAGCCAAATCTAAAGAAATCACGTCACGAATAACTTTTTTTCTGAAAAATTCTCACCAAAATGCTTTTGTACGCTGGCAAACAATATAATGAGCTGTCACTGGGATGATTTTAACAACTGTCGGACGAGTGGCATAGAAGTGACAGGAGTCTGAAGTTGGATGGTTTTAAATTTTCTACCAAAATAATTCTCATAATTCAATCAGCAATAATGCCGAGTACACTGTGTTCCTGAAACTGACAGAATCTTAATCCGAAAATTTCAAAAAGTCTGGTGGAGGGGGGATATTGGTTACTTTAAAATTTAAACTTGTAAAACCCCGACAAATCTGTAATCAATTTTTAGCTCTACATCCATAATTGGGTGGATTTTTTTCTCAGTAATTACAGAATAATTGAATTGAATTTTGTCGCATAGTCTAATTAACTGAATTTTTTTCTGTATTACAAAAAAAAATGAGATTCGTCGTTTTGAGTTCTGGGAAGTACCTCTATTTGACCCTTGATAACATAGGCCCGGGAGGCCGCAACAACATAGACCATATATAGGTCTGCCCTGAACCCAAACTGGTTGTCTTCCATTAAATGTGGGAAGCAACATATATGTGTACATGTGTATGTATGTACATATGTACATAGGTGAGTAGGCACACATACCCACACATAAGTAGTTAATGACAGAACAGTCACCATTTAAGCCTGTGGAATTTCCATTTAAAATGGGTGGTCGTCACCATCACCGGTCGATAGTTGTTTCATGGGCCGTACAACGTTGTGTGGCGTTTTAGTTACTATTTTTGTTGTTAGTGGTGTTATTGTTGTTGTTGTTTTTTCTACTTTTCACCCTCTGTTTAAATAGTTTTCACAGTGAATGATTGTTATCGCAGTTTGCTGGCATGGTTGTTGTTGTTGTTGCTGTGTTGCATTCACTTTTTGTTGTTGTTGCTGTTCCTGTTGTTCTATTGAAGAGGGGTCGGCATAGCCAAACTACCCAGACGAACTTCCAATTGCATTTGTTCGCTCAACGTCCATATTTGTTTACTAAATAAAGTTATTTTATTCTAAAATGCCAATCCTAAGCAAAGTTGAGGCAAAAACAACAACAACAACAAAAAATAGAATGCATTTGTACTAAATTTTAGAATAAAATGTACACACACACATACATACATACCCAGAAAATTTAAATATGTCAGAGAAGTTATTCAGCCATAGCTGTTGGTTGGCATTTGCCAATGCGGCTCTGACGCCATTGTTGTTTTAGTCTCGCAATTTTATTGTTGTTTCTGTAACAACACGAACCTAGCGAGCGAATTGCATGCATGTTTAAGTGGCACAAAAAGAAAATACGGAAAACAAATTATCGATTAATGCGTGTCGTCGTTGCTGCGGACTACATTGAACAAATGGCAAATGTGTATAGCCAGCCCATTCTGGGGTGTAGCAAATGGTTGATCGGGCGGCCGCGGAAAATAGGGAGAAACCATTAGGAGAAATCAGTCCAAATTCTCGATTATCTTCTAATTGCCAAAAATTCCGTCAGGACAAGTAATGACAACAACAGTTGTTATTAAAAAAAATCCTAAAGTAGTACCATTTAGTACTTTTCGAAGAATTATCGTAAGCAAAACCACCTCCAGATCTCAGTTCCAGATACCAACGGAGACCCCGATATTAAATTTCGGGATTCAAGCTCTATCCATTCACCATTTCTAAAAATTATGGTACACGTTTCCAAAACCACCTCCACATCTTGACCGCAGACACCAACAATGACATCTACATAAAATTTCCGGATTTCGGGTCTATTCCTTTACACAATACCAAATTTAGTTCCATTTAGTGCTTTTCGTACAATTATAGTACTTATTTCCAAATCCACCTCTAGATCTCAATTCCAGATAGCAACAAAGACCTCAATATAAAATCTAAGAATTCCAGCCTTATCTTTTTACCAAATAACAAATTCAGGACCATTTGGTACTTTTCGTACAATTAAAGTACATATTTCCAAAACTACCGCCATATGTCCAGGCTACACATGAACAGCGACCCTAATAACAAATTTCAGATTTCAAGCACCCCTGTTCACCCAATACCAAATTGTACCAAATATAGTACTATTGAGTACTTTTCGTGCCCTCGTAGAACACATTTTCAAAATCACATCTATATCAAAAACTTACCGCCAACATTGATTCCAATATACAATTTCAAAAATTCCTGCATCATCCGTTCACTATGAACCAAACTGTTCCATATAGGTCCACGTTTGGGTATAGCCCCGATATAACAGCACCTCTCGATCGGTATTTCAGTGATT
Source organism: Musca domestica (assembly GCF_030504385.1). Taxonomy (NCBI): domain Eukaryota; kingdom Metazoa; phylum Arthropoda; class Insecta; order Diptera; family Muscidae; genus Musca; species Musca domestica. Next base: position 8,146,659 of record NW_026712192.1, on the reverse strand, counting down.
TAAGCGACATTATTCTCCGGAATTATTTCAAATTTGGTATTCGAAGTTCGTAATGGATACTGCAGCCTAAGGCAGAAAAATGTCTGTGCCGGTTCACGTCTTCGTATAGCCCCCATATAACGGTACCTACCGATATTCGATATTTCGATGATTTTAGCTACTTTATTCACTGGAATTGTTTCAAATTTGGTATTTGAAGTTCGTAATGGATACTACAGCTCATGACAGAAAATTGTCTGTGCAGCTCCACGTCTTCGTATACCGCCCATATGACGGCACCTCCCGATTTTCGGTATTTGGATGATTTTAGCCACATTATTCACCGGAATTGTTTCAAATTTGGTATTTGAAATTCGTAGTGGATACTACAGCCTATGACAGAAAATTGTCTGTGAAGGTCCAAGTCTTCGTATAGCCCCCACATAACGACACCTCCCGATATTCGGTATTTTGACGATTTTAGCGACATTTTTCACCGGAATTGTTTCAAATTTGGCACTTGTAGTTCGTAATAAATACTTCAGCCTAGGACAAAAATTTAATTGCAGGTCTACGCCTTCGTATAGCCCCCATATAACGGTACCTCGCGATAATCGATATTTTGATGATTTTAGCGACTTTATTCACCGGAATTGTTTCAAATTTGGTATTTGAAATTCGTAGTGGATACTACAGCCTATGACAGAAAATTGTTCGTGCAGGTCCATGCCTTCGTATAGCCCCCATATAACGGTATCTCCCGATATTAGATATTTTGATGATGATATTAGCGACATTATGCAGCGGAATTGTATCAAATTTGGTATTTGAAGTTCGTAATGGATGCTACAGTCTATGACAGAAAATTGCCTGTGCACGTCTTCGTGTAGCCTCCATATAAGGTCACTTCCCGATATTCGGTATTTTGATTATTTTAGCGACATTATGTACCGAACGTGTTTCAAATTTGGTATTTGAAATTCGAAATGTATATTACAGCCTATTTTAGCGATATTATTCACCGATTTTTTTTTTTTATTTTCGCATATGATTGTTGTAATGGCAGGTCCACGTCGTCATATAGACCCTAAGATAACAGCTACATTCGGTATTTTTAAGATTTTAACAGAATTTTAAACGGATTTAATTTTTTGAAAATTGCAAAATTCGTTCCAAATGGTGGAGGGTATTCAAAGTTCGGACGGGCCCAACTTACTGCTATTTTACTTGTAATTTTTTTTTTTTTTTGATAGGAACTTCTTTCTTTCCCTCCCTCACCTGCTGTAGGTTTCTTGACCAGTTTTTTTTACAAAATTTGTAAATGGATAATCCTGCTACTCATTGCACCTCTCTTTCTCTCTCTCTCTACTTTTTTTTCACAATAATGGCTGCTGACGCATTCTAAAATGCGTATGAGAGAGTGACTAAATAAGAACTATATGTAGTGCTTGTCACACTTACACCCTTTCACACACACACACCAACCCCCTACTCACAGCACGCAATGTGCCATTATACCCAACCCCTGATGTTCCAACAAAACGGGGTGGAGTGATGAAATGTAATGGCAGTTGTAATGTCAGCTACAAACGGCAACAACAACAACAAAAACGGTAGGGTGTGTTTTGCCTAGGCCCATGCCTAACGCTGACAAATGTGAATTTCTTTTTTTCGCCGCTGTTGCCTCCTCCCTGCCTTCTTCAAATTGTTACCCCTAACAGCATTTTGTAAGAAAAATGTTATGGCTTTCTGCTGCCATTTTACATAGCTATATGAAATATAAATATGTGTGTATGTATGCGTGTATGTGCTAAAAAGTACTTATTTACATAGCCCTATGTATGGTTTTCAGGTAGACGACGCATATGTACTTTACTGAACAACAACCAAAAAAAAGAAAAACACAAACATTTAATGTTTTTATTTCTGCTTCTTCGGATTCTATGCTAACTCCACAGTTCCTTGCCGTTTGACAAATCAACCCCTAGTTGAGGTATAGGCCCATCAATTTAGCGGCAGCCAACAACAACAACGACATATTCATACCATTACGGTAAAAACACCAACCATATTTGTTGTAGGTACCTACGTTCCTACCTACCCAATACCGGAGAAATGCTTCTTAGATCATTTATTTCGAATCGTGTTTGTTGGTGTTGTTTGTTTTTCTTTTTTATGCGAATTCATATTGCAAACGTGCTTAGGACAGTGACTGGTTAGGCATTGCGGATTTCTCATAGGTGGATAGGTAGATATAACACTCAGAGAAATAATATTTGATAAAACAAGCAAAAAACCCATTACAGATCGACTTACCAACCCATTACTTATAATAAACGAAATATTGCACAAAAAAATAGTGGTGCCATTTGGTTTCTAAAGTAATGGGTTGATAATCGGATTTGTAATTAGTATTTTTCCTGCATGTTAGGTCAAAAGAAATAAAGAAAGATTGTTTTACTGTCTCCCAAAACGGAGATTATTTCAGGCAAGCATTCTATTGCTCTGAAACCTTCCTCAGAGATATACAGGGTGAGATAAAAAAAATCTTCAACAAAGTCAAACGGCATAATTTTTACACTATTTTTTAAATTTTATTGAATGAAAGAAAAAAAGTCAGAAATAGGATCAAATTTTAGAATAAGTTTAGATTTGTTCGAATTGGTCACCTTTGCCTCGAATTATGGCCTTCAAACGGACAATGAAACCGTCACATGCTGCCCGAATCTTGCTCTGCAGTATTTTGGCCGATTCCCGGCGAAGCGCTTGCTTGAGGTGATCGACACTTTGGTATTTTTAGTGCCCACCTTGCTTTCCAAAATATTCCAGACACAATAGTCCAACGGATTGGTCTCCGGAGGTTTTGGTAGCCATTGTGCGCTGGAAATGAAGCGAGGAACCTCATTTTGTAACCATTCTTGGGTGGCGCGTGCTAAATGCGATCGTCCTGAGTCCTGTTGGAATGTCCAAGGTCTGCGTCCAAAATGTTTGCGTGCCTAAGGCTTTAATACACCCTCCAGAATATTTTCGCGATAATATTCGGCATTTATTCTGATGTCACGGTCGATTAATACGAGCGGAGAGCGACCATCGGCTGTTATGGCGGCCAACACCATCACCATGGCCGGCGCTTGAGTTCTGGTGGCCAACCGAAGGTGCACATTTTCAGCTGACCTCTTTGGAAAGTAAACACGCCCATTTTGTTTGTTTACAAACTGCTGGACAACGAATGTTTTCTCATCGGAGAAAAACCAAAGTCGGCAGTTCACCACTTTCGGCCAAGCGAAGCAACTCTTTAACTCTTTTGAGTCTATTTTCTTTCTGTTGCGGTGAAAGTAAGTTCTTGCACTTTTTAGAATTTCAATGGCTTTACTTCGAGCTCATTTTTCAATATTTCCCGAATGGAATATTGCGATATGTTCAGCTCACTAGCTATTTTTCGGTCACTGTGACGCGGGTTTACATTAAGTCGCTTCTTTACTTTTCGAACCATTTCTGCTGATCTTGCTGCTTTCTTCCGTCCACATCTTTGACGTTGAGCTACGCTACCGGTATCGCGGTAACGAGCGATGGTACGAGACACAAACTATTTATTCACATTTAAATGTTGGAGTGCTCTAACGATAGACACTTGGTTTTCCAGACAAATATAAAGAAATCACATATATGTTTCATCCGGTTTGTCCCTCACATGCGTAAGATATCGGATACAGCTCAGAAATAAGTGCCTAAAATTTGTTCAAGATCGGTTCAGATTTGGATATAGCTGTCATATATCTTTATCCGGTATAAGATATATTGTTCACCAAATTGCTTATATCAGCCAAAATGTACTGAATTTTGGCAATTCCTGGAATTCTAGATCTTGGAAAAAATACATCAATTTTGGTGAAAATCGGTTCAGACATAGCTATAACCTCCATATATATGTTTCATCCGATTTGCGGTTTTCAGTCCCACACATGCGTAATATGCACTCTACAACATTGGTCTTTGGTGCCAGATATCAGATACGGCTCACAAATATATGCATAAATTGTTTTCAAGATCGGTTCAGATATGTATATAGCTCTCATAAATCTTCAACCGATTTCGGGTTAATTGTGCACCAATATCAGACCAAATGACCTGAATTTTGGCAATTCTGGCTGAATTCATCCTAGAAACAAATAAATCAAATTTGGAAGAAAATCGGTTCAGATGTAACTATAGCTCCCACATGTATGCTATAGCTCCCACGTGCGTAATATGCACTCCAAAGCAAGGATATTATGTACCGGACATCAGATACAGCTCGAAAGCACCTCTGTCAAATTTATAGAAATCGGTTCAGATTAGGATATAGCTCCCACATATATCCTTATCCGGTATTAGGTTTATTGTGCACCAAATGACTAATATTAGCCCAAATGGACTGAATCTTGGCAATTCCTACTAAATTCATCCTAGAAACAAGTGAATCAAATAATTTGAAAATCGGTTCAGACATAGCTATAGCTGTCATATATATGTTTTATACGATTTGAGGTTTTAAGTTCCTCACATGCGTATATGCACTAGGCAACAATGATATTTGGTATCAGATACCGGATGAAGCTCAAAAATACCTCTGCTAAAGATCGGTTCAGATTTCAATAAGCTTCCATATATACCTTTATCCGATTTCAGGTTTATTGTGCAACAAATGGCTAATATCAGCCCATATAGACTGAATTTTGGAAATTCCGGCTGAAATGGAAACTAGAAACAAGTACATGAAATTTGGTGAAAATCGGTTCAGATATAGCAATAGCTCTCATATATATATGTTTCATCCGATTTTAGAAGTTTAAGTCCCTCACATGCCTAATATGATATTTAATACCTGACATCAGATACAGCTCAGAAATGCCTCTCCCAAATTTTATCAAGTCTGGTTCAGATTTTTATGTGTTCACCATATATTTAATATCAGTCTAACATGGATAGATTTTTTCATATTCAACCGTTTTTTCCATTTGGTGAAACTCGGTCCGGTATATATTTTGTTCTAATAAATATTGCTTTTAATATAATTCTTATCGAAATCATATCATGCACTAAAAATGAATGTTATTTGGTACTAGGGGTACAAAATTTATTGAAAATCGACTCGGAGTTGGATATAGTTCCCAAAATTGTGGCCATGATACGCATTCAAATAAGGTTCATAGTTGGTATAACCAATCTACTTCGCATACATTCCCAATATAAACTTTTTTGTTGCGGGAGCTCTACTAAGTACACATAGTGGTGTGGGGTATCATATAGTCGACTTATGACCTTCCTCGCTATTTTTTTTGTTAAAATTTCGCATTTTTTGCCATTGGAACCTTCTATTTTCACACGATATTCTCAGAAAGAATCTACATTTTGATAACCTAGGTTCGCTCCCAGTGTCATACGTAGTTCAAACGGTTCATGCCTTCATAACAAATATAAAATGTTAGTAAAAAACAAGTAAGCAAAGGCTACAGTCGAGCGGGGCCGACCGTTGAATACCCTACAACACTATAATAAACGATACAGTTTATATAGACGAGATACTCGAAAGAATTCGTCAAGATATTGTGACAAATAATAAAAGAAAGCCATCAGGTTTCGTTCTCTAATTTTCGAATAATAGCAACTTAAACTAATATGCTCATTTCCAATTTATTGGTAGATGTTGCACTTAAATGGTCTTCCTAGACCTGGAACCAATATTGGTTTTTGACTGAAACGCATCTATATGAGATACAGACATTTGACTATATCCTTCAACGAAATCAGCGTTAACGAAATAGTCAGAAGTGCGTCTTTCCTGTATTTGTGAATTCTCCAAAAAGTCACTGGAATGGACATTTTCGTATTTTGTCTACAAAAGTTGGCAAACTATTTCACACATTGAATAATTTTGGATGGCCATCCAAAACTGCATGGCTTTTGCAATATCCGGTAATCCCCATTCAAATGTGCGTGAAGATCGGGCAATAATTACGACCTGCTTACAATTTTGCAGTTTTTTTTGGTCCATTTCAACCCCTAAATATATGGCGATCATCTCCAAAAAGAGTAGGCTTCTATTCTGACCCTCATCTGATCCCCATGCAAAATTTCGTAAGGATCGGGCCATAAATGCGATCTGTATTTGATATCCTGATATCCTAACTACTTAGTTTTGTTAGCTGTAGAAATATTACCAAATGTTTAATTCAAAATGAAAATATGCCAAAAATATGACAAAATTGAAAAAATATGACAAAATTTTAAAAAATCAATATTTTCATCTTTAGAGAGATGTTTTATGCGATTTTTTTAGACGTTTTTTCTTTCCTGCCAAGAGGCTATTCTGAATTAATGAGAACTGTCGAAATCAGTTCAGCCGTTCTCGACATATAAGACATCTTTCAAGCATATCTTCTTTGGTAGACATATATATCGCACATATTTTGCTATGTATCCGTTTTGTTGGATGTTAACATCAATGTAAAGATCAGGTGTAACCTTGTCATGGTTTTGTGATTTCGCCACGATTTAAAATATTCGCGGTTTAATGAAAAATTTTGAATTTTTTCAACAAAAAATATATGGTCTATTTTACCCGCTAAATATTATCCGATGACCACCCAAATTGCTAGGCTTCTTCCCCGCCCTAAACTCTAGCTACATGCGCAATTCCGCGTCGATTGGTCTATAATTGTGACCTGTAGAGCAACTACAAAATCAGGAAATTTTTCAGTTTTTGGTCCATTTCAACCCCTAAATATTATGCAATCCTCTCCAAAAGAAATAGGGTTCTATTATGACCTTAACCCCACCTACATTTTAAATTTCTTGAAGATCGGGCCATAATTGCGACCTGTAGAGTGATTACAAATTAACATGGACAGACGGACAGACGGACGGACGGACATACATAGCTAGATCGACTCAGCTCGGCGAGATAGGAAGATCCATATATACTTTCCTATGTGGGAAATCAATATTTCGTGGTGTTACATAATTTTTGGCCCAATCAAACTTATACAACACATAGTGTTGTAGGGTATAAACATTATGTTCGGCCGGGCCGAACTTTTAATACCCTCCACCTTAGGTAAAGGAAACATTAGAATCCATTATGACCCACAAATACCACTTTTTAGACATATTCTAGGGAAAATGTGGCAAAAATCATCAAAATATCAAATCTCGGGATGTACCGCTTTTGGGGCTATACAAAAACGTGAACCTATACATGCAATGTTTCGCCAACGGAGCTAGAACTCATTGGGAAAATGAGGCAAAAATCATCAAAATACCGAATATCTGGAGGTAACGTTATATAGGAGCTATACCAAAACGTGGACCTATACAAACAATGAAAAGCCACCAGAGCTAGAACCCATTATCCGTGAAAATCCGTGAAAAAATTGTGGCAAAAATCATCAAAATACCGAATATCGGGAAGTACGTTATATGGGAACTATGCCAAAACGTGGACCGATATATCTCATTTTCGACAGACAGACATCGTTAAATTGTGGAGATTATAAAAATAGTACATTTTGAACGAAATTGTTCTCTGGGCGTACAACAATTTGTACCAATACTCGACTACTTTTTTGTCGTTGCAAAAAAAAAAGAAAGAAAACTATTGCACGCGTTTATTGTTGTTTTTGGCCGTCGTACTCGCCGTCATCACCATCCATTGTTGGTTGTACCGTTGTTATGTTGCATTCGCTGTCGTCCGTGTTGTCGGTGTTGTTGTTCCTTAACATAGGGGTGGTTTAGTTCATTGGTTGCCATTAGATTTCGGTTCCATGTTGTGTTTTCCTTCTTATTTGTGTTGTAGTTGTTGTTATTTTGCTTCCATAATATTCTAAGCTGCCATTGTTGTTATTGTCAATCGTCTAAATAGTTATACCCAAAAATAATGTTATACCCAGGGGTGGCGTTAAGGCGACTTCCTCTATTTCAAATATGTACCTCACATAAATTTTATTTAAATCGTTTTAGAAGAA